>NT_187003.1:350000-950000 GCF_000001635.26 Mus musculus
TGTTTCGATGATGGCAGGAGCTGCACTATGGCCACCTTGGCTGTGCTTGAAGGCAGGTGGGGAGAAGGGCAGAGGCATGATGGTAGAAT
Organism: Mus musculus; assembly: GCF_000001635.26. Lineage (NCBI taxonomy): Eukaryota > Metazoa > Chordata > Mammalia > Rodentia > Muridae > Mus > Mus musculus. The sequence goes on from NT_187003.1 coordinate 350,090, forward strand.
CCCTTGCTGTGTCTGCTTGCCCTGGGCTCTTACACTGTGTATCAGATTCTCCCCTAATAATCCATCTTTCCTGCATCGCTTTATAGAAACAAAACAAAAGACCTTTTCTCTTTTTCGTTGGTCATAATTTTTTATTAGTTTTTCTGTTGTACTTTATTCAGCATAAGGTGTGTTTGTTTTGTGTGCATGTGTGTGCGCATGTGTTTACGCATGTACACGATAGAGGTCAGAGGACACCTTAGGTGCCATTCCTGGGTAGCCATCTACTTTCATTTTACTTGAAACCTTCCTTAAATACCTAGTTATTTATCTTAGGGGTTTTTAAATTTTTATTTATGTGTATGTGCATGGGTGTCTGAGGCCACAGCTGCACCTGATGCTCAGGTGCAGGGAATTCCGCTCACAAAGCCTCTGGAAAGCTTGAGAACCCAGCCACCACCTCTCTAACCCTGGCTTGCCTTCTTTTTCCTTCCCGTTCTTTCTTTTTGTGGCAGGGTCTCACTATGTAGCCCTGGCTGGCCTAGAATTCTCTTTGTAGACGAGGCTGCCTCTGCCTTTTCATTTCATGTGCTGGGGTTAAAGGTGTGAATGTGAGCATATTGTTTTTGAACAATTCTGACAACTTGATTGTATTCTTCAGTAATCTTTGAGATGGACAAGTTGTGTATTGTTCCCACTTGGCAAATTTGGGGAGACTGTGCTGCTCTAAGGTTGGACACCATGCTTTTTTCAGTTCATTATGCTTAACCAAACACCAATAAAAAGCTGAACAATTGTCCTGTTTTGTTGTTTTATTTTGAGATAATTTTAGATTTCTAAGAGTTAGGAAAATTGTGAGAATTCCCATGTAGCACTGGCCCAGCTTCTCCTTTTGTCAGTGTTCTGTGTAACCATGGCACAGCAACAGGGATGTAATGAACCTTGTTTGCAGTGCTTTTTTCTTTTAAGACAGGGTGTCATGTCCAGGTTTGTTGTAGATGACATGGATAATCTTGAATTTCTGACCCTTTTGATCCTCCAGCCTTCAGCTCAGGAGTGCTGGGAGTATAGGCCTGTGCCACCATCCTTAACAAGGGCTGGGTTTGAACCAGGGCCTTGTGCATACTGCCAACTCAGCTACCCTCTCAGCTTCACATTCGTCTTACATCCAGGGCCTGGAATTTGCTATGTAGACCTAGTTGGCCTTGACCTCACAGAGATCCACCCAATTCTGCCTCCCAAGTACTGAGATTAAAGGTGTCACAGTGCTCAGCTAAGCTATGATTCAACTCTCTGAGGAACTTGTATGGGGAAATCATGTTAAAAGCAAACGTGAGAATGAGGCATGTGCTTACTGCTGCTGTAATATCATGTTCCTCTCAGCCGGTGGATGAGGATGCATATAAGCCGTCCTAACGTGCCCGCACTGTTCTGGAAACTGCAGTCTCCTGCCTCACTCAGCGTCCTGGATATTAGGATTACTGACGTGTGCCTCTTTACTCAGCTAACATGATTTTTCTGTTTGGTTTGTTGTTGTTACTTTGTTTTCTAGAGAGAAACTGTGGGTCAATAAGTACCCCAGACCAACCCCACAGGGCTAATTGTAGGCCTTGCTCCTGTTTATAAATACCCAACCATGTGGAGCCTGGATCATTGACTGATATATATATATATATATATATATATATATACACACATACATATACATACATATATATACATACATACATACACTCAGTTCTTTAACTTGAGCACACTAATTTTTTTCTTTCCTTTTATCAAAACAGTTTCCTCTCAATCGCTCTGGCTGGTCCTGTAGACCTGGTTGGGTTGAACTCAGACCCTCCTGCTTCTGCTGCCTGAGTGCTGGGATTAATGGTCTGTTTTCTTTCTTTCTAACACTATTATTATTGTTGACCTATCTCCTTGTGATTAAAAAACTACCTTTTGTATCACTTGCGTGTATGTGTTTGAGATGGAGATCTACATACTGCCCCAGACTGGTTCACATGCCCATGCTCATGTAGCCCTCCTCCCCCAGCTTCCTAGGTAGCTGCATGCTGCCCCTGAACCCTGAGACTCTTAGAATACCATGTCAAAATGGCTTCTCAGGTTTTTTGGGTCTCAGCTTTCTTTACTGTCCTCTATATCGTGATTCTGAGACTCACTGCTAAGACAGATTGTTACAGTCTGCGTTCTCTTCACCTATATACACATTCTGGTGATTTTTTTTTTTTTTTTGACTTACATCCTTTAAACTGTAGTCCTTTGGCATACAGCCTTCTGGCTTTGCAGATGTTGTATGGCCACCACAGTGCTGCCGAGAGCATTTCCATTTTCCTAAGGATTCTCTGCAGTGGCCCCTTACAAGGAAACTTCTCCCAGCATTCTGGCTGCCACTGTTCTTTTCTGTTCTTTGTCCTTTTAATTTTTCCTTTTCACAGCATCATATACATAGACTCACAGAGTATATAGTTGTGTAGTAAGAACAATTATGTCTATCCATCTTGTATGACTGTTTCCTTTCTTGGTTTGCCAAGTAGTATTCTACTAGTTGTTCTAGTGTAATCCATTCACCCACTTAAAGAATTTGGGTCATTTCTAGTCTAGCATGTTTCTTATGAGACTTTTATATGAGCTGTCTTCATTTTGAAGGGGATTGTATGTTTATGAATAGGGTCATCAGCTTTGTAATAATATAGAATGGGCTGTTCTAGCCCATGTTCTGGGAAGTAGCCTCTAAACCCTTGGACTCTCCTATGTGACAGGAGTTGTTTATAGTTGGAAGCTGGTAGTTTATTCAAACAAGATGTCTCAGGATGGGGCTTGAAACGCCAAAAGAGCCAACAGTGTAATATGCTGATAATGTTCTAGATCATCTGATTCCAGGCAGCTAATGGAATTACACTCACACACACACACACTCACACACACACACTCACACACACACACACACACACACACACACACTGGGTTCTAGAATCCTGAATGATCATGCCAGCTTGTTGGCACTGTGCCACTGTATGTCAGTGTGCCAAGGAAGGTCACCTTCTGGAACAGGAAACATCACATTTGGGACCTTCAACCTCCCCTGTGCGCCTTCCTTAGGCTGGTTCATAATTGTGTCCTCTGTTGAGAATGAAACTTCTCTGAGTTCTGTTCGGTGTTCTAGTGAGTTACAAACAGGTTTAATGGTGGAAACCTCCACACTGGGAGTCATCTGGTCAGGTGTAGAAGAATGGCCTGGGACCCTGGCCTTGAAGATGGTCTTTAAAGCAGGTTCATTTATGGCTGTGCCCAAAACCTGTATTTGACCTAAATGAGAAGGTGGTGTCAAAATTCTTTGTACTGAGTCATGTATAAGTGTATGCTGAACTGTAAAAAGCAGATAAACTTGTACTGTTTTGACTATCAGCAACATCAGATTCCACTTAAGCCCCAGAAACACTAAAATTGTTAGTGTTAGATGTTTTTCAATTATATTTCCATACGCTTGCTTTTTCAGTCTCTCTTTAACTAGAAAAGAAAGTAATGGGTTTCACTGTGACATTCTATATACTCAATGCCCAGTTTCCCCACACTCTCCCTCCTTCCTGGTCCTCTTCCTGCTTTCACAGGACATACATTCCTGTTGCCCTTTTAACATCTCCTCTTCTCATGATCCCTTTTCTAGTTTTGTGTGTGGTTTTTTTTATGTCTTAGGGAATGAACTCACATGTGTATGTTTCTAGATTCCACATATGGCAGAACACACTTGTCTTTCCTAGTCTGGCCCATTTCTTTGTTCAGCAAATTCCATCCATCATCCTGCTAATGTCATCATTCCATTCTTCAGAGTTCAAGATAATTCCATGTATTGGTAATGTATGTTTTTGTTTTAAGTCTGTTCACCTGTTGATGGCTCTAGGCTGGGCCTATTCCCTGGCTATTGTGACTAGTGTTCGGGGAGGGTAGATATGCACATGTCTCAGTGTTAAGGGGCAAGTCTTTGTACAGCCAGCAGTGGTGTAGCATGTGGTAGCTATATTTTTAGTTTTTATGGGCCCTCTATGCCAGTTTCCATAATGGTTACACCAGTTCACATCCCATGCTGATGGAGTTTCTGCCATTCTGATTAGATGTGGTGCTTGGTGAGCTTAAGTTCGAATAGCAGCACACTGTATCCCTGATTGGGATTACAGTGCCAGAGCAGGGTCTTCTTTGACCTTGAGTGAGTATCGTCCTTCATGCTGCACCTTAGAGACTTTTTTTTTAATGATATGCTGGATTGAACCCAGGGTCTTCCTTGTGTCAGACAAACACCACGCCCCTGTGACACTCCTGGATCCTCTCTTGTACTTTTGTCACTTGGTTGACACCATCACTTGGGGCTGGGCATGGCTGGCGTGCTTTGCTTAAGCTGTATTTTTAGGAATTAAGTCTAGATTGGGAGAGGAGTTCACATTTTACTTTCTACCTTGTCTTTGTAGGCCTGGTGACATTCTTATCCCTTCCAAGGGTTGGGTTTTCTTTCCTTTTGTCTTCCATCAGCTCCAGTAACTACTCCCTGATGTGAGGAACGTCATTCTGTCTGTCTGTCTGTCTTTTCTGGTCCTTTCCCTAGTCTGCTGTGTCTCTTCTGGGTAGTTAGGACCCTTCCTTGTCTTTGTTGGGAATCTGTAAAGAAAAGCCTGCAGAGTCCCCTGTGGGACATCGTGTCTCCTGCCTTTACTGTTTCACTCAAGTGTTCTTTCTAGTGGCTGCTCATAACTTATAGATAGAGTAGCAAGGCTATCTCATGCCTCCTTGATGACCTTAGGACACTTCATTTTTCTTAAGCCTCATCTTTTCACAGTTAATCTAGCCTTTTCAGTTGACGAGAGGGGGAGGGGCTCGTTCTCATCTCCATCTCAGACAGTAAAAATACCACTGTTTAAAAAACATGAAAAGTATGTGGGCTATCCTGGATTATAAAGTAAGATATTGGGTCTTTGTGTTTTAAGATCAAATCTTAGTTTATAGCCCAGGATAGCCTCAAACTGATATTCTCTCAAGTGCAGGATTACAAATGTGTGCCATCATGCCAAGTTTGATAGTGTAATTATTTTATTTAAATCATGAATCAGAGATGTGAACTATTTTTTAAAAACTCTATGTGTGTTTTCAGTTATGTGTGTTCCTGTGTATGGCTATGTGTGTGTGTGTGTACCCTCTGAGGTGAGAGTTGTCAGATCCCACGAAGCTAGAATTTAGTGGTCATGAGCTACCCGCATGTATATGTTTATAATTGAACTCTAAGGTCCTCGGAAAAACAGTATGCATCCTTATGGTGAGCCATCTCTCCTGCTTCTAACTATAAAAAGTTTAGAAAATAGTCAAGTTTAAAGCCACTGTCAGCAACATAGAAGGCCAAACCACAGCCTTGGGACTTGGAACTACAGAGAACTATTCTTTGCAGTTTTTCCCTGGTGGCATTTTAATGCATCTCATCATGTCTCTAGTTTTCACATCAGCCAGTGACGCATGGTTTTCCAGTCAGTATTTATAGAAGTAACAAAACAAAACAAAACCCCCTCTGCCTGAGGAAGCTTAAGAGCACACAGTAAGGACTATTTGCTGCTCTGTAGTTTGGGCTGTATATCCATTGGATTGCTGTTTGTGAAAACTTTATCTCTGGCTGACGCAATAGGGGCTGAGCCCCTGTTGCCTCTCTGCCCTGACAAGAACCCCTGACAGGCAGTGTTTCCTCTAGGAGAGCCTGCATAGTAGGCTTGTTTCATTGAGTCCCACCTCTTCCTCCACTGGCAACTCCATAGCCGCTCCGCTGGGCTCAGCGCCCCTGAGTTCTGGCTCTCATGTGACTACCGTGAAGGCAGGGCCTTGTCATCTCCACTCACACTGTTCTCTCTTGGGAAAAGAGCGTCTCCAAATGTGTACATTGCCAGCTTTCCAAGAAAAACTAGACAGAAGCTGTGTGCGAGGACACATCTTACCTGGAGACTGTGATGGAGCATCATCCTACAGCTACGCTAAGAGGAACACTAAACCCACCTGCTAAAGGAGGGACTCTTTATTACTGAACAATATTCAAAGAGTTTGGAGACTTAGAAACGAAAACGCTGGCTCCTAAAGCACAAACAAGAGCCTTCTACTGGTTGTTCTTAGGGTAACAGGTATCTTAAGAAAGCTCTAATTCAAATAATTGTTATACCTTAGTGGTTTTACTTCATAATTATAATATATATGGCATGTTACTTCAGAAAGAGGTCCTCATCTTTATCAAATTTTAGGATTTTTCAAACAAATAACAGTTATTAATCAAAATGTTCTTTCTTCCTAAAATATGTCATCCTTTCAGAACTTTATGTAAAGTTACAGTAGGACTGAATGATCAAGAAATTAGGAGTTTAACATTGTGTGAAATAAGTCTTACTAGTAAGGCAGTCATAGCATGTTACCTGGGTCCATCCCTTAAAACCAGTGGTTCTCTTCCAATGCTGGGCCCTATAGCACAGTTCCTGCCCATGTTGTGGTCACCCCCAGCCATAAAATCATTCTCGTCATTACTCCGTACTGTAATTTTGCTCCCCTTATCATAGCGTGAGTATCTGTGTTTTCTTCTGGTCTTTGGCGGTGTCCTTTAGCTCGGGGCCAGTTCACCTGTCCTTCTGTCTCTTCCATCTGCCCCCTTTCCTACCCCAGTTGAACCAGTGGGGGGGAAGCACAGGGGACACAGACATCTGCCTCTGTCCCCACCCCACCCCAAGCCCCGTGTGTGAGTGCTGGGTTTTTGTTTGTTTGGGGTTTTGTTTTTTGGGTTTTTTTTGGGGGGGTGGATGATAATAGTTAAAGCAGCACTTAGAAGATTTGCAGTTTTCAGTGTTCATAAGGTATAAGAAATCTACCCTTTGCAGTGGTGGCATATGCCCTTAATCCCAACATTCTAGAGGCAGGCTGGTGGAGGGGGCGTGTTTGACTGAAAGACTTTACAACTGACTCAGCTGTCCTCTAAGAATAAGACAAATAACCGGTGGTTTTTAATTGCTGAGTTTTATTAAGATATTGGCAAAATTTCAACATACTCCTTACCTGAATAAACAGTTTTAATAAATAAAAATAAGGATCACTTATGATTACAACTCAACTCAAAAGTGATCTGTAGAGTGGGTTTGTAAATCGTAACGTCACTCACTTCACTCCAGAGAGAATTCTTTGCAGAGAAATGTCCTGAACAAGAGAAAGCTCGTCTCTCACCAAAGAGCACCTAGAGAGATTACAGTGCTGTATCTGCGTTACCTCAGACGTCAGAGTTAAAGACTTCCTTTTCAAGCATGACTGCTGCGCCAGGGTGGAACCCCCTGCCCTCCTTCAGGTTTCTACTCAGTATAATGAACAGGCCTGAGCTGTTCAAGTGCTGCTGGCAGGTGCAGCAGTGGGGTTCCCCTTCAGTCAGTACGATTTGGCTGTTAGAATACTGGCAGTGTCATTGGTTTTGAAGAAACAACCATCTTTTCATAGATCAAAACAGGAGAGTGTTGGGGCTTTGTTTTTTTATCCTGGTTTTAAAAGGTGAAAAAAATCTTTTAGTAACTTATAATCCAAAGAAAATTTCCCCAAACAAAGGTTTGAACAAAACTATAGTATCCTCTTGTACTTAGGGGGAAAAGCACATTGAACAAATTGAGTTTAAAAATTAAAATAATTTAGACCTTTTCTCACAAAGCCTCAGGAAGCCTTTGGTGGGGAGGAAGAACTTGAAGCACAGCAGTTTACTTGTCCGCAACCCTGAGCTGCGTCACGCATCATGTCCATCTGCCCCTTGGATGCCGGCCTCTTACTGGCACAGTGTTCTAGCAATGGAGTGTGGTGTCATGGAAATGGAGCGGTGCTGCTGTACCAGGCGACTGTGGTCAGGACTAGACTTAGTGTTGACATTACTAACATTGTCCTTTGAAATGATGATCCTTTCAAGGCTCCTTCTGTTAAATGCAACATGGACTTTAATTGTATTACTTCAAGGACAATGGATGGCACTTATAGGTAAAGAAAAGGTATATACATGTTTTTCTGTCTGACCTCTGTTGTACAGACATAAATATTACTAATAGCCCCAGTATTTGGTGCTGTAATGTTGCCAATCTCAGTTATCCTTCCCAATATACATGTCTCAAAAAGTGAAAAAAAGAAACCTTTGAAATTCGGGACTGATGCCCTTTGAGACTCACAGTGAATGTACAAGGAGTAGTAATCTCGGTTGGTGACTTGTCTACTTTCCTATCAGATACTACACTTTCTTGTTTATATTTGTTTTGCTATTTCCTACTTTAACAAAACTGTTTTAGCAAGCAAACAAATTGATGCAGATCATGTTAATTGAAAAAGTGATACTGCCACTCTTTAAGGATCGAGTGTAGAACTTTCACCACCACTAAATTGCACAAAGAAATAGAGGTACAAAACACATAATTCACAGACTATACCTCAGCATTTACAGTTAATATATATTGTATAGATACTTTTATATCTGTCTAATAATTGTACAATCACCAGATACACCATCATTAAGTATAAGTTACAGAAATGTATAGATACCGTTAGTTAGAGGGTTACTTATTGCTTACATTAGCAAGCAGCAAATAAGGGCAGAGGATTTGAACTGAAGGGAACTACTTCCTATCACCAGTGGCATTAAGATTTAACACTGCATTTCACAAAGCACTGCTTCTTGTCTGGTTTATAGAACCAACAGCAGCATTTATCAGGCCAATAACCACTACTTTAATATTATAGAATGTTAAAGGACTTACCTTACAAATGGTACCTAACTACCTTATAAATACGCACATTGTGAACAAATGAAGTTAGTTTTTACATTATTGGTTTATTAACTTGACCACACTAGAAATACTTTTCTCTATTTTCTAGAGAGCTAGTGATATGAGAAATGGAGTTAACACTGCTGTGTAGTCAGACCTACAAAATCCAGACCTTTCAAATGGGTCTGTTTGTCCCGGTTTCATCCACCCAGTTTTTTTACCCCACTGATAAGCCTATATCACCTCAAAATTTTTCTTTTCTCCTCATTCTGATCAAAATCATTGCCAACAGGTAACCACAGATGATCTTAGCTACTTTGGGATATGAATGTTCATCTGTGTTCTGCTGCCTTGTTTTCTTAGAAATTTTGGTTTGAAAGTGACCCTGTACCTGATGGGTTGTCAACAAGACCTGGGCTTCAAAAAACAACAACCATGTGTGAGGGCCATGTGTAGGCAGAGCATGAGAGAGAGGAGGATGAAATTAACACTGCTGAGGAGGAGCCGCGGGTATTCCTCTCCACCTGTGTATCACAGGTACTGTCGGAGAGGGGTAGACCGACTCCAAGGTCAACAGAAAACACTGAGAATCTCCGCTTACTCTCAAGTTTTGAAAAATAAAAGCTATAGATTAACAGTGTAACCATTGCTGAAGAGAAGCTGAGTTTTGGTCTCTTTAACAACTTGATGTAACCATGATATATGTTAGTCATCTATGTCTTGAAATTTGGGAATCTTAGCCCTCTGTGGGTCTGGAGAATGCAGCATGAATTGTGTTACGTAGACCGTGGATAGGAGCAGCAGTGCCTCAGCAAGAACATTTAGCAGTGCCTGCACTGGGAGCAATGGCTCTAGCAGCTACTCTTGCCTGTTGGCCTGACTGGCCCAGGGTGGGGGTGAGGGTGGGGAACATGAGGACATGGATGCATTCATGGCTGAGAGAAACCAGGCTGCCTCACTGAACAGATACGATCGCGTACTTGCTGTCTTTATGCTTTGAAACTTTGAAATGGCAGAAGGTGGTTGATTTAAAACTATATACCTTAAGTATTGAAAGGATTTAAAACTATATAAACTATAACTTAAGTATTGAAATGAGAAGCACATGACCTGTCACTGTAGTCTGAAGCAAGTAGCTGGACTCTGGCTTGTCTTCCAGTTATAACTAAACAGCCCTGGCTCTCAGTAATCTGCATTCTCCTTTGCACTTGGCCTCTGGGTTCACACTCAGCCTCCTTCATACCAATTACTTCATTCCCTTGGGGAAAACAATTTTAGAGAAGTTAAAACTATCATTTTTTTCATTCTCCAAACTACGTTTTATATTATAATAATATATGCCTTTGCTGTCTGTAAACATAAAAAAAAGCAGAAAATATAGAAATGCTATTTCACAACTCTTTTTAAATGGCATGATTCTTATATTGTACCTCACATCATCTCTGCTAAACCACTTTATTCCTGAGATGAAGGTACTGTGAAAAACATTAGCATCATAGGTTACAACCAGCTGATGGTGGTCTCCTAAAATGCCAAGTAACAAAATCCCATCAAAAGCACCATAACAGGTTATAAAACGTTCAAATAACTAAAACCTTATGAAGTATTTTAATTAAAAATGTCATAGTTGCCTTTCATTTTCTATGAAAAGTGAATGATCTTACTGTATCCTGCCTCCCAAGTCTGAGAACATGACACTTTGGTACCGGCTTACTGCGTCTCATCAGCAGTTTAGGCCCGTGTGGCTTTTAGGCTTTCACCTACCCACACAATTGGGAAGAGATGCTCCATAGTCCCCAAGATCTTGAGGGACATTTCCCAACAAAATTTAATTCTGCATTGTTTCCTTTAGAGTAGGCACATCAGACCAGATAGTTGCGATTTCCATACCATATATTCTGACTCGAATAACTTTCAAGCTTCCACTAGTGACGTGAAGGGATGGTGGAGAGGGGCTGTCTGTGGTATAGAGACACATCACAGGGACCAGTTGAATAATTTCTCTAGTGAAACCGCCAATACTTTTGATTAGATTGAAAATGCTATTTTGAATTTCCTAACAATCTATGTACATTTAAGGGTTGAGCCATCCGTGGATTCATAATGAAGCACATGTACGTTAAAAATGTCTACCTTGTTTCTACTCTGATAGTTATATTTCTGAGAGAACTAGCTAGCCTATGTTGAAGAAAAAGTCTTAAATTTTATAGCTCCAGGGAAAGTCTGGGCATGGAATATCATTACGCTTTCTGATCTTCACATTTCCACTATATCCTTCCCAACTATTTTCCCTCCATGGCAAAGAACTTCTTAACATCTTGTTTCTCTTCCCACTTCGAGTAAGTGAGGAGAGGCTAATGCCTATTTTGTGAGAAGGCTCTCGAGCAGACAGAAACGAGTAAAACTTTGGATTAAACCTGAATCCACGCTGCCTTTTGGAGTAGTGGTGGCGTAAATGATACAACCTAGACGCTGTCTTCCCCCGGGATTTGAACTGTTCATTTTCCAACCCAGAACTGACAGGAGACAAGTTCTCCATTCTGCATATCTGTTGCCCTGTTGAACCCAAATTAAAAGAAACCCGAGGCTCTCCAGCACCACTCCGTTCAGGCAATGATGACTTGACTGATCTCTCCTCCATTATTAGCTCATTAAGATCTTTCTTTGGTGCACCAGGACCAATCATCTCAACTGGTGGCAAAAATTGGGTACTGTGAGGTTTGCTTGCTTCTATTTGTGTGAGATCTAGGTAGTCTGGATCTTCCAGCACGTTGATTTGGGGCCCTGGGCTGAGGCTAGTTCTATCAGTGAATGAATCCACTCGCCCCTCATAGCCTAGATCGGCGGGTGCTGAGCACTGGTGCTGTGGCCAAGGGCGCTTGCACTCTCCATGAGTCTCCTTATCATCCCCACCATCTTCTTGCCCTCCTTGAAAAGAGTTCTCTGTCCACTCTGACTCCTCACTAACATTTACAGCCTTGTTCATGTCCCTCAGGAATACCACAATAACAGTGATGTTATCACTTGACCCCGCATCACGAGCCGACGCTACTAATTTGTGGGCAACCATGCTGCTGTCTCCGTTATTCTCTTTCAAGTGGTCAGACACAACCTTCACTGCCTCGTCAGGGTTCACGGTGTCATAGAAGCCGTCACAGGCCAGAATGAGGTAGTCTTCAGTCCCATCCAAAACAGTGGAGGCCGAGTCTGCGTCTCCACAGATATACGGCTTGTGCTCAGCATCTCCTGGGGAGTAGAAGGGAAGGCCGAGCGTCAGAAGGCAGGTTGTGGCTCACCTCAATGTTCGGTATGCTTAAGGTCAATACTGGAGTAACTTCATGGGAAATTTTTACTTAACAACTGTAAACGACACACTTGAGTCCTGTGTTACTTTGATGCTGTTTATATTTGCTAGTTGCAGGGCTCAGTTCCTCTTTGGCTTTATATTCTCAGACTTGTACTTTGATGAAAGCAACAATCACATCAAGTCTAAATTTGCTGCTGTACTGAAAATATCAGTCATATATAGGAGTACTCTTAGTTTAGTAGATTTGTTTGGTTTATTTACAGCTTGAGAATATTGTAGTGGAAAAATCCTAAGTTCTCCCCATTTTCCTCATTAAACAATTCCCTGTTATTTTTTTTAAGACATTGATAAGTAGGTTTGTGTTGTGAACATGGAGGAAGGTTTGAGTTACAAGGGACTGGAGAGATAGCTTAGCAGTTAGCAGCACTACCTGCTCTTTCAAAGGACCTAGGTTCAAATCCCAGCACCCACATGGTAATTCATAACTGTCTGTAATTCTAGTTCCAGGGAATCTGAAAACCTCACACAGACATACATGGAGGCAGAACACCAATGTAAATAAAAATTTAAAAAGCCAAGTGTGATTTCCCTAAGGCCAAGGAAGCTTGTGGTTTTATGCATAGTTTACATATGGAGCTAGGCCTGTATTATAGCCCCCTTGGTATTGGGTCCACTTGGCTTCTCTTTGATGCTTTGTTTAATGTCTTGTAATATCTGGAGAATGGACAGAAAATCTACACTAAGCGTCTTCATGTCTTCACAGATGACCCACCTGTGTTGCCCTTGTTCACCCGACCCCATACACTTACAAACAACAGAAGCAGACACTGCTCAGGTCACCCATCTTCTCATGCTTTCAGACCTTTACATTGCAGGCACTACCAGATCCTGCATTGTTTTCCTATAGTCGCTTGGAAAAGAGCTGACTTTGTTCTTAGCCACCAAACATATGTGAAGTAGTCCCCTATAGCTTAGTGTTGAGGACAGCACTGGGATCAGCCTGCCTAGCTCCAGATCCTAGCTCTTCCACATGTATCTGCTGTAAGTTCCCTCTTGCCTCAGATTTCTTTCAAGCTTGTCAGGCTCAGAAGAGTTCAATAGGACCCCTGTGGCTAAGCTATAAAACTATATGGGTCATATGCTGTATCCAGCATGTTGAGTGCCTATATACCAGGAAAATGACTAGTTACTAATATACCTATTTAGGTTAATGTATCTGTAAATAAGAAATCTGCAAAGAGGGCCTTTTGATCCTATATATTCCCAACTTCACTATCCTCCCCACTTTTATTTTTTCTTTCTTTTTTTTTTTTCTTGAGCCAAGGTCATCTCATCCACGTAGCCCAGGCTGGCCTCTAGCCTGCTTTGCAGCCAAGACAAATGCCTGATCCCCTTGCCGCCCGCCTCCTCCCAGCTGCTGGAATCCTAAGTGTGCACTACCACTCTCACCAGCCCACAGACTGTTGAAGCGAGTTGCACAGGCAGGATTCAGAGTCCCCACCAGTCCACTTCACTCATCTCTCCTATTTTACCTGATTGAAATATTTTCTGAACTCTACTTCTAAAAATAAATGTGATCTGAGTCATACTGTTCCAAAAACCGTTGTTTTAGTGCTAACAACTAGAGACCATTGCAACTGTCAGTTTAGAAGAGAACATGCAAAGATCTGCAGAGGAAATGCTGCCAAGAGTCTGGCTTCTCACCTGCTCTCATGTTGAGTGTCAGATCTATGACATTTCGCCCCCAAATTTGGTAGGAGGGCACAAACATGCATTCCATGGTGGGGGGTGGCAGTTTATCTTAGTCCTCCTCTCTCCATATGCTAGGAAATGTCCGAGCCTCAGTCAGCTTTGGCTCAGAAGTGCAGGGCTCAGGTGAAACAGTTGACAAGCTTTGTATTGTCAAAGCTTTAGTGTCATTTGTTTTTTAAGTGGAGTTGAACTGTTCCTTAGGCCCTTTCCTGCACCTTTCAGCCCATTCCAATGACTCCCAAACCTTACATTCCTCAACTCCTTAGTCCAGTTCACCAGGCTCTTGGCGGATTCGTTAATACTTTGGTGTGGGTGGGAGTATGCAGAGTTGACCTCTACCCTCTCTCATAGTCAAGTTGTTGGTTTCTTTAACTCTCTTCCTATAAATATATTCAAATCTACTTTTTATTTCAACACTGTAATATGTAGCCTAGCTAAGCCTGAAACTTCCTTTCGGTCCCATCTTAGCCTCCCAAGTGCTGGGATGACAGGCATGGACCACCATGCCCTTCCATATCTCAGTTAGTGTGTTCTTGCACTTACCAATTGAAAACATTTCTCTTCAATACTACCAGTTATTCCCTACTTAAAATTGCATTTCATTTTTAAGATTTGTTTTGTGTGTATAATGTTTTTTCTGTGTTTGTATGTTCACCACATGTGGGCCTGGGGCCTGAAGCTCTTAGAAGGGGGCATCAGATCTCCTAAGCTGGGATTGACAGATGGCCATGAGCTCTCATGTGAGTGATGGGAGTCAAGCCTGGACCCTCTGCAGAAGACACGCATGCTCTTTGCTGCTGAGCCCTGTCTCTAGTCCATAATACCATTGCTTTCTTCAACCTATTTCTCACATGGGACTTCTGCAACCCTTGACTTCTGCAAGCCCTCTTTTCCTGCCATCTGAACAAGTCACTGCTCTGTCACTCATTTTTCCTGACTTGTTCCTTGATTTAAGAGTAGGGCAGTTGTGTGCTATGAGTGTGTCAGACCCAGTTGTGAATGAGGTATATAGCCACCTTACACGTGAATCAGGAACTGGATACCAGTGCTCTCACTTCATCAAAGAGCAAACAGTACCGAGACACTGCCTTCCCAAGATCAGTAACCTACAGAGTGGCAGAGCCATTATCCAAACCGTGTCTGCCCACTGTGTTGCCTTACGTCACTGATGTATCCTCTGGGAATTGTTACTCATACCTGTAGTTTCAACATTGGCTGCACACATGATCAATAGCATTGCCAAGGTGCGATGAGTTACTAAATCCTTATGTCCAACTCAGAACTTTCAGCTAAACACCAAATCTGTATTTCTAAGTATATACAAAATCTCTTCCAAGACATCCCATCAGTACCTAGAATTGAAACCCATCAGTAGCTAGAATTGAAAATAAGTCAACTGAACTCACCCCCCCCCCACCAACTGCTGCTGCTTTATTACAAATGCTTCATCATCTTCCCACTCATAAGTCAGAAACCTGGAAGTTAGCTTTCCTCTTCCTCACAAACTATCATCTGTCTCACCGGTTTATAGCCTCCTCCGTGTCTCCCGTTTTAGATGGCCTCGTCTCCAGCTCTGTTCCCACAAGCCTTCTAAATGATCTCCCTTCTAGGCCTGGTACACTCGCCTCAATCCTCCCTCTGCCTATAACTGCGAGTGCTTGGAGAGACAAGCCTGCTCATGTGGACTCTGCTTGGTCACTCACTGCCGTCCAGACCATCACAGGCTGGCAGAGACACTTCTCTTGACCAGTTCACCCTCTGCTCTCACCTTGAGTACTCATTGCTACTCCTAAAACTATTTATATCCTGGGGTTTCCCTCCTTAAACATAGTGTGTCTCCCTATCTACCTGCAAAGTCATTTTATCTGTGATGTCGACCTTATTCTGTCTTAGGTGTCGCTTCCTGAAGTGCTGCTTTGGTTTCGCCTTGTGCTCTATTTTTAGAATCAAGGCCGGCATCTACCCGTTAGGTTGCCTCTGTGGGGATACATCAGTGTCCTGACAAAACACTCTCAGAAGGAAGAGTTCTTGACCAGTTCTAGTTGTCAAAAATACTTGTACCTAAGAGGATATTTTAGGCTTGAGAATTTCCCCTCTTTTGGCATTGTTCCACAGTAACTAATTGCTCCCTTATTGTAAAGAAAAAAATGTTCTTCATGAGGTATTTGTATTCACTTAGCTTCTCATGTTCATATTCGGGGAACTTAACAGTTTGCCAGCATCTTTTCAAGGAGTAGGAAGGATTCGAATCACCAGTGAAACTAAACCCAATCTTTAAGGTTGTCTTATTCTGGAATCTTTGGTAATGATAAACTAGTTTAGTAATTAGATATGACCTTTGTGTATGCTAGCTTTGTCTATATTCAGTTGCTTCTTTAAAAATATCTGCCTGTTTACCCATGAAGACATACATGTATTCTTTTTCAAATGCTGGCAGTCCCAAGCAGTCAGCCCCAGCACATACACATGAGCAACACACTAATTGTATTTACATGTGACACTGGGCAGAGAAGAAAAGCCAGCTGGGAAGAGAAGCTAACCCATGAAGCCTGACAACACACTCAGCCCAGACCTAGACAAAGGCAGGCACAGCCCATTCCTTGAAGTTACGTCTACAACTTTGTACAGACAGTCGCCTGTTGAAGCTGTTTTATAGTAGCTTCACCCCTTTAAAAGGCTTAAGTCTTAGGGAGACCAATTCTTCTTTAGTGCTGGAAGTGCACCTGCGTGTGTAGAGCTTGCCTGGCATGCATGAAGGCCTGGGTTTGTTCCCTGGTGTGAATGGGGAGGGAAGGAAAAAGAAAAAGTGAACTTGAGCCCGAGATGATCTGACTGGGCATTTTCTGGGCCAGGTGTGGTGTATACACCTTTAATACCAGCACGCGAAGACAGAGTCCAGGTTGGTCTGCTTAGACCCTCTCTCATAAAACTGTGTGTGTATATATATATATATATACATATATACATTCTAAATATTTCCACATTTAGAAAATAGTTTTGTATAAAAAGTGTGTTTTAAAGAATTCTGTTCATGTCACTTTATAATTCACCAAAAAAACTGTGACATTCGGAAAGAACCTCCCATTTTCTGCAACAATGGAGTGAAGCAATCATTGGTTTTAAGCAGATTTTTCACTAAATTGGAAGCTCCTATTTAAAAAAATAGAAACTGATATTCAATATTCCTTGACATGAGTCTTATTTTATAATGAATTTTAAATGTATAAATAGCCAGGTGGACTTAAATAACTGTAAAGTCATCTGGTTGTTATTTTAAACAATGATAAGCATTCTGAGCATATAAACAGCATCTGAAGTTCCTTCATAGCAAAGTTAACACAACACGACGAGCTAGGAACCTGGAGAAAGGAGATTCATGTTTTCCTACCGATGGCTCTGGAGACGGACAGGCTTCCATTCACCCTCCAGGCGCCAAACCAAACCACACAGCCTCCAAGGGCCTCAATTCGCTGCTTTTCATCCTAAAGAGCAGTGCAATAAAAATCAAATAACTGCATTCAGGATTTATTCATCTGCTTTACAGTAAGTAGATATACTGCCCAACATCAGAAAGCTTGTGTAAAGGCTTTCTGTATTTCTCCTTTAGGAGGAGGGCATACTCAAAGAATCCCAATTAAGAACTACAGAGCTGCCATTATGACATGCTCTGTTGGAACAGATCATACATACCTCTCTGTCTGGCTTGTGTGGTTTCATTAGTTCAACAGCTTGCCCCTTTCTTACCAGCATGACCTGGGAATCGCCCACCCATGCCACGTGGAGCATGTTGCCTCTGATAAAAGTCACTACTCCTGTGGTCCCACACCGTAAGCTCTGGAAATAATGGAAGACCAGAGTCAAAGAAAATAAAGACAGAAAATCCTCCTTGCGGAGCAATTTATAATTAATACAAGCTGCATTTGAGGCAGACTATAAGTAACATAATTTCACATTACAAACTCATGTGTCTCAGAGCATTTTATTTTATTTTTGAAAAGAGGTCTTCACTTGTGTAACCCTAGCAGCCTGGAACATGCTGTGTAGACCAGGCTGGTCTCCAACTTACACAGGTCTGCCCGCCTCTGCTGCGATTAAGCATCGTGCCTGGCTCAGAGAGTTTTATGTATATTTTTGTTTATAAACACAAGTCTACTTGATCTGTGATATGCACAACGTGGATAATTATGTTTCATTTTAAGTAAACATTTTCTTTAAAGGGCTGGTAGGAGGACTGAATAGAGATGGCTCAGTGATTAAGGGCACAGGCTGCTCTTTCAGTGGACCCCAGTTTGAGTCACCCATATGATGGTGACTCACAACCATGTCAACTCAGTCCCAGGCCATCTAATGTCTCCTCCAGCCTCCATGGGCATTGCATGCCTCTGGTGCACAGAAATACATACCCATACTCGTAAAATATAAAGTATTGATTAGCAAATTTAAATACCAGGTAAGAATGCTCAGAATTTAAAGGGTCTTGCTGCCAAGCCTCAAGCCTTAGTTTAATCCTGATACTCAACATGGTGGACATAAAGAACCACCTTCTGTAAGCTGTCCTTTCCTCCAAATGCACTTAGTGGCATGCATGTCCACCACCACCACCACACACACACACACACACACACACACACACACACACACACACACGCATGGGGGCAGAGAAGAAAGAGAAGATGCTTGGGTGTTTGTTTTGAAACATGGAATATTCTGTGATTTGTCCAAGGGTTGGTAATACTGTTCACTATGTGAAACCTCTCAAGTCTTGGTTCTTCCTGGTTCACTGTTGAGACAAGGTCTCACTGTCATTCTGGTTAGCCTAGAACTCCTGGAGAGCGTTTGCCTTTGCTTCTCAAGTGCTGGGACTAAAGGCATGTACCACCACACCCGACAGTCCTCTTCTTAAATGGCTCCAGTTCTAGTCTGCTTCATTTGTGAACTACTGGGTAATCAGTGAGTTGGTATAGTTGTACAGTGTGTGTGTGTGCGTGCGAGCGAGTATGTGCATGCATGCACATGTGTATGTGCGTGTATACAAAGCATTGCAGCATTGCTTGGTACAGAAGAAATGTCCCCAGTCTCTGGATATTGTGGAACTGAGACAGCATATACTCACTGAAGAAGATGCTTATATACCTTTAAAAACAAAAAACCAGAGAAGCCTTCCCTAGAGTATTTTTAGGGAGCTTTGATTGGGAACACTGCATAGAGAGCTAACAGCCTGGGATGTCACTGCAGTAGCTACCACAGTACTTAAAGCTCTTGATCCCACTATACCAAAATGACATCTCCATTTGACATGAGTCACCACCAAATAAGCATAACGCTGTTACTAAGGACCTGGCCCAAATTAGAACAAGTACGTCAGGGGTGGCAAAGGGCTTCTTGTATCCAATGAGAAAAACAACTTTTCTTTTTTCCCTATATAGGAAAAGTTTGTTATAAATCCTCACCCACCAATAAAATGTCTTCCCACACAGAATGTTCAAAAACTCAGCCCTCTGGAACACACGATATAAAGACACTTCAGTGCATATGCCCTGGAGAGAACAGGAGGCAGGGCTGCCTCACAACAGGAATAGCTACTTTCCCCAGCAGTAAACAGCACATGGAAGCACAGGAAGGAGAGAGCGGACTGCTGGGAGGACCCTGAATTATGCAGCAGCATTGGCAGGACAGACACAGCACCAGTGACAGCAAGTGACGGAAACAGAAAACGGGATGTCAGGTTTAAAAAGACATTATTGTCCCATGTTGGCGACTAGATTGCCAACCTCTCCATTCCCCCAGGCTCACCTTGTTCCCAAGCTCAGAGGCAGCAGGCTTCAGAAAGGCAGAGCCCAGCAGTGTGCTGGCCCAAAGCTGGGGGAAGGGCTGTGGCCATCTTGGGTTCTCTTTTGCAGCCCCACCTCTACCTGGGAGTCTTAGTGGTTCCTATAGCTACCGTGTGTATTAGTCCGAACTTAGGGGTGAAGGTAGATACTTCTCTTGCTTGTTACCAAGTGGTTCATCATTCTTCGATTGATTCAAAGCCCTACTGATGCTTTATAGCATAACTATGAGATCAGACAACGGACCAAATAATAGTCTGATCTTTCCATTTTTGAGTCATGTGGCAGAATTTAACTTACTGTGTGTATCTTAATTTGTAATTACTTTTGACAAGTAGAAAAATGTACATTTTCTATTTAGCCTGCCCCCAGCTAAAAATCCAACAGTGTCATAGATAATTACATTTCATTGCCCAGAATGGTAAATAGATAGAGATAATATATTTTACTTTTAGAATTTAATATGGAAGTCCTAAATTTCATTCAGAGTAAAACACTTAGGTCTGACCAGCCTTAGAAAGCTAGGACATGAATTCTGTCTTGTCTTCCTAGTAAGAGAGAAATCAGCTCAGGGGTCATCTAAGGTCCCCCTCTCTGCACGGTAAACAGCAGCCTACTCATGCGAATCAAAGCGATGGAAGGAATCCCAGCTGCTGTTTCTGTTTTAAAACTGTTGTTTTCAGTTCACCACATCCAGATCTTGTCTGCAAGGGTGCTTAGAGAGGTAGCCAACCAGGGTGGGGGCCGGGCTGGGGACGGGGGCGGGGGTGGGACACAACTCACCTGCCCAATCCAGCAGCCAGCAGCACTTACAAAAAGCAGCCAGAAAACCACAACCTGACTCTGCTTTACAGTCTTATCAGTGTGCCCCACAGAAGGAGTCCTCAAGAGGAAACTGGATTTAGAATTGAGCGTCTGTCTGTCTGTCTGTCTGTGTCTTTGTATAGTTTAGATGATGTGTACCTTTAACCACAGAGACTGGTTGAACTTGACTAGTGCAGCAGTAGCCAGAGTTCACAAGGACATGCCATACCTCCCTGGCTGCCTTCTGCACAAACCGCTCATCTGTGACACGGAAGGCCCGGCAGAGAGCCTCAGCAGGATCATGGGGAAACATCTCCTGGCGCACTAAGTTAACGTGTAGGTGAACGGAGGCATAAATAGCAGCGTCCACTCCCCCATGGCCATCAAACACTGCAAAGTATGCTTGTTCCTCCTGGTCCTGTCAGTGGAGACACAAAACAGTTAAGGAATGGCACCCGGCACCATGCAAGTGATCTGGTGCCCTGGAGCCAGCCATCTTCTGTGTTTGTCATTCAGATCATGAGACTCAATGTTTCCCTTCACTCACATGCCTGATCAGCTGCTGCATACCTGCAGTGCTAGGGCATCTGTGTTTACACACACAGCCCTGGAACATATCATGCCCAATTAGTGCAGGCTGGAGCGCCCTCTCTGTGAAACTTGTTATCTTGTACCATGGAAACCACCCACATGCATTTGCTTCAAAATCATAGTTGCGAGGAAGAGGAGGAAAGACGGTGTGAGGAAGAAGTGAGCAAAAGCCGTTCTGCATGGAGTACTTCTTTCAAAATACCACAGAACAATAAAACATTCCAGCACTGAGCCAATTGTGTTCAGGTCTAAAATACCAGAGATTAAAAACATACACAGTTCTGTATGATAATGCCTCTTTCACACATCATTCTTGGTCACATTGAATTCTTACTGCCATAAATAGTCTCTAAGCTTGTTAACCAGCCTTGAGCCACGTCAGATGCCCAGTGTCGTGGTGTGCCTGGCAACTTAGCTTCAGCCTCAGTCTAGGCTTTAGCACCCGTTTCTCAAAGGCCAGCTGCCAGCATCGCTCTTACCTTCTGCTGTGTCTCGAGTTGCTTGCTTCATTTTCAGCTCAGGTGCTTAGATCTGTCTCTGATGTGTGTGAGTCACTGGGGTTTGAGTGACTCCTGCGCTCCCTGGAGGCAGCAGAGGCTAAGGACTTCATTTGTGAGTCTTTCCATTTTTTTCCTTGGGACTCTGGGTTCTGTCATGCACTCGTAAACAAATCTTTTCTTAGGGGGCTGTTTTTGTTTGCTTGCTTGCTTTGGGTTTTTCTTTCTCTTTCCTTAAAATTGACACAGCGTCATGTAACCCGAGTTGAGCTGAGTTTTGCTAAGGCTGAGGGGCTGCCCTACCTTCACACTTGTGTCAGAGAGAGAGATGACACAGGCATATCTGTGCCTTGGAAAACGTCTCTTTAACAAAAACACCATATATAACTGTCCAGTGAATAATGGTAACACTCAAAAATTAAGAAACCGATATCTACTTTCCAGACACTGACACTAGTATGTCTTATATTTTAAGCAAAACAATTTATAGTGCCATTAAAGATTGACTAAACAGAATCTGGCTAAAGTTATACTCAATTTCAACAACTCAGTGTAATATCAGAAACGCCAGCAGTCAGGCAAAGTCGTTGCTGCATTAGTGGTGGGGTCTCCGCTAACTCGTGCAACATCTCTAGGCTTCACTCCCAGCACTATACAATTTTCTTTTAAAATAGTGTAGTTTTTATAGGGAAAATGTATAATGATGTATAATTTGTTTAAATAATAAACATAAAGAAATAACACCCTCATGTCTGTATATCTGTGGCTTGGTTTTGTTTGGGTGGGGGTGTTTAGTAGGACTTTGGATAGGTGAGACAAGCATTCTATATCTGCATGCCTACGTGTGTGCTTTGGTTTCTGACACAGGGCCTTGCTGTGTAGCAGCTCTCCTGCCTCAGCCTCCAGAATCCTGGATTACAGGTGTATACCACCACACCTGGCTCTATTTTTTTTTTTTTTTTTTTGGTTTTGATTTGTTGGGTTTAGTTGGTTGGTTGTTTTTTTTTTTTTTCAAGACAGGATTTCCCTGTGTAGCCCTGGCTGTCTAATTTTGTAGATCAGGCTGGCCTCAAACTCAGGATCCGCCTGCCTCTGCCTCCCGAGTGCTGGGATTAAAGCCGTGCGCCACCACGCCTCCCAGCCCATATAGTGTAAGTCAGGATCATAGCATACATAAAGTTTTACCGTCCTACTTTATGTCATTAGCATTTCTGCATGTCACTAAGTACTATTCAGACACATCTTGACGAGAGACACATTTCCCTTAATTTTTAGGTCATTTCTGATTTATTTTGTATTAATAATGCTAAAACACTTTTGTCAAACACATATTTAAGACTTAGGTGTATTTCTGTTGTGATGAAGAATTTTAAATGAAGTTACCAGATAAAAAAGTATAAGAATTTGCAAAGCTCTAAATAATCACTGCTAAGTAGCCTTCAAAACCTGCTTTGGTGCGTCAAGGCAACTAACGCTTCAGAGCTAGGCCTTTGGACTTCATTTCAAATTTGGAGAAAAATGAAAACCATCCAGGTTAACATCCAGAACTAAGGCCTTCAATCTGAGTCTTGAAGTAGCTGTAGAGGCAGCCTTTGGGTACATTTGCATGGGCACAGCGCTGGAAACAAAGACCAGGTGCTGTCTCTCTTGATCCCTGACTGCTCTTTAGCCCTTGACAGTTTTGTATAGTCAACACACTACCGAATGTGTCTTTAGATAGCCCTGTCCTGGTGGTATTTTCAGTAGCCACTAACCTTGCCTGGTACAGTCTGGGGGTTGTAAATTGGCATGGAAATTTAAAGCAGGTTCTTGTTGGTGCACAGCACAAATTAGTTATATATGGGGACAGTAGTTTTTTTTTTCCTTTTGGTTTTATTTTTGGGTTTTATTTTTTTCATCTTCAGATGTCTCTGATGCAGCTTATATGAAGATAATTGTTGTTTTGTTAACTGAATACCACTCTGTAATTGCAAAAAAAAAAAAATGCGGCTTTTTGTTGACATTCTGAATGCGTAAATACAATTTTTTTTATTAAAAAAAAGTTAAAGCTGAAGTTTAAAGTTAGCTGCTGCTAAGTGAAGGAAACACTGTGCTGTGTATAAAGTACTACACTGCCATTTTGAAGTGATGGACTTAACAGAGGAAAGAAAAGGTGAGTGACAGGCAGGGAAACAAACCCTCCTTTGTTTGCATTAGCATAATACATCTAATAGAGAGAGAGAAGACAGCAAGAAAATGGTTATTAAGCTGACAAGGCTCGTATGGATCCCGTCTGTCAGTCACAGAGATGTGTGGAGTATAATTCCAACTACTTTCTATCTCAGAGACCCAGATTTTAAAAAGAAAATCAGATGAAATCAAATTTGTCTCAGCCTTAAATGTATCCTTTTATGTTGTTTTTTGTTGCTTCAGCAACATGGTATACTGAGAACTTAATAAGCCACTTGCCTTTACTACAGAAAAATTCTCCTTTTAAAAATGTGTTATTTCGATATAATGATTTTCTTTGGTTGCTAATAAAATAGCTTTAGAAGCTTCAAGGAAAACTGGTAACTTCTCTTCCTTTACTGCATAGGAACTGGCTGTCCACAAAAGATTTTTATTCTCCCAATTTTGAACCATGTGAACCTATTAAAAATAACATAATGTTCCCAATTTGGAATGACTTGAACTTACTCAAAACAATCAAACAAGTTCTGTTTTTTAGTACAGCCAGCCTCCCTCCGTCCTACGGGCTACAGGTGGGACACCGGTCCTTCCTGGCAGGGCTATGTCACACCAGCTCTCAACAAGAGAGAGCCCTTTACCTCTAGGTTGAAGAGCATGTTAAAGTCAGGAATGCAGACGTGTTTGTCCTCCATTTTCCTTCGCATGTTCTTGATGGCATGAATTGACGTCTCATAATAAATCTGAGGCCTCCTGCGCAGAGGGAAGTCCTTCACCCAACTGCAGCAGATCTCATGTAGTTTGCTGAAGACAGAACGGGCCAATTTCACTGTCTCAATTTCTGTGAAGGAAGCAGAGACCCCAATAAAGAGCCATGTAACGCTGCTCCCCACTCCCCTACCTGGTTGGACAGAAGTAGTTCACTCCAGTCACATCCTCCTTAACTCAAGGAAAAGACACTACCTAGCAGAGAGCCATCAGCTGCCACCAAGATCACCCTCTGTGGCAGAAGAAAGCCTCTGATCAGGCCAGGCTTGTTCACAGCCCTTTGCCCTCTAGCCCAGAGCAGCCTTCACTGTGGACGACTGCTAGGATTATCACATGGCGAGCCAAGCCTTCTAGGCTCAGAAGAGAGACTGAACCGTGAGCAGTGGATGTATATCCAGCCACTCAGAACAGGAAAGGCTTACGAAGACTCCTGGCTCTCCTTCCTGATCTCTTTTATGTCTTCTGTCTGCTATAACGAACTGACAACTTGCAACGAATTCCAGCTCTATCATTTGGAACTGAGTTATATATTTTCCTTGATATATTATCAATTAAACTTTTAGGCAGTAGTTTAGTCAATAGAGTAATTGATAGGTTAAATGTTTATTTGGGGAAGGCAACCTGAATTCTATGTGTACTATTGATTTTTAAATTTTATTATTATTATTATTATTGTTTGGTTTTTAAAAGCAAAGTTTCTCTGTGTAGCTTTGGCTATCCTGGAACTCACTCTGTAGACCATGCTGACCTTGAAATCAGAGATCCACCTCTCCCTGCCTCCAGAGTGCTGGGATTAAAGGCATGTGTGATACCATGACTAGCCTTATTTTTTTGTTTGTTTGCTCATTTGTTTGTTTATTTTCAAGTCAGCCTCTGCCTTAAGTTTTCGACAACCCTTCCCCAGTGCTGGGACTGTAGACACACACCAGCATCACCTGGTTTACGTCCCCTTCACTCTACAGTTGACCCAGTTAACATCTGGCTTCTGAAGCCGACTTGTATCCCTTGGCACATGATCAGTGCATTGAAGAGACCGTATCTAACATCTCTAACCACCTAGTCTTCCGCTCAGTTTGCAGTTACTCAAGTAACCAAAGATTAGGGTTTCAGTACTTTAGATGTTCCTCCTATAATATCTCAGTTTTTAAAAAAAAAGCCTCCTAAAAGTTGCTTTACTAAATCAGACACAGCTTGACAGCCCGAGGAAGTATGTGGCAGACGGGCAATGGTTACAGATGCTTCCTGTAGCCTAGAACAGAAACCCAGAGGAAGAGAGACTGTGTGTTCCTCGGCAGCATGGAACCTGGACTCCCATTTCTTTACTTCCAGTCTCGGGTTAGCCTTGAATCTGTGACTCCATTTCTGTTCTTATGCATAATTCTTACATTAATTTTCCTTCTGTTTTATAGTACTGAGGCTAGAACTCCAGCCCTGTACATCCAGACAAACACCGTGCACATGCTCTATCTCTTTGAGACAGAATTCCTCTATAGAGCCTAGGCTGGCCTCAGATTCAAGCAGGATCCTGCTATAGCCTCCCAAGTGCTGGAGTTAGAGTTCCCCAAGTTATAAATTATCACATCCAACACAAACTGCACCACCCCTTTTCTGAGACAGGGTCTCACTCTGTTCCCAGGCTGGCCTGGTCTGGAATTCCTTCTCCCTCAGCCGACTCAGTACAGGGATTAGAGGTGTGAGCCCCTACATCAACTCAGAACTCTTAACATCTTTATATCCAGAAAGTGTCAAAAGATTTTATTTCTGGTCTCTTTATTACTAATATACAGCAGTCTTCTTTATGTCTTGAACATATTTATGTATTTGCTCATTTGTTTGTTCTGAGACAGTCTCATAGCACAGGCTGCTCCCATCTCACCAGTGCTGTGGTCTGTGGGCATGCACTACCACACCCAGCCGCCCCTTCTCAGTTTTATATAACTGAAAAGCAAGGGTGTATTTGAAAAAGAATGAAGTTCAAAGAACAAATACTCCCTGAGGAGTTATATACATGAACAAGTCCATAAACAGCCAAATATTTTTATTGCTTTAAGCAACTCCAGATGTTTATTCCTCTTAAGTACTAGAGCTCATAGAGACTGCAACAGGAGGTATCCCTACCCCCGTGCAGACTTGACATGACTGTGTCCTCAGTTGACACAAATCACAAAAGAGGCCTACAAAGCATGCAGAAACTCCAAGGAGAACGGGTGGAATACACGACACATTCCCAGATACCCAGCCAATGATATAAACAATTCCATCTTTCTGTGGTTCGTATATCGCGGTCATTATATACACCACCCTGTCCAGTAAGGGAACTAATAAAATTTAAATGTTAAGGACTAGTGAAAGGGCTCAGTGGTTAGGAGCACAGGTTGCTCTTGTAGAGGATTCAAGTTCAGTTCCCAGCAACCACATGGCAGCCTCTGCCTCCTGAGTGCTGCGATTAAAGGCGTTTAACCAGTTCCTGCTAAAGAGAGGTTTTATGTGTCCTTTCAGTGGGACCTCACTGCCTGTGCTGTAAGCCCTTAGCGGTGTATGTGTCCCTCTGTACTGTGTGGGCCAACAGTGTCCCCGTAGAGACCCTAGCTGTGCAGCTCACACCTACTGATTTGTGTGAAATGGCTAAGAGATTGGCAGATGGTTGAGATCTCAACAGCCTGCAGATGATTCTGAGTGATATCCTAGGAAAAATTTCCAACATTGTGATCAATGACATCTATTTTTTTTAAATCAACTTTATTTTACTTTTATTGTCTTGTGGGGTTCAGCTAATTCTCCAGAGCCAGCATTTGGGGCAGCACACAGCCCTGAGACAGTCTCCAGCAGGGGTGCTATAGAACAGTAGTATATAAATAATAGCCACTTGAGATGGAAAAATAAAACAAAATAAGGGGCGTGAGAAAGTGAGAACCATCCAGGCAGCAGCCCACCCACTCACAGCTGTAAACTGCTCGTCAGTCGCTAATGTCACTGTGTCGAGCTGCAGCTGAGTCAGCTGTCACCCCTCTGCAGTTGAGCAGAACTTTTCATTACAAGGGCTTTGCTTTCAGCATCAGCATCAGGGGAAAGACCGTGCCTTGTTAGAAAGGCTCCATTCAGCTTGGCTCTGGGACAATGTGGTTCTAGGTGAATCCGTTATTCTCAGTAAGAACAAGTAGTAACTCCCTCCTTGACAGTTTTCTGTCACAGTCCAGAGAGAGACGGGAAGAGCAGGAATGCCACACAGTCTCTGGGATGGCTTTCTATTTATAACACATGCTCTGTTCCTTATGTACCATGTTGATAGGCAAGTGCTTAGAATAGAACAGAAGGGCTAAGCATGGTAGCGCATGCTGTGATCTCAGCGCTCGGGAGACTACAGCAAGGCAGTGAGTTGAAGGCCAGCCTGAGGCTACAGAGTTAAGACCCTGTCTCAAAGCCAATAAATATCAATGAAATATCACCCTCAAAATTTTGGAGTAGTAAGCTAGGGATGTTACTCTGTTGGTAGAACACATACTTAGCATGTAAGAAACTCCAGGTTCCGCTCCCTGCACCAAACATAGAAGTGTATGGTGGGTTACTCAGGCCCTGATTTTATACAAATAGTTTGCTTAATCATTTTCAAGTATGGTTAAACCCAATATGTAAGCTGGAAGCCAGTGTGGCAGCACATTCCTGTAACTCAGCCTCTTGGGTTGCTGCGTGGGAGGAGCGTGTTTCAGGCCAGCCTGGGCAGTCAGCAAGACCTGTCTCAAAACATTCTGAGCAGTGTGTGAGGAGCATCATGTCCAGGGCCTTGGGCTCAGTTCCATTGACACCAGGGCTGAGTGTGGGAATGACTGCTGAGCCTTAATCCTTATCAACAAAGACACACAATGATCCGTGTAATAAATAAATTACGTTACATATCTGTCAGTGCTGTGTTTTAGTGGATATAAAACTTAACAAGATGGATGAGTCTTGTTCTAAGTTTTAAAAACTGTTGTATGCTTTTATGTGTATTCTTCAGGATGACATCTTAGAAGAGATGGGGTGTATTTGGGGTGGTGCCGCCATGGATAAACAAAATGTTTTACACAGGTTCTTCTTAAACTCGACTTTCCTCATCATTTTCCTTTGTTGTGCTCAAACTGGGTATTTTTAGTTAAGAAAAGGTCTATGCCTGACCCTGTCTAGAATGCCTAGGCTCCAGTGACCTTCCTGCCATGGCCTCCTAAGTAGCTGAGACTGCAGGTACACACTTCTGAGCTCAACTCCATTGTATACACTTGCTCCTTACCAGATAGCAATGTCAATTTCCTGTTTCTAGTACTTCCCATGTACCATTATATTTAATTTTATAAAAATAGTTTATTTTCAAATATGTGTGCGTGTGCTTAGATTTTTTTCTTTCCTCTTTTTATTAATTTTTAAGAAAAAAATTCCTTACTACTGTCTAGACACTAGAAAGTATATGTAGTTGGGTTTAATATGCTATAGATATTTTCTGTAGCTATCTGTCCATGAGAAAATTTTAGTATGTTTAAACAAATAATGGAGAAAGGTGCTCACCCACAGTCCCTTCTGTGCCGTCCGTTTCCTTTGGGATACAGTGAGCAGAAAGGTCACTCTGGAGGACTTCATCTGATGTGGCTCTGGCTAAAGCAGCAGCCAGAAAGGAAGGGCAGTTACTGGAAGAGAAGCACAAGCTATCCTCAGTAAGAACTCGGAAGCGATACTCTAATGTGCCACAATACATGTCATGCTGTGTTATCCCAGATTCTCCCTTACCATCCAGTGTGTTATTTGACGGACCCCCTGCTAGGTGCTGGATAGATATTAGTGAATACCTCAGGGCTAGTCCCTGACCAGATTTACCATCCCACTGGGTAGGCAGGTGGTTAAGCAAGTAAACTAACAGAATGCAACCTGAAAGTCAGATAAACTTTGTAAAGGAAACAATACGGTGACCCCTACAGTGATACCTACCTCGGTTGGGTGGACAGTCATGCCATACCCTTAAACGTGAAAAAGATAGCATTATAGGGACGTGGGAAGGCAGGATGAAATACTTCAGACTAGCATTTGCACAGGCCTTTATGAGAACTGTTTTTGAGTCACAAATTTTTGAGCAAGGAAGTGCCACGGTGAGCTAGAAGCTAAAATATTCCCTTGGTTTGCTGTGCACAGGAAGTTAGAATGTAGCAAGAATGAAAGATGGGCAGTAAAGGACACTGAAAATCCACAGAAGGGGGTAGTGGGAGGGGTGGGACAGGAGTAAGAGCGTGAGAAAGGTAGGCACAAAGGGGAGGGGCGTGAGGAAGAATGTGAGCACTGGGGTTGGGGAGGGAGGTATACTTTGGAGAAAGATGCTGCAGAACTTGGTGACAGTTGGGTTGAGGCGAGTGAACCAGACAGGATTGAGAAGTCCTGGGTTGTCTGAACAGCTATGGGCCGACAGGAGCAGGACAAGAGATTTGAGGACATGGGCTAATGCAGAAAACAAGAGTTCATTTTAGCATGTTAAGGTAGAAATGATGATGAGATATTTTATAAGAGTATAAAATTATTTTGGGGGGTATAAAATTATTAACTGACATTTCAGAGAGACGCTCAGATTTGAAAACTGAGATAGAATTCAGACAGAGAATCTGAGAATCACAAGGTGCTCTTTGAAACTATAGGAATAGCAGTGAACATGGGGAGAACGAGGAGACAAATGCTCTATACTGTAGCATATACATTGCTTTAGATACTATGGAATGTGAGGCAGAGAGTTTGCCTCGGTTTTCAGGTTAGATGCAACTGTAAACAAGGAGCTTTGCTCATGGGATCGCACTGGCACATACAGTGACTCTCTAGCCTGAGCCTGATGCCATCACGGGGTGAGGCTTTGGGAGGCACAAAGCGGGAGAGAAGGAGAAAGAATGTGGCATGTATGGATGCTATGACCTGTGACCAGAAGGCTGTGGCAGGCTTTCTCTGTAGCAGGCTACAGTAGGATTTCGGGTCCCATGTTTTGTTTTTCTTTAACTTAGAGCCTCAGGCCTGCTAGCCAAGTGCTTTCCCATGGAGTTCCAGCCCCAGGTCCCGTGCTATTTTAGAACCTTGTCATTTCACATAAAGTCTGTTGCTTTTTTCTTTACATGTGGTTAGACCTGAGAACTTGCTTTTTAAGGGCAAAGTAGGCTCCCTGGCTACCCTCGCTGTTTGCTTTCTTCCCCTCTCTAGACTGCTTGTTCTTGGAACCCAGCAGCCATACTGTGAGGAAGTCCAAACCAGCCAACCTGGAGAGACGGCATGCACAGGGTCCCACGGATATGAGCTGAGGCCCCTGGCCCCAGCTAACAGCCACCATCAGCTGTCTGACGTGTAAGTGCACAGGGCTTCAGACAACACCAGTCTTCAGCCTGAGGCTCCCAATCCCATGGAACAGAAATGGGAACGTGCTGCTCCAGTCTGAAATCCTGACCAAAAGAAACTATAGTATAATAAATGACTTTATTATGCCACTATGTTTTGTCATAATTTGTTCAACAGCAACACTGTTACTGAAATCCAGTATTTTAAAGCTTGCTAGAAGACAGGAACCTACAGAGATTAGAAAGAGCCAGGCATGGTAACACACACCTTTAATCCCAGCACTCCAGAGGCAGAGAGGCAGGCAGTCTGTGAGTTGGACCAGTCTGGCCTACAAAGTGAGTTCCAGACCATCCAGTATTACACGGTGAGACCCTGTCTGAAACGCACCCCCCCCCAAAACACACACACACACACACACACACAGAGAGAGAGAGACTGAAGAGCTAGAGAAACTCTAAGAGGAGTCAGGGGAGTTAAATGTTTGAAGGAGGAGGCCTGGGTGATTGTAGCATCCCTGCTGAGCAAAGGAGCTGAAGAAAAGGGTAGGGAATCTATTAGCAAGTAAATTGATTGGGGGAGGGAGATGAGTGTTGGTGTTAGGAGGGTGGGCAGTTGGATAATTCAGTGAGAGGGAAAATATCTCAAAAATGATAGGGGAGGGGGTAATCTCCATATATAAAAACACCAATCCAAACGTCATTGCCCAGGGCTGCTGTGGAGTAGAATGCTTGGCTAGTGTGCACAGGCCCTGAGTTGAGTCCCTGCTTCTTCCTCTCTCCCATTAAAAAAGGAAAGACATCGTTCCTCCTTAGAATGGGGAACAAAATACCCATGGAGGGAGTTACAGAGACAAAGTTTGGAGCTGAGACAGAAGGAAGGACCAACCAGAGACTGTCCCACCTGGGGATCCATCCCATAAATGGCCACCAAACCCAAACACTATTGCATATGCCAGCAAGATTTTGCTGAAAGGACCCTGATATAGCTGTCTCTTGTGAGGCTCTGCCAGTGCCTGGCAAATACAGAAGTGGATGCTCACAGTCAGCTATTGGATGGAACACAGGGCCCCCAATGGAGGAACTAGAGAAAGTACCCAAGGAGATGAAGGGGTCTTCAGCCCTATAGGAGGAACAATATGAACTAACCAGTACCCCCCGGAGCTCGTGTCTCTAGCTGCATATGTAGCAGAAGATGGCCTAGTCAGCCATCATTGGGAGGAGAGGCCCTTGGTCTTGTGAAGATTATATGCCCCAGTACAGGGGAATGCCAGGGCCAGGAAGCAGGAGTGGATGGGTTGGGGAGCAGGGGAGGGGGGAGGGTATAGGGGACTTTCAGGATAGCATTTGAAATGTAAATGAAGAAAATATCTAATAATAAAAAAAAGGAAAGACATGACAGCAAGCAGTAGAATGACATCGGACACTGGGCCTACATATTGCTAAGTGGGAATACAGAACGGTACAGCGACTTTGGCGGTGCTCTGAAATTCCACTGTATACACATGATATGGCTCACCAACCTCGTCCTCGGTATATGCCTGAGCAGTGAAGGCACACGGCACACCC
Source organism: Mus musculus (assembly GCF_000001635.26). Lineage (NCBI taxonomy): Eukaryota > Metazoa > Chordata > Mammalia > Rodentia > Muridae > Mus > Mus musculus. Next base: position 382,469 of record NT_187003.1, read on the forward strand.
AGGCCTGCATGTGCACCACGCACAGAGGATGCAGCAGATGCAGATGTAATCTCCCGTTTAGTACTGAGCTGCTTTCTCTGCATGTGCATCTGTGTGTCACATGGGTGCCTAGGGTCTGCAGAGGCCAGAAGAGGGCACCGATCCCTGGAACTGGAGTTACAGATGGCTGTGAGCCACCATGTAGGTGCTGGGAATTAAACTCAGATGCTCTTACTCTGCTGAGCCATCTCCAGAACCCCTGAGTAGAATATCTTTTAGCCATTAAAGGAACAAAGTGCTTTTACCTGTAATTGTGTAGATGATCTTTGAAAATATGGAGCCGGGCGTGGTGGCGCACACCTTTAATCCCAGCACTCAGGAGTCAGAGGCAGGCGGATTTCTGAGTTTGAGGCCAGCCTGGTCTACAGAGTGAGTTCCAAGACAGCCAGGGCTACACAGAGAAGCCCTGTCTCGAGAAAAAAAAAAAAAAAAAAAAAAGGAAAAAAGAAAATATGGTAGCAGAAGACTGTCCTGAAGATCGCAGATTCCAGAACTCTATTTATATGAAAAGCATGTAACAGGTAAATCTAAAGAAACAGAAGTGGGACTTCAGGGGTGGAATCTAATCTGTACATGGAAATACCAGTCTTGCACAGGATGACGTATGATAGGAAAAGAAGGGGAGAGAGGAGAGGCAAGCACTTAGGATAAGTGCAGATAGGTGCTTCTGCTTGCTATTAGGGAAGTAAGGACAACCCCATCTAACCTGCCGGGCTTTGCTGAAGCCGCTCAAGATGTACATATACATATATACATACACATGCATATACATATACATGATTCAGTATATTTCTATGAACAGGAAGCATAAACCCTGCCTTCCTAGTATAGTTCATATTCGAAAGGTCAGGTGAGACCAAAGACCTGTTTTAGAAACATGAAATCACACTGCTTATGCTCCAGGCCTCTAGAGGGGAAAATAACTTCTGATATTACCTTTCTCATCCCATAGGACCTCTTTATCTTTGTGTTTGTGTGTGTGTTCACGTGTGTCCAGATGCATAGGGGGTGTACATATACATGTCTGCGCAAGTGTATTCTAAAGATGGCTGTCCCCCGCTTTGAGGCAGTTTCTTCCTTGGAATTGGGGTCTATGCTTTGGCCAGACTGGCTGGCTAGTGAACCCTGGGGTGCTCTTGTCTTTGTGGCCCTGAGATTTCAGGCACATGCCAACATACCTGGTTTCCATGTGGACCCTGGGGACTGAACTCAAGTCCTCGTCCCTGCAGACACTGCTCAAGCTCTCATCGGTGCTTTTTAAAATTGCAGGTCTTGAGTTGGGACCTGTCTGTCTGTCTGTCTGTATTAGCAACGTTGGGCATTGACCCTAGGGCCTCTTACATGTTAAGCAAGTGGTCTATCACCTGAACAACCCTTCAGCCCCCTTTCACTAAAAAAAAAAAAATTACAATTACTCATCCATGCATTCATTCATTCATTCATCCATCCATCTAATCAGTGTGTGTGTCAGAGAGGGGGCATTCAGGTGCCATGGCTTGCCGAGGACCAAGGACAATCTGCAAGAGTTGATTCTCTTTCACCGTGTGGATTCCGAGAACAGAATCTAGGTTGTTAAGCTTGGTTGCAAGCACCTTTAACCCCTAGGCCAGTGGTTCTCAACTTTTTTGGGTCATGACCTCTTTGGGAGTCACACATCAGGTATTGCATTCCGATTCATAGCAGTAGCAAAATCACAGTTGTGAAGTAGCAGCAAAATAATTTTATGGTTGGGAGTCACCACGACATGCGGGACTGGATTAAAGGCTCGCAGCGTTAGAAAGGTTGAGATTCACTGGTCCAGGCCATTTTGCTGACCTTAATTTTTATTTTGAGATGAGGTCTCACTACGTTGCCCAAACAGGCCTCAAATGAAAGCTGTCTGAGCAGCTGGGATTTCAGGCTTGCACCACCACACCTGGTTGGTTTCTGTTCTCCTTTTCTTGGCTTGTAGTTCTGAGGCATGGCCTACGGCTGTATACATGGTAGACAAGCACTACAGTTGAGCTAAACATTCCAGGTATGGGGGAGGGTCACTTTGCATAGCTCTTGCTCCTTAACTGATGTAAGAGGAAGTAATGGGCCCTCTCCAAGGTCCTGATGATGAATAACTAGCATTGCCTCGTCTCCTGCTGTCGAGGTTACCGGCCTTTTCTTGATGAGTTGGGGTTTCTGGTACTGATGTGGCTTGTCTTCACATCTCTCTTGCTTTCACTCTGATCTAGTCAGTTCTTTTGTTTTGTTTTAAAGCTGCATTTTAAAAGGATCCGAGAATTTCACAGTGATCTAGCTCCCTAGAGTCCCACAAGAAAATGATACCGTTTGTGTAATTAAACTATCAGTCTAGGCTCATCAAAGGTAAGACTATGACGACTTGAGAGAACAAGACACACACCATTAATCTCATTAATGTGTCATTTGTGGTACATTTTTAGTTACAGTTAATGTACTTTTTAAACTTTTTGTCAGACAGAATGAAAATATTTTCAGTGAAGTAGGGAGGGAAGATTAGCTCAGTAAAGTAAGATCTGAAACATCAGCCTGCCGGTGTTCTCTGCACATCAGGACATGGAGACACATGCATGAATCATTTCTTATGGTTTTGATGGAATTGAAAGAAATTGTTTCTGAGAATCACACGTCTGTTTAAAGCATAGGCACAGCAGAGAATGCCTGACACGCCTCAGATACAAACTTGTCATTTAAGGGACTTACCAAGAGTGACTAACAAACAATACAAACTGCCTTCCTTCATACTTTGCCTTAAGATGCTAAGATGGTGTTGCAGTTTGGCAAAGGTAGTAAGCAGAGCGATAGTGAAAAATAGCCTCTGCTGAGGCATGGGGAGACCCAGACCGAGAACGCTGTTGTCTGGGCTGGAGAGGTGGGTCAGCACGTAAGAGCACTGGCTGCTCTTCAGAGGACCTGGGTCTGAGTCCCAGCACCCATAGGCAGCTAGCAACTATCTGTAACCCCAGTTCCATGGACTCTTCTGCCCTCTGTAGGCATCGGGCATGCTCATAGTGATCAAACACCTACACACATTAATAAGTAAATAGATACATGGGATCAGATGCTGCTACACTGGAAACCCTGCTGTCACTTGGTGTGACTTGACTTTGGCAGTGCTGGCCTTTGGGTTGTTTGGATCTTCTAAAATCAAATTAATCTTGTTAGGGTCCTCAAAAAGTAAAAAACCCAAAACCTACAGCTTTACTATATATGTATGTGTATATATATATATATATATATATATATATATATATATCAAGTATAACTATGAGACAGCCTTTGAAATACTTTCCATTCTTGCTTCCAAGCAGTTTAGAGCCCATGTGTAAAAGGAAATGTTTTCTACACAGCAGTTAACTTTGATCTCAAACAGCAAAGCACAGATTTTATATATTCATAGGTAGAAATAGTCTTTGTCTATTTTGTTTCTAAGTCACATATTGTGTGCACATAGGCATTTCTTGAACAACACTAAGAAATCATTAGAGATCCACTTATGTTTACTCACAAGAAGTAAAAATCCTACTTTACTAAAGATACTTATGTTAATGAATATATGAATATATACTTGAACTTTTATATATTTTTAGTTTTTCAGTTTTATACATTATGCCAGAGGCTTAGCTCTGTTGACATCGGAATCTGAGCTCTGTAAATAAAACAAACACAGTGTTTGCTTTAAAGTAAATATTTTTCAAATACATGCAGCCTCCCGAAAGCTGTGGCTCACAAACGCCATGACCGTCCTGGTGTGCCCACGTTACCTAGTGGCAGTGACTTCCGCTTCCAAGGATTTATTTGGAGCAGTAAATGTTGCTGCTTTAGTTTTCCTTCCAAAAGTAGGACCAAGAGTGTTACTCACTGGTAGACTACATGCTCAGACCACATAAGGGCTGGGTCCACACCACCTCAAAAAAAGAAAGAAACCCACCAGTCCCTAGACATGTCTGGGGACTTCCTTCCTTCCTTCCTTCCTCCCTCCCTCCGCACCCCCCTTTTCTTTCTATCTATCTATCTATCTATCTATCTATCTATCTATCTATCTATCTATCTATTTATTTATTATACTTAAGTACATTGTAGCTGTCTTCAGACACCAGAAGAGGGCATCAGATCTCATTATGGATGGTTGTGAGCCACCATGTGGTTGCTGGGATTTTAACTCAGGACCTTTGGAAGAGCAGCCAATGCTCTTAACTGCTGAGCCATCTTTCCAGCACCCCCCCCACCCCTCTTTTTTTAAAGACAGGGTCTTTTGGGGGGGGGGGGTTGGTTGGTTTTTCTTTGTTTGTTTTGTTTTTGTTTTTTTGTTTTTTTCGAGACAGGGTTTCTCTGTGTAGCCCTGGCTGTCCTGGAACTCACTCTGTAGACCAGGCTGGCCTCGAACTCAGAAATCCGCCTGCCTCTGCCTCCCAAGTGCTGGGATTAAAGGTGTGCATCACCACTGCCCAGCAAAACAGGGTCTTATTATATAACTTGTGCTGACCTGGATCTCACTATGTGGATCAGGCTGGCCTAGAACTCATATAGTTCTACCTGCCTCTGCCTGCCGAGTGCTGGGATTAAAGGCAGTGCAATCACAAACAATGTGGTTTAGAAAAAAAATTATAAAATTCAACCACATCCTAATGACCTTCAGTGGTTAAGCCCTTTTCAATTTTATACATATTTACTTTGCAGTATCTGAGGCAGACATACTAGATTGTCATGGGAACTATCCAGCTAACATTAGAGTCAAGGCTGAGGTGAGCTTGACAGTAGAACACATGCATATTGTATACAAGGCCCTCAGTTAGCTCCTCTACTCGGGATGGAGGGAAGGAGCTTGGTAGAGCAAACGTTTAGTTCTGAGCATGTTCATGTCTTGAGACCTCTAGATATGAGGATATGGTAGATATTTCATACACCCAGAAATCACTTTAAAATGTAAAAATTGATTTCTCTATGTTGCTAAGAAAATTTTAAAAAAAACAACAAAAACAAAAGCAGAGATGGAGGTGGGCGTATAGCATTTGTGTAGCATGCACAAGGCTGGTGCTGGATTTGAGAGTGAGGATGAACAAGGATGGACAACTGAACTCAGGCTCAGTGAGGACTCTGGAGGCCACACCCATGCAGCTGTCCATGGAGAGCTGAGGAAGCTCCACCAGCCTGTTCCTGGAAAGCTGCTGGACAGAGAGCAGGAGCTAGGAAGGCCCGCTCTAGAGGGGGCCTCAGGATACCCCAAACCCCAGGCTGCCCTGCCGCCTTCTCCACTGGAAAAGTAAGAAAATGGGAAAGCTACAAACCCTCCGGGGCTAAAATGCCACCTCTGTCACTCTGTCCCGAGGAAGTGTTGGCTTTTGTCTCAAAGAGGGTCAGAGGCAGCTTAAGAAGTAACAACGCACTGGGCGCACTGGCACATAACTGTACTCAAAGTTATGGGAGGCAGACAGTTGGGTCCCTGGAGTCTACACACACATTTAAGACTGAGTGACAAGATCCAAACCCAGAATATTATTTCTATAAGGATATTCTGTTTTATATATTAGAAATATTCTTTTTTGTAAAGAATTATTTATTTTATGTATATGAATACACTGTAGCTATCTTCAGACACACCAGAAGAGAACATCAGATCCCATTATAGATGGTTGTGAGCCACCATGTGGTTGCTGGGAATTGAACTCAGGACCTGTGGAAGAGCAGTCAGTGCTTTTAACCGCTGAGCCATCTCTCCAGCCCCCCTTTAGGAATCTTCTTAAAAGTTGGGTGTGCCTGGTACATACATATCTTTGATCCCAGCATTTGGCAGCAGAGGCAAGTGGATCTCTCTGAGTTTCAGGCTAGCCTGGTCTACTTAGTGAGTTCCAGGCTAGCCAAGACTATATAGGGAGAGCCTGTCTCTTCCTATCACCAGTCTTGGCAGTGCATCCATTAGTTAAGAAAGAGTTCTTTGGGCTTTGTTTAGCCACCTCTGCCGTAACCTTCACATAGACCCACACTGTGACTAAGTACTGTGGAGCTCTATATTTTGTCTTGTTATCTCTTATTGTTTTGGTTTTGAGACAGGGTGTCTCTACATAACCTTCACTGTTGTGAAATTCACAATGTAGAGCAGGCTGGCCTTGAACTCACAAGAGATCCTGCTGCTTCTGCCTTCTCAGCGCTTAATGGTTTAAAGGCACCACACCAATGAGAGCTTTATATTTTCAACAATAGCCCACCCTCCTCCCTCTTACAAATGTTTCCAAGGGTTTATTACTGTGTGTCCACCTAGTCTAGGCTGGTATAGGTCAGTGGAACAGGCAGTGGGGCCCAGTAAAGGAGACTGGCTGGCTCCGTGAGCGCTGGATGCTCCTGGTATAAATAGATTAACACACCACACAAACAGTAAATTTGCTTCATTTTGAGACACCAAGGGTGGACCTCTTGACTCCATCACTTGTTCGCATTGTGTGTATCAGGACAGTGTACATTTTAAACATTTTAAGGCTGCAAACTGAATAAACCAAGCCAGGAAGCACTCTGATTACAATGCCAAACCTACACAAATCACCAAAGACATTATTAGAGAAATTAGAGGTTTAAAAGTACATGCTTCCTGACACGGCAGTGTGGGCGTCCGCACAGCGCAGCACCCACAGCTGTGTTCAGCAGGCTAAGGTAATAGACGTTCTGGAAGTTGGGACATTTCCATCAGTTCCATCTGAGAGACTCTCCACTGAGCAGCCGTTAGCCCACAGGCTCATGACAGCCCCGTCGTCTCCTCAGCATGCATCAGCCGGGGTGATGGCGAGAAACACTGATTCCTGACCACCCCATCTCCATTAATCACAAGGATTTTAAGTCTAAAATAGCACATTTGACGAACCCTAAAGAAGGCAAATCCTCTAGCTCACACACGGTATTCTTTTTCTTCATGGACTGCATGAAGTTGATGGGCTGGGCTTCTTCCTCCTGAGGCTGCTCTTTGTCTGGCAAGCTCTAGGAATGCCACCTGGAGTCAGATGGTGATGCCCACACAGCACAGGTTCTTTCCGTCCCTTGTAGGGATCTAAATAATGCCTTCCTGGTGCCTCACTCCTGCGGCTCTGGGCTTGGGGTTCTCACACACAAGTCTCCTGCTGCGCCCATCCGTTTAATCTCAACATCTATTTTTGCTCACACCAACCAGGTTGACATTCAAGGAAAACCTACAGACTCCCGAGTTTTCTGTGAGTACCAATTAGCTGGTGCAAGGTCACCTGAGACTAAACTGACAATAGTACTTGATAACAGAATAAAGGTGGCCTAGCGAGAAACCATGTCACCTTTCTCCCCAAAACAGGCTCAACAGATCAGCCCTTGCCAGTGTGTCCCCATCTGATCTTCCTCATGCTGGATCCTGTGTGCTCAGGGCTGCTTCCCTCAGGAAAAGACTATGATGCACTTTCTTTCCCGGGCGACACCTTTGGTCCCCACCCCTTTCCTCTTTGGAAAGAGATGCCCCTTGCCTGTGGCTGGTCTACATGTGCTCAGGAACAGCTCCTGGTCAACAGGAGCTCTTTGTGTCCTCACGTAGACTGGGTGTTTCCTTAAGTTTTGTATCAGTCTGTAGAGACGGAGTGTGGCGGTCAGAGGAAATGAGGACAGTTCCGGGGTTGGTTTATGTGCAGCCGTGAAGATAAGGAGTTGGGGAAGAAAGCACATCCGAAAGGAGCTTGAGTAGAGTCGCTCCAGTGCGCTTCCATGCCACCAACTAAAGTGTGTGAGCCGTTTGTTTCCAAGCCTCCGTGAGCCTGAAACCTTTGCCACTGCATGCACTTTGGATGGGATTTAGAGAATGGGTGGGACATAAATCCAAAACAGCTGAGTGACTTTGAGTTACTATCAAGTCAAGTACTTAGGGTCCCCTTTCCTTCCTGCTCTCTGAATTCTGCACACAGCCCAGGAAGGCTGTAGTCAGGCAACGTCTGTAACAGACGACAGCGTCCTTCTCTCTAGCTTGGACAGAGAGATTGTGTGCAATCTCCAGAATTTAAATAGCTCTGAGGAGAGACAGCTGTGCTATCTTCCTAATTTATTTTAGCAGTATAGTTTACATAGAAGTCCTGTTCTTTCAGACACCTGATTTCTAAGTCACACCCCCCCAGGGCATTCCCAGAGCAGAGGTCTGAGGACGAACCTCAGCCATTGACAATAAGTGCAGCTTACCCTGGGGTTGGTTAGTTTGTTTCTTTTTGATTTGGGGGTTTTGGTGGGAGGAAGTGAGACAGGGCCTCTCTCCATAGCCCTGGCTGTCCTGGAACTCATCATGTAGACCAGGCTAGCCTCTGTCTCACAGAGACCTTCCTGCCTCTGCCTTCAGAGTGCTGGAATTAAAGGTGTGCCACCATGCCTGGCAAATTTATCCCATTTCTTAAAAGCTACCTCCCAAAGCTAGAGGAATTTTGGGTGATGAGTTGGTATCAAGCTACCTTCCCACTGACATAAATCAAATGAACCCTGACTGACTCAGTATACCCACCTTACCCATCATATACATTAGAGTGACTTACTGATGTTAATGCGCTTCCCTCTGCATACCTCAGCGTGCTTGTCATGAACTAGAATTCAGCATTTGTTAACAGACTTTACTACAATCTATATATCATAGATTAACTTTAAAGGTTAACTTTCAAAAAGGAAAAAAAAATGAGGGGTTGGGAATATAGCTCTTGTGCCTAACATGCATAAGACACAGCATTTGGGGGGGCTGAAACAATAAATGAGTATATACTACATACATAATAAACAGTTTCTTCCCAACTTCAAACCATCCTGGAGCTGAGGCCACAGCTCAGTACAGAGCAGTTGCCTAGCATACGTAAGGTTCCAGCATCACTCCCAGGCAAAGCAAAGCAAACACCACACACTTGCAGTGGTAAAACATAAATGCTCCCTGGGGGCTGAGGAGAAAGCTCGGTGTTGCCAACGTGTTTGCTTGGCAAGCATGAAGACCCGAGTTTGGGCCCCATCCTCCATGTACAAAGCTGGGTGCAGCAACACCTGTCTGCAGCACACACCTGTGATCCCATCCCCCGCCCCCAGCGAGGCTCAGCGGTCAGCCAATTTGGCTCTGTTGGTGAGCTCCAAGCCAATGAGAGACCCTGCCTGGAAAGAGGTGAATGGTGGTCCTGAGGCTGTCATCCGAGCTAATATGTAACGCGTGCGCCCAAATATACGCGCACACACACACACACATGCACGCACGCACACACTACACATTGTGGTGTGGGGGTGTGTGTGCTTCTGCTTCTATGCCAAAGAATAACTGGAATAATAATAAGTGTCAGGGTTGCCCTGGACTACTCCTTCAGCCTTCTGAGCACTCATGGCTTTGTCCTTATGTACAGGACATGGCATACACTGTATCTGTACAGATGGTTGTGAGCCTTCATGTGGTTGTTGGGAATTGAATTTAGGACCTCTGCTCACTCTGCTCACTCCAGTCAACTCCATTGGCCCCACTCACTCCAGTTGGCCGCTTACTCTGGCCCAAAGATTTATTTATTATTATAAATAAGTACACAGTAGCTGTCTTCAGACGCACCAGAAGAGGGCGTCAAATCTCATTACAGATGGTTGTGAGCCACCATGTGGTTGGTATTTGAACTCAGGACCTTCGGAAGAACAGTCAGTGTTCTTATCTGCTGAGGAGCCATCTCTCCAGCCCAAATTTGGTATTTCTAAGTAGGCAGAAAAATACCCATCAATAGTTGGTGGTATTTGCAATACTGCCTTGATAATCAATACCTTAATAATCTGGAGCTGAAAGCAAAAATACTTATCTGTAGGTCAAAAATGGATTCTAAAACGAGGGAAAATCGAGAGCACCAGGACAAGCTGGTTCATGTGGCCGAATAGGGAAAAATACAACCCAGACAAGAGACATGCAAAGGCAGTGTGTGGACAGATGTCATAGAACTGAAACCTGAATATTACATGAACTATTGACTTCTCAGAATTTCTGGATATGAAGTCTCTAGAGAATCTGAAACTGGCACAGCCAGTATGTGTGTACAAAGGTGCTACCTTAAAAAAAATCTAACGTATTTATTTATGTGTATGTGTGTTGCAGTGTGTGTGTCATGTGTGTGTCTGTGCCTGAGGAGGCCAGACAAAGGTGTGGGAACCCCTGAATGTCTGTGAGTTCCCCACACAGGTGCTGGGAACTCGTCCTCCTAAAGATCAGGAAGTGCTGGACTACTGAGCCATCTCTTAGCCCCAAAGATATTCTTTGCTTGTGTTTTTTGATTTTTGAGACAGGGTCTAACTATGAAGCCCCAGCTTGCCTGTAACTTACTATGTAGACCATGCTGGCCCCGGGCTCATACAGATGCTCCCTGCCTCTGCTTCTCCCTCTCTCCGCCTCTCTGCCTCTCTCTGCTTCTCCCTCTCTCTGCCTCTCTCTGCTTCTCCCTCTCTCTGCCTCTCTGCCTCTCTGCCCCTCTGCCTCTCTGCCTCTCTGCCCTCTCCCTCTCTGCCTCTCTGCCCCTCTGCCCCTCTCCCTCTCTGCCTCTCTGCCCCTCTGCCTCTCTGCCTCTCTGCCCCTCTGCCCCTCTGCCTCTCTCTCTGCCTCTCTGCCTCTCTGCCCCTCTGCCCCTCTGCCCCTCTGCCTCTCTGCCTCTCTGCCTCTCTCCCTCTCTGCCTCTCTCCTTCTCTCCCTCTCTGCCTCTCTCCTTCTCTGCCTCTCTGCCTCTCTGCCTCTCTGCCTTTGCCTCTGCCTCTCTGCCTCTCTGCCTTTGCCTCTGCCTCTCTGCCTTTGCCTCTGCCTCCCAAATGCTGGGATTATAGGCATGTGCCACTACCACCAGGCCCCAAAGATATTCCTTTTTTTTTTTCCATTTTTTATTAGGTATTTCGCTCATTTACATTTGCAATGCTATACCAAAAGTCCCCCATAGCCACCCACCCCCTCTCCCCTACCCACCCACCCCAAAGATATTCCTAACATGACCTTTCCACAAAAGATGGCATTAAATTTTTTATACAAGCATAGACTATTCTTTCTACAAAATTATATTCATGGGAAATCATGAGAATGATCCTAAAACAACTTTAGGAAATTCAATTTTATTTTCCTTAGTACAGTAAGTATTAGCTTACAAATACAAACTTGGGCCCCTAATATCTTAAATAAGTGTGAATATTATTAATATGTAATGAGTTATCTCCAGAGTTTAAATGTTGGTGCCCTAACCCACAGGACTTCCAAATGTGACTCTCCTTGAAACTGGGTCATTAAAAGTGTAGCAGCGCAATGAAGTCACTCCTGTGCTTCTGGGTCTTCTCTTGTTAGCCCGTAGCTTCTCCCTGTCTTCCCACTGACACTGTCCTATGTGTCTGCACTCAGATTTCCTCCCCGACTCTGACTCTGCGAAGCCCACGAAGCCCACGAAGCCCACAATGGCTTCGTGGACAAATGTGATTTGTCCCCCATAGGCTGCTGTGTAGGAGATGCAGTTGCCAGGGCAGCAGTATCATTGAGCTTTTAGAAGCTCCCTGGGCCACTGAGGCATGCTCTGGAAGGAAATGGTGGCTCCTCTAGCCATTTCCTACCGGAAGATGCTGCCAGTCATCCCACACAGCCCTGCCATCATCGTGATCCACCATGACAGCCTCTCAGGAAACTGAACCAATGCTGACCTCCAGAACTGAGGTTAAACCTCTCCTCACACCGTGGGCTGCTTGCAGTCTGTCACTGCAGGAAACTGCCTGACAGCCATTAAGGCGGGTCTCACTCCAGACCTGCTTTCCTTAAAGTTAAAGGGATGAGATGGCCCATGGCTGCGATCCAGCACTGAAGCAGTTAACTGCACATCTGAAGCCATTGTTGGCATCGTGGGTGGGCTTCACAGAGAGACCCTGTCAGAGCCGGGGAGGAAATCTGAGTGCAGACACATAGGACAGTGTCAGTGGGAAGACAGGGAGAAGCTACGGGCTAACAAGAGAAGACCCAGAAGCAGACGCTGACACCTGGCCAGCTGTTTAATAAGCTATAACCCCCGGTGCTTTGTTACAGCAGGCCTAACCCCAGCCGAGTAACAGCACAGGATGCTTCCATGTGACAGTGTGCCGTAACTGTAACTTGGCTTTGGAAGCCTTTCATCCTCACTCTCCCTGGCAGGTCCACCTACCCCATCCCTGCCACTCCCTCACACCATCATCATTGTGACTCCAACATAGACAGAAGCCAGGGATCCTTGAGACCTTCAGCACCTCACTGGGGCTGCTGAGACATCCACTCCTAGACTCAGCTACTGCATTTGTGGCACTCCAGTGTGGGACAGCCATCGTTGACTGCCCAGACAGCATCCTGTGAGCTGATAAAGCCCATTTTACTGTATATAGTTATTCTATCCGTGCTGTTCTTCAGGGAGTCCTGACTAACATACCCTGTACTTCATCTCTTCAGGGTCAGTTACCTCGGTAAGCATCTCGGGTAGCTGTATGTCCTCCACACTTTGGCATTACAGCGGTTTGACATCAAACTGTAAAATGATTCTTCAGAGTATATCCTTGCTACATGAGATAGGTGAGAGACTTCCAAAGACAGACCGCATTACGCAGTGTTAACCAACACCGTATTCGAGGTGACAACAGCGTAACAGAGAGAGGCACCTGGTGTGTCTATTCTAAGGAACATTGAATAAAGCGCAGTGCAGACGTGTCACCGAGACTCCACACGCCCTGTGCAGGCGCCTGCGAGCCCACAGTCCCGAAGTGCTCAGTGAAACTTCCAGTCAGCGGCATCTACTCCATACAGATGGGCTTACTTGAAAGCAAAGCCATTTACTGCAAACCCCAATGATACTTAAAAACTAAGCTACGTTAAAAACAACACAAAGTCTCAGAAATTGATGTTAGACAACATCTCTTTAAAAGAACAGCTTTGGGGCTGGAGAGACACCTCATCTGGTACAGGCTCCTGCCAGAAGCCTGGTGGTCTGAGTTTAATCCCAGCTTATACATGGTGGAAGGAGAAAAAGCAGAGGCCTCCAACCTCCATACATGTACTGTGGTGTGCATGCATGCCAACACGCATGCAACAATATGCATACTAAAAGGTAAAACACCAAAGAAATTATGCTATCACTTGTTTTAGGTATGTATTTATTTGTATAGATATCATTATATTTACTTAGTCAAATCAGTTACAATGAGATTTTTAATTTATTAAATTTGAATATATAGATGTTCCAATCTAAATAGTATTTTTTTCCCTTTTTTGGGGGGGGGGTGTTTGAGACAGGGTTTCTCTGTATAGCCCTGGCTGTCCTGGAACTCACTTTGTGGCTGGCCTTGAACTCAGAAATCTGCCTGCCTCTGCCTCCCGAGTGCTAGGACTAAAGGTGTGTGCCACCACACCCGGCCTAAATAGTATTTTTAAATAGTACTTTTTTGTTTTGTTTTGTTTTCTCTGTGTAGCCCTGGCTGTCCTGGACCTTACTCTGTAGTCCAGGCTGGCCTTGAACTCAGAGATTCACCTGCCTCTGCCCTCCAAGTGCTGGGATTAGTCTGCTTTTCCAAAAACCCTCAAGTGACTCTCTATTTAGTAGAAATTGGGAAGAGTTCATTAAAGACGAACGCTACAGGTAAAGTGATCTGCCAGCAAAGCAGACCTGTGGTCTTCACAAGTACTGTACAGCCTTTGACTTTCCCACTGTGTGTGCAAGAGTGAGTACACATGCGTGTGCAGATGCTGTGTATATGTTGCTGTATGTGTATGTACATGTGGTGTGCATGTGCACACATGCATACACAGGGAAAGCTGCACTTATGTGGCTACCCTCGCATGTGGAAGCCAGAGGTTTGGTGTAGGGAATCATTCACAGTCCCTCCTCTACTCAGCCACCGCGGCAATGTCTGCCAACCAAATCCAGAGCTCACAGATGCAGCCAGTCTGGCGAGCCAGCTTGTTTTGGGGACTCCTCTCTGCCTCCCAAGGCTGGACTTAGAAGCAGGCTACCAAGCCCCTTCCCCCCAGCATTTGTAATGGTTCTGGGCATCTCAACTCCTTCCTTGCACTTGCACATGTGCACTTGAAGCACAGATCCATTTCCCTAGGCCTAGACTGTGCTACCTTCTTACGACCTAGCTATACACACATGACTTACTTAGTCAAATAACAAGCTCACTGTTAAACACCAAGAAACGTAAGAGGACTGATAATGGAGAGCAGTTACAATCTCTCTTCTTCCATTCCCTAGAGACAACGAGTGAATCAATTAGCAAACTTCTAAACTAATGCAGACCACTTAAATAACATTAGCATGTAATTCCCAGTTGGGGAAGAGGAGACCTGAGAAGCTGCCGCTTGCAGATTGCTCATTAGTCCTGTGCACACGTGTTGACACACGTGTTTGTTGTTCTCTGCACAGCAAGGGCGCTATGGAAGCAGCCCAGGGAGCACGGCTGAGGGAAACATGGTACCTCAATCATTCCTTTCAGCCATCAAGAGGAATGAAGTCCTGCCATTTTCAGGAAAATTGATCCAGTTGAAGATCATTGGATTAAGCCAATTAAGTGTCTCAGAAAGACCGATTCTATGTTGTCTGTCATTTGTGCTTCCTAGACATTATCTAGATATATAAAATAAAATATTCTATGGACAGGTGACATGAAAGATGTGAAACTGTCTGGGGGAAATAATGAGGAGGACCAGAGGGGACAGCAGTGGGGCTGGAGAGATGACTCCATAGGAACACAGTGGATGGCTCTTTCAGGGGACCTAGGTTCAATTCCCAGCACCCACATGATACCTCACAACTGTCTAACTCCAGTTCCAGGGGACATGATGCCCTCTTCTGACCTCCCTGGCACCAATTACAAACATGGTGGATGGAATACATGTAGACAAAACCAGACCCTCAACTGGTCTTGACAGTAAAAAGAGGGAGAGGTGGGGGGGGGGAGGAAATCTAGGAGTATAGCTCAATGGTAGAACGCCTGCCCAGCATCTTCAAAGCCTTGGGCTCTCTCTCTCTCTCTCTCTCTCTCTCTCTCTCTCACACACACACACACACACACACACACACACACACACATATACATTGCACTGCAGAAAGTAAAATAAAAAACAAGCCCATGCCAGTGCTGACTCTCTGCCTTTGATAACCACCTCCCTGTGAGACTAACATTAGAGAAACCCAGGGGATACCACAGTCCTCCTTCAAACCTGCTTACTTCACATCCGAAACTTGATCAAACGCAAGTTTGAAAGTGGGCACATCGTGTCTTGGTTGCTTTTCTTTAAAGCACAGGGACCTAAAGGGAGGGGACTTCCCGCTCTTGGAGGCTTTCCAGGTTCATCGACTGAATGCCCACATTGCCTCCTGGGATCTGCGGGTTCCCATTTCAGCAGGCTGTCTCCACATTCTGACAGGGGTTCTCTCCCTGTCCTCACACTCTAGCTGTCCCGCCTGCTTCCTTCTGGGAGCTGGGAGTGTGCAGGCTTTCCTCTGAAACTTACAACCAAGCCTTTTCATCATGCTCTGGACCAGCCATGCTGGAAACACGCTATGCAGAGGAGAACTCTGCTCAGCTCGGCTTTAAAGATGGATGGGGGCTGGAGAGATGGCTCAGTGGTTAAGAGCACCAACTATTCTTCTGAAGGTCCTGAGTTCAATTCCCAGCAACCACATGGTGGCTCACAACCATCTGTAATGGGGTCTGATGCCCTCTTCCGGTGTGTCTGATGAGAGCAATGGTGAATACATAAAATAAATAAATAAATCTAAAAAAAAAATGGATCGGATACCTCCGTGCATGCAAGAGCTCATTGATGTAGCTTATAATAGCAACCTGTCTTCTGTTTCATCTAGATTTCATCTTAGACAATCGATAGACAAAGATCATGCAATGTGGCTGCCTATCTGTAAATACTGTTTATTTAGAGATGGTGGGATTTTTTAAAAAGAAGTTTTCATTTTAAAGAATATACTTCTTTTTTTCTTTTTCTTTTTTTTTTTTTTTGTTTTTTGTTTTTTGTTTTTAGAGACAGGGTTTCTCTGTATAGCCCTGGCTGTCCTGGAACTCACTTTGTAGTCCAGGCTGGCCTTGAACTCAGAAATCCACCTGCCCCTGCCTCCCAAGTGCTGGGATTAAAGGTGTGCGCCACCACACCCAGCTAAGTATATACTTCTTTAAAAAAAAAAAAAAAAAAAAAAAAAAACCAAAGCAACAACAACAAAAAAACTACCTTAGGGCTGGAAAGATGGCTCAGTAGTTAAGAATAGGTACTGCGAGCTAGAGAAAGTACCCAAGGAGCTAAAGGGATCTGCAACCCTATAGGTGGAACAACATTATGAACTAACCAGTACCCCGGAGCTCTTGACTCTAGCTGCATATGTATCAAAAGATGGCCTAGTCGGCCATCACTGGAAAGAGAGGCCCATTGGACACGCAAACTTTATATGCCCCAGTACAGGGGAACGCCAGGGCCAAAAAGGGGGAGTGGGTGGGTAGGGGAGTGGGGATGGGTGGCTATGGGGGACTTTTGGTATAGCATTGGAAATGTAAATGAGCTAAATACCTAATAAAAAATGGAAAAAAAAAAAAAGAATAGATACTGCTCTTCCAGAGGACCCAAATTTGGTTCCCTCAGCATTAGGTGGCACAACTGCCTATAATTTCAGCTCCATGTAGTCGGGTGCCCTCTTCTGGTCTCTGTAGGCAACTGCTCTCATGTGCTCATAGCCCCACAGAGACACATACACATATGTAATTAAAGTCACTGTGTGAAATGGAATCTTGGGTTATATGGCTAAAAAGTTGTGATCTAGGTCCTATCATTTTACTTATGAAATGCGACTACAGCTAATTAACTTAATTTTCTTACTGAAAAAAAGGAATATTCATCCTATCTTTAGCTGTGTCTGCACTCAACACAGATCCTCAGAGGTGTTCCATTTAACTAGATTAAAATATAAAAATCTGCTGCATGCTAGAGATCAAACCGTGGGTCCCACACATACTAGGCAAACATTCTACCACTAAGCCACATCTCCAGACCTTTACAGGACATTAAACAACTAATTTCAAGGAAACTATTCCTAATAGGTAGGAAGATATTATCTGATCCTTATATGCTGTTGGGGGCTTACCAAAGATCATATAAAGGCAATGCTTAGCACAATATATCTTCAAGAAACAGAATCTGAAAGCCAACAGAGGTAGAAACTTTTCTTGCTCTATTTCCCTAACTCTATTTGAATAAATATGTTATGACTTATTATCCTCCACAAGCCTTTAGGTGTAAGTTGACTGTAATTAAAGAAATTAAAACAAAAACCAATCAGATGTTAGGATACTGGGCAGACAACTCCTGCCGGCAAATAGAAAGGTGGCTAGGTAAGTTAAAGGCTGTTTGTTTGTTTGTTTGTTTGTGACAGGATTTCGCTGAGTAGCCCCTGGCTGTCCTGGAACTCACTTTGTAGTCCAAACTTGCTTCCAACTCAGAGATCCACTTGCCTCTGCATGTGCCACCACCATCCTACTAAACATCTTTTTCTTTATCCAGTTCTTCTGTGTTGTTGGGGGAGGAGCAGAGATAGGGTCTCATTATCCAGGCTGGCCTTGAACTTGCTATGTATCTAAGAATGACAATGGATCCTCCAGCCTCAACCTCCCTAGTGCTAGGATTACAGGTGAGCACTACCTACCTACCTCACAGGGTTTTTGTTTTTGTTTTTTTTGGGGGGGGGTGTTTTGTTTGTTTGTTTGTTTCAAGACAGGGTTTCTCTGTGTAGTCCTGGCTGTCCTGGAACTCACTCTGTAGACCAGGCTGGCCTCAAACTCAGAAATCCGCCTGCCTCTGCCTCCCAAGTGCTTGGATTAAAGGTGTGCACCACCACTGCCCTCCAAACTCATAGGGTTTGAAACTGAAATTCTGTGTGAAGACACCACTTCCCACTCGGGCATGTGGAGTCACATGTCACCAGTGGGTGAGCTATCAGTCTCCATGACTTTCAGGAGACTGTCTCCAGTGGGAATGTGGAAAGCGTCTTCTACTGGACTGGCCTTTCTCTTTCTCTTCATTAAGATCACAACTGTTGCTGTTGCTTAGAGTGTATTTTTGTACTTGTTTTCACAAAGAATTCTAGAACATTCTTCCACTCTATTTACTCAGGGTTTTTCCTGAGGCCATGCCCAGATGTGTGTTGTGGGTAAGGCTGTAACTCAGCATTTTTATTAAGGACACGGCTTTCTAGAAACCGTGTGGGACAGAGAGCAGTTCTCTGCAGGCACCCTTACACAGCATGGGGGCCACTACTCTACGCCATGGAACCCTGGGCCAAGGCCAGTGGAGCCAGACAGAAGCAACAGCCAGAAAGTGACACTGTGAGGCTGCTCTGGAGAGTACTGTCAGCTCGCTCTTGTGACACCAACAACCCTTTGTTCTGTTCTGCTTCTCAATTAAAAAAAAAAAAAAAGTCTTCTAATCCCCCTTTTTTTTTCTTCAATTTTTCATTTATTGACCCTGTCAGTCTTTTCAAAGTAAAAATGTAATTTTTATTCTCTGGTCCCTTGTGGAGAGGCATTTACAGAAAATTGCCATGAATTACCCGACCCTTAGTTTAACTTTTGTTTCAACCACAGTGAGCAAAGGCTCTGTCCTAGGCATTTTCCATGGACTCCTTTAGACTAGCCTCTCCTCCTCCTCCTCCTCCTCCTCCTCCTCCTCCTCCTCAGCGTCAGGAGTCAGGCGGGGGCCCACCTTTGCCCCCTGCTTCTGGACCTCATTATTCCCTCCATCCACATGCCTTTGTCTTTCTCTCTTTCTTTTCTTCTTGTTTATTTTCTGAACTTAGCAGTGGGGACTCCACTTGGCTGGCTCCCAGCAGGTAATGAGTACTCTGCTGGTTACAGGGTTGCTTTCTCTGGATGGTTACAGAGAAGGAGGGTAATTAAGCTTTTCTCAAGCTGCCAACTGTATTGGAGGTTGGGTTTTTTTTTTCCCCTTGTATATTTAAGGCTTATTTTAAAAATAGTTCCTTCAAAAACTGAACTATTTAACCAGGAGAATTCCTGAGAGAAAATTCCTTTGTCAACTAGAGGTCACTTAAGATTGCTTGAATTTGTGTCAAGTAGAAACAAGCCCTGTTTCCCAGAAGACTAGTCTGGATGCTGCACAGTCTCCTTCCCAAGTTTGGCCAATCTTTCTGACTTTCTTAGTGTTTAATTTATGATATTTAATGGTTCTTTTTACATACTATCAATTTTTTGTAGAGATTTTATTATTTTTAATTATGTACTTGTGTGTGTGTGTGTGTGTGTGTGTGTGTGCATGTGGATGTATGCACATGAGTGCAGGTGCCCATGGTGGCCAGAAGAGGGTGCTGTGAGCCACCCTAAGTGTTAGAAACAAATTTATGTCCGCTGGAAGAGCAGTACATGATTTTAAGCACTGAGCCACTTGTCCAGCCCCACAGTTTACATTGTAACTTGGATGAGCTACAATGTACTTTAAGAGGTAAAGATTTAAAAATCTTGGGCTGGAAAGATGGCTCAGCAGTTAAGAGTACTGACTGCTCTTCTGAAGGTCCTGAGTTCAATTCCCAGCAACCACATGTAATGAGATTGGATACCCTCTTCTTATGTGTCTGGAAACAGCTACAGAGTACTTACATATAATAAATAAATAATTTTTAAAAAATTTTGAGCATACACGTACAAATAAAAATTTTAAATTCAAAATTCTTTAAAAGTGTGACAAAATTATTTAGTCACACTAATAGTGCATGACATAGCCATGAGCTCCATGGGTGATAACTATGAATTCTAGGTATTTACAAGTGAACTGTTGAACATACATGACTCAGTAAAGGCAATGAGAGCACTGATACACTTGTGGATACACAGGAACAGACACAGTCAGAGCAGATGTCCTGCCCCTGCTTTATGTCTGCGTTCCTCCCTCTCCCATGTGATACCACAAAATAACCATAATCTTTGGTGTTAAGTAATGAATAATTATGGGAAATAAAGAAAAATGTAAAAATATAGAATTACTTTTGCACAGGTATGCATATTCTGTTTTAGTTTTTTCAAAACAGGGTTTCTCCAGGTAGCCCTAGCTGTCCTGGAACCTTCTCTGTAGATCAGGCAGGCCTTGAACTCAGAGATGGACCTGCCACTCAAGTGCTGGGGTTAAAGGTGTGCACAATCGACCGGGCGGTGGTGGCGCACACCTTTAATCTCAGCACTTGAGAGGCAGAAGCAGGTGGATTTCTGAGTTCGAGGCCAGGCTGGTCTACAGAGTGAGTTCCAGGACAGCCAGGGCTACACAGAGAAACCCTGTCTCGAAAAAACCAAAAGCAAATCAAAAACAAAAACGAACCCCCCCCCCCAAAAGAAGGTGTGCACAATATCCCATGCATTCTTTAGCGATCACTCTGTGCACTCTGTGGGAAATCACAGGGTAGGTAAAGGTTTGCTTTGGTTCTTTGGTTCAGAATACAACGCCTCAAAGTGCAGTGCCCTGGGGTGAATGCTCTGAATGCAGGGAGGACTAAAGATCCTGAAAGCTTAGTCTGTGGCTTTCTCCTGCCCCCTCCACCCCGATCCTTTCTGCTCCTCCCCACCACCTCTGCAACTGAGTCATGAAAGCAGACACGTCTTCTCCGATATGTGTCACAGAAAGTATAATTTCTTTCCTCAGAGCAAACCATAAAACCTAAAAGAGTGCATCTTTCCTTTTTCCTTGAAGACCATCCCAGAGAGTCCTACCACACTCCTAGGAGGCCACAAAGCCAGAAGTGACAGACCTCACAGGGCCCTTAGGTCTCTGGCCACTAAGTAAGACCTTTGTGTGACCTCATGTCTACATGGCTGGCCATTCGGTATTCATCTAACCAAAGCACAAAACAGTTTCTCCCAGGTCTGTATTTCAGGCGCCTCCTGAGTCACATGAAATGCTTTCCCTTATTAATCTCCCCTTCCGTTGCTGCCATGAACCTTGGTGATGAAGGAGGAGAGCTGCCACACCGGCCTGCCCACACTTGTCTTGGCCATCGGTGATCTCTGTGTCCGGTTTGTGCGACTCACTGCCCCATCTCAACGTGACTTAGCATTGCTGTTGTTAACCATGGTCTTTTGGCTAAGGAGGTGTTTTCCAGGCTTCTCAAAGCTCCTTCCTCAGAAATAAGATGGTCTAAACTATGAGACAGAACTAACCCTTTCTTTCTCCTGGAGACGGGCACTTTACATCCACATTTTTCTTCTCCTAAGCCCATAACGCAACCTAGTCTTTTGGCAAACATTACCGGATGAATCCAAACAGGAAGAACTTCCATGGAACGTCCAGTCAGGGCTCCGTATGACAGTAAAGCTCACAGAAGCAAGGGAGGACTGAGCATGTCAGGACTAAGTACAATGGGGTACCCCAGGTTGGACCCCCACGTACCCCCTTATTTTAGACCCCTCCTCACCTCAAGCAGTCCTGGGCTACTGAAGTGTTTGCCACTAGCAATGTTAACGTATTAACGGGAATGTCAATGGACCACAAGGTAAGTCTGAATTTCATTTAATAATAATTAACCCATGAGCCAGGCAGTGGTGGCACACACTTTTAATCCCAGCACTCAGGAGGCAGAGGCAGGCGGATTTCTGAGTTTGAGGCCCACCTGGTCTACAGAGTGAGTTCCAGGACAGCCAGGGCTAAAAGAGAAACCCTGTCTCAAAAAAGGCACCCCCCCAAAAAAAAACCAACCAAACAAACAAACAAAAGAAACGGCCCCTGGTGCCTGTCTGTGATTCTGTTACCTGTCTAGCTGCTGATCCTCTCTCCCTCATAAATAGTTCCCCGAAAAGAAACAGACTCCTTCTTGTTGAACTTTGAGCCATTTTCCATCCTAAAGTTTTTCTTTAATTTAATTTTTTTTGGCAAGTATACAAAATGTCTTCATACATGTATATAACTGCATCTTGCTTATATTCACCCAGCTTTCCCTCCCCTTCCCTCTGCCTCCCTTCCTCCACACAGGGTAGTCCAGAGCTACTGAATCCTCCCAGAGGGTCCTTGCCTACACCCATGGCTTGAAAAGGTTTTCCTCAATTTACATAAGGTGGAGAGACTTTAGGGTTAAGTATGGGCTCAGACAGTCTGCACGATTATTCTTTGTCCTTTCTTATTTGTATCCCCTTTCCTTCTTTCTCTCTTTGTGGCTTCAGCTAAGCCTTCAGATGCTGCAGTGCAGAGGCCTGAGAGAATGAGCACTTGTCTGCTCCTGGTTCCAGAGGAAAGGCTCTCTGCTTCCCTGTGTAGCCGTGTGTTGGCCACAGCTGGTTGTTCATGGCTTATCATGTATCGCGCTGTTGCTTCTGTTCTTAGTGTCTTCAGATCATGAAGGGATGTTGGACCTGACATGAGGCTTTTCTGAAAACATCCATGGAGCTGACCTGTGATTTCTGTCTCTGAAGTCTCTCTGTGTACTGTATTAGTAGCTTATTTCTCAACTTTGAACCATCCTTGCTGTGGTGGTTTGAATATGCTTGGCCCAGCCAGGCGGTGGTGGCACACTCCTTTAATCCCAGCACTTGGGAGAGTCTAACAAATGATATTGATAACATTTCTGTGCTTATTTATATATTTACATCTGCATCCACATGTTCAAGTGTATACATGCTTATCAGGTAAATGATAAGGTGTACATGTTTATCCTGTTTGATGGATAAGATGTGCATGTTCATCAGGTGAGAAGGATAGGTGTGCACGTCATCAGGTGAATCAGATGGTGGCAGTGACTCAGGTGTGAGGGGAGGTCACGGGTGTCCTGCTATTTTCCACTCTTAGTAGGTGTAAGGCTTACTCAGTTCCTGTGTGTTGCTTTGTTGTACTGGAAGTTACTGTGCTGTTTAAGAACAGAAGGTTGGCCGGGCGGTGGTGGCGCACGCCTTTAATCCCAGCACTTGGGAGGCAGAGGCAGGCAGATTTCTGAGTTCGAGGCCAGCCTGGTCTACAGAGTGAGTTCCAAGACAGCCAGGGCTATACAGAGAAACCCTGTCTCAGAAAAACAAAAACAAAAACAACAAAAAAGAAAAAACCCAGAAGGTTGGTGGTAACCCTATGTAAGCAAGTTACCCATGCTATGTGGCCAACAGCACATACTTCTTGTCTTTGTGTCACCTTTTGTTAATTCTTGAGACATTTCAAACTTCATTATCACCTTCATCATTTATGCTGATCTGCAGTCAGTCATCTCTGCTGCTGCTACTGTGGTAATGGCTTTGGCCATGAGCTGGGCCTATACACATGGACTTAACGGGAAGATGCTGTGTGTTCTGACTGCTCCAGTGGCTGTCCCTGCTCCTTCCCTCTCCTCCGCCCTCACTGTGGTATCAGGATTAGGTTATCTAGTAACTTAGCAGTGGCTGCTAGGTAACCAAGTGAGATGACAAACCATGCACCTTTCTCTTTAAATCAAAAATGAAGTGAGTGAATGTAGGAAGGAAGGCACGTCACACACTGAGATAGGCCCGGGCTTATCTGTGCCCAACGGTTAGCCAAGCAGTAGATACAGAGGAGGAAGGAGGGTGCAGTGCTGCTTCACTGAGCACACCAACACCAGGAAAGCAAATCCTTACCACTGATGTATAGAAAGTGTTAGTATCTGAATAGAAAATCAGCCGGCCACAGCATTCCCGTAAGCCAAAACCTACTCCATAGCTAAAACCTACTTGAACTCTACAAAGGCTAAAAGACAAGTTGAGAATCTACTGCTATGAAACTGGCTCATGAGGTGTGGGGCAAGAAGCATCTCCATCATAGATGAATACAGATTCAGAACATGTTTATAGCTAAGTGGCAATGCCTACTTGGAATGCTTGAAAGCCTGAATCTGACATCTAGTACACACACACACACACACACACACACACACACACACACACCTCACAGTGAAATGCTAATGTAGAAGCTGAACCAGATTATCCAAAAGATGTAGCTAATTTAGATAACTACCTTGGAGGCCATTAAGGATGGGTCCCTCCCTCCCTGTTGGATTTGGATCTCCTGTTTCCCTGGAAACACCAGAAAAACACACATCAACCTCTTAGACCTCCTGTTAAAAGAATGAACTACCTCTAGCCTGCTCTGAAGATCAGAACATTACAAACTATTGTGTCTTCCCTCTAGAGTTAACACAGCTGGGCCTGGCAGGGAGTCTGCCCCTCACCATAGGAAATCTGATTCACCAGAAAAGCATGCTAAGGACAAGACAGGAATAATTATCTTATCCCCTTAATGAGAAAATGGGTTTATCCTTCCCAAAAGCCCCTTCCTCAGTGGCTCCACTTACACAGCTGTGGCTGTGGAGCCTGCCCCACCCCTCTAAGGTTACTCAGACAAATGTAGCTTCTCCTTTCCCTTCCTCTCCTGGGCACAGGGCTCAGCATGATTCCCAGTCACTCTGGGCTCTCCCACTCAGCTATTGAAGCACACCTGTTCCCTTTCCCTCCTGTGGCTGCATGCCAACCTCAACTACTGCTTTCTTGTACCCTAACTCAAAAAAGAGCCGGCTCCTCCCCTCCCCTTCTCCATCATGCCCCGCCCCGCAGCTGCTGACATGGCCCCGCCCCGCAGCTGCTGACAGCTTGCTCACCCTGTTCTTTTTCTCAAACCCTAGTAAAGTTGTCCTCAAGTCTCTCTCCATCTTGTTTTCAGTTTATTAAAAAGGCTAATTCCCTGGACGGGAGTCCGCAAATAAGTTCAGATGATTTCTGAACTTGACAACAGAAACAACAGATTTTTCACCCCTTTCTTGGAGGAAATACCACACAGGACTTCGATGGCCAGAGAGAAGCCACTGCCTGGCTTCCTTGTTGGAGGGCAGGAAGGGCATCACAGTGGAAGCCAAGACTCATTACCCTTCCTCAGGTCCTTCAGAATTATACCAAACTCACTGTTTGTAGCCAGTAAGCGGGACTACAGCACTTGCATGACAGCATGTCTATTTACATGATTTACCAGCAAAATGGAATTTTAAAAGAAGGTTAATTAATATGCCAAAAAGGAGGAAGAAAATGGAATTGTCAGATGTTTGGTACAGTCACAAAAGGCAGAAAATGAATTAAAGACAAAAACAGGAAAAAAAGGACAAGGGTGGGGGACAGAAAACTGATAAATGACAAATACTGAGACAACTGTCTGTTTTCACTTTGTTTATGATCAAATGTAACAATTAATGACAGATTGTTACAATGTATCAATAAGGGAATTTAATAGACATCCATGCTCATGGATTTGAATGTTTGATATTGCTCTTCCCAACTTTCTTTTCTGTTTGAGACTCTTGCCCAATAGAGCTGTATTCTAGCCTGGTGTAAAACTCACTATGTAGCCTAGGCTGACCTTGAATTTATGACAGTCCTCCTGCCTCAGCCTCTCAAGGGCTGGGATTTTGGTTGTGGGCTATTCTTTCCAATTTGATTTAGAAGTTCAATGCATTCCTAATCAAAATCCAAGCAAATTTAAACCTCAACACTAGGAAAATGGCCAGACTGGTCTTTAAAATGGGCTAAGCGTGGAAGCTTGTGCCTGTATTCATAACCACTGGGGCGGCTAAGCCAAGAGGATCAATTTGAAGGCTGGAGGAACTTGGAGCCAGCCTGAGGAGTATTGAAAGACCTCACCTCAAAAGGAAGAGTAGAAAAGGAAGGGAAATGAAGAGAAAAGAACAAGAAAAATAGGCCGGGACCAAGGACCCATTGGAACCCTAGTATGTTTAGTGGCAGCTGGAGCCCTAGTGTGTTCAGTAGCAGTGTGTCTGTGTAGCATGCCCCAGGCTATTGTTTAAAATACTAAGCAAACCAACAAAAATGGGACCAAAACCCAGATACTTCATCAGACCTGAGAAACATATCTTAGGCATACGGAAACGCACCCAACATCATTACATGAGCCCATGAGTGCAAGTCAAACCAGCAGCAAGACAGCACCTAGCAGGTGCCAGACACTGATCAACTAAGGCCGTCAGGGTGTTGAACAGCATAGAATCTCATTTGAACCCACAGGAATGCAAATGAGAAGGGCTGCTTTGGAGCGGTCGAGGCGGTTCAGCTCACATGATTTGACAATAAATTTCATCTACACAATGGTGTACAAGCAATATGCATTTAGTAGAAATAATATTTGGGGACTGGGAAGATGGCTCAGTGCCTAAGGCACTTCCTGCATGCACATACATGCTCTTCCCTGTACTTTTCTCTCAATTTTGCTGTAAGCCAGAAACTGATTAAAAAAAAAAACAAAAAAAAAAAACAAAAAACCCTCTAGTCTCGAATAAGCAAACAAAAGCACAAGTATCCTAGAATTTACACGTCAGGGCAAAGTAGGAAATCAAAGCCTGTTTTTAATGTTTACACTGTGGGAGACACCGTCAAGTAACAACTATGGGGTGGCGACACTGTAAAATGACTGCATATAGAATTTTTTACTATTATTATTCCTTGTTTTCTTTGGGTTTGTTAGATTTAGTAGGAGCATGTGTTATTCAAATTATAATGGCTTCAAATCCATTTTCTAGTCTTTCATTTCAGATTTTAACTTAGACTATGGAGCCTAAGAGCTGGTCTCTGAACCGACAGCAATTAGCATCCATCTAGTGCTAGTGGGTAGTATGTGGTATCTGGCAGCATCCTCCACTTTGCCTATAGCCAAGCACGGCAAGCAAGCCCAGGGTGCTGACGTCAGCAAGCCAACTGCTCCCTGCACCCTAGGCCCATTCTCTACCTAACTATTTATACAACAAGCAAGGCTGCTAAAAAGGAACGAAAATGGTTCTCAGAAGCAAAGAGTGTCTCATTACAGCTAAAACTCAGGTGACATCAAGGTGGTCAAGTCACCACCAGGCATTACAGCCTCCATTCTCCAGCTACAGGCTGTCAGGCTGGAAGCCTGGTGAGCCCTGAGCGTTGCCAGCTGGATAACACACCATTTGATGACCCCTTTCGAGTCAGGTGCAAAGGAACATAGATACCGGCTGACCACCCTCAAGTAGTCTGTGGTTCATTAGAAATATTAAAAGATCACTCTAATTTGCCAGTGTCACATGAAATGTCTCAGGCTTGCCATTTACTGGAGTCTCTATTTGTCAGGCTAAGACACTTGGCAGAGGTTAAGTACCTTGCTCAGTGACTCAAGAGTAAGTGGGGTATGATAAACTCCAGGAGGGCGGGGAAGAGAGTAATCACTACCAGAGACAGTCATTTGTATCCTACGGCTGGCATTTTCACACTCAGATCTGATTTATAGGTTTCTCCTTCAGTAGACTTCACCTCAGACTCCCAGAGCCTCACTGCACACCACTGTTCCTCTCCCGAGTTAGCTGCTTTTTTAGAAGAGTTTTATCAGCTCCTACATTATGGTCAAAGATTGGCTTTGAATCTTGAATGAAATCTGCAGGGCTGGAGAGATGGCTCAGCGGTTAAGAGCACTGACTGCCCTTCCAGAAGTCCTGAGTTCAATTCCCAGCAACCGCATGGTGGCTCACAACCATCTGCAATGGGGTCTGATGCCCTCTTCTGGTGTGTCTGAAGAGAGCAATGGTGAATACATTAAATAAATAAATCGAAGAAGAGGAGGAGGAAGGGGAGGAGGAAGAGGAGGAGGAAGAGGAGGAGGAAGAGGAAGAGGAGGAGGAGGAAGAGGAGGAAGAGGAGGAGGAGGAGGAAGAGGAAGAGGAAGAGGAAGAGGAAGAGGAAGAGGAAGAAGAAGAACAACAACAACCTGCATTCTGGTGCTATCTGTGGGGCCTTGAACAAGTTACCCAACCTCTGAAATCCTTGCCAGTTTGTAAAAGAAAACAGCTGCCTGCATTTCAGCATGGCATAATTCATAGAATTTAGCACAGAGTTATGTTCATCAGTCGTAGCCTTTAGTGAATGACAGACAATAACCCTGTTTCCCTCAGGGGATTGCTGTGGTATGGGATGTTTCCTACCAGTTCACTTCCCACCCCTACACTCTGCTGTGAGGAGGTCACAAGCTGGTGCTAAGGGCCACTTTGCATCCCGCAACCATCAGCCCTGCCCTGGGCCTGTTCACACTGCCTCACGTTTGGCTTTGAATGTTCGGTCTTCTTATTTGTTTAGCATTCCTCTCTGGATGTCTCTGTTAGGATAGAAACTCAATAGAAGAAGAGCCCTTTCCATTTCCATTCACTGCTTCTCCCTATTACCCAGTAAATCAAGTCAGTAGTGAACAACTCTCTGATTGATTCAGTAACTGATGAATGCAGGAATCAGGGAATGTGCAAACCTAGTCCTCGTCTCTGACGGCCTTAGGGTCTTACAGGGAGTCCGTGCTAGTTAAGTAGGTCATCGATACACAACACTGCCACATGCTGCAGAAATAAAGAGATGGCAGGAGAGATTCCTGGGAAAGGTGATGGCCCTCATCTTTTCAAAGAATGCTTGGCTTTGATTCCCAGTGTGTCCTGCTCTTTTCCTCCAACGTGCAGAGAAAAAGCAACAGTGTTGGCTTTTTCTGATAACTCATTTAACCTTCAAAACTGTTGTAGGGACAGACTCCTGACAACCCCAAAGCACAGGGGTGCCAAGCCACCTGCCAAAGGTCACATGACTCAAAGCTAGGCATTCTGCACTGGCCATTCCTTCCATCCTGAGGAGTCACTTTCTTCAATGAAAGGTCATCTTAGGAGGTCATTTTTTAGGAGAAGTTTAGATTGTAGGTCAAGAACCTACCTACTAAGTTCTCAGTGTAGGTTTCATGCCTTAGTAGTTCTACAATTCAAATTCCCTATAACACCACCATTTCTCAGTTTCCTGCCAAATCCACATGCAAATTTACTATAACATCACTTCCTAAAATCTGTTTTCTGAAGAAAGATACATTGATTCTAAAAAAAAAAAAAAAAAAAAAAAAAAAAGAAAAGAAAAAGAAAAAAAAAGGTCAATAGCACATATATTACAAAGAGAATAAACCTTTTTTTGTTTGTTTGTTTTAATTCACTGTCGTTGAACCAGCAAGGTGGTTCACCTGTACTGTGCATGAGGATCTATAGAACTCTGTGCCTATCCTATCAGTTCACTGGCCTGTCAGAACCCCTCTGGTAGTAAGAAAGACAACACTTCAAATATCACCCTTGTTCCCTCAGGCACCACAGCCTTCTGAAACAGGCAAAGGAACACTCTTTGATACTTAATATTTATAAAAATAACAGCTAGAGCTGGAAGTGTAGCTCAGTGGTACAGCACATGCGAGCACGAGGACATGGGTTAGATTGCTATAGCACACATGTGCGTGTGCATGCGTTTGCTCATGGCACATGTGTGTCTGTGCATATGCATGTACATAAGACAAATACATACACTTCTCCAAGATCGTCCTAGGCACAATAACCTGAAGATACTCAGGGATGGGGTCGCTTTACAACTGCAAGTGTGAGAAATCCACCGCTTACACAGCACTAATCTAAGTGTGATCTTTACCTGACACTCCAGTCTCATCACTGACCCAACAATTATTTTTAATTTAATTAACTTTTTGTTTTATTATTTTATTTTTAGACAATTGTGAGCCACCACATAGGTGGCTCAAAGGGTCCTCTGGAAGAACAGCCAGTGCTCTTGTCCTTACTAATGGCTTCTGGACTGATATTTCCCCACCACATCAGGTGCAGGTGCATGACCAATTGTCATGTTTGCTCTTTGTGGTTGTCAGCTTCCAAGCCTGCTTCTATGGGTTCCCTGTCTTAGCCCTTCCCTGTATGGTGCCTGACTCCATATGTGCAACACATATATGGAGACAATAACCACCTGTCACATGCAGATAAGGTGATACAGGACTCTGACTTTTGTCCTCGCGGCTGTCTCTTCTCTCCTGATCACTAGTTCTGAGGGAGGCAAGCTGCCAGGCTGCAGGCAGTCTGAAGGAGGGTCTGCATGAGAGCTAAAGCTGCCAGCTACCTACAACCGTGAGGGGTCTTGGACGCAGAATCTCCTTCCCCAGAAAAGCTCTGAAATAACCAGAGTGGGTTCTGGCACACAGCCTGGACACAGCCTTGAGAGGAACTCTAAGCCAGAACCGTATGACTAAAGCACTCAGATTCCCGACTTCAGAGATGATGTGAGATAGTGACGTTGTTGGGATTTTAATGCTTGTTTGTTTGTTTGTTTGTTTGTTTTAAGACAGGTTTTGCTATGTAGACCAGGCTGGCCTTGAACTCACAACGTTCTACCTACGCTGTCTCTCCAGTGGTAGAATCAGAGGTGTGTACCACGATGCCCGGCCTATCCTTCACAGGTTCTTCTTCCTGTGCCCCATGGCTGATGTGAAGCAGTCCAGTCAGGGTTAACTATAAGAAGTGCAAGTGAACCTGTGGCATGTTCCAACTAAACACAACCATGCAGACCTATATGTATACATATAACCACTTTAACAACTGTTCCCCATGCTTGTCACTGCATTTTTTTTTTTTTTTGTCCTTTAGAACCCTACATCTGCATGATAAAAATGCTGTGTCTGGAAAGTCTGAGAGTTTTTCTTTGGAAACAAAATAATGATGTTTGACAGTGGAAGCAGGGGCTGACTCCAACTCTTTTGCCTGCTTTCGGGACCCTATCCTCCTACTGGTTTGCCACTCCAGCCTCAATGCAGGGTGGCTGGAGAAGTGTGTGTATGTGTGTGTGTGTGGGGGGGGGGAGCCTAGTCTTACTGCAACTTGATATGGCATGGTTGAAAGATGATTGATATCCATGGGAGGCCTGCCCTTTTCTGAAGAGAAACAGAGGAGGCGTGGAGGGGGAGGGCCGGGGAAAGGGAGGGGGAGACTAGAGGAAACAACAGTTGAGATATTAGAAAAGAAAAAGAAAAAAGAAAGAAAACAAATATATTTATGTAAAAAAGGAGAAGATGGAGAAGAAGAAAAGAAGGAGGAGGAGGAGGAAGAGGAAGAAAAGGAGGAGAGAAGAGAAAGCAGGCTGAGCAAGCCATAGCCCTGCATCAGCTCCTCCTGCCTCCAGGATCCTGCCCTGTATGAGTTCCTGTCCACGCAGATTTTGATGAACTGTTATACAGAACTGTGAGAAAATAAACCCTTTCCTCACACACATGCTCCCGAAGGATGTTTGGACCAGCAGAGCTGACCATTGCTTTCAACAAGAATGTTGTGATTTTAAGTGCAATATTGTCAGAAAAATTTAGTATCTGGATACCTGAAGTAGTATGAATATTTGGATCCAAATATGTAAACCAAAAGAGAGACAGAAAAATGACAATCCCATTAAGTTTTCCTTGGAAAAGTGTATCTGCAAAAATGATTATTCTATCAGGAAATGTTTTAAATCCTACATACATGACAAAAATAAATAATACCTGGTATGTTTTACTTAACAAAATGCTGAATTTTCTGCATCCTTAGTCCACACAGATGCTGCGGCATAGCTGGATTAGCTGAAAATCTCACAAAAGGAAAATAAAACACATGCTTGAACATGTATCTTCATTCTATTTCTCCCACAGAGAGAGAGCTGCAGCAAATGCCAAGTTGACTGGAGCCCTTTCTTGGCAGTAAGAAGAAAAGCAAGTTGGCTCACTCATAGCTTAGTGCAAAAATTTCACCCAAAGTTAACTATAACTCCGTGGATTTGTGTATTCCTTCCTCTTTTGTTTCTCTCCTTCTTTATCTCATCCTCACCATTTGGAACATCTTCTAAGTTTTGTTGGGGTGTGGAGGAGGCAGGCTTGAAGTCAAACACAGGCCTGTACACACCTCACCAGCTCTCTGCACACTGAGCCACATCCCTACCATCCTGGACTGTGTTACTATGCAATGTGCTCAGTTTTCAAGAAACTTGGTGCATTTTAAGTTGTTTTAAAAAAATGAAGAGTTTTAGATTATTTGAAATCTTTTCGTGTAAGTGACAGTGTGACCATGTGGTAGCATGTACATAAAGCCAGACAAAGGGTGTAAGTGACAGTGTGGCCATGTGGTAGCATGTACATAAAGCCAGACAAAGGGTGCTCACGTAGTCCCAGCTTCCTGGGAGGCTGATACGGAAGAGCTGCAAGTTCAAAAGTAACAGGGGCTACCCAGCAAGTTCCTGCCTGAGTTATGTAAAAATGAAATAAAATGGCAACAATACTCGTAAAAAGCAATGAGCATCAAGAACTTCCTGCCACTTGCAGGCAAGGCATCTGAAGGCTTGTGATGGGCAGCCTACGTCTTTGTGAAGTTGTTGGTACTTGGCACTGAGCCTGGGACCTCAGCATGCTCATGGCATGGTCTATCACTGAGATATACCCATAGCCTCACTGTCATTTTTTATGATGTTTTTTTTTTCTGGTTAGGATTTTGCAAACCTCTATAATATCAATAAAGAGGGAAAAGAAGCAAATACCCAAACCAGCCTCTACACCAAAAATAACAAAAGTTAAAAAAAAAAGACAAAATAGATAGAAAAACAAGATCTACTAGTGTTCCCAAGAAATAAGTTCATTGGTAAAGATGGCCACAGACAAAGTCAGCTGATGGAAGTAAAAGTGACCAAGTCAGTCAAACAGGCTGATCCCTGACACTTCAGACTTCAGTCCAGGGTCAAAAGAGGCAA
The DNA here is from genome assembly GCF_000001635.26 of Mus musculus. Lineage (NCBI taxonomy): Eukaryota > Metazoa > Chordata > Mammalia > Rodentia > Muridae > Mus > Mus musculus. The sequence goes on from NT_187003.1 coordinate 415,091, forward strand.
AGGACACTATGCTACATACCAATAAATATACAATTTAATTGCTGGGCAGTGTTAGTGCACGCCTTTAATCCCAGCACTTGGGAGGCAGAGACAGGCATATTTCTGAGTTCGAGGCCAGCCTGGTCTACAGAGTGAGTTCCAGGGCAACCAGGGCTATACAGAGAAACCCTGTCTCAAAAACACCAAAAAAATGTAATTAAGATCATAGAAAAATTGTAAATATATAGGCAACAAGTGTTGAAGTTCCAAGTTTAGCAAAACACACACCAGTGAGCATGAAAGCTCCGATAGGTCCGGAAACTACAGTAAGAGACTTCAAGACTCCACACTCACTTCTAGTTAAGTTACCTAATATAAGCATGCACGCGCGCGCGCACACACACACACACACACACACACACACCTGAAATTGTGTGCTCCACTCTAGATCAAATGGACCCTGTGTTTTCTACAGGACAGTCTATCCTGCAGACAAGGAATATACATTTTCCTTAAAAGCCCATGGAACCCTCTCCAAAATGGATCACATTCTAGGTCTTAAAGCAAATCTTAACAAATACAAAAGAATTCAAATAATTTCATGTGTCTTATCAGATGATAGTGGAATAAAACTGGAAATCATTAGCAAGAGAAACCCAAACACTACATAAATACTCGGAGAGCAAGAAGTGAATGCACTGTGTGCCAGCTGAAGTCACGGAAGAAACCAGCAGTCCTTGAAGTCAAATAAAGCGGAAACTCAACTCAACAGAACTTTGGAGAGCCACCAAGACAATTCAAAGAAGGAAGTTTGTAGTTATGATTGCTTACATTAAAAATCCAGAGAAATACCAAGTAAGTAACTAAGTGTGTGCCCCAGGGTCTCGGAAAGACAAAACCAGCTGGGCTTGCTGGCTTGTGCCTGGTGTCCTAGTAGTTATGAGATGAAGCCAGGAGAACAGGAGTTAAGGGTTGGCCTTAGAAATAGTGTGATTTCAAGCCATCCTGGGCACATATGACTGTGTCAAAATAGAAAAGAAAATCAAAACAAAACAAACCCCAAAGCATGAGGCAGAAAAATATAATAAAGATCAGGACAGAAAAGAAAGAGCGGAGACTAAAATAGCACATGAAGTCAAGAGTGGGTCCCTTGAAAGACTAAGTAAGACTACCACTCTAACCAAATTTTATAAATTTAGAAACAAAGAAGGAGATGTGTGAAATGTCACTTCTATTCTCCTGATATAATTGTTGACTCAGAGGCTTACAGCTAACCTAGACCTAGTCCTGGAAGCTTCTAGCCTCTGTACAATGTTATGTAGGCCAAGAATGTTTTGGGTCTCTGAGACTTACTGCTGAATAAACTCAGCCTTTTCTAGTTCTTTCTGAGCTCTGGATAGTTCATTCAACTCAGCTGTTCTAGCTCAAACTGCTGTCCAAACTGACTGATTCAATCTGGCTTCTCTCTCGGTCTCTCCTGAATTGCTCTGCTTGGCTGCATACTAACTTTGGCAATATGTTCTAATCTGGCTCCTACTCATTCTCTGGCTCATTCTGTCTTCATCTGTGTCTAGCTTGTTCTCTCTTCGACATGTCTCTGTAAAACTCCCCTGGTAGAACTGCCTCCTCTCATTCTCTCTGCACTGCTCTCTAAGTAGCTTCCCTTTCTCTCTCTCTTCTCATGAGAGTTGGGCAGATCCTCTTCTGGCAAATCATTCTCTGATTCATCACTTTGTCTGCCACTCATTTAGACATCACTTTTAAATGTGGGTGGTTCCTTCTACAAACTAACTTTACTCTTGTTGTTTGGGATTAAAAGTGAGTACTAAGGATGTATCTGTATTTCAGTAAGAGAGAGATTAAAGGTGTATGCTAAGGACTGAGCCACACCACTAGAAACATATTTTTTTCTTGAGGTCACAGTGTGATCAAAGATGTTACAACAACTTCCAATGAATAAACCTGACGACCACTGTAGAACACTTTGAATATTATATTGCTCCCCAGAGTGGAAACTCTAGAAGAAATGGATAAATTTCTACAAACATATAACCTAACAAAATTATACCAAGATTATAAGCAATCTAGGCAGGGCTATAACCAAGCTGAAGTACAATAAAGAGTCTTCAAAGAAAAGCTCAGGACTGGAGGGATTTGCTACTGAAATCTACCAAGTCTTTTCCAAAGAGTTAGTACTAGTGCTCCTCAGATTGTTTCATAGGCTAGGAAGGGAGGGGATGCTACCAAATTCATTTATGAAACTAGCAATACTTTGATGCTAAATAAAACCACGGGATACAATAACAAAAAGAAAGCTATAGATCGATATCTCATGAGCATAAGTAAGAATACTCTCCATAAAATACTTGCCAGTTAAAACCAGCAAGAAATCACACAAAGGTGGTCTCATTTCAGGGATGCAAGGATGATTCAAAATATGCAAGTAAATAAACATAATATCACACTTAAATCAACAAGATTACAAATCACAGCCGGGCGTGGTGGCACATGCCTTTAATCCCAGCACTCGGGAGGCAGAGGCAGGCGGATTTCTGAGTTCGAGGCCAGCCTGGTCTACAGAGTGAGTTCCAGGACAGCCAGGGTTATACAGAGAAACCCTGTCTCAAAAAAACAAAAAACAAAACAAAACAAAAGATTACAAATCACATGACCACCTCAATAAATGGAAAAAGGGCATTAGAAAAAGTTTAACATCTCTTAATTATAAATGTCCCAAAGAAACTAGGAATAAAAGGGACACACATGGAACCCTCATTATGGCACGGAAGATAAGCCTGCAGCCGACAGTGTGCTAAGTGGGGGAAAGGGAAGTACTTCACCTAAAGTCAGGAACCAGACAAGCATATTCACTTTCTCCACTCCTCTTTAAATGTGAGGTCTTAGCTAGAGCAGTAAGATGAAAGAGAGAAAGAAAGAAGAAGGAAAGAGGGAACAAGAGCGAGAGAAAGAAAAACAAAAAGAAAAAAGGAAGGAAGGAAGAAAGGAAGGAAAGAAAAGGGTGTAAATAAGAAAGGAAGAAGTCAAATTATCTCTCTTTGCAGAGAATATGATCTTCAACTTAAAGGTTTTATAAACAATACCAGAAATCTTAGATTTTTATAAACACTCTCAGCAAAGACTCCAATATACAGAAATCAGGAGTACAGGGTTAGACTTAGGTCAATGGTAGGTACGACGCCCTGGTTCCAGTTCCTAGGACAGAAAATCAGTCACTTTCTGTTTGTCACTAATGAATTCCCCCCAAAAAAAAGAAATAAGAAAAAAATTCACTCACAATCATTTAAAAATTACCTCTGCTGAAACCTAGCCAATTAAATTTTAAAACACTGAAGACATTACAGGAAACACTATGCGGAAAGAACACCAGTGACCATGGGTCACAGGGGTGATACATGGGAATGGCTGCATTATTGAAATGATTTGTAAATTTAAAGCAACGTTGCATTAAAATTCTGACCTTCACAGAACTAGAAAAAATAATCCTAAAGTCCAAATGGAAGCACAGGCCTAAATAGTCAGAGCAAACTGAAGCAGAGGGGCAGTAAGAAGGTGCCCTAATTCCTCATCTCAAACTATGCCACCAAAGAAAGAAGCAAAGACTATCAGTAGATTAAAACAAAACAAAACAAAACAAACCCAATGTAATAGAATAGAGGAGCCAGGAGCAGGGGTTGGGGGAACCACTCAGCTATAGCTGCCTAACCTTTGACAACTCAAAAAAAACCCCACATATTAGAAATAGACAGCTTACATAACAAACAGTGCTTGAAAACTGGATATCCAAATGTAGAGTGAAATTGCAACCTGATCTCTCACCCAGCACAAGAATAAACTCTTTAGCTATAAGCGTCCATTGAAAATAAACAAATTGCATATGTCTTATAGTCAATGGCACGAAGTAACCATTCCCACTCCTAAGGAAGGAGTAGGGGCCTAGCAAGGAAACACCAAGACAAAGACAAGACTGAACCTGAGCTGAGCAAACTGCAAACTCTGGCATCAATATCCAGTGTAGGAGGCTCATGGGCATCACAGAGCAGGCTCTGCCCATCCAGCTCTGTCCCATGTAGGCCAGTTCTCTTTGCCCACAGTTTTCCTCAGCAGACATCCCATGCTCCTGGCACCTACAATACCTTGAAGGCCCGTTACAACCTAGGCACTACCTCATAGCATCATATGCAGCCCACTTAGATACTCCAAACATGGAATCCAAACCTGCTGTACACTGCCTACCTCAGGGCTTTTCTGAAACCTTGGTTTAAGCTTTGATGAGCACAACTCCTGTATGTTGCAGACCTGCAAGCAAAATGTTGCATCTGTGTGGTTAAACCCCAAAAACATTTCCCTAGGAAGTAGTTCCCTTTCAAGGCCTAAAGAATTGAGCATAGGAACCCAGGCATGCTGGGTAACACTACCAGTGACTCTGTCCCCAGCCCTGAGCACCCTCCTTTCCAATGAATGCTTTTAAATGGGTTTTAAATTTTATACCCTGGAGCTTTGGTTGGTGATGTCTTGCCCTGGTGACAGCACTGCTACTGTCCCAGTACAAAGTCTCTTCTGAACCGTGTCTTTAACAATTTCTTCTTAACCGTGCTCGCTAATGATTACAGCTACGATCACCTGTCTCACTCCGGGAAACTTTAAGTGCTTCGTGTTTCCTAGCCAAAGTCCACATTCTCCACACCTTTCTGCTCTACTCTTGTCTCTTTCTTAGCATAAACCTGGCAAAGAGCAGCGAGCAGTAATCACACCACAGCCCGAATGCTCTGCTGCTCAGAACTCCTGCAATTCATGCCATTATGGTTGGTTGGTTTAGCTTTTTTTGAAGCAAGGCTTCATGTAGCTGAGGCTAGCCTTGAACTCCTGACCCTCCTGCTGCTATAGCCCGAGTGCCAATGCCAAGATTGTAGGTGTATAATACATGCCTGGCTAATCTATTACTTGTAAATTTAGCCTCATTCAAGCTTTCAGGTTCTGGAAATGAATGGTCTCTAGGCCAGCTCCTGCAAAAGCCATGGGTTCTCCTAGGAAACCTCATGGACACAATCCTTACTGTCCATACCTCTACTAGCATTTTGGTTTTCAATGATCTCATCAGAACGGCTATTGGCTTCTGCTTACAGAGTTCTAAGACTCTAATGCAGAGCTGGAAACTCTTGCACATTCTTCATGTGCATCAGTTCCATGGACCATTATCACATGGTCAGTTTACTGTGACTTGGGCATCACTGTGTGTGTGGGCTTAAGACCCTCACCCTAGCTGCTTCCAGTAGCAGATGAAGATGTAGAACTCTCAGCTCTGCCTGCATCATGTCTGCCTGGAGGCTGCCGTGCTCTTGCCTTGACATCAGTAGACTGAACCTCTGACCCTGTAAGGCAGCCCCAGTCAAATGGTGTTCATTATGACCCCGTGGTCATGGTGTCAACAGGAAAACCCTAAGACAAGGAGTTCCCGGCAGCCCAGGATATAAAGCAAGGCTGTATCTATTTTACCTTAGTTTTCACATATTTGCTTCCCTGAGGTATAATTAACATATCAAAGTCTTGTTTCTTATGTTCCTCTTACCAGAATCATTCAATACCCACCTCAAAGACAGGTCCTAAGAGTGTGTGGCTGTGATTTAAGCATTGTAAGATGAGGTTTACCTGCAAAGAATTCTGATTTTTGCATTGCTTATTGTCAACACACTTAAATGGTTTTAGGTATGCCTATCTGCCTGTTCTGAGACAGGCTCTCACTGTGACCCCTGGTAAACTTCTGCCACCACCTCTCAGTGCTGGGATTATAAGCATGCACCTCCACATCTGGATTCATAGGTGTAATTTGTTTTGTTTCAATACACTAAATTGTCAGGAAGAAGCCAGTGGTGGCTGCTTGGTTGACACCTGACAGACCCTGACACAGACATCAGACAAAAAATGTATCAGGGAGCTGAAGCAGGGTGAAAACCAGGGCCAGGCTGGGGCTCTTACTGATGCCTATATTGTACCTAAGTGCAGCAATGGTTAGTCTATGTGAACTCAAGTTCTAAAACAGCAAAGAAGAAAAACAGCCACACCTGCAGGGTAGATTCTGCAAGGCTCACAGAACTTTGTAGTTGTGGAAAGCTGAATGCCACAGAGCCAGAGTTGGATTATTTTAGGATCTCTTCAACTACTTAACAGCCATTCATTGCCTGCCTCTGTGTCTGACCTAATAGCCTTATGACTATTAGGCACATTCTTTTGGGTTAACTGAGCACTAGCTTCCACCAAAAGCTAAACTGACATCAGATAGCATCAAATGACGGATGGAGTTTTCTCTGCTTTGTGGTAGCCTTCCTACCTGATATCTTCATCCATGTGTTTGGGGAAAATGCTTTGAAGGTTGAATCTCATAGCACATGTTTTTAATCCCAGCTCTCAGAAGGCCTCAGAGGCAGGTGGATCTCCATAAGTTCCAGGCCAGCCTGGTTTACACACTGAGTTCCAGGCCAGTAAAGGCAACATAGTGAGTCCTTGTCGCAACCTTCACCCCCATGCCAAAAATGAAATGAATACAAAAGGGCCTTGATTTATGACTTTGTTCTGCAACTATCAAAACACTGTCAATGCCGAGTGTGGTGGCGCACGTCTTTAATCCCAGCACTAAGGAGGCAGAGGCGGGCGGATTTCTGAGTTCAAGGCCAACCTGGTCTACAAAGTGAGTTCCAGGACAGCCAGGGCTATACAGAGAAACCCTGTCTCGAAAAACCAACAACAACAACAAAAAAAATAAAACCACTGTCAAACTCTGCACGTGGTATTTGAGGCAATCTGAAGCCATCCTCCTGGGCCATGGTCAAGAACAAACTGTCTCTTACTCCCTTTGACCTGAGAGATGTGTGTCTCCTGGACAACTGTGAGCAGCATCACAGCCCCTGAAGGTTCAGCACAGCCAGTTTGAGGGCTGCTGCTTTAAGGAGGAGCTGGCAGCTGCCAGACAGCCTGTCCTCTGAGCTGCCATCAAGGACTGCCTTAAACATTTCATAGTCATCTCAGGGAACTTCTCCAAGACTACAGACAATTGGAAGCAGCTCTAAGCCAACTACGGGTGCTCAGAGAAAACTCTGGGTCAGCAATGGGAACACCAAAGCTGGGCTGTGGGCTTTGCTCCAGAAGACTCTACTGCCATCCCAGGTGTTTCCCTGCCATACTGCAAAGTCACTTTGCCAGTGACAACTCTAGATAGCCTACAGACAGCCTCACTTGCAACTGCTCAGGAAACCATCACCCTTTTCTGCTTGGGATCTCATGGCTGACTGTCTCCATATGTGTGGCCCCACCTCTCATAGTTGACTGTCCCCACATGTGTGGCTCCACCTCTCCGTTCCCAGACTCCTCAAGTGCCTGGAGTTCCTGTCCATCATCCCCAGTGTTCAACAGTAAGTGCCAATATAAATCTTCTCCTTGGCTGTACTCAGCTTTCTGTAGCAGCAACAGCTCGAAGGCAGCCGAGGAGCTCTGGGGAGCCACTGGGAAGAGGGCCTGCAGAGCTGGAGAACTGGGAAGGTGAGAGATGGAGAGAGCTGAGCCGCAGATGCGAGAGGCTGTGACGAGCTCAAATGGTGCAAGGTGAGAAACTGGAAGGAAGGGAAGCCCAGGGGCTGCTACAAGAGTTACTGGGAGCTGCCAGGAGAAGCCACCTAGTGTGGCTAAGAGCTGAGGGACCTGACACCACACCGCAACACTTAGCTTGGGGATGGGGGGAGGGGGGGCTGAGCTTTGAAAAGCCTGAAGCAATAGGCCTGAATGAACAGCACTTCTGACCCTAAGCCTTGAGAATTTAGAGTTAGTCTCTAGCTTTGAAGAGCTAGGCTTTTTGCCTAGTCACAATTTCTACACAAAGAGGGGGAAATTTTAGCCATTTGTGAGAGACCTTCTCAGAGACTCTTCCAGTGCTCCATCTGAAAGCTGTTAACCCGGAGAACAGTAGTGTATAATAAAAGATGATCAGGCAGAGTTTGAGAGTGAGTGAATGAGTGAGTGAATGAATGAGTGAATGAATGAGTATCCAGTGAGCGGATTAGTGAGTGAGTGCTGGCAGCAGCTGAACTTAGTCTTTCAAACGCTGGACAAAAGCTGTCGCTCACACGTACTCCCAGTCCCTTACATTCATGCGTTTGGAGATGCTTGGGACTGAACCCAAGACCTCACACATGCACCCAACCTTGAAACCAACCCACCCCTTGGCAGGCAGGTATATTCTAATGAACTATTTCTAAGAACTTTTCATTCCTTCAGCTACTTTCCCAACAGCAGAATAACTTTCATTCTTCTGCTATATGGCAGCTTCTCGTTTATCATTCTAGAAGAGATTTACTCTGTGTGTGTGTGTGTGTGTGTGTGTATGTGTGAATGAGTGTGTATATGTGTGAGTATGAGTGTGTGTAAGTGTGAGTATGAGTGTGTGTGCATGTGTGAGTGTGATAGTGTATGTATGTGTGAGTGTGTGCATGAGTGTGTGTGAGTATGAGTGTGTGTATGTGTGTGCATGTGTGTGTGAGTGTGATAGTGTATGTATGTGTGAGTATGAGTGTGAGTGTGTGTAAGTGTGAGTATGAGTGTGTGTATGTGTGTGCATGTGTGTGTGAGTGTGATAGTGTATGTATGTGTGAGTATGTTTGTGTGTTTGAGTGTGTGTGAGTATGAGTGTGTGTATGTGTATGTATGTGTGAGTGTGAGTGTGTATATGTGTGAGTGAGTATGAGTGTATGTGAGTGTTTGTGTGTGTGTATGTGTGTGGGTGTAAGTATGTGTGTGGGTGTATGTATGTGTGTGTATGTGTGAGTGAATATGAGTGTGAGTGTGTATATGTGTGATTATGAGTGTGAGTGTGTATATGTGTGATTATGAGTATGAGTGTGTATATGTGTGAGTATGAGTGTGAGTGTGTGAGTGAGTGAGAGTGTGAGTGTGTATGTGTGTGATTGTGTGTGTGTATATGTGTGTATGTGTGAGTGAGTGTGTGTGAGTGAGTGTATGTGAGTGTGTATGTGTGAGTGTAGTGTGTGAGTGTGTGTGTGTGTGTGTGAGTGAGTTTGTGTATGTGTGAGTATGAGTGATTGCATGAGCATGAATGTGTGAGTATGAGTGTGATTGTGTGAGTGAGTGTGAGTGTGTGTGTGTGTGTGTGTGTGTGTGTGTGAGTGAGTTAGTGTTGATGGTCATCATGCATGTGGTCTACCACTGAGCAACACTTTCAACCCCTTAAAATTCTAATTCCTTACATTTCAGGTACAGGATCAGAAGTAATAAACACCTAGCCATAAACAAATGTATTTCAGCTTGCTAGTATTTTAATTTCCTATAAAAACAAAAACAAACACAAAATCCTAAAAATGTACCAGTATATCACCATTATAGTAGACTTCAAAATATTACTCTCTGAGGTTACAGATCCGCTATTAATTGGCATGCTAGTTCTCTCTAGGGAGGAAAAAAAAATCAAACCAGAAAGCAACATAATGTTTAAATATGGTGGGATGCTACCTAACCTCCTGGGGAAATGAATTACAGTCTTCTAATTAAATATTTTGAAGTTCAATTAAGAGTTTATTTAAGGGGTCTGGAGACATGGCTTAGCAGTTAAGAGAATTTGCTGCTGTTGCAAAGACCCAAGTTCAATTCCTAACACCAGGCTAAGAACTGCCTGTATCTAGTTCCAGAAGATACAACGCGGTCTTCTAGCCTTCATGAGTACACAGACTGCACACACACACACACACACACACACACACACACACACCTACAAAAAATAATTTTTAAAATGAATTCTTTTTTCTTTGTGGTTCTTTGTGGGCTGTGTGGTGATGATGCGCACCTTTAATCCCTGCACTCAGGAGGCAGAGGTAGGCAGATCTCTGTGAGTCAAGGCCAGCCTGGTCTACTGAGTGAGTCAGTTACAGAATAGCCAGGGTGACAAAAAAATGCTGTCTTAAAACCTGTCTCCAAAAGAAAAAAGTAAGCACTTCTTTCAGGGCCTTTGGAATAGAGCTTAAATAAAGATTCCTCAGCTCAAATAAGAACAATTACGAGCTGGGCAGTGGTGGCGCACGCCTTTAATCCCAGCACTCGGGAGGCAGAGGCAGCCGGATTTCTGAGTTCAAGGCCAGCCTGGTCTACAGAGTGAGTTCCAGGACAGCCAGGGCTACACAGAGAGACCCTGTCTCAAAAAAACCAAAAAACCAAAAACCAAAACAAACAAACAAACAAATAAATAATAAAAAATAAAAGAGCAACAATTACACAAATACAACTAAGCTAATGGGAGGTTAAACTGTTAGTCTATGCAAACAGTTTATTGGTGAGTACATTTGACGGCAACCTTTACTTGCCTCAGTAAATTCAAACTTCATAATAAAAAATTCACTGAACTAAGGACAAGATGCAGGGATGCTCTCTGCCTTTCATTAACAAAGATAAAAGGTTTGTCTGCAAGTACTTCCCACCTACAGGCAGGGTAGACGTTCTCTCCAACCTCAGTCACTCAGAGTGTGTGGGAGCAGACTTTACTCCATCAGTTCACTTCTCATCGATCTCCCTTCCCACAGCTCACTGTCTCTGGAAACATGACTGCTGTCTTTTGTATTGCCACTTCTCTGAAACGCATTGGTCTTTGTTGAAGACATTCATGAACAGGCCAAGTACTGTTACTACCAAGCCATGTCCCCAGCACTGTGAGCAGGACTCTAAGTCACCTTTATGAGGTTTTTTTCCCTCTTGTGGTGAAAAGGAAGGATCAATTTTGGCTCACAGTTTAATAGTGGTGAAGTCATGACAGCATCCAAAGAAGTGGGTGCCATTCCTCTTTGTGGCAGTGGGAAAGTAAGACAGCCTGCCTATATCCTGGCATACAGCTAACCTTGGGCTGGAACCAGGACCAGCTGTAATCCTCTAACCCCATCCCCCATGCCCTACTCCTCTAAGCTAGGGCCCCATATTTCAGAACCTCCCAAAACAGTATCACCATCTGGATTCCAATGCGTGAGGTATTCATGATCTGGAGACTCAGTGTCCCAACACATGAGTCATAGGGCTAGTTCACATTCAAAGCATCCCATGTCACCCTTGGTTTCCATAGGCTGACAGCCATTCTTTAATACAAAATGTACTCAGTACAACTTCGAAAATCCCAACACTGCTCAAAAACTTAATGTCTCTGCTAAGACTCAAGTAACCTCTTCACTGTGAGTTACTGTAAAATAAAATTAAAAACAAAAACAAAACCAAGTTACATACTTCCAATATATGATGCACAGAGTAAGCATTCCTATTCCAAAATGGGGGAGGGGAGTATGTTACAAGGAAAGATCAGAACCAAGTAAGACCACAATCCAGAAAGACAAACACAAAAACTGCATCTCTGTGCCAGCATCTGGGGCTTAGGATGGTATCATTTGGGTCTGTCTTAGTTACCTTTGTACTGCCATGACAAAACACAAGGACCAATGGGAGTTACAGAAGAAAGCATTGAATGGGGGCTTACAGTTTCAGAGTGTGAGTCCATGACCTTCATTACACAGACCATGGTAGCAGACAGGCATAGTGCTGCAGCAACAGCCAAAAGCTTTCTAGAAAGTTAACTGGGAATGGCTTGGGATTTTGAAACTTCAAAGCCCACCCCTAGCGACACACCTCCTAATCCTTCCCAAATAGTTCAACTAACTGAGGACCGAACATCCAAATATATAAGCATACAGGGGCCGTTCTGGTTCATACCACCACACACTAACACGCTGAGTTACTGCCTTTCTAGTCCTCCCACACAGTATGCACACTCCTCCTGGAGCCAGGTCTACTCTGTCTGTAGCTTTACTTGGCAGACATCCCATGTACCTGTCATTTCTAACATCCTGCCAGGGTCCCCACTGCAGCTTAAGCTTCGCTCTCACAGCTTCACGCACAGCCCACTCAGGAGTTCCATGTGTAGACTATGACCCTGCCACACATTGCCAAGCCTGGAACCTTGGCACAAGCCTTCAGGGTGTGCCATAACTCTTGTATTCTGCAAACATGTAAAACTATCATTCTGCTAAAACTATCATTCTACGGATGATGCTGCCACCAAACTCTGATGCCAGCTCAACGTGTAGTCTGGACACTTCCCAACTTACTGTTGGAAAATACTTTTCTAGGTAGCCCTGCTCAAGCAAGATCCCTTGGAAACTATCCAAGCACTGTGCAGGTCAGTTAAAAGTGTCAACTTGACACCCACAAGTCACCTGGGAAGAGAGTCTTAATGAGGAACTGTCTGGATGGGGTTGGCCTGTGGCTATGTCTGTGCGGGATGTCTCGATTGTTACTGAAGAAGGAAGAGTCAGCCCACGTGGGTGTCAGCCTCTTTTCTGTACTGACCACTGCTGTTCATCTTTTATTACAGAAACCAAAACTTAATTACATTCACATTAAATACTAAGTAGCGTTCTAATCAGGATTCAGAGCATTACATCAGATTCTGTGGAAATCTACATGTTTTCATGTAGGCTTTTCTAAAAGTGAGAAAACTTGCAGTTGGATGATTGATTTGTGAGGTGAACTCTGCTCTGTTGTGTGGGCATCAAATCAGCCATACTTGAGATACTGGTTTTCCAGAGTGAGCTCTATCCTGATCCACTCACTTTGAAATCAAGAAAAAAACAGTTTCAACCAGAAACAAGGCAAGAAACACCAAAGTAAATTTGGGCCCTAGCTCCATTCCAGCTGATGCTCTGGAGCCTATCAGGCCAACTCCTGCCCCAGTGCTGATCCCTGCTCTTTCCTTCAGCCTTCCCTTTTCCTTTCTTCAAGAGACCTTGCTGGTAATTAGAGCAATTAACACTGGCACATCAACCACACACACACACACACATACACACACACACAGAGCTATGTTTACATTACAACAGAGAACACACACACATAAAAACATACATACATACATAGACACAGAGAGAGAGAGAGAGAGAGAGAGCCCTGAACAAAGTATACAGCTATTTGTCTTTTACTGGGTTGCTTGTTAATAACATCTACCTCTCAAGTTCAGAATGAGCCAATTTAGTATATAGGTTAGTCCTATACTTCATACCTAGCTTTCTGTTTATTACTAGTTAAATAGAAAGCAACTCTGCCACATTTAGAAAGAACCATTTTTCTGGGCAGCGGTGGTGCACGCCTTTAATCCCAGCACTTGAGAGGCAGAGGCAGGTGGATTTCTGAGTTCGAGGCCAGCCTGGTCTACAAAGTGAGTTCCAGGACAGCCAAGGCTACACAGAGAAACCCTGTCTCGAGAAACAAACAAACAAACAAACAAACAAAAAATCCTGTTATTTATGTAGAAAACACCTTTCAACCTATGCCCTAGATCACTTTTAAAATGGGGACAACACCAATTATTCCAATTTTAAAAATCACTTTATGAAACCTGGAGTGGTAACACCTAGGAGTGTTACCTATGTTACCATGGATCACCTAGGAGTCAAGGGCTAGGATCACCACAAGTTCAAGGTCAGCTCAACCTCTGTAACAAGCTCCAGTTCCCTCAGAGTTCCAGAGCAAGACTAACACAAAAGCAAACAAACAAATAAAGAACTACATAAAGCTAGCACATATTATACGAGCACACAGATCAGCATATGACTCTGAGTTTGTGCACATATTTAGCACATATTATACGAGCACACAGATCAGCGTATGACTCTGAGTTTGTGTAAACAAAGAACTTCTGGAAGACTGAACTTTTTCTTTAATTTCAACAAGATAAAGTCTGAGAAAACAATCCAGGACTCAGGTTTATTTTTGTGAGCCTTTCCAAATATAACAATATTTCAAAGGACGACGATACGTTATACTCTGTGTTGCATGGAGCCTAGCTGGAATCCTGCTTTCAATTCCAGGATCATTATCTGTGAACAGTTAGTTCAGAGGTTAATGCTCAGGAGACTGGAAAACTCTGAGACAGTATCCTGTGAGGAATAAGCAGAGAGCTACCCCTGGTGCCTCCCTCCTTTCCACTCTCTCCAGAGTGCCCCTCCCCAAACCATGCCTCTGACCTCCGTGTGGCCTTAACCTATGGCTCCATTTTCTTCCTTGGGGCAGTTGCTAAAATGTGTAGTCTATGAGACCTAAGGTTTTCCTTTTATACTCTCACTGTCCTTGAGCTTAAAACAAAAACAGAGGACCAGGGTCATGCTCAGAGAAGGCAGCCACGTTCTGATTGCTGTCTTCAAACCTACAGAAGGTTTCAGGCAAAGCAGCAGACGCACCATACTTAGAGCAGTTCTTCGATGAAGAATTGGGAGCCATTGTCCTACAGAGGCAAAGATGGGTAAGGCAACACCAAGAAATAGTTCAAAGAAGATGTGGACGGGCTGTCTTAGAAGATGGTGAGTTGCCCACTGACTTGGAGAATAAAAGCAGTGGGAGAGTGTTGACATTTCAGGACTGCTAGCTAAAAATAGCAGACACGCACATTCATTTATCTCAGCAATGTTCTGAGACGTGAAATTAAAATAACAGAGAAACACAGAAGACAGTGCATTTAAAGAGAAAGAAAGGGAAGTGGTGAAGGACTTGTGCCTTTCCTTAGAGCAAGGAGCTTAATCCAGGACAGGAATGGGACACTGAGGCTGCTGCTTGGTGTCAGAGAACTACAAAGTCTAAGGAGCTGGAAACTGGTTCTCTGGGGCAGCCGGAGTGATGAAGCATGCTAGAGCCATGGACATTAAGCCCACAAAGGAAACACCCAAGACACCAACCTCCTCACCATACCACATAACTGTTCTTTCCTCATACAAGAGGGGAAAAAGGTTTACTTTCTATAATTGAGCCAGACATCTCTGCATACGAGGACAAAAAGTGTAGCTGGGGCTAAAGACAGGGCTGGACGGTTAGGATTCTTGATCCTCAATCCTGCACTGGATGGTTAGGATTCTTGATCCTCAGTCCTGCAGACTAGAGTTCAGGTCCCTGCACCCACATAAGGCAGCTTCTGTGCCCTGAAACTCCAGCTCCAAGGGATCCCACATCCTTTTCTGGCCTCCACAAGCACCTACACATGCATGTGTGCAGACAGACAGACAAACAGACAGACATGCACCCACATAAACAAAACAAATCTTTTTTAAAGTATAGTAACATATAAAGGTAAAATGTTTTAATAAAAATAAGGATACTATGTAAAAGGTTATATACAAATAGCTGTCTTCCCTGAATAGACACCTAAAATATTGTGCAGAGTCTAAGAAGCTTTAAGAAACCAAACACACATTCTTTCTTCCATTCTTTCTGTTGGCCCTCAGAATGGAAACAGGCAACCTTGGGAGGTAGGAGGTGGGGGTGGGTGGGGAACCCACTAGAATATACCAGAGACCTGGGAGGACTTTCAGGACTCAAAGGGAGGGATCTTAGATAAAATGCCCTACATTGGGGAGAGGGCTCTACCCTTCTCTAGCAGAAAGACAAGGCATCAAGTGAGGGATGGGGTTGCCATACCACAGTCAAAAACTCTGACCCATAATTGTTTCTGTCTGAAAGAACTGTAGGGACAAAGATGGAGAAGAGCTGAAGGAAAAGGAGGTCTAGTGACAGGCCAAATTGGGATCCAGCTCAAACCAAGGTCCCAAGGCCTGATGCTATTACTGAGGCTATGGTGTGCTCACAAAAAGGGGTCTATCGTGACTGCCCTCTGAAAGACTCAACAAGCAGCTGAGAGAATCAGATGCAGATATTTACACTCAACCAGTGAACAGAAGCTGCTGACCCCTGTAGTTGAATTAGGAAAAAGCTGGAAGAAGCTGAGGAGGAGGGCCGCAACCCTGTAGGAGGACCAGCAGTCTCAACTAACCTGGACCTTTGAGATCTCTCAGACACTGATCCACCAACCAGGCAGCATATACCAGCTGATATGAGGCCCCCCACACAAATACAGCAGAGGACTGCCAGGCTTGGACTCAGTCAGAGAGGATGTACCTAACCCTCAGGAGACTGGAAGCTCCGGGAGTGGGGAGGTCTGGTGGGGGTGGGTGTTTGGGGGTTAGGGACATCCTCATGGAGATGGGAGGAGGAGGTATGGGATGTGGAACAGTCAGAGGGTGAACCTGGAAGGGGATAAAATCTGGACTATAAAAAAGATTAAATTTTTAAAAATTAAAATTAAAAATTAAAAAATGAGGAAAAAAAACAAACGCAGATCACATACAAATAGAATAAGGACTCAAAATGCTATTATTTTTTCAATAATAACAATGAAAATACAGAGATGATAGAACAATGCCTTCAAAATTAGGTGATATATAGACCTAAATTTCATATCCAATGAAAATATTAATCAAGTGGGGGGAACATTTCAGAATGGTAAAAGACCAAATCACAAAATCCTCACAATTGTGAATTTTTTATAAAAAGACTGCTAAAAGATATGAACCTGCAAAACAGAGGAGGAAATCCAGAAAGAGGAAGACACAAGAACCAGGACACCTGGACAGAACACAGAAAAGAAGTGAAGGGACTTCAAACGTGATGGCAGAGCCCAAGAATGGAAGCCACACGGGAGCACACACCAGAACAGTGAGTGCATGTTAGACTCCAAGTGCGACGTCTTAAGTATGTATAACGCTTTTAGCTATGCCCAGAGAGATTTTACAGCTACACAGCCTGAAACAGAAATGATAAGGATACAGAAAACTAAGCAAATGAAATAGCTGTGATCATTGGCTCTGAAGAAAATAAAACATTATACAGGAGTAAAACGTAAACACAATATATAGTGGCTAGGCTGAGAACACATTCACTTAATATGAACAATGTAAATGTTGCTTTGTCCTAAATTCTAATCTAACTGTAGAGGGGAAGAAGGGAAAGCAAGTGGTAGCAGGACTCAAAGAAGGTCTTTATATATTTACTTCTTCAGAGTAAGAAACAGAGGTAAGCCCTAAAGGAAACAATGTAAATCATTTAAACATAGTTGCCATAAAGGCAGACTATGGGGTACAAAGAACAGAAAAAGAGACTACTTCCTTATTACATGCATAAACTACTTTGCTTTACTTAAAAACACAAGTATTAGGGCTGGAGATGGCTCAGCAGTTACTTACTGCTCTTGCCGAGATCTCACGTTCGGTTCTTAGCCACATCAGGCATCTTACAATAGCTTGTAACTCCAATTCCAGAGAATCCAAGATCCTCTTCTAGACACTGAAGGTGCCTGCACATCCTCCCCTGACACCCAACTCGATGTACACAGAATTTAAAATTAATCTTTGGGCTAGAGAGATGGCTTGCTGGTTAGGAGCACTTGCTGGTTTCCTAGAGAACCTGAGTTTGGATCCTAGCAACCATGTAACTCCAGCTCCGAGGTATATAAAATGAACATGACTACTATCACCAGCACCAAAATCCAGAAAACTCCATTGATTGTATAATCTTGCACCCACACACCCACCCACACCCTCACCTACAACCACACTCACACCCACCTTATAAGAACATCTTTAAAACTCTGACTCTTATGTACATGAGTGTTTAACTGCATGCATGTATGTGGCACCATGGGCATGCAGGTATCAGAGAGGCCAGGAGAAGGTTTCAGAACTCATGGTGTTAGAGTTACAGAGATGGTTGTGAGCTGCCATGTGGGTGCTGGAAACTAAAGCCAGGCTTCTGCAAGAACAGTAAGTGCTCTTAACTACTAAGCCAATGGCTCTAAACCTTCCTAAGGCTGCGAACCTTTAATTCAGCTCCTCAGGTTGTGGTGACCACAACCATAAAATTATCCCATTGCTATTTCATAACTGTAATTTTGCTACTATTGTGAATCACAATGTAAAGAACTGTGTTTTCCAATAGTCTTAGGCAATCCCTGTCAAAGTATTGTTTGATAGCCCACCCACCCACCCACCAAGGAATCGTGACCCACATGTTGAAAACCGCTATAGTAAGCCATCTCTCTAATTTGAAATGTATTTATTTTTGAATTTTGTTGTTAGTCCAGGTTGATCTCAAACTTGCAACCATTCTAGTCTCTTGAACACTGAAGCTATGAGTCTGTACCACCATGCCCAGACAGATCAACTTATTCAATGGCCTTAAAAGACTATAACCAAGTCCAGTAGAATACATCTTTATGATGAGATCATGGAATTAAAGTCCAGAGAAATCTTTGCCATATTCCATGGACTCAGAAATGCACCTTGAGCCTTGGCCAGTGGATTTAAATAAACATGCAATTTATCACAGAGAGAGCAAAAGGACAAGTAGGGTCTGGGACATAGCTCAGTGGCAGAACATTTGCCTAGAGTGTTGAAGCCTTGTGCTCCATTCTCAGTACCATAGAGACAGAGGGCAGAGACAGAGAGGAAGGGCTTGGGAAGGGTATAATGGGAGGAGAGGGAATTTAAATGGTCAACACAGTCCACCACAGCTACAGGAAACCCTTAAAAGGATACACAAGCCTGTAATTTAGTGGGAGACTCTTTTGCTGAGCTAAAACTAATTTTTTAAAATATATATATATAATGATAGACAGCAATAATTTCATTGTATAATTGGGTTAAATGTACATTTAATGTACTCTCTTCCTTCAATATAGCTTATCTTTGAGGTTCTGTGGAATCTGAGTTGCCATAACAACCTGAGTAAATCCTTCATTACTGTAGACATCTGTAGCTATTTATAAATGCAACAGCTGGATCTGTCCAGTTAAATTTCTTTTAGAAAACACCCAAGTAATTTTCATTTACTCTGGGTAAACCTAAGGAAAAATTCAGGTAGCTTTAAAACTAAAATCCTTATTCCAATATTTGTATCTTAAATACTAAAATGAGCTATAAACTATAGAGAATAAAGCAGAGAGCTGGAAACCTTCCATTTCATTTTGTTGTTTTTCTTCCTCATCTCCATGTGTGTGCCGTGTGTTAGCACCTGCGGAGGTCAAAAGAAGCTATGTTAGCAAAGCATTCTAAACTATCAACTCTCCTCAACAGAAATATGCTTATTTTATTTTTTATTTAAGGATTTTTTTCTTATGTATATGATGTTCTGCCCTCATGTTTGTCTATCACTTGCATGTCCAGTGCCCACGGAGGTCTGAAGAGGGTGTTGGCTCCTCTGGAGCTGGAATTACAGACGGTTGTGACCTACCATGTAGGTGCTGGGAACTGAACAGCTCTCAAAGAGCTGTGAGTGCTCTTGGCTGTTGATCCATTGATTTTTAATTATGTGTGTACGTGCGTGTTCGGGAGCATGGAGTTGAGGAGAGAGCATCAGATAGATATACCTCGGAGCTGGAGTTACAGGCCTGTGTGAGTCACCTGACATGGGAGCTGGGAACCAAACTCAGGTCCTCTGGAAGAGCATCATTTGTTCCTAATCACTGACACATCTCTCCAACCTCTAAAATATTCTTGTTTGAAATGAATGCCGTCTCTCCAGTGCTACATAATATAAGTCAATACACAAAGACATAAACACTGGTGTTTATAGGAAACATTTAGCAGCTGTGAGAGCCTGATTAAAAAGCAATAACAGCACAGGTATTATGGGTTTGAGCCTTTAAACGGAACACTCATGAAGCAGGGAGACTGAGTTTGAGTTCCACCTGTGTCACAGATAAGACCAGGTCAAGAGAAACCTGGAGCCAATTAAATTGGTCAGGCCTGGTGTGCCAGCCTCAGCCTCCCTGGTGGGTCTAGCAGCCTGTCGCTTACATGCTTACATGCTTACATGCTTACATGCTTACATGCTACATGCTGGTGGGTCGCTTACATGCTTTGCCCTAAGGGGCCTTGGAGACGGTTTTCTTGTGGCTATTCATGTCTCTGATCTCAGTGCTGTCCTAAGTGTCAGCTCCAGACAGGTATTCAGGGTGATTTTGGAAAGCCTAAGGGTACAGTCCAGAGTTCACACTGGCCAGGTCATTATGTCCATTCATAACAAGTGGCAGAATAAGGAACATGTGATTGATGCCCTGTGGAGAGCTAAGTTCAAGCTTTCTGGCTGCCAGAAGATCCACTTGTCAAAGAAGAAGGGGTTCACCAAGTTAAATGCAGATCAATTTGGACATGACAGCTAAGAAGAAGCTTATGCCTAATAGCTTTGGGGTCAGCTATAGCCCATCCATGGTCCTAAGACCTGCGCTCCTGAGGGCTTCCATGCTGAGTTCTGCCTCCCCACACTCCACATCATGCTCAGTAATAAATCTCATAGCCAATCTAGAAGAAAGAGAAGAGGGGTGGGGGAGGCTGGGGATATAACTCCCTTATAGGGTATTTGCTTAGGACATAAGAAGTCTGTGTTTGATCCACAAGACCGCATAAATAATGTAGTTCACATTAATCCAGGCACTTGGGAGGTAAAAGCAGGAGGCTCGGAAGGTCAAGGTTATCCTCAACTATGTACTGAGTTTGAGTCCAGTCTAGGGGACACAAGACCTGTTTCAAAAAAAAAAATGAGTAAATATTTCCCATTTGAATCCTTCCTCCTTTCAAGGTGATTGTTTTGGTCACTAAACCACAGGAGTTATGTTAAAGAGATGTCCTCTTTACTGATTCTAGCTTCTGAGTCTATGAAATTTTTTGCTTTATTTTTGTTGTTGTTGCTGTTTTAAAAAAAGTTCTCTCTATGTAACCCTGGATGTCCTGGAACTCTCTTTGTAGACCAGGCTGGCCTTGAACTCACAGCTATCCACCTGCCTCTGTGTCCTGAGTGCTGGGATTAAAGGCATGTGCTACCATGTCTGGCCCAGATATTTGTGATTTTTTTTCTTTTTTTTTTTTGTGGACCTGGAAATATGGTTTAACTCTTAACATAGTTCACTACTCTCACAAAGGACCTGGGGTTTTGTTCCCGGTATCCACATCACATGGCTCACAGCCACCCAGTGGCTTCTGGCCTCCTTAGGCTCACGCGTGTGCACGCGCACACACACACACACAAATGAAGAACGAAAAATTATATTAAAAGTTGTTTTGTCTTGCAGCATGTAGCAGCCAAGTAGCAGCTCCTCGGAGAGTGTCTGTCCCCACAAACAGCCTCAGAAACTTCTGGTTTAACAAACTCTGCTTCAGGTTATGACTGCTGCATTTGGGGCCATCTATAGCTTTATCCCATAGAAAACAGTTTTAAACCACACATAAGTGACTAAGTAACTGTACTGTTAATGAACTTTCTTCCTGGGTTGATAGCAGTGTTCTGTCCCTCTCTCCTCTCAAACTCTGTCCAACTCTAACTTCTCTCCCTAGGTATTCAAGGCTCTGGCCCCAAGTGAGCTACCGCACAGCCAGGACTCACAGTTTAAAAGTCTATTGTATTTTAGAAATAATCAACTAACTTTCACAAAAATTAAATCTCATAGTTTTTTCATGTATAATCAAAACAATGCTTAAATTTTGCAGATATTGTACAGTAACATACAAAAATTAATTAATTAATTAATTAATTAATTAATTAATTGAGACAGGGTTTCTCTGTGTAGTCCTGTTGTCCTGGAACTTGCTCTGTAAACCAGGGTGGTCTCAAACTCAGACATCTATCTGCCTCTGCCTCCCAACTGTTGGGATTAATTATGTGGCCACCACCACCAGGAAAAACTATTTTCTTTGAAAGAAAAATCCATGGCACATGGCACCTGGCTGGTGTCAGACGGCAGGAGGATCGTTGAAGGTGTGCAGTCAGGTTTATACAGAGTTCCAGGCCAGCCAGGCTTTGTCATGAGAACAAGGCACCCAAAGAACTAATCTGCAGACCATGCAGACAGCTCCTAGCAATGTTATTTTCAAACTAGGAAGACTGACTACAGATGCCTAAGAACCATCCTCCTGCATTCTTATATAAAACACACTCAGTCCCTAAAGCCTTTGCCCTTTCACCTGTGTCTCTGAAGGAACATCGTGACAACAGTCCTGAGAAGCCATTCCTATGCCTGGGACTGCAACCTTGGGTGTCCTCATGGGAAGTTCACACGACCTTCAGTTTTATAATCGCTTCCCACATGTTCAGTCTATTCAGCAACTTGACAGAGGCAGAAGCATGTCCATTTCAGCTGCCCTTACACTAAAGGCAATTATTAGGCAAAAAACCTGAAGAGGTTCAGACTTTAATTTTTTTAAATGTAATTTCATCCCTCCTGTCCCTCCCCACACCTGATCCCAAACTTCCCCAGTCCCCTCTCCATCCCCCTCCCTCCCAGTCCCCTCCCTCCATCTGCCTCTTATGAATATTTTATTCCCCCTTCTAAGTGAGATTCAAGCATCCTTGCTTGTGCCTGCCTTCTTGTTTAGTTTCTTTGGGTCTGTTGCGTGTACCATGAATATCCTGTATTTTATGGCTAGGATCCACTTATAAATGAGTACATACCACACATGTCCTTTTGGGACAAGGTTACTTCACTCATGATAATATTCCCAAGATCCATCCATTTGCCTGCAAAATTCATAATGCCTTTGTTTTTAATAGCTGCATGGGCATTCTATTGTATAGGTACAGCACATCAGTTGAGGGAATCTAGGTTATTTCCAGTTTCTGGCTATTACGAATAAAGCTGCTATTAACATAGTTGAGCAAGTGTCCTTGTGGGATGGTGTCCATGAGAATGAATGGAAATATACAACTGACGGGGGCCAGGGACATCTCCAGGATAAGGCAGAGACCTGGGATAAGGGAGGCACCCAAGAATCAATGGGGGTATCCTTAGCTATGATTCAAGCATTGGGGATATGGAACCTGAAGGGCCACTTCCTATGGTCAGGCAGGAACCCCAGTGGAGCAATAGGGACACCAACCCATCCACATAATTTTGACCCAACATGTATCCTGACTACAAATAATGCAGGGACGGGGAATGGAGCAGAGACTGAGGGAATGGTCAACCAGTAACTGGCCCAACTTGAGACCCATCTTATGGGTAAGCACTAATCCCTGACTATTAACGATACTCTGTTATGCTTGCAGACAGGAATCTAGCATGGCTGTCCTCTGAAAGGCTCCCCCTAGCAACTGACTCACACAAATGCAGATACCCACAGCCCAAAAACAGTAGATGGAGCTTGGAGACTCTTATGAAAGAATAGGAGGAAGGATTGTAAGCCTCCAAAAGGATAGAAACTCTACAAGAAGACCAACAGTCAACTAACCTGGACCCTTGGGCTCTCAGAGACTAAACTACCAACCAAATCACATATATGGGCTGGACCTAGGCCTCCCCACAAATATGTAGCAGATGTGCAGTTTGGTCTTCATGTGGTTTCACCAACAACTGAGGCAAGGACTATCCCAAAAGCTGTTGCTTGTATGTGGGATATGTTCTTCTAGCTAGACTGCCTTGTCTGGCCTCAATGGGAGAGTATGCGCCTATCCTTGCACAGAGTTGATGTACCAGAGCAGGGAGATATGGGGGGGGGGTGTAATCTGGTCAAAGAAGAAGAGGGGAAGATGGGAGAATGATTGTGGGAGGGGTTATGGGAAGGGGGCAATGAGCATGATGTAAAGTGAATATGTAAAACAAATAAATGTAATTTCATGTGCATAAGTGTTATTTCTGCATGTGTATGTATATGCACCATGTGTATGCCTGGTGTCCTCAGAGATCAGAAGAGAGAGTTGAACCTCTTGAAACTAGAGTGACAGATGGTTGTGAGCTGCTATGTGGATGCTGGGAACCAAACCTGGGTCTTCTGCAAGAGCAGCAAGTGCTCTTAATGCTGAGCCATCTCCCCAGTCCCAAGCCTAAGACTTTTAAAATATTCTGCCTAGTAGCTTAAAGAGGTGCTTACATAAACTATATCATCCCCTCTTCACAGCTCATGTTTCTATGAGTAAAGGAACACTACTGTTCTCATTTTAAAAAGCAGGAAACAAATCCAGCTGGGCAGGTTTGCCCCTGGTGAAAGACGCAGATCACTGGTGATGCTAAGCCAGTTCCCGGACATCTTTTTTATCCTTTGCAACCTTGCTGTTTTACAAGTGACAAGGACAGCAAGTGGGCAATGGGCTTGGACAGCCTTTGGACGTCACAGATCTGGAACAACAGAATCAATTACCATCTGTTCTCTCCGAAAGCAGATCCCAACAGTATGGTACACCGGACTGACACCATCATTTTAATTATCAACTAAAGTATCAAACTTATGTTTCTTATACTTAAGCATTTCCCCCACAGGGAGGGAAAAGAACATTAAATTCCACTCGTTCTACTCATGGCCAGCCAGTGTTTAAAGCAGAAATATTTTAATTGTTGAGCACATTTATAAATGTCTATAGGGTATACCTTCAGAAATGTGAACAGTTTCTAGTTGCAGAACACTTAATCCTGGTATAAGGCCAAATTAAAAGAACAAGAGAAGGTGACCCCAATGTTGGCATTCTTCCTGTTAACAATAGAGCAAACACTCAGAAGCTGTCCTAAATCTCAGCTAACCCCCGAAAAATCTAACTTGACAACTACACAACCATATTGCTGCTCTCACTCTATAATGCCTGTTTATCTCAGTTGGTACTGTACAGAGCCTCTTTGGTCTTTTACACACACGCACCACACACACACACACACACACACACACACACACACACACACACACACACACACACATGCCCCCACTTGTCTACCTCCCTTAATGAGTCCTTCATTCCAACTTTACTCTTCTGTATCCATCTTTAGCTGGGCTCTTTGTCACCTTCCAGACTCCTTCCTGAAGCTGCTACTTCAACTCCCACTTCAAGCTGCGGCTTCATCATCTTGAGCATAAAGTGATCTTTTTCCTCTGTCACCTTTCAATCCCTCATTAGCAGAGTGCATGTCAGGTAGGCATAGGTAGCTGGTTGACTGGCTGAGTTCACACTAAGCAGCACACTTCTGGGGAATAACTGATCTGTTTTAGACAGGCTAGGGAAGTTGTTGAGAAAAGACTATGCTCACATATATTTAAAGTGTGCATCATGAGCAAAGGAATTCCTTGTGAGAGTGAGTCAGACCTAAGCAGTAGTCTTGCCAACTTAGATAAGCAGATTATCACGCCGTATGAATAACAGCTCTGAAGACCTAATCGACAGCAAACTCCTGGCAGTCACATAGTTCAGCCTACCCTACCCCAACCCTGCACCCCCCTCACTTTTAGCTATGAGTAAGCACCCTTGCCCGGGTCCTACAGCTCTCAAGATAAATTTCCTCCCTTGCTGTAGAGGATTTCGGCTATTGCTCTGTTTCCATCTCTCCTCACTTCATAAAGGAAGGAAGCCACGTCTATTGTATCAGAAAAGTGCCTACCTGGACCTCAGCTACCCAATACCCACAGTGTTTATATCTAAATGAAAAGATATCTTATTATTTTGGTCTCATAGCAGTATCCACTGGAAAAGAGGGCTTAAATGTAGAAATACTTATAGAGAGATAAAACAGCTTTCTTCTTTTTTCTGGTAAATTCTTTCCTGCTTTCCAGTTGATTATTAAAATATGAAGCTTAGCTAAGATGTAAAATATCTCATAGAATACAATCAATTATATAAACTGCTTTGGATTTGCACTTTAAATATCTTGTTCTACCATTGGAATCAAGCCAAGGGGTAAATGCTTCAAGTTCAGTTATACTTTACTTGATAATGACAATTCGGGCATCTATTAGGTCTTTGTAGCTTCTTATTCACACAGCATGATAGCTATCTAAAATTAGCAAGACCGCTGCTACTAACCTTTAGGTCTGACTCATTCCCACAAGGAATTCCTTTAGTCATAGCAGAGTTTAAAATATATACATTCTTTTTTCTGAGACAGGACTGGCATTCAACTGGGTATGTAGCCAAGGATGTCTGTGGCCTTGCATCCCCCTTCTGAGCACTGTGATTTCAGATCCTCATCTCTATGCCATTTTATGTGGTGCTGGGGACTGAGCCCAGGGCTGCATGCTTGCTAGGCAAGCACTCCACAGACTGCACTATACCCAGACCCTTAAGTATATTTTTATTATTTTTAAATATCCATTTTCAGACTAGAGAGATGACCTAGTGGTTAAGAGCACTGACTGTTCTTCCAGAGGTCTTAAGTTCAATTCCCAGCAACCACATGGTGGCTCACAACCATCTGTAATGGGATTCGATGCCCTCTTCTGGCACACAGGTGTACATGTAGATAGAGCACTCGTACATAAAAATTTTTTTAAATCCCATTTGCATACCTTAGTGAGAAGCTGCACACAGTAGTCCTGTTGGGTTCTGGCAGTTTGGACATGATGATGAGATAGATTATAATCACTGATGCACACTCAGTCTATTTTATTTAATTTACCTTATTCATAGTCTGTATTTTAGCCATTGATATGCATAAGTAGAATAGTACAAATTACCAATTTGTATCCTAAAAACCACAATCTTTTAGTTCTTTGATCCTATCTTCTACAATTGAATAGTAAGTAATTTGAAATGGGAAAAAATTATTAACTATGAATGATTCCTGAACTTATTTTACCAAATCAAATGTGTCATTTGAGCCCCCAGCAGGGCTGTGAGTCAACACCACAGCAGTCCCTCCCTTGCTTACAGGGCAGGAGGTCTAACCTTAGCCTAGGATAACCTAACCTAGGATAGGCCTAAAAGCAGGAATGACACTAAACCCTATGTGTGCAACTTCTTCTTATACATACAACTATAATAAACAGTCCAATTTGTTATCTAGGCAGCGCAGAGATAAAATATAATAATTATACTGTAATAAAAGTAAAAGGCTGAGATGGTGGTGCACATCTTTAGGTCTAGGCCTCAGAAGGCAGGCAGATCTCCATAGTTCAAGGCCAGCCTGGTCTACAGATCAGGCTCCAGGTAAACCAGGACTGCACAGTGAGGCTCTGTCTCACACACATGAGCAATGGAAATGTCATCTCCCAAAATGGTATATTGTATATCTTAGTAAGCTCCACATATTCACTTTTTTTCTTTCTTTTTAAGTCAAGAACTTCCAGGTTTTCAGTAACCTGATAACTAAGATAGATACTATGCGACTGTTGGCCAGGTAGCCCGTGCTGCCTAGACATGATGCAACCAGAGATGCAGCTCATCCTAGGCAGATGCTGTGAGAGTCCATTACACAACTCAAAGTTCCAAATATTGTTTTTGTATGGCAGTTGATTACAGGTAGCTAAAACTGGGTAAAGAAAAGCCACAGGTAAAGAGAATGTTCAAGGATTTTCCTGACAAGAAACTCAGGTTTGAGAAGTTCAGTGCCTTGCCTAAATATGCACAATTAATCCTAAGGCCAGGGGCAACTTCAGGTCGGTCTGACACCAAAATCCACGCCCCCATCACTGTGCTAGATCGCTTTCACATACTCATGAAGACATGCATACATCCATGTATGGCTATGGCAAAGTGGGGAAACAGAGATCAACAACCACAGTCATTAGTAGCAATTCCCATTATCTTACTTGATGAGCATTTCTAAAGAGGAAGCAATGTATTGGGGTGGACTGTGGAGGAGGAAAATCAACAGAAACAAAGTTTGTTTGGAAATGCCATAATAAAACCCATAGCCTGGTGTGCTAGTTTAAAACCTCAAGGAAAGCAATGCATTCGCCTATTGTTCATCAACCTCTGTTGAACATTTTACTACCAAAGACTGTTCAAAGACTCCTGTCTCTATGAGGCTGACATAAGGATATTTTTCCAGAAAGCACCAAGTTTCAAGGAAGTAGGAGAGAGTCACTATAGAATCTGTAACAAAAGCAAACGGCAAGCGTCAGTAGTGAGCTCCACTCAGGACGGGGCTGATCTAATCATCTCTAGGTCATATATGAGCTGCTGGTTCCTGGAGTACCGAGAACATAGCGAATCCGGTGACTACATTAAAGCTTACACTAATTAAAGCTCAGATATGGCGGTAAGCAGCCTTCAAAGTGCCTTAATGAAAGCCCAATTGCCTTAAAAAAATGTGTCCATACAATATTAAATGTATTGGGCTCATCTTTGTTGTGAACTAGATACTGGATTAAAGATATTATCTTCATCAGGGCCAACAAGTGTGACTAAATAAATTTAACGAAGCTATAAATTAAATACAGACCTATGGCTTTTTACTTGACTCGATCTTAAATAGCTATGTCTTTGCGAGCATTGTTTCTCACCTCCACAATAGAGTAAGAACTTTTACTCAATATGGGCTACTGAGGGGATTAAACTGGATAACGGGTTTGTAGTGCTTAGTTAGCAAAGACGCTGGTGTGTGGTAAGTCCTAAACCATTTTCCCTGTTAATCAATGTTTCATTTTTCCTATTTAGCTATGCTGTTTGCTTTCCTATTTAGCAATCTCTGTCTCTCTCCATTTTTCCCTCCCTTCACCCTTCTCTCTCTTCTTCTCTCTGTCCTAGGCTTGTTTTCCCCATCCCTCCATGCCACATCTCTTCCCCAACCTAAACAGATCCTTGCTATGTAGCTCAGGCTAGCCTTGAGCTCACATGCCTACATCAGTCTGGCCACATGCTGGGATTCTAAGAGTGTACCAGCATGCCCCCAGCTCACTGCTATTTCAATCCATAATATTGATAACAGACTGCATACAATGCAGACTTAACTTTGGGAAACTACTATAGTTTACACTTATTTAGGAACATAAGCATTTTGTAGGAGATTAAGAAAAAAATCTAGAGTCAACAACATGACCCGAGGGGAAAGGTGCTTGGGCCAACCCTGACGACCTGAGTTGCATCCTCAGAACCTACATGGGGAAAGACAAGACGAGCCTTCCTCTGACTTCCAGCAATGGCAATGGCATCCATGCCCCCCTCCAACACACAAAACAGATACAATTTAAAATCTTTTTTATATATATAAGGAAAAGAAAACTCCAGTGTTTTGTCACAGTGTGAGTTTGAGACTGCTTGGGAGCCCTGAGTGTTAACTCGTTTGGAAAGTGGCATGATCTATTTTTAGCATGTTTCCCATGCTGCTGGAATGTAAAAATCTCTCTAGCTTCTCAGTGAATGTATGCCAAAGAAATCAGTATTGAATGTTTTAAATCTAAAGATGAAAAGAAAATTCTAAAAGGGCAACTCTAGAAATGCTATTGTCTCCAGACGAAATTTGTGAAATCCTAAGACATTTCTTATCTTAAAATAAATAATTGACATTTAAAAACTAAGATTCAGCCAGGCAGGGGTGGCATAATCCTTTAATCCCAGCACTTGGGAGGCAAAAGCAGGTGAATCTCTGAGTTCGAGGTGAGCCTGTAGCTCTGGTAGAGTCCTTGCCTAGAATCAGAAGCTGGACACGGGAGCTCATGTCTGCAATCCTGCCAACTCAGGAGGCTGAAGCAGGAGGATTGCAGCAAGTTTGATAGTTAATAAACAAATGGCAAGGAGCAGGAGAGATGAAGGAGAAGGAAAAGGGGAGCGAAAAAGAGAGAAGAAACCCTGACTAGTGTACAACATGGAGAGACCTTGAGAACACATGGAAACCTGGGATAAAAATTGCCTGATTCAATTTCTATGGGATAACTCAGGGCATGAAAAAGCAAATTTATACATAAGCAAATCAAAGAGACGAGAGCCTGGGAGAACAGAGTGACCTTGTCTCAAAGCAAACAAACAAGCAAACATAAAAGAAAAGGAAGAAATCCTACTCTATGCTGACATGATAATCACAAAAGGTGTCTTGTCATTAAGGGTAGATGAATGATCTGGATGTGACGGCACACACCTTTAGGGAGGCCGGCTGGCAGGAGAATGTCTATGAGTTCATGGCCAGCCTGGTCTACATAGTGAGTCCCAGACCAATCAAGGGCTGCACAAAACAAAACTAACATAAAAGAGTTGATGAATAAACTCATTATGAGAACACAACATTATAACTAACCCTACAATGGAAATTTTAGGTAAGATTAGCCAATGATGTTCTAAAAGAATCAATTAAGTATTGTTCAATCAAGACTCAAAAGAAGTATCAACTCCTCTATTGCTGGTGGGATTGCAAGCTTGTATAACACTCTGGAAGTCAGTCTGCAGGTTCCTACCGGAAGATCCAGCAATACCTCTCCTGGGCATATACTCAGAAGTTCCAACTGGTAATAAGAACACATGCCCCACTATGTTCATAGCAGCCTTATTTATAATAGCCAGAAGATGGAAAGAACCCAGATGTCCCTCAACAGAAGAATGGATAAAGAAAATGTGATACATTTACACAATGGAGTACTACTCTGCTATTAAAAACAATGAATTTATGAAATTCTTGGACAAATGGATGTATCTGGAGGATATCATCCTTAGTGAGGTAACCCAATCACAAAAGAAGTCATTAGATATGCACTCACTGATAAGTGGATATTAGCCCAGAAACAGAACACCCAAGACACAATTTGCAAAACACAAGAAAATCAAGAAGAGGGAAGACCAACAGGTAGATACTTCATTCCTCCTTAGAACAGAGAACAAAATACCCATGAAAGGATTTACAGAGACAAAGTTTGGAGCTAAGACGAAAGGATGGACTATCCAGAGACTACCCCACCTGGGGATCCATCCCATAATCAGTCACCAAACCCAGACACTATTGCATATGCCAGCAAGATTTTTCTGAAAGGACCCTGGTATAGCTGTCTCATATGAGGCTATGCCAGTGCCTGGCAAATACAGAAGTGGATGCTCACAGTCATCTATAAGATGGAACACAGGGCCCCCGATGGAGAAGCTAGAAAAAGCAAGGAGCTGAAGGGGATCTGCAACCCTATAGGTGGAACATCAATATGAACTAATCAGTACCCCTAGAGCTCGTGTCTCTAGCTGCATATGTAGTAGAAGATGGCCTAGTCGGCCATCACTGGGAAGAGAGGCCCCTTGGTCTTGCAAACTTTATATGCCTCAGTACAGGGGAACGCCAGGGCCAGGAAGTGGGAGTGGGTGGGTAGGGAGCAGAGTGGGGGGAGGGTATAGGGAACTTCCTGAATAGCATTTGAAATGTAGATAAAGAAAATATCTAATTAAAAAAAAAAAGTATCAAGGGGCTGCAAGGTGGCTCAGTGGGTAAAGGTGCTTGCTACCAAGCCTGAGGGCCTGGACCAAGTGTCAACACTGCCCTAGTAAAAGATCAGCATTTGATTAATATTAATAGATTCTAATAAGCAAATTTTTTCAAATAACTGAGGTTAACAAAAAAAATCCTGGAAAATATTTAAAGAACTAGAACTGTTTTGCTTTTTTCCCCCTTCCCAGCTACTTTGAGAGGAGCAGCCTCCACCATATGCTATCTCCATTCCTGAGTGCTAACTCTACACGGCCTGGAAGCAACAGGGCCGAGAGACTGAAACCTCTAAAACTGGGAGCCAGCAGAAGCCTTCCCAAACTAGCAAGCAAGCAAGCAGATAGAGGGACAGTGAGTGCTGACAGGGATCTAACTCATTTAAAGAGCTCCTATCAGCCCAGTCCTTAAGTACTACTAGTAGAATATGTGTGACTTTTATTAGTAATCACTTCAAGAATGAAATCATGGCAGGCTGTCAGAAATTATGTGGATTTAGACAAATCAATGTAACATTATCACTATATGATAATTCTTCAAAGCAGTTCTAAAGCAATACAAATTTCCTCCAGAAAAAAAAATCCTATTCTGGCTGGGCAGCAGTGACCCACGCCTTTAATCCCAGCATTTGGGAAGCAGAGGCAGGTGGATCTCTGAGTTCAAGGCCAGCCTGGACTACAGAGTGAGTTTCAGGGCAGCCAGGGCTATGAAGAGAAACCCTATCTCAAAAAAAAAAAAAAAAAAAAAAAAATCTGTCTGCACAAAAGACCACATCCCATGAGACACAGAGCAGTCCAGTGTTTAGGCTGAAGGCTCCTTGTCATAATGTATTTAAGGATGTTACTGCAGTGTACTGTTCAGTTACAACAGTCTCAGCTATAATTTCTACTTAGCCCGCCTTTAAGAAGTTCAGAACAACATCCACATATTATTGCTCTTACTCACATACCTAATTATAGTTAATTTGATAGACGATGGCTTTTATTTTCCAACTGAGAATTCTAGAGTTAAAGGGAAGGATTTACATGGCTTACTTACCAACCCACTGGTCAGCTTTCATCCCGCAGGAACCACATGAGAGAGGCTAGAAAATTACTACATCTTATGGATCCCGTAAATTTCTTCTTAAAATAACCTGGACCACACAGGCCTACACAACTCACAAGTTTACCATTCATGTGTGATTATCAAGTTTCAGAATGTAGGTCAGTCCAGTCCTGCCTCTGTTTTTAGGAATGGACATCTGCTTAGAATCTAATCACTCCATAAAGCTAGGCATGGTGGGGGACAGCCTGGGCTACATAGCAAGACACCATCTCAAAAGAGAGAGAAGGGGACTCTGTTCTCATAGGGTCACACATCGGATGTTCTGCGCAACAGTGACAATTTTGAGTTGTAGTACCTGTGGCTACTGTCCTACAGGCAAAGCCTGTACTATTTACTGCTGGCTCTCTGTAGAAAGCCTGACAGGTCCTGACCTGTGTGAGGGCTGTCCTCAGAACAAGGCAGCACTGAGCCTATGCAGTGGCCCTGAAAACAACTCACTGGGTAGAGCGCATGACACACAAGACAGATTCAGTAACACTGGGGATGCGTCCCAGGTTACACTGCTTGCCTCCAAATCCCGGTCTTTCCGAAGGAAATCATCCAGGGGCATGAATGCAGTGGGACCTGTAATAAATGCCTTCCAGGACTATTACAATATGCAAGTATGTATGTGAAAATACTATACGAATCCTTATCATTTCAATAATTGTTATATATCCCAATACAGGTTGGCCTGATATTCTCCTTTATCCTTACACAAATTTGATGTCAGTAATGCATACAGCCACATCTAACTTTACCTCAAAGCAAGAGCTTCCCAATCGTACCTCCACCTTCTTCCATCCATTAGAATGATACTCCTTTTCTAGAATCAACTTAAACTTTATATTTGATTTTATTTTTGAGATGGGTTCTTGGTATGTTGCCAAGGCTGGACTCAAACTCCTGAGTTCCAATGAGTAATTGGAGCTTCTCAAGTAGTCAGGACTCCAGGTGGGAAACAGCCAGCAAGCTTTCCATTCTCTGCTGCCGCGGCATTACACAACTCCAAAGACCTGACCTGATGGGGCAGCGAGCGAGGGAATAAAGAAATGACAGACCCAGACACACAGACGTAGAAAAACCAGGATCTGGAGGTCCCAGCTCCTGGAAAAGCTGCAGGACCCGGGAAGATCAGAGTGTTTATTATAAACAGCTGACCCAGGAGGCAGGGTTCATGGGTACAGCTGACCCGGGAGGCAGGGTTCATGGGTACAGCTGACCAGGGTTTAGCTAATATCAGTAGGAGCAGTTTCTGTAAAGAAGCAGTGTTCGAGTCATAACCACCCTGAAGAAGAGAGCCATGGTGGACAGTTTCTGGCCACCACACTATCAGCAGCCACACGTGGACCCTAGAAAGGTCACCCAGGGGTTAGG
This sequence comes from Mus musculus, assembly GCF_000001635.26. Lineage (NCBI taxonomy): Eukaryota > Metazoa > Chordata > Mammalia > Rodentia > Muridae > Mus > Mus musculus. Next base: position 448,536 of record NT_187003.1, read on the forward strand.
CTTTGCCACTTTGGGTCTGAGGTCCAATTCCATCCTTTATATGGCCACGCCCATGCCGACAACACGACAATATGGCTCCATTCAGGTCTCAGGGCTTCCCCGTCCCCCAGGGTCTGATTTTCCATCCAGTTCCCATTGGTCCCTCCTACCCCTCCTTTGTTACTTAAAATCCTGCTCAGCATTCAGCCCATTCTGCTTCCTGTTATAGGGCTTCAAGCATTTTAATCCAAAATGTGAAAAATCAGTTTATATTAAAAACAAATCATGTGTGTATGGGAGGGGACACTGAACTTGATAATGACATTTCCAAAAAAACATTTCTTGATAAAATAGCTATTATTTTTAATTCTGTTAGCAAAATACACTATGGAGTTAAAATATACTGTCAGATAAGTTTTATTTGAATCTCAAAAAAAAATATATGGAGCACTTCACAGAGCTGCGTGTCATTCTCTGCACAGGGGCCATGCTAATCTTTTCTCTGTGCTCCAATTTTAGTAAATGTGCTGCCAAGCAAGGACTCTTCTATTCCATGATTCACTGATCTATTTCCATTTCTATTATATATGTGGTTTTCTTTTTGGTGTTTTGAGACAGAGCCTCAGGTATCCCAGGCTGGTCATGAACTCTGTAGGTCATTATAACTAAGGAGGGCCTTCAACTCCTGATCCTCACGTCCCCACCTCCCAAGTGCTAGAATTACAGGCGCATGTCAGTATGCCCCACTCTGCAGTCTTACTTTATATGACTTAGGGACTTTTGATGCATGCATATACTCATGACTATGCTTTCTGTCCCACTAGAGCCCATCAAAGTTCCTCATATGTAGTAACTATCCCTGACTTGGACTGCCTGACGCTGTACACCTAGTTCTGCGCTGAGACCCAATCTGCTGTTATCATAGCAAGCTAGGCTGGCTGCAGTACATCTGTCCTCTTTCACAGGCAGGAGGAATGAAAGCAAGGAACTCTTGTAAATGAAGGAGACTTTTCCATTTCTGTGATGTTCAATACTTCATACGTGAGCTCCTTCTTTTTTGTGACTGTAATTTTCCTTTAAAAGACTAATATTACGTCAGGTTTATCAATATAACCTATTCCCTCATATAATCTTGAAGCCAAATTGTTCACACTCAGAGCCCCTCATAAATAAACACAATGTTCCAGTTGAGCTGTTGGCAGCAGAATGTGTTCACAGTGAGGAACCTTCACTGTCTTGGCAGGAGTGACAGAATTAGCTAATTACAGTACAGTCTCCTAGATCTGTTTTCATTGGGATAAGGGACAATCTGGCGATATCAGAGAGCAAATGATCCAGAAAGACATCTTAAGATCCTTCCGCAAAGATGGTAACCTCCTCCTAAGTCATCTCAGGTTGGGCGTTTTTCCACATAAAATTTCCGTGATGGTAAGAAACACTCCAGGTTGCTTTCAGGAGAATGAGGCTTGAAAGCCCCACTGTACACTGTAGCCAGGAAAGGTTATCTTGGAGAATCTGAAAACCTTGGTTAGGGTCACTACTGCTGTGATGAATACCATGACCAAAAGTGACTCAGAGAGGAAAGGGTTAAGTCCATTGAGGGAAAACTGAAGCAAGAAGATGTAGGGGAAAAAAAAAGATAAGAAATAAAAGGTAAAAACAGCCCCTACCATAAAAGGGATCAAATTTTCTTTGGGAGAGAAAGAGTTAAACAGGAGACCAAGCAAATGAACATATTTTAGAAGCCATGTTCAGAAGCCTTTCTTTTGGGGAGCAGCTCAGAGGCTCATGGGGAACCTGCTTAGTATCAAAAAATAAAGAATTCAAAGAAATTAAAATTTTCATTTCTCACTGGCTGAGTCACCAACTATGATGCAGGTCTAAGGCAAATTGTTTTGGGCTTTAAGACTGAGCTGCAAGAAGCCAGGTGTGGTGGAGCATGCATGACCTTGATCCCAGCACTCAGGAGGCGGAGGCAGGCAGTTCTCTGAGATTTGAGGCCAGCCTGGGCTACACAACCCACGGCAGTCAGGGCTGCACAGAAACACCCTGTCTCAAAAAAATCGAAAATAAAACAAAACAGAACTTGAGCTACACAAGAGACGAGACACTTCTTTTTTTCATGATTTATAGTCGGCTTGCTTCTAAAAAAAAAAAAAAAAAAAAGACAAGAGGAAACCTGCAGAATAAAACAATGTGTGCTATTTATAGTTAAGACAAAAATGTATCCCTCAAACAATATAAGAAAAATCTGTCTACACTGAGGTAAGCTGGAGCAAAGAATGTAAAACAGCTCAGTCTCCACCATGTTCCTTCCACACAGTGCGGATCTGTCAAGCACAGCTTTTGACACAGGCTCAATCATAGAGTTCTTGAACAGACTGCATTATAAAGTCCTTGTCTTAGGGAGCTCAGAGAGTCAAAAATAAGACGGAATTCTGAGACATCCGCCCTGCCTTTATTTCCTTACCTTTTAACAACAAAGGATAAAAATGCTAGTCCCTTTCTTGGTTTTGAAGGAGCTGTGTCTTTGTTTGTCTTTAGATGTGAGGGCTTGTTACATAGCCCAGGCTAGCCATGGCAACCCTCCTTACTCAGCCTCCCAAGTACTAGTTATTGCTAAGGATACAAATCACAAAAATAAAATTATGCCATTGGATAGGTGGGTCCCAACCCCTGGGAGTTTGCATATCAGATATTTACTTTATGATTCATGACAACAGCAAAATTACAGTTATGAAGTAACAACAAAATAATTTTATGGTTGGGGTCACCACATGAGGAACTGTATTAAAGGGTTGCAGCACTAGGAAGGTTGAGAACCACTGCATTCAAGGATGCCCTGGTTAGGGTCACTACTGCTGTGATGAATACCATGACCAAAAGTGACTCAGAGAGGAAAGGGTTAAGTCCATTGAGGGAAAACTGAAGCAAGAAGCTGGGATGGGAACCTGGAGGCAGGAGCTGATGCAGAGGCCATGACGGGTGCTGCTTACTGACTTGCTCCTCATAGCTTACTCAACCTGCTTTCTTTCAAACCCCAGTACCACCAGCCTGAGGTGGCAGCACCCACAGTGACCTGTGCCCTTCCTCATCAATCACCAATTAAGAAAATGCCCTATAAGATTGCCTACAGCCCAATTTTATGAAAGCATTTTCTCAATTAAGGTTTCCTCATTGTAGACAACTTTAGCTTATGTCAAGTTGACATAAAACAAACCATGACAAGCAGGGCGTGGTGGCACATGCCTTTAATCCCAGCACTAGGGAGGCAGAGGCAGGTCGATTTCGAGGCCAGCCTGGTCTACAAAGTGAGTTCCAGGACAGCCAGGGCTACAGAGATACCTTGTCTCAAAAAACCAAAAAAAAAAAAAAAAAGACAGAAGGGCAGCGGGAACCCATTCACTTTGTGCCTGCTAGTCAATAATCAATCAATAATATCTTATAGAAACAGGTAAGGGGACATTTGAGTCACATTGATACCTACAGTTTAAGACACCAGTTAGCAATGTTTTCATTTTTCTTCCCAATTTAGTTCTGATTGCACAGTGCATGGAAAATAATAGACTTTGAACATGGAAAACAACCCAGACCAAGATCACCATTTCTGACACTGTAATGCAAAAGATGAATTTAAATTTTCTATTTTAAAAGACAGACTCCCAATTACGTTATTATAGATATTTAAGTCTTCCAATTTTCTCCCTAGTGAATCAACTATAAATACAGCTATAAACTATAAATATTCCAAGCCAAGCCAATAGAGCACTAGTTTATCTGAAAAAAAAAATGCCAAGATTAAGTCTCCTAAAGTTCTAGCAAAAATGTGAAAAATATTCTCAAGATAAAGTATCAACAAATTCACTATCAAAATCACAAAAAGGAGGTTGGCATACTGGTTGACCCTTTAATGTCAGTTATTTGGGTGGTTGAGGCAGGAGGATCATTGCAAGTTGAATTAGTTGAGATTAGTCTAAGCTATATATTGACTTTCAGGCCAGCCTGTGACACAGTATGAACCCTATCCAGAAAGAAAAAGAAAAACACAATATGGCTGAAAAGGCGACTCCTGAGTTCTCAAGACCCATGCGGTTCACAGTCTCTTGTAATTCCTACTTCCTGGACACCTCCACTCATGTGCATATACCCACACATATACCCGCCATTTAAGAAATAAGGCAAATTCTTTAAAACAACCACAACAAACCAACTGTGGTCTTCCTGTTTGGGACCAAGAATTCCTCCCAAAAGCCAACCAAGTTACACTCTTTGAATTTACTCTGCCTGTAAAATGCACAGGCACTGAAGGTGTGCTTAGTGTGACACACAAGGGTGTGGTCAATACCATCCAGAGAATCTCCTTAGGTGGGCTTCGAGAACAAAGATAGCTTTGCTGGGGTGGTAACTCAGCGCCTAGGGGACATTTGCCTAGCACGTGTGAGAACTACGGTACTCTGAGAACAGAGAGCGATGTAGTAGCAAGTCAGCAGACGGTCCTCACTGCCGGCGTGGCTCCAGCTGTAACATCCCAAACCAACAGCTGAGGCTCTTTTAATGTATTCAAAACTTTCTTTTTTTTTTCTCTGGTCTGAATAAAATTGGACTATGAGTTTTCTACAGAAAGTAACATTTTGGGCTTTCTTTTTATAAAGCAATTCCTGCTTATTTGTATAGTTAATTTTAATCACCTTTAAAAAGTTAGCCCTTTATGTTAAATAAGTTGCAAAAACTTAAAGTGTTTGGTTAGATGAAGTATAAAAGTACTACTTCCACCAATCCTGTGTGTCTCCTCTCTCCTTCTGTCCTGGAAGGTGCCAGGTAAATTGACCCATTTAACAGAAATTCTGCCTGTTTGGTATGAACGATTCATCTTGCTTTGACCAAGCATGCCCACATAAATAGCCAAAGCATCATCTTTAAATCACTGGCAATATCACCAGAAATAATTATCTTTACATTTACTAATTAATATAAAGTACAGACTAATTAACATAAACACATAAAATAGACTTGTTTATTTTTAAGTCTAATTATTAGTTTTTGACTGGTTCAATTAATTAATTGAAGTAAATTTTAAATTAGTACTTTTTTATCTTTAGTTTTATTGTTAAAGCATGCCGTATGTAGATTTTTGTAACAAGCACTTGCCATATACCAGGCTTTGCGTAGATGCTTTGCGTAGAAATCACTTAATGCTCCTGCTAACCTGACCTTCTTATTCATAGATGAGGAAATAGAGGCTTAAAGAAGTCAGCTCCCTGCCCACGGCAGCACAGAGCAGAGCTGGCAAATCTGCAGATTAGGATCTTCGAGTCTGCTCATGCTTAGTCCTCTTACTCATAATAATTCCACTATAGTGGTTCCTAAGACGACATCATATCCCATTCTATTCATATATGTTCATAAAATATGGTACAGTTTTAACAGAGACGTTTCCTACATGCATATCATGTACCTTGAGCATACCCCCACTTCCTACCTTTCCCTCTCCCTTCTTCCCAATATTTTTTTTTGATGGATACGGAAATACAGAGGAAATTCTGAAGAGGCGAAGGCTGGGAACACTAGATACATATTCCGAAGCATGGTTGGTGGCTGAAATCTGTACTCCAATTCTTAGGTACAGATAGTTGTAACCACAGTTCTAGAGTATCCAATGCCCTTCCTTGGCCTCCACAGGCCTGTGCATGCATGTGATCCAAACAAACTCATGAACACACACACACAATCATTTAAAAAAAAACTCAAAGTAAACATATAAATAACACCAGACACATACAATCTCTCTGAAAGAGTGCAGGATGCTAGGAACAGAGTCAAGAGGGTCAAGTGAGGACAGCATGGGACACGTGAGAAAAGAGAGGGTGGGGGAAAGAAGGGAGAGAGGTGGGGAGGGAAGGAGAGAGGAAGGAAGAAAAACATCAGTAATAGCTTTGTTTTTAGATTTATTGATTGATTTTATGTATATGAATACACTGTCGCTGTATTGGTGACATTGGATCCCATTACAGATGGTTGTAAACAACCACATGTTTGCTGTGAATTGTACTCAGGACCTCTGGAAGAGCAGTCAGTGCTCTTAACCACTGAGCCATCTTCCAGCCCCCAGTAATAGCTTTTTAAAAGCCATTTCTCAAAAATGCAGGGACAAAAATAAAGCAGAGACTAAAGGAAAGGCCATCCAGTGACCAGCCAACTTGGATTCCATTCCGTGGGTGGGCACCAAACCCTGACACTTTTACTGATGCCATGTTGTGCTTGCAGACAGGAGCCTAGCATGGCTGTCCTGAGAGGCTCTACCAGCAGCTGACTGAGACAGATGCAGATGCTTTTAGCTAAACATTGGACTGAAGTCAGGATTCCAATTGAGGAGTTAGGGAAAGGATCGAAGGAGCTGAAGGGGAAGGAAACTCTATCGGAAGACCAACAGTCTCAACTAACCTGGACCCCTCAGAGCACCCAGAGACTAAACCACCAACCAAAGAGCATACATGAGCTGGTCTGTGGTCCCTGGCACATATGTAGCAGAGGACTGCCTTGTCTGGTCTCAGTGAGAGAGGATGCACCTAATCCTGTAGAGACTTGATGCCCCAGGGAAGGAGGATGCGGCGGGCGGGGGGGGGGGGGGGGGAGGTTGAGGTGGGTGTGGGTGTGTGGTGAGTAGATAAGGGGGAACCCTCTCAGAGCTAAGGGAGGGGGCATGGGGTGAAGAACTCTGAGAGGAAGGACTGGGAAGGGGGACCACATTTGGAATGTAAATAAATAAAATAATTTAATAAAAAAGTAATTTCTCAGCTGGAGAGATGGCTCAGCAGTTAAGAGCACTGACTGCTCTTTCAGAGGTCCTGAGTTCAATTCCCAGCAACCACATGGTGGCTCACAACCATCTGTAATGCGATTTCATGCCTTCTTCTGGTGTCTCTGAAGACAGCTACAGTGTACTCATCATTCATATATATATATATGTATATATATATAATAAAATAAAATATTTTTTTAAAAAGTAATTTCTTGTAAAAATAAATCAGTTCTTGTGATAAACTACCTGCACCCTTCTGCTCATGCAGTCAGAAACATGCTCCTTACCCAGAAATCTAGCAACTCCACACAGAGAGGTGCCGTCTTTCTCCCTGCTTTAGTTTCATAGGGCTATAGAACCATGGGGAACTGGACAGAGTTGTCCCACAGTCACTTAGTGGTGAGAACATATGAATCCTGCTTTTAATATTTTTAATTGCGTGTATATGCACATAACTGTCAGCTCCTATAGGGAGGACCAAGGCATCAGATCCCCTTGGATCTGGACTTACAGGTGATGTAGGTGCTACGAACAGAATTTGAGTCCCCTGGAAAAGAAGCAAGTGCCCCTAGCCCCTGTCCCTAGCTCCTGTCTCTTGCTTGACAAATTGGGCTTATTTTACAAGAACAATTTTTCAGGGTTGATATAATAATTTATCAGAACAGTCCAAACCTCACTAATACAATACCAGGGCTGGGCATGCTGGTGCCCACCTATAATCACAACTCTGGTGGCTGAGGCAGAAGAATCATCCAATATGGGCTACACACTGAGACTTGTCTTACAGAGACAAAAACAGTTTACCAGTGCTAGTCTGGGTTCATACTGAAATAAATCACATGAGGCTTAAACTGAGACAACAAGACCAGGTTGCCGGCCGGTGGTGGCGCACACCTTTAATCCCAGCACTCGGGAGGCAGAGGCAGATGGATTTCTGAGGCCAGCCTGGTCTACAAAGTGAGTTCCAGGACAGCCAGGACCACACAGAGAAACCCTGTCTCAAAAACAAACAAACAAACAAACAAAAAACAAAACAAACAAAAAAGAAGAAGAAGGAGGAGAAGAAGAACACCAGGTGAAGACCAAGCTGGGATACACCACAAATTCCACGCTTCCACGGGCTACAGAGTAAGACCGTGTCTGTGAATCAGGGGAAAGGGAAACCACACAGCTTTAGGCTTGCTTCCTTTATACCAAAGGTTAAATTTTTTTCAGACCTTTAAAGACTGAAAATGATACAGAATAGTTTCCAAGGCTACACCAGGAAGCTGCATCTTCACTAGTTCAGAATATTTTCCGGCAATTCTATCAGTAAACACATAGTCTGTTTATCTTTGTACAGATAATGGCATCATTAAGGGATGATGGCAAGGATCTGAGGACACAGCTCAGTGACAAGGGACGTGCTCAGTATGCCAGAGGCCTTGGGTCCATCCTCAACACCGCAAAACAGCAGCACCAAGAAACTGGCAAGACGCTTCTGTACTGGGGTTCACCTCAAAAAATTATCATGTCTGATCAAAGTGTTTGGAGCTTGGACAAAGGAAATGGCAAAGCTGGGTGCTGGGGCCATACCAGCCATCCAGCTTCTGGGAGGCTGACAGAGAGTGATCCTCCAGCTTTGGAGGTCAAGGCTATCCTCCCAGCAAAGCAAGACCTTGCCTCCAAGGAGAAATGATGGTGATAAAGTGAAAGTAGATAGATTCAACATTTTTATTATAATAAGGAATCTAATGAGTCATTACATACAAGATGAAAAGCTAATCTTTTGTGGCTTTTTGAGACAGGGTTTCTTTGTATAACAATTCTGGCTCTTTTTTTCTGTCTTTTGTTTTTTTTGGGGGGGTGGGAAGGGTGTGTATGTGGTTTTTTTTGGTTTGGTTTGGTTTTTTTGAGACACGGTTTCTTTGGGTATCCCTGGCTATCCTAGATCTGTAGACCAGGCTTTGTAGACCAGGCTGGCCTCAAACTCCCAGAGATTCACCTGCCTCTGTTTCCCACAGAAGCTACTTTTACACACTCGAAATGCACCATCCTCTCCTTACCATCTCCATGATTATATAAAAGAATGAGCGACTATGTATACTACTTCCTAAAGCACAACAAGAGAATAAACAGGTCTGGGGAGATGGTCCAGCTGGCTTGCTACGTAAGCATGAGGACCTGAGTGCATCCCCAGCACCTATGAAGTGCTGGGTACAATGGTGCACACATGTGACCCCAGTGTTCTGGATACAACATGGTCCCTGGGGCTTGCTGGTCAGCTTCTCTAGCAAACAGCAAGCACCACGTTTAGTGATAAACCCTGTTTTTGAAATATAGCTGGATAAGCTGTTGAGGAAGATGAGACATCCTGACGTTGACCTCTGACCTCAATATGCCTCAATATGTGTGTGTGCATACTAATTAACATGCATACACATGAATACGTGATCATGCAGAGAGGAGAGAGAGAAAGAGAGAGAGAGAGAGAGGTCAGAAAGTGTAGCCCATCATCTGTTGGTGTATTACTTAACCCTAAGTCCTCTTGGCCAGGAGAAAGGGGAGAGAGAGCTAGTGCAGGGTTATTGATGTGACCTCTACCCCTCTGTGTAGTTTTACTTGTACAGGTTGCTGCTAAACAGTCGTTATCACCCAAAGGGAGATTTGTCTTTAGAAACTTTAGTGGACAGAGGTTCTCCTGGGATTTAGGAAGCACAGGACAAGGATGCAGCTAAACATATGATTGTGCCACAATAAAGTAATGACAGTGTCCTAAATACCAACAGCATCCAGACTAGAGACCCAAAATGGAGGCACACATAAAGCATGTCAGCTTCATGTGACATTTTTCACGACATACATACGTACATACATACACTAATCCTATTTTATATCTTAGGCATATATGCTGAACTCAAATTTGGAATCCTGCCTCTCATCCTCTTTGCCTACTGCCATGCACCATCATGGCCACCCCAAAATATATAAGAAATTCATCCAAATCAACAGCAAAATCCCAACCATCCTATTAAAAATGGGCAGAGGACTTAATAGACATTTCTAAAGAAGGCATACAAATGGCCAACAGGAATATGCAAGGGTGTTCAAACACCATTAGCCAGGTAAAAGATAAGAGATAAGTGTTGTTCAGGTTGTGGACTAGGCAAGAATCTTTATGTAAGGCTGGAGGAAATGTAAATTGGCAAAGCCATTATGGAAAATGGTATACTCCCAGCAGTATAGAGATTCCTCCATTGATTTTAAATTAAAAATAGAGCTATCATATGATCGATCCAGCAATCCCACTTCTGGGTGCACAGCCAAAAAAAATGAAGTCTACATCTCGTGTAGATATTTGAGTTCCCATGTTGACTGCAGCATATTTACAACAGCCAGATATGAAGAGAACTGTCCACTGGACAAACAAAGAAACATGGGGGATATCACCAGATAACATCCAGCTTTTGAAAAGAAGTATATCCTGTTATTTGATGCCAAAGGGATGAAGCTTGAGGACATTGCCCAGAAAAACAAATATCATCAGCTTACATTAAACATGCGGGCTTTTTATTGTCAGTTCCCTCAAAGACACGGTCTAGCAACTATTTATATGACATTTGCTTGTGTCGTTATTAAAAGTCATTTAAAGATGATTTAAAGTATTTAAGAAGATAAACAGAGGTTGTGTAAATTCTTTAAAACATCTTTGTTGTGGAGGAGGAGACAATGTCTCAGAGTCTGTTCCTCCTTCCAGTGTGGGCTCAGGTCATCAGGCCTGTGCAGCAAGTGCTTCTACCCCCTGAACCATCTTTGCCAGCCCTCTGGGTGCAAATTCTACACCTTATATGAGCAATTGGAACATCCTTGGATCTTAGCATCCACGGTGAGCCTTAGAACTCATCTACTGTGGGTACTGAGGCTGGAGAGTGGATGTTCTAATCGCTTCCCATGTAGAACCTAAAATTACCAAGCTCGTGGAAACCATGGAATGGTGATAACCAGGAGCTGGGAGAATGGCCAAGAGAAGGTATGGGTGGAAAGTTGTCTTAGAAGGGGATGAGAGAGCTCAAAGCATAGACACCTGCTCTCAAGTCTGAAGACGGAGTTCAATTCCGCTTAGGTGGAAGGAGAGAACCAACTCCTGCAAATCGTCCTCAGCTCTCCACATGTGCCCTGTGGCATGAACACGGCTGTACTCACAGACATACAAACATATATACAAGGACAAATATCATACACACATGCACCAAACATACAGAGGAAGATAAAAGTTAACTTAAAAAATTTAAAGATATTCTACAACAAAATAAAGTAATTAAAATGCAGTCTATAAGGCTGGGACATAGAGCGCCAGTCTCAACTGCACAAAGCCCTGGGTTTAATCACCAATGCCATGGAAACCAGGTGTGATGCTGAGCACCTGTATCCTTACTCAGGAGGCAGGGGCGAAAAATCTAAAGTTCCAGGTCTAGCCTTGGAAACAATGGCCCCCACCCCCTCCAAGAAAGAGGAAAAAATAAAATCATAATGCTCACATATGAAAACAAAGACATAAGTAGGGGTACAAAAAAGCTGGGGTTGGGGTGCAGAAGAGAAAGATAATGAAATAAATCAAGCAATCAGTGACATGGAATCAATCAAATAGAAAAGTAACAATACCAAAAGTTGGCGCTTCAAAAAGATCAACTGAATAAAGTTGACAAAATCCATAACATCCGGAGAGACTAAAAGAAGAAAAACGTGAGAACGGGGGCTGCAGCTCAGCAGGTAGGATGCTCACAGTGGCAGTTTGGATGAAAATGGCCCCCCTGGTCCATATGTTTGACTGTTTGGTCCCAGTTAATAGAACTGTTAGAGAAAGGTTAGGAGGTGTGGCCTTTTAAGAAGAGGTGTGTCATGGTGGTGGTGGTGGGATATTGAGGTTTCGAAATCCAATGCCAGGCCCAGTGTCTGTCTGTCTGCTAGGATTACAGGTGTGTGCCATCATGCCGAGGTATGCAGTGCTGAGGTCAAGCCCAGGGCTCCATCTGTGTTAAACACACACTTTACTACTGATCTGCATCCCCAGCCCTAGAATCTTAGAGATTTGTTTTTGTTTTTGTTTGTTTATTTGTTTTATGTTTTTTTGATTTTCAAGACAGGATTTCTCTGTGTAGCCTTGGCTGTCCTGGGACTCACTCTGTAGACCAGGCTGGCCTGGAACTCAGAGATCTGCCTGCCTCTGCCTCCCAAGTGCTGGGATTAAAAGTGTGCGCCACCACTACCCGGCTAAGAGTTGACATAGCAATAGATCAGCAAATAAAACACTCATCTGGGATTCATGGAAAATGATAGCAGCAGGATTCAGGGCTCAAAGTCATCGTCAACTGCCTAACATGGTGAAGGCTGCCTTGAGCTACGTAAGATTCTGTCACACACACACTCACCACACATAGGGCCTAGAGAGAGGGCTCACCAGTTACAGCTCTTGCAGAAAACTTGAGTTCAGTTCCGAGCACTCACATCAAGCCACAAGTGCCTGTAGCTCTTGTTCCAGGGGTTAATTGCTAAATTTCTTTCTCTTGGGGAGATGATATAAGCCCCTAATAACAAACCAAGATACAGTACCACCAAAGTTCACCCTAGGCATCAGTGAGTTTTTTATTGAGCTTACTTACACAGCACAGGTGAAGGGTTCCTTCAGGAGTTTGGGTCTTCACCCTCTCACAAGACCACACTGGACATTGTTCACCCAGTGGGGAAGATTGATTTCCTATAGCTTCACAGATGAGGCCACCCTCTCGTAGTCTTCCCTGGCCTGTATTCTCTATTCTATCCCCCAGGCCACATGCAATTAGGGTAGAATTGCATCCAAAAGGTAGTTTAGAGTGGCTGGATACTCAGGTGAGAGTCTCATGACCCTCCCTGTCCCTCCTTCTACTACAAGGGGATGCCAGTCCTCGGGTCCAGCTGGGATGATCGTTTGTAAGTGGGCACAGCTGAATTCCTGCAGGTGAGGTTGTTTGGCAGGAGAACAGTCCTGTTCAAGAGTCTGACGCCCTCTTCTGGCCTCTGAGCACACCTGCACACGTGAGCACATACTGTACACAGACATACATAATTATAAAATAAAGTCTTTAGGGGCTGGAGAGCTGGCTCAGCAGCTAAAAGCACTGACCACTCTACCAGTGGACCTGGGCTCCATTCCCAGCACCCACATGGTGGCTCTGCCTGTAACATCCATTTCAAAGAATCGGATGCCCTCTCTGGCCTCGATGGCACTGAGCATGCACGGGACATACAAACATACATGAAAGTAAAACACCTATACACATAACATCCTTTAAGATATATAAATAAATAAAACACTAACATATGAATCTAGCAGCATAAAAAATGATAATATATCATCTAATGGGGCTTACTTGAGGAATTCATAATGAAAAAACAATATTCTTTACTTTTCTCCTCAGTCCTGAGATTGAAACCTAAGCCTCGTGCATGCTGGGCAAGCATTCTGTGTCTGAGTTACATCCCAGAACCTGCCAATCACCATAGTAACAGAACAAAGGGCAAGAACATACCAAGACCCAAAAAGGTACATAAGAAACATTCAACAGAGCTCAACACACATGCACTACATACATTCTGCGAAAGTGGAAGCAGAATGAAACTTCAGCCTAATAAAGGACAGAGAGAAACAGTAACAAGAAATTGGAGCAGAAACAAATGGAACCTTCTTTAAAGTGTCCTTTAGAAGAAGAAACCTGATCAACTAAGACCAGATGAAAAAGACCAAGAGCAGTGAGTGAATGTGTCTGACCTGCCTCATGATTCCATCATGAAAGACCAAACAGGCTCCTTACATCTAGAAAACAAATGGCCCCTGTCACCACTAATCTTGGGGAAATAGTCTAACCCTTGGGATGAAGATCAAGGGAAGAGTTCATGGGGTGTGATGAGCTAGAAGACTGGAAAAACAGAAATGAGAACAAGGGTTTGTACAGAGAATTGGCATTTTCATGGTTTAAAGAAAACTGTTATTCCTATATGCAGCAAAACCTATTCTTAAAAACCATTAAATTTCAAAATTACAATTTCTTTTTTAAGTTCGGGCTTATTGTTATGATGTCTTTGTCGTCATAAATACATATATTAATTCTACAATTGAAAGAGCTACTAACACCTGAACTGAATTAACTTAATACATCATATGTAAATCAGACATCTAAATTAAAAATTTATATTGTTGTGTTTATTCTGTTTAAAATAGTAACATTTTCTTTTTCAAAAAGTTTTAAAGATTCTCAATCAAGATTTAATGTTAATTCAGCTTGTAAGGAGATGTGAGTATCAGCTTGTAAGGGGATTGTAAGGGGATGTGGGTCCTGGGAAGAAGAGCTGGGTCCTCTGTAAGAACAGTGCTCTCTTGGTTTCACTTGGTTTTGAGACAGAGTCTCACTATGTAGCTTTGACTGGCCTGGAACTCACTATGTAGACCACACTGGCCTCAAACTCACTGCTACCTGCCTGCTTCAAGAGCTGGGACTAAAGGCATACCCCACCTTGTCTGGGGCAGTATTCACTCTTAACAACTAAGCAATTTCTCAAACTCCTTCCCCCTCTTTTAAAGATTTTTTAAAATTTAAATAATGATTGATTTTATATGGGCCTTTTGCCTGCATGTATGTATGTGTACCACATGTGTGCCCTGTGTTGTGTTAGAGGAGGTCACAAGAAGAAATGGAGTTACAGAGGTAAGCTGCTGTGTGAGTGCTGCAAATTGAACCCAGGGCCTCTGCAAGAACAGAACTGCTCCTAACCACTGAGCCATCTCTCCCGCACCATGACTTTTTAAAAGGAAATATTTATCTATTTTGTGCTAAGAGGGGTGCCAGGCATGCCCCAGGATGCACAGGAAGGTCAGAAGACAACTTGTGGGGGTCCAGGGAAGGACGTTAGGCTTCATGGTGAGAGACTATCCACTGAGCCAGCTCACTGGTTCTCAAAATTGTACAACTTGTACACTTAAGACATCTAGAAGTTTAGTTTACATCTAGGTGTTAAAGAATCCAAATTGATTTTCCATTTTCTTTTTTGAGACAGGGTTTCATAATGTAGCCCAGGCTGGCCCTGAGTCGGTGCTGGTATCGTGGGCTCGCACCACCACATGTGCCCGTAAGCTTTTACTGAAGCATGCATTCACCCATTGAGTGAAATGTCTGCATTGGTTGTGTGCTCTCTAGACCCTGTGGAATGTCAAATGCTACACAAATGGGAATGTGATACATTATTAGTCCATGGACTCCAAGAGTAGTAAGTTACTAAATCTTTGGAGAAAAATCAGTTTTTAGAGTTTTTAAACCTGGGTCTCATCTGCCCTAGATTTGTTAGGTTGTTAGAAAGCATGCCAAGTAGGCAAGAGTTATCTTGAACTCCTGGTCCTGTTGCTTCCAACCTCCTGAGTGTTGGGCTCTCGGGTGTGTACCACCACACTCAGTTTGCACAGTGTTGGGGGTGGAGCCTAGGAAGTCATGAATGCTAGGCAAGTACTCTTCCAACCGAAGTGCTGCCCCAGTCCCTAGACTCCCATCAAAAAAATAAAATAAAATCGGGAGCTGGGAATTGGTAGTGAACACCTTTAATCCCAGCACTCAGGAGGCAGAGGCATGCTGAGTTGAAGGCCAACCTGGTCTACAGAGCAAGCTCCAGGACAACCAGGGCTACACAGAGAGACCCTGCCATCTTGTCATATACTAGTGACTTTGAGCAATGCTTCAAACTTTTCTGAGCCTGGGATTTCTTATCTAATTGAATTTATGTGAGAATTAAAATATACACAAAAACCTCTTCTGAATGCTGTCTGGGTCACAGTCAAAGGACAGCATCAGTTGCTAGGTACATTAAATGGTACAAAATTTCTTTCTCCCAGAATTGTCAAAATCAAAATGACATACCTAGTCTCTACTTACTTTCAATGTTTCCAAAAAATGTTCCTAGAAATTTATCTAAGGAAATTATCTAATGAAAGATGACTAGCTTAGGTGAAAAAGATGAAACTTGCAAAATTTTTTAGATTAAAAAAATAGAGTAAACTCCAATTTTTAAAATATGGGACTGATTAATCAAATTCTGTATAATCTACAAGTGGAGCATTACACAACATATTATTCAAATGAAAAGGATAAGATATGTAATACAGAATAATTACAATTCTGTAATATTCAAATCTATTGGAAAATGACTGAACGAGGAATCACAAAATGAAACTGTCCAGAGGAGCAGGATTACACACAGCTGTTCCTGCTTTGTCCCTAGTTTTATAATAAAATATAATTTTTAATGAGAATTAAAAAGTTGCACTGTTTCTTTAAAAATATGTCAGGACAATTGGACGAGAGAAAGAACAATGTTTTCAAAGTGTCTTGCTATGACAACTGGATATCCACATGCAAAGTATGGGTCCCACTCCCAGCGTACACACAAATGATCTCAAATGCGTCATGGACTCAAGCACTAAAGCTGCAAAACTCTTAGAAAACAGAGAAGTCTGTGGATTTGAGCTCAAGCAACATCAAAGGCACAAGAGACAGGAGAAAAACCATATAAATTGGATTAAATCAAATCCAATGTCAGGCGTGAGGGGACAGCCCTGAGGCCTGGCAATGAAGTAAGGTGGAGACTGGAAGCTGGAATTCCGCAATTCAGAAGAGCTGGGGCAGCAGCACTCATGAGGCCTATTCTCAGGAAATGGATCTCTACCCGACCCAACAGAATGAAACCCGGGTGTTGTAAATATACCATCAGGAAAGTGCAGGTAGGACATGTGAGTCGACTCAGCAGTAAGGGGGCTTGCTGCCAAGACTGAGCGTCTGAGTTCGGATTCCCACAAGTTATTCTCTGACCTCCATAGGTGTCCTGTAGCATGCACACCTCCACCACAAACTAAATAAATGAATGTGGGGTGAGGCAAAGGATGTAACCGGGGAAAGCCCTTAACTGTGGGTTTGATTTCCAGCATCACAAAACAGGGAGAGAAGCAGGCAGTAAGGCACTTATTATGCAAGTGTTGGGTCCCTTGAAGCTGGGGTTGCAGACACTCTGGCGTGGGTGCTGGGAACATAACTCAGGTCCTCTGGAAGAGCAGTAATTGCTCTTAACCTAACCGCTGAGCCATATTTCCAGGCCCCTCCCACATTTTAAAAAAGATTTATTTATTTATTTTATGTATATGAGTACACTGTAGCATCTTCAGACACATCAGAATAGGGCATTGGATCCCATTACAGATGGTTGTGAGCCACCATGTGGTTGCTGGGAATTGAACTCAGGACCTCTCAAAGAGCAGAGCAGTCAGTGCTCTTAACCGCTGAGCCATCTCTCCAGCTTCCACCCCAACTCTTTTTTTTTTTTGTTTTGTTTTTCGAGACAGGGTTTCTCTGTATCACCCTGGCTGTCCTGGAACTCACTCTGTAGACCAGGCTGGCCTCGAACTCAGAAATCCCCCTGCCTCTGCCTCCCAAGTGCTGGGATTAAAGGCGTGCGCGACTACGCCCGGCTCCCCCTCCTATTTTTGTTTTCCGTTTTTTCTTTCTTATTAAAGGCTCATTCTGTAGCCCAGGCGGCCTCCATCCTGTGACAATCCCAACTGCCTCAGCTGCCTAGACGCTGGGTCGCAGGTAAGCACCACTGGGTCTGGCTCTTTTGGAGATTAGGGTTGGGGGACTTTTCTGTTCTTTTTAGTTGTACTTTCAAAAAATACCCTGCAATGTGTACACGTTTACCTATATGAGGAAAACATTATTTAAAACACATATTGGATTGTTATGTAGATTTTATAACAGTAAAAAAAATGTTATCATGTACTTACCATAAATCTTTCGAGTCCTAGGTACTGATCGGATAGTGAGCAAACATGTTTCCTGCCTTCACTCGGCTCATGCCCCACTGTAACACTTTGAATTCTAGTGGGATCTAGAACATTCTTTCCGTTATTAAGTGCCTTGTGTTCTGACCTCCACACATGTACTTGACTTTTCCTACCCAACAGGCAAATACTGCTTCAGTAGGAATCAAATCCTTTATTCTCGTGGTTTTTATACTTAAATATTTAGGGTCCTTTTCATACTTAGGTCAAAAAATTCATTCTTTCCCCACTTTTGTATACAATGACAAAATTTAGACTAAAATTTAATGTCCAAGTAGTATCATTTTGTTTGAGACATAGCCCTGGCCAGCCTAGAACTCACTCTGTATACTAAGTTGGTCTCGAACTCACAGAGATCTGCTTGCCTCTGACTCCACGCCCAGACAACTTTGTTTGTTTTTGATAAACTCTCCTGCAGCTGGTGAGCCTGTGAGTCGGTCAGTGTGTTAACCGCAGATGACCTCCTAGCTCCACTTCCCAAGTGCTGAGATTACAAGCTTGAGCGACCGGGCCCACAAGAAACATTCTTTCTTGGTGAAATGCTCCAGGCCTTGGGTGCTATTTCCATCAGGGGAGGGTGAGCTGGGGGAGGGGCTGTGAGGGAGGAAGGAGAAGGGGACGGGGGCTGTGATTGGGATGTAAAGAGAATAAATTAACAGAAAAACCAAACCAAACAACAGCAAAAAGCTTGTCATGTAAAAATCTCAGTGATCCTTTTTTTTTTTCTTTAAGAATTCAACAGAGAGCCCTCTGCTTCCTGTGTACGGGTGAGTATGTGTTCCGATAGCTTCCTGTTCCTGCTACGGTGCCTCTCTTGCCTGATGATGTCATGTCTTCCCTGCCATAAGGGCTCAATCCTTCTGGAACTGTAAACAAACAAAAAAGCACATCCTTTCTTCTCCTCCTTCCTGCCAAAAACTAACTCAATAGATAACTTACTATTCTGCCATACTCATTTAAATTTACTAGATCATATATTTTCTTTAATAGGGAGATATGTGCCAGCAATTAAGGCCGAGGAAGGAATGAATGCCCTTGTGTTTGAGGCCAGCCTGGGCTCCATAGTGAATTCTAAGCTAGCCAGGGCTAGAGAGCCCTTGTCTCAAATAAACAATAAGTAAGTAAACATCCATTGAAACCACTAAAATCATGCTATTATGAGGCAAATGATTTAAGTTTTTTTTTTTTAATTTTATATGTATGGGTGTCTGTGTGCCATGTCTGTGCAGCAGAGCTTAGAAGAGGGAGGGCAGCTGATCCCCTGGAACTGGAGTTACATACAGTTGTTAGCTGCTGTGCAGGTGCTGGGAATCAAACCCACGTCTTCCAGAAGAGCAGCACTGAGTCGTCTCTCCATTGCCACCCAAGCAGAGCGGTGACCTGTTCAAGATTCACAGAACCCACTCCTTTTCTGTCACTTTACCCACTCTGTGTTCCTCAGTAATTCAGTGCTCTTCTGAGCTGCCTGGAGCAAAGACTTGCAGTATCCAATTAAACCGTTCCAGGGACAGCAAGATGGCCTAGTGGGTAAAGGCACAAGCCACCAAGACTAATGGTGACTGAGTTCAATCACTGAAATTCATATGATAGAGAAAAAAGACATTCACAGTTCTCTTCATATCTCCACAGGCACACCACAGCATACATACACATGTATACAAAGTGCATGCACGCTAACACAATCACACATGTAAATAAAATTGAAAAAACTTAAGTACATGATTCAAAGTACATAATATTATCCACAAATGTTACTATAGGAGATTATGCCTAAAGTCTATGTAGACAGCAATATTAGAATGGACAGGTGCCACCTTCAGTGAGTTCTTTTAAAATCTTTAATTATAAAACCAATGTGTTTTACACTAAATGCATTCATAGAAATTCGTCATCAGTATTCAAGATCACTTACCACTAATTATGGTTTCAAAGACAGTTTCAAAATACTAAGCACGGATCTCTAGTTACATTTAGAAACATTGAAACATCTCCTTGTCATGCATCCACACCCACCCACACGTACTTACATGCAGACCCACACATGAAAAAAAAAAAAAAGAAAGATAGATTTCCTTGTGAGCTAGACATAGTGACGCTCACGTATATCCCAGTACTTCGGAGACAGAGACAAGGAAGACCGCTTTGAGTTTAAGGCCAATCTGGGATACAAATTATATAGCAAATCTCTGTCAGGAGGAGTAAATATCTTCTTTTTTTTTTCCTGTATTTTCTACTATACCAGATACTAAATGTTAGTTTGCTAATAACATTGCTGCATAACTATAACATTGTTGCACAGCTATAACATTGTTGCATAGCCATAAGATCATGTAAATGAGACATTTAATTGGATCCTTATGTTCTCCTTGAAGCAGTAGTTCTTGGACTTTGCTGTTCACCAGGATTACAGAAAGGCTTCTTAAACTATGGGATGTAACTCCTAATGGGGTTATCTAACTAGACGTGAGCATCACAAAAACAAACAAACAAACAAAAACAGAAACAAAAACAAACAACAAATGGCAACAATAAAAGGATTCTGGGCACACAATGCCCAAGAATAAAAATCAAACGCATGATGAATCCGGGCTTTTCTGAAAGCATTTGTGGGTACTGCATCATGCGGCTTCACCTCAGCCCTGGTTCTAAACACACAAACATGCATACTTTGCACAAACTGTGTATGCCTCAGCCATACCGCACCAAGGACACTGTGAAACACCAGCTTAGAGTCAAGATTACTGCAAGTTACAAACTGCAGTGTTTTTACTATACATGTAACATTTTCTGCTCCTATAAGAACATATGGGGGCTAGAGAGGTGGCTCAACTCAGTGGTTAAGAGCACTTGTTTCTCTTGCAGAGGACCCAGGTCAGCCAGCCATCGCTCTAGTTTCAAGGGAGCTGATGACCTCTTCTGACCTCCACAGACACCAAGCATGAATGTGATGCACATACATACATACACGCAGGCAAAATACTCACATATAAATGCTTTAAAAATGAATACTGGTCTAAAGTCAGTTTAATTATAAAGAACAAAGACATTTTATATTTTCCTGCAGTCATTCCTCAAATGTATCAAATACTTTTGGATGGGATTGTAGAAGAATGTTTGATTTGAAAACAGCTGTTTGCATTGCTCACTTGAGTTTAATAAAAATTGCTAAATGAATTTTGCCTTGTAATTAGGAGAGACTTGTCAACCATTTTGGAATCAGCCCTAAATAGACCTCTGCCATTTTGTGCTGTATATGAATGCAAAGTGGTCTCCTCAACATGATCTGTAAAATCAAATTCTCAATCAACCGTGACCAATGCTGAAGATGCTCTATGCCCTGTAATATCAAATATTCAGCCAGGACTTAATTATTCATGAAACAGTAAATAAGCAATACATCTCATTAGTGTGCTCATTTGCATTTATCCTTAGTAAATAGTAAAGTTCTATGAATATCCAAGAATTATGTTAAAATAAATGTATGATTTATTAGCAATGAATGTTTAATTTGTATACCTATTCTAACTGCCTATATGGCTGTAATAGTTTTGCTTCTCTGTTACTCTGATAAACCATGACCAAAAGCAACTTGGGGAGGAAAGAGCTTATTATATCTTACAGGTTAGAAGCCACCATCGAGGGAAATCAGGGTAGGGGCTCACAAAGGAACCTGGAGGCAGGAGCTGAAGCAGAAACCATGGAGAAATGCTGCTTTGCTCATACTGCATGCATGCGTGTCTGGTGCACACAGACTCCAAAGAGGGAATCAGGTCTCCTAGAACTGGAGTTAAGGATGATTGTGAACTGTTATGTGGCTCCTGGGAACCACACCCACCCATGTCCTCTGGAAGAGCAGCCAGTGCTCTAAACCCTCAGCCACCTCTCCAGCACTCCCCACCCCCACCCCCAAAGTATTTTTAAGAGATGAGGTCTTGTGACTGAGGCTGTAGCTATGTGGTAGTGTGCTTGCCTAAACAGGGATTAGGGTTAGAGTTCAGAGGTAAGAGTCTGTCTAGCATGTATGAGATCCTGAGCTCAGTTCCTAACTTGGAAAACAGAAAAGACTGGTGTGGGCCTTGGGAAGGCATGGTACTTCTGGCTCACCTCTGGGGCATGCATGCATCTAGTAGGAGAGACCTTGGACTGTAAAAGAGAAGAAAGTAAACTAATGAATAATATATGCTGATTTATAATCTGAGGCACCATCTTGTGCCGTCTTTTATAGCCAACCAGCATCTTAGTGTGCTTCCATTTCTCCATGCATGTCTGAAGATTTTAGTATTTTTGGGCATTTATCATGTACAAGATATGATTACACAGTGGAAAGGATACAAAAAAAAATCACTTATCCCTTTACATCTTTGGAAAGCAAATACGATGTAAGCATAGTTGAAATGGGTACATTTTAGGGACTCTTCAATTCTAAAACCTTTACATATTAGTATCGGATAGGATAAAGAAGGGGGGAGATCAAGGGAGTGCAAATGTGAGAGAAAGGGGGGGAGAGAGAGAGAGAGAGAGAGAAAGAGAGAAAGACAGAGAGAGAGAGAGAGAGATCGAACACAGGTGCATACATTTACAAGTCATTGTTCTAAAAGCCAAAGAAAACAAATTAGAAGGCAGAAATAAGAGTTAGTTCAGAGGTCTCAAAGTCCAGTGTCTCGGGCAACAAGATAACAAGTTTCAGAGTCAGGCACAAGGACACCCCGCTTTGATTCTCTTACTTATCTTGCATGACCTTGGAGAGATCACCTAGGGTCTAGGAATTATTTTTATTTGTAAAACAGAACAATAGCACTGCGGTGCTTAGCACACAGTGACACACGGACAGCCACTGACTGACTACATTCATACTGCAGTGTATCTCTGGCTCACTGGTCTGACTTTAAGCTGCTTATGTGAGAAAAGGAATGTGCTTATTTATTTCTATGAAGCAGCATTTAGCACAGTGTTTGGCAAATGCTAAATACTGCTATGAATAAACATTCTCATTATAGTAAAATTATTTTATTATTTGAAATCCTTCCTGTAGTAAGGAAACAGTAAACTTCATGTTAACTGTTTTAAAAAATAGTTTTAAATTATATTTTCTTAGAATTTACTGTTAATTATGCATATCATAAAATGTCAGATGGTTTGGTACTTTGTTTGAACATAGCCGGTCATCTATGCTGAAGGAACTGAATAATATAATAATTTCCCATGGTCTGTATCAACCACAAAAGCTACCAGGCAACAGAGAAAGCTGTATTTATTTGACAACCACTTTAAAAAAGTTATAATAAAATAAAAAGCTTTTTAAACCAAGGAAATTCTCAAAATGGAAAGCTCAATTAATTAAAATCTTTTATAGTCTTCGGGGAAATGAGAAGAAATTCAGTTTCATGGTTTGATGATTCTGACCTATGTAGGAATATAAAATGTACTAATTACTTAATGTCGTATTTAATGGGCTTTTCCACTGTGGCGTTTAATTAGCTCATTTGACTAAGAGTATGACTCTAAGGCGCTTTTTACAATCATTGGACTTTGTTTTAAGAGAATACCTTTATTTTATATTTGATTTTCAATGTTTTACCCTCCTCCTCCTCCTCTTCCTCCTCTTCCTCCTCTTCCTCCTCTTCCTCCTCTTCGCTTACTGGGATCAAACTCAGGGCTTCATGAATGCTTCTGAATTACTTTGCCACTTAGCTGCACCCTAGCTCACTGATCGTCAATATAGTTTAATAGACCTAAATTACCATCTTTTTGCTCAGTTTTTGATAAGTGCTGGGACTCAAACCCAAGTCCTCAGTATATGGTAATATCACTTGTCCTCTATTTTTTCTTCTTTTCTCTTATAGTCAATGAAATTCTGGCCTTTAATGACAAGATTTACTTGGAGTCATTTTTAATGCACTATTCAAAAGACTAGTGCCTTTACAGTGACGATTCTGAACCTTTACAGCAGACGGGTACAATGGTAACACTTTTAGGATACGTACTATCAATTTCTCAAGTTAATTTAGAATCTACTGCTTATTAATGACCAGTATGTGTTTATGGGGTTCTAAAATATCATATGCTACATTTATGATATTAATATAGTTTTCAAACTCAAAAGTCTTTCCCTTCCTTAAAATAATTTTTAAAAATAGGGGCTGGAAAGATGGTTTAGCAGTTTAGAACACTACTTGCTCTTGCAAAGGACAGGAGTTCAATTCCCAGCACCCACATGGTGGCTCATAACCATCCCTAACTCCAGTGCTAGGGGATCCAACAGGGCCTCTGACATCCTCTTCTGGTCTTCACAGGCACCAGGCATACACATGGTACACACATATATATGTAGGCAAAACACTCATATATTTTAAATAAAATAATAAAAAAATTTTAAAGTATCTGGGTGTGGTGGTACATGCCTTTAATCCCAGCACTAGAGAGGTAGAGGCAGGTGGATTTCTGTGAGTTCTAGGACAGCCTGGTCTACAGAGTGAGTTCCAGGCCAACCAAGGCTGCATAGTGAGACTGTCTCAAAATATTAAAAAAAAAAAAAATTAAAAGGGAGGGCTGAAGTTGTGCCTAGAAAACATGGTTGGCATTCATGAAAATTTTGGTTCAAGGTTCAAACATCAAAGAAAATAAATATGAACTGAGAAATGACATTGGCAAAGTGTTTGCCGGGCAAGCAAAGGACCAAAGGATCTCACCAATGCCCACAGGCATGGCATCGCTCCTGTAATGCTAGTGCTGGGAAGAAAGAGACAAGAAGGCAGATCCCTAGAGCTCTTGACAACCAAGCAGGGGTTGGGGATTTAGCTCAGTGGTAGAGCGCTTGCCTAGCAAGCGCAAGGCCCTGGGTTCGGTCCTCAGCTCTGGAAAAAAAAAAGACAAAATAACAAAAAGACCAAAAAAAAAAAAAAAAAAAAAAAAAACAAGGTAACTGACAACCAAGCAGCCCAGCTCAATCAGTGAACTTCGTGTTCAGTGAGAGACCCTGTCTCAAAAAACAAGGTGGGGAGCAATTAAGGAAAAGTGATATTGCCCTCTGACCTCTGTGTGCACGCACGTACAAGCACACATTTTAAGAAGGGATTGCTTTTCAAAACAGACATGCATCGAGTAGATGGCTATAACATTAGGAATTAAAAATATAGAGGGAAAAAAAAGCTGCCTCTGGCTACTTCAATAATAATTGAAATTTAAAATTTAAATAGATTGCAGCATTACTCAACTACTTAATAGGAAAAAAATATCTCCAGGCATCTTGGTAAATGAACAATTACCTTTAAAGAAAAAAATTGCCATTCCTACCAACTATGCACCAAGATGCAAACTGCTTTTTTAATTTATTGTTTAAATAATTGCTAGATTTCAAATTCTGTTTGCAATAGCAGCACTAAGAACTTTTTCATTTCTTTTCTTTTATAAAGCAAGGGGATGACGGTGAAGAGTGCCTGCCGATGAGGGTGGGTGGTTATTGTAAGATGATTTCTTTATTTTTATATTGTGTGCATTTGGTGTTTGGCCACCAGATCTTCTGGAACTGGAGTTTTGGATCACTTTACAGTTGGATCACAGCAGACAGTTGTGAGCTGGCATGTGGATGCTGGGATTCAAACCTGAGTCCTCTAGAGGAACTAACTGCCAGTGCTCTTAACTGTTGAGCTATTTCTCCAGCCCTACTTTTTTCTATTATTAAAAGGAAGAGTTTAGAATAGTATTTGGTGAAGAAAAAAAAAATCCTTAAACTGCTCTTCATCTATAGGCAGTCTCTAAACAGGCTAACTCTGCATGAAAGACAGTATGAAAAGTCTGCTTCCCCTCCATCGAAAGTGATGCTAATTATAGTAACCAGAAGATGCCTGCCTGTGGCAGAAAGGCAGAGAATTCTGTATCTGTGAGTATCTCAGGAGGCAGTGTTGACTAAGTTAGACTTGAGGAAGAAAAAACAATGTCAGCCAGACATCGTGGTGAAAAGCTTTAATCCTGACATTAGGCGGGGCAGAGGCAGGTGGCTCTCTGTGTTCCAGGACAGTCTGTTCTACACAGAGAAACCCTGTCTGTCTCCAAAAGGAAGAGAGACCACTGACAGGGAAATTAGCTGGGAGGCTACTAAAATAATAATACAAGATCTGATAAAAGGCCAGACTAGAGCTAGGGAGATGGCTGTGGGTAAAACGCTCGCTACACAAGTGTTAGGGCCCAAGTTCAAATCTCTAAAATCCCATGGGAAAGCCAGAGGAGGAGGGACAATAGCTCACAGGCCAGCTAGCCTGGGGTACACAGTGGGAAAACAAGGTAGAAAGTGTAAAGTGACACGGAAGGCTGACCTCTGACCTCCAGAGGTGCCTGCACTCACACACGGACACACGCACGCATGTGTGTGCGCACACACACATACATAACACGAGAAATTTAAAAAATCATCTGAATTAAGCAAACGGCAATGATAAAAACTCCAGGAGCTACTATATTTGCTTGCATCTTCACAGAGATTTTTCTTGATAGAAAATAGATTTGCAATGTAACAAGAATCATAAAATGGTTGCCATTAACTGCCATTCCTTACCTCAGACTCTCGAGAGAACAGTACATTGACATACCGATAGGGAAACTTTTCTTTTGCATCTGTCTTGGCTTTCTCGTCTACAGAATTATTTACTAATATAATACATCTATTTCCTGCCATGGGTAAGGGAGGGAACAAGCCTGTAACAATGGCAAAACCAACTCTCCACGACGTCGTGTCAGGACAGTGCGCTACTGGATGAGGGCAGCAGTCATTCCGGATGCAGACAATGCTGACCGTCACCAGATTTATAACTTTCACTTTATTTTCCACAAAGATTATTTTATTTACCAATCTAAATTGGGGAAATGCCCTGGGCAAGGCAGGCTTCCCCATCCACTCCCCAGATATGGTCTTTGCCAGTGCTGATGATAACCTCAGGCTTCGCTCCTTGTCTCAGCCCCGAAAGCGCTGGCTTGAGTTCTTTTTCTCTTTTCTCTTTAAGTCAAAATGTTGGACTGAGGATGTGACTCAGTTGGTGGAGCGATTTCCAGCACACCCCGAGCCCTGGCCTCCATTTCTATTACTATCTGAAACCAGGCATGTGGATGCACACTGTAATCTCAGCCTTGGAGGAGGGGAGAGAGGACTGAAGACTCAGAATTATCCTAATACAGATCAACTTCTAGGCCAGGCTGGGCTACATAAGATGCTGTTTCAAAACACAACAACAAAAGGCAAAGGCCATGGGCTGGGTGGGGCTACAGTTCAGTTGGTAGAGTGCTTTCAAACATGAACAGAGTCCTGAGTTCAATCTGCAGTACCACATAACCCAGGAGTGGCGGTGCATCAGGCCGGTCGGTAGCCCAGTACTCGGGTGGCAGAGGCAGGAGGATCAAAAGTTCAGTGTTATCTTCAGCCACATAACAAGTTCAAAACCACCATTTCATATAATACTTTTTTTTTTCCAGGACAGGGTCTCTCTGTGTAGCCCCAGCTGTCCTGGAACTCACTCTGTAGACCAGGCTGGCCTTGAACTCAGAGATCTGCCTACCTCTGCCTCCTTAGTGCTGGGATTAACCACCCAGCACATGATACTCTTTAAAAAAGGATTGGTGGTAACTCAGACAATAATGGTTTTTGCCACCAAGCCTAATGACCAGAGTTCCATGCCAAGAACATACATGGTGGAATGAGAGAGCTGACTCCTCCAAATTATCCTCTGACCTTCATGTGACCTCCACACATGCCCACACATACAACAAACAAATGTAATCTTTTTAAACTAGAAAGAAAGAAATAATTCTATGGGGAAGAGATGTTTAAAAATAAAACCTAGTAGTTGAGTTGAACAATAAAAGAAAAGGGGAAAAAAAAAAAGCTGATTGAGCAAAGAAAACAAAAGCTCAGAGGTGGGGAGAGAGCACCTCGGTTCTGCAAACTCCATCAAGATCTTTATGATTGGGGAATAGTTACCAGCAAGAACACAGGGTAGCTGAGCTGAGAACGGGTGAGGCAGCCAGGAGCAGCCTCAGGTAGGACCCTGCAGGCTCATCAAGCAGGGCAGCCCCAGCTACAAGCTGAGGACACTAGATATGTTTAAGAAGACAGAAAAGCAACACCCTGAAATATGCAAAATTGCCTGCTACTTTGTAGCTTGGACCAGGCTGGTGGGAGGCAGAGCATTTTGTTTTCATTTAGAAATGAAATGAAAAGGTTTCTAAACAAAATAATTAAAATGCTCCATTTTGCTTCTCTATGAGGGGCTAGAGACTTCCTGAAATGGTTCCCTAAAGACGCGCTGCTCTAAACACGGAAACCTAAGAATGTGAATGGGACATCACTTGATGGTTGTGTGCTCATTACGCTGTGCTAGTTTCTCTCCCAGTGCTAGGGATTGAGCTCAGGGGTCCCACACATGAGGGATAGAACTGTTATCTCGGAGTGAAGTGTACAACTCCAGTCTTTAAAGAAATATGTATTACGTCTAAACCTGTACTGTTTGCCAGGACAACCACTGACCACCCTGTGGCTAATAAGTGTTCAAGTAGAGATAGAATTGTGCTGTCTTTATAAAATATGCACAGAACTTTAGAAACATGAAATAAGAATTTATATATTATTTATGTAGATTACAGAGAGATTGAAATGTAAATGTTTTGGGCACTTCTGGATAAATCAGTTATTAAGACTAAACTAACCTCTTTTTCTTTTCAATTTTTTTCTCTTTTATTCAAGATAGGATTTCCCTACATAATCCTGGCTGACCTCATTGTATAATCCAGACTGGCCTCAAACTCACAGCAATCCTTCAGCCTCAGCCCACTGACTGCTGAGGTTACAGCTACTACACCAGCTCTTTTCACTTTCTGCTGTGTGATTGATGCAAAATTTAAAACAATACGTGTGACTCATATACATTCCTATCGAATAGGGGGTTGGGGGGGGCGGGGTTAGCTGAATGGTGAAGCATCTGCCTAGCAAATACACAGCCTTGGTTCAATCATCAGCTGCAAGAAAATACAACAAAACAAACAAAAAAACCAGGGCCGGGCAGTGGTGGCGCACGACTGTAATCCCAGCACTTGGGAGGCAGAGGCAGGTGGATTTCTGAGTTCAAGACCAGCCTGGTCTACAGAGTGAGTGCCAGGACAGCCAGGACTGCGCAGAGAAACCCTGTCTCGAAAAAAACAAGAACAAACAAACAAAACAACAACAACAACAACAAAAAAAAAAAGGTAACCTACTCGATAGAGCTGGTCTACCATTCTGGGCACTCATTCCTCTTCTACAGTGTTCCAAATCGGGATTATAATCAGCCAAAAGTATTTGTCTCTAGATAGCTGTGTAAAAATGCAAGCAAGGTGTTATAGCAAATGAAATAGCAACAAGAAGGGATAGAGAGAAGCCGGGCGTGGTGGCGCATGCCTTTAATTCCAGCACTCAGGAGGCAGAGGCAGGTGGATTTCTGAGTTCGAGGCCAGCCTGGTCTACAAGGTGAGTTCCAAGACAGCCAGAGCTATACAGAGAAACCCTGTCTCGAAAAACCAAACCAAAAAAAAAAAAAAAAAAAAAAGAAGGGACAGAGAGATGGCTCAGTGGCCCAGCACCTGCATGACAGCATACCACTGTAACACCAGCCAGTGCCCTCTTCGGCCTTGCCAGGTACTGAGCACACACAGAATGCAACACACACACAAGATTAAATTTACTTACTTTTAAATTTATTTATAGAATGGAGGGTTTTTCTGAGGCTTATGGTTCGAAGGGTTATGATAAGAGTCCCTCACCATCAGAGAGGGGTAAACAAAATTTTAAATAACAAGAATGTAAGGAAAGCAGACCTCTCACAGTGCTATTAGACAAAGCAATTTGGTAATATTGATACAAAATATCAATCGGACCATTCTTCTTCTAAATATACAACTCAGAAAGTTATGAACATATGCATATGGAGACATACCCAAAGTGTAGGGAATTTATAGGGCAGAGGTCACTGGCTATTTTTCCACAATGTGGAGTTGCTTCTTGAAAGCAACTGCCATGCCAGAGACTTCATTTCCCATACTCCTTTGTTGGGGAATGCAGGCCATGGTGCACATGACTAGTCTAGCCAATGGAACATGAAGAAAAATGATACATCTATGCTACCTTTAACGCCTGGCCTCTAAAACCCGCAAACACCAGTCTCTCTCTAATGGTTAACTGATGGATGCTGATGCCTACAGCAACTTTGCAAAGCTCCAGAGCTTCTATCAGCCTGGCTCTCTCTCACCAAAGCCATGAGACACAGATCCTTCTTTGCTACTGAAGGGACTCCAAGCAAGCAAGAAATTAACGTGATAAAACTTTGAGGTTTCAGGATGTTTCCATTAGGACAACTAGTGTTAACTTTCTGATATGTGAATACTATCTCCAAAATGGAAGCGACCCACATGTCCACCACAATGAGATTGAATAAATAATCACAGCCAAGGAAAAAACAGAATGTAGTAGCTAAAAATGGGAAGATAAAAGAACTACTTCTACTGGGTACATCTGTTTTTCAAAGGTCTTTAAAAAGCTCATTACCAAAAAAACCAAAAACCTCACTATGTGTTGACCAAATCATGTGCAGTTAAATGTATTGTAGGCTGGGGTTTTTTGTTTTTTGTTTGTTTGTTGGTTGGTTGGTTGGTTTTCGAGACAGGGTTTCTCTGTATAGCCCTGGCTGTCCTGGAACTCACTTTATAGACCAGGCTGGAATCGAACTCAGAAATCGGCCTGCCTCTGCCTCCTGAGTGCTGGGATTAAAGGCGTGCGCCACCATGCCCGGCTACAGGCTGGTTTTGAACTTGCAGCAATTTTTCTGCCTCAGCCTCTGGGTGCTGGGATTACAAGTATGAGCCACCACACTTGGTTCCATAAGAAGTGTTTCATTTCCTTAAAATAATTGAAAATGTAGTAATATGTTGAAACTAAATAATGAATATATTAGCATTTTGTCTCATTATTCTGTTTTTTTTTCAATAAATTACTTTATAATACTAACGCTCATTTCTTTATACTGTCATGCATGGATGGTCAAAGAATATATAAACTGAGAAATGGGCTCACTGATGGTTTATTTCATCTCTGTAGGAATATCATATAGTGTACTTACTCAAAAATACTATGTCACTAGGTAATATAATCTTACTGTACCAACATTGTATGGTCCGCCGATGTAACAAATATTGTTATAACTTATGTGACAAAAAAAAATACCTGCTTCAAGTATAAAATAGTAAAATCATGTTAAAAGACATTAGAGCTAGGTAACTAGGTATCAAAAACCTTAAAATAAATACATAAATATTTTGTTGTTGTTTTGCGTTTTTGTGGGGGTTTGATTTTATTTTTATTGAGACAGGATCTCTCTATGGAGCCCTGGTTGTCCAGAAACTTCCAAGCTGGCCTGGAACCCACAGAGATCCACGTATCTCTGTCTCCCAAATACTGGAATTAAAAGTGTGCGCCACCATACCCAGATGTAAATATCTTTTAATATAGCAATCTCAAATCCAGAAAGAAGTCTTAAGAAAATGAGACTTATCCAAAGGATGATCACCACAATATCCTCGAGTAATCAAAAGCTGGGAACACCTAACTTGTTCTTAGAACTCAAATTACTGAACACGCACAGAAAATCCTATAGGACATAATGAGAGAAGTGAGGAGAAATGTGACTTTATTTATTTATATATATATATGTATATACATGAGAGAGAGAGAGAGAACCATAGATTGCCTGCATCTTAGAAGGGACTTTGGACGTTAAACACCTTTAGAACTGTAAGACTATGGGACTCATGTCATTGGACTGAGTTTATTTTGCATTACTAGGTAGATGGCAACAAGCCAATGGGAGAAGGGACAGAAAACTATAGCTTGGATGTAAAATGTGCAACACGGGGTCATACATTTGAACACTGCTGTTTGGGAAGGGTGTGGAACATTTTAGAAGGGGTCTCGCTGGTAGACACAGGCACACAGGGGCAGGGTTTAGACAGTTCTAGGTAGCCCAGTTCTGGCTCAACATTTCCATTTCCTCATCTATCTAGATAGAACATGTCACACCTAAAGCTCTGCCACCATAAAGGGCATCCCACCCACCATGCTTCTCTGTATCCTTTTCCCCTAGGCTGCTTCTTGCTTCTGTTGAATATTTTTTTTTCTCAGCAACAAGTCACACACACACACACAGAGCATGCACGTATAATTTGTCAACTTGTCAGGGTCTGCCTATGAGGGAGTTGCAAGACTGGCTTAAATGAGATTGGAAGATGCACTATGGCCGGCACTATCTCATAGCCAGAGTCCTAGGATAAACTTGAGAAGGCAAGCGAGGTGCTGGCGCTCACTTCCATCTGCTTCCTGCCGGTGTTCTCCTGCTCTGTGGCTGCAGCTGCATCCTCAAGCTGTGAGCCAAAATAAACCCCCCTTCCCTTCTCCTGCTTTTGTGAGATGCTTTGTCAGTGATGAGAGAAACAAGCAATGCACAGGACCTTGGTATTATAACCCAGGTTAGCTAAACTCACCATCCTCCTGCCTCAGGCCTCTAAGTGCTGGGGGTTATGGGCTTGTTTTGTTTGCAGTGCTGGGATCAAACTGCTTGTCATGCCTATGCTACACATGTTCTCTGCCACTGAGCCACATCTTCACCCCACTACACCAACCTCTCTCTCTTTTAATTCCCCACTTTAAAACATGGTTTCACTATGGAGCCCTGGCTGGCCTCAAACTCAGAAATCTACCTGCCTCTGCCTCCCAAGCGTGGAAATGAAAGGTCTGTGCCACCAGGCCAAGACCAGTCTTTTTGTTTGTTTGTTTGTTTTTTAAAGATGTATTTGTTTATTTTATGTATGTGAATACACTGTCATTGTCTTCAGACACACCAGAAGAGGGCATCAGATCCTGTTACAGATGGTTGTGAGTCACCATGTGGTTGCTGGGAATTGAACTCAGGTCCTCTGGAAGAGAAGTCAGTGCTCTTAACTGCTGAGCCATCTCTCCAGCCCTGTTTGCTTGTTTCTGAGACAGGAGACAGGGTTTCTTTATGTAGCCCTGGATGAACTCACTATGTAGACCAGGCTGGCCTTAGAATCAGAGATCCACCTGCCTGTGCCTCCTGAGTGCTGGAATTAAAGGCGTGTGCCACCACTGCCCAGCAGACATTTCTTATATACCAATGTTTCTTAAACACACAACACTTTTGCTTGAATTCTACTCGTTTCTGAAACATACTATCTTTTTTGGAAAAATTATGTTTAACTAAGTAGGGCACAACAAAAGTTTTATGCAGTAGGCAGTGGGTAGGGTACACCTTTAATCCCAGCACTCGGGAGGCAGAGGCAGGTAGATCTCTGAGTTTGAGGCCAACCTGGTCTACAGAGTTCCAGGACAGCCAAGGCTACATTAAAAACAACAACAACAACAACAAAACAACAACAACAAAACTTGTGTTTCTGTTACAAAGTTCAATCTTAAACTTAAAAAAAATATATTAATGGGTGTGCATGGGCATGAGTGTGTGTGTGTGTGTGTGTGTGTGTGTGAGTGTGTGTGAGTGTGTGAGTGTGTGAGTGTGTGTGTGAGTGTGTGTGTGTGTGTGTGTGTGTGTGTGTGTGTGTGTTGGGTTCCGGGGATGTGGTGGGCGGTATGCACACAGAAGCAGGAGAAGGAACTGGATCCCTCACAGCTGGAGTGTGGACGTTACACCCGTCTTGTTAGGGAGTGCCAGGACTTTAATTATGGTCCTCATCCTTGCATAGCAAGCCCTCAGTCTCTGAGCCATCTCTCTAGCCCCCAGTTATTGCAGAAAAATTTAAGTTATTTGTCCATTTCATGAGAACTAAAAAATTTTAAACTGGGAAATATAATCCTTAATTTTATTTAATCAGGCACAGGTGAACTGCACAGTTTACAATGCCCTAAAAGTTAGAGCAGGCACCACTATTAATCTCTGAGTCACAGGTTTACTGCGAAATCAGCTGCGTTCAGAGCAAATTACCAATTTCCATAATTACAGCAAATATTAATAGCACTGTCTTCTTGGCACTACTGGGGATTGGATCTGAGGTCTTCCTTATGCTAGGCAAGAGATTCACCACTCAGCTACATCCTCATCTTCAACTCTTGCATTTTGGAAGTGCATGCTATGTGTCCTTAAACTTGCTGTAGCACAGGCTGGCCTCAAATGGGCCATCCTACAGCCTCCATCTTCAGATTGCTGAGAATTACAGTTATGCACTACCGTGCCTGGCTTAATTCTATATTTTGTATATAATAGATTTTTACCATTTTTCTTTTGCTCTTATGAATTTAGCTACACCTTACTGTAAAGATCACCGGTTGAATGGAGGAGATATAGACATTAGACACGAGTGAAACAAGAGCTTATAGAGTATGCGCTGGGCAGTCTGGAAGGGGACATAGAAGGGTCACAGGTCATCATAAGTGTGGGGATGGTTTCCTAAACAATGCACAAAAGATTGGGCTGAGTGGTGGATGGAGTGCATTCCCAGCAGAGTAAAAGACACGATTGGGGAAATGCAGATATTATTTTTTTTCTTTTCCATTTTTTATTAGGTATT
Source organism: Mus musculus (assembly GCF_000001635.26). Classification (NCBI taxonomy): domain Eukaryota; kingdom Metazoa; phylum Chordata; class Mammalia; order Rodentia; family Muridae; genus Mus; species Mus musculus. Next base: position 482,807 of record NT_187003.1, read on the forward strand.
TAGCTCATTTACATTTCCAATGCTATACCAAAAGTCCCCCATAGCCACCCACCCCGGAAATGCAGATATTAAAGAGAGAATAAGATATGCACACTGTCTTAGTCTGCTATAGCTGTGTAGTTGCTAGAAGTGGATGGGGAGAGGGATACAAAGTCTCACTCCCTACAGCTCGGCTTTGCCTAAAGAAAGGTCCAGCTTTGTCCTCGGGTCTGAGGAGGAACGTCTCCAGAATCTCTGATTACATCAGAGATAGTCCTAAGTGTAGATGCCAGTGAGAATTCTGAAAACTGGGACTTGGGTGGGACTCAGAATGTCATACTCTGAGCACTGCGCCACATATTTGCACTGGATGATGTACTCCTGAGCATAGGACACTCTTGACTTCTGCTGCTTTTGTAGAGTACACCTCTTCCTTGGGCTGGTTTTAATCTATACCTTGTCCTTGCAATAAACTATATTCATAGTGGTCAATGACTTCTATTTGTCTTTCTAGAGAATTCCTGGATTTGAGGGTAGTTTTGAGAAACCCCAAACATTCAGCGCTGGTCTTAGAAATGAGGGTGGTCTTATATGATCTCTTTCTTCTAAACTTTGTTGAAATTCTGTCTTTAAAGTTGGGATCAGAAGTCTTGTATTAACTCACACAGTAAAAGAAGAGAACTGACTCCCAGAAGCGCGCACACACACACTATACATATATATGTAATATTATTACTAATATTAGTGTATATGTACAGTAATATATATTAGTAATACATATTACTACTAAAATTTTTTAATGTTTTAGTATAACACTTAAAAAATCTATATAATCTGAAGCTGGAGAGATGGCTTGGTGGTTAAGAGCACTCACTGTTCTTCCAGAGGACTCAGGTTCAGTTCCCAGCACCCACATGATGGCTCACAACCATCTGTTAACTATGCATGTGGTGCACTGACACAGACATATGTCAACTAAACACAGAGAGAGAGAGAATAAATAAAACTTAAAAAGAAAAAAAATCTATATGACTCAGTCCGATAGTAGTAACTCTGGCCACAAAAAAAGGTAAATAAAATGAACAAGAGGGAATAGTGTAAGTGAAACATTTACAAGGTTAAATAGACAAATCAAATGTGATATCAGGAATATGCTCACGACAAAAAGTATCAGGTGTCAGGCTGGAGCTGGAGCTGAGGGTGTAAGGCTAACCTAGCTTGAAATCCCCACAACACAGCAAACAGCCACTCCCAGATTACCAGGGTTTTAGACACCAGGTGGAAGCTGTTCCATTATCAGTCAAAGCAAGGATGGAGGCAGAGCTGGGAGCCATTAGCACAACCACAACAGCCAATCACGTGAGTGAATGGTATTGAGGACAGAGCAGTCTTGAGATGGTCAAGGACAGAACATCGGCATAAGAAGACGGGAAAGGCTATTTGAAAACTCTCAGCAAAGTGCCAGCCTCAAAGGCCAAGAGAAGAGAAAACCTTGGGAACTACGACTGACACTAAGCTGTATTTATGTCACCCTTTTTGTGTGTGTAAGTCGTCTCCACTTTTTTTAGTGACTTTATTACTCTTTATAAGGAAGTGTTTCATTTTTGAGATGAGTGATGATTTTCATGTGCATGTACGTAAAAACGAAACAAAGCTGAACGATTTTCTGACCTTTCCCAAAGTCATTCATGATTCAACAGAACTGAATTATTAGTGTCTATAACTGGTGATTTTGTCTTCCAAACCATTCTAAAAGTGCCATCTTCAATGCTACATCGAGCCATCTGTAACTACTTAACTTCGCCAGCCTGCTGTGATAGCTCCCTTCCCCTTGGGAAGCCCATCCCAGCCGAAAGGAATAACCGAGAAAACAACTGCTTTGAAAATGTGACAACTCAGCTTTAAAATGAGACTTCAGTGTATTTGATCCTCACAGATTAAAACAAATTGATTCTTAGTGTTGCATGGGGCTGGGGGACGCACAGTACTGACTGACTTATTAATCTATGCAAGTTGCTTATACCCTCGAATTCAAGTTGAATATAACATCAGTTATAATGTCTTAAGTGAGAATTAGGAAGTCAGGAGATGTGGCTTAATGGTAGAATGGATACCTACCAGGAGAAAAGGAGCCAGGCATGGGATCCTAGTACTTGGAAGATGAAAGCAGGAGAACCTTTCCATAGGTGGGATGGGAGCTGTTGATATTTTAAAATTATTGCTCTTTCAAAATTACATGTTGCTTTTGCCTAGGAATGGGATACTGATATACAAGTTTTATATTTTGAAGCAGTAAGGTAAAATTTTTATCCTAAATATTACTCTAAAATACTTTTTAGCCAGAGATGGTAGCTTACCCCATTAAGCCCAACACTTAGGAGACAGAGGCAGGAGAATCTCTATAGGTTCCAAGCCAGCCTGGTCTACATAGTGAGCTACAGGGCAGGCAAGGCTATACTGAAACCTTGTCACAAACACCCAAATCTCAGCCTAGTGGTGGTGGCTTGTGCCTTTAATTCCAGCACTCAGGAAGCAGAGGTGAGTGGATTCCTGTGAGTTCGAGGCCAGCCTGGTCTACAGAGTGAGTTCCAGGACAGCCAGGTCTACACAGAGAAACCTTGTTGAGAGAAAACAAAACAAAACAAAAATCCAAATAAACAACAAAACCAAACCTCCTCTCAAAAAGATTTCTTTACTTTTATTTTTTTGTGTGTGAACTGTATATATGTACACCACATCCGTGCTTGGGCCCATTGAGGATAGGAAAGGGCACAGGATCCATTGAAGTGGAGTTAAAGGTAGTCATGAGCCACTAGACATGAGTGCTGGAACCAAATCTCCATCTGTATACAATAGCAGCAAGCGTCCTTCTCCAGCTTCTAAGACATTTTCAAGTTGTCTAAACCTTCACTCTTTTCTTAGCTACATAACTTGGTTTTGTTGCTGCTGCTGTTTGAGGGGTTTTGTTTTGGGACAGGGCTGCTATGTAGCCTGGCTATTCTGGAAATCTCTCTGTAGATCAGACTGGTCTCAGAACTCAAACAGATCAGCCTGCTTCTACCTCCCTAGTACTGGGATAAACGGTGTGGGCCAGCACTGGCCTGCGATCTTGCTAACTGTTTTAAGTCACTTCTGAGTTTACCAAGATTAGGAATAACAGATGTCTTCTGTTCTTAGTCTCAAATGTGAGAGAACCAAATAATGGAGGAAAATGTGTTACTATACTACACTCCTAAGCAAAATTTCAGCTGGGCATGGTGGCAAAGGACTGGGAATATAGCCCAGTGAACTTGGTGAACATGCATGAGGCCCTAAGTTCAATTCCCAAAACAGGTGAAGAGAAAACACTGAGAGAAGTTGATATAATGTATCTTTTTAAGTCTTCTTTATCTATTTGTGGTCAGCTTTACTTCTAGGGACAGGAGAGAAGACTTGGTGGTTAAGAGTCTCAAAAAACCAAAAAAAAAAGAGCACTTACTGCTCTTCTGAGGACTGGAGTGGGGTTCCCAGGACCCATGTGTCAGCAATTAGCATCAGCCTGTCACTGCAGCTCTAGAAGATTCTACACCCCTGGCTTCTGCAGGTGCCTGCACTCACACACACATACCTACAAAGAGGCACATAATTTTCCCAGACATTTGAGGTCATCATTCCCTCTGTGACAGGTGTTTTGAGAGTCGGAGATTAAGCCAGGAAATGTTGGAATCATTTCTACAAGACTCGTTTTTTGCTTTTTGGTTTTTTTTCCAAATCTGGATAGAGGCCTCACATGTAAAATGAAGAGCTTGAACAAAACAATGGCCGAACACTACAGTTGGCTGATCCTGATTCTCCTAAGTCTTTTTTTTTTTTTTTTTTTTTTTTTTTGGTTTTTGGTTTTTCGAGACAGGGTTTCTCTGTGTAGCCCTGGGTGTCCTGGAACTCACTCTGTAGACCAGGCTGGCCTTGAACTCAGAAATCCGCCTGCCTCTGCCTCCCGGGTGCTGGGATTAAAGGCGTGCGCCACCACGCCCGGCTTTTATCTGGTGTTTTTTTTTGGAATAAAATAAAAACTAAAAATGTCATTACACATTTTGAAACATTTTTTTCATTTTGAAACTTTTACACCCACTAAAAACCTTAAAGATACATCACATAAACGAGCCAGCCATTTTATCTCGACTAGCATCAGAATAAAATACAGTACAAAGTCTGATATTATGTGAAGTCAGAGTATAAGTGTCCAATTTAAGGGGAAATAATATTTTCTAGCTGTAATTTTGCTAGTTTTAACTCAAACACAAACTTCTGTGCTTCATTGGCAATCACCTTCTCATCGTAATCATTTTTCTAATTGATATGTACATTTTGATTAATCTTGTTTCCTTATCACATTAAAAATAAAAAAACACCCACATCTTACCATTTCATTCTGTGCATCTCAGTTTTAAAAGCCTTGAAATGTTCAGACTGTACTACATTAATGGCAGTATGGGAGCGTCCCTAATCCTTAAATTGTTCTGGGAGCATATGTGTAAGGGTAAAAACTGTCCAGATAGTACTAGTCTGAGATAAATCCCTTCACTTTGGTAAATACTTCCACTATATTTAAGTGTCTGAATCATGTAATTTTTTTAAAATGGCATTCTGTAGGTCCTTTTCTGTGATAGTTAAAAAAAAAAAAAAAGAAATACTCAACCATTAATGCTGTTTATCCCCAGGTGGTGGTATTACACGCCATTTTATTTTTGCATTTCCCCAAAACACACAATTCCCCTGGTAATTGAACAGTATTTTAAAATTAATTACTGGATGGTTTATAAAGTGTGGCATCCGCACAGTCCAATTCTACAGATCTGCTCAGTGGCTTTTCCCTTTGACAGGCTGCTGCTTTTAACAGGAGAATGGTTTGATCAGTTGTCTATGAGGTCTGATGAAGACAAAATAGCTTTCTTTTCTAGCCCCCTCCAGGCTTTGGAGAAATCCAGGAAGTGGGTTTGAACTTAGCCGCAGTGAATCTTGCGATAGTAAACTTTTGGGGTGGTCAGAGTAACACCTTTCATTACAACTATTAGCTGAATGGCAAAAGACTCTCGGGTTTCCCAGTGTTTGCAGAGGCATTATTTCAGAACAATTCCATTTGGAAAGAAACGCGATTGTAAACCGTTTCTATTTCAAGCCCATAAAAAGCAGAACTCGGATGAAAGGCAAAGCCTTGACCTTTCTATTTTAGACTTGCATCTGGGTAGCTAAGCCATCTGCTTTTCTCCCACCTCCCACCCCATCTACTTAATGGACTGAAAATACTGCACTTAATTGCAATTTTATCCAACCAGGCTGACTTTTCTGACTTACGACCTCGTCTTTTCACCTAACGGCTTGCTCGGTAGGGTTTTACTTACCCTTCCTTCCCAATTCCTCCCTACCGCTCTCAATTATATGCTGTCAAATGTCTGCAAAGTATGATACTAGGCTCTCACGTAAGAAAGCCATCTATAGAGCCTTTTCATTTCAACAGTGAGCGCCTGACGGAAAATCTAGGGGTCTGGGCTCCTCTGGGCACCGACGGTATTAGCTTTGTTGCGGTTATGTAGAAAGGCACCTCTTACTGCCTGTAAAGGAGTCGCGCGTCCCCACCGCCCAACAAGGAACGCAGCCCGGGAAAGGACAGACAGACGAAGGTGGGAGGAAACCCCGGGAAGAAAGGCGCAGGGAAGAATGGGGAGCCCAAGACGGGAGGGAAGACCTTGGCAGGAAGGTTCTGGAGGAAGGTGTGCGAAGTGGCCGAGAAGCTGGCCGAGAGGGCCAGCGAAGAGGGGCCGGGGGCAGGCGGGGGGGACCCCGCCCGGGTGCCCCGCGGGGACATGGGTAGCGGGGACGGGAACCCAGGCCGGCACCCCGGGGATGGCGGCCCACCCGCGGCCGAGCCCCGCTACTTAACTATTTGTAGAGCTGCTGCAGGCACAGGTCCAGGCTCTCGCCCTCCACCTCCTCTCGGGTGATGCGCTCCGACAGCGGCCGTGGGAGCGGGGGCAGCGGTGGCAGCTGGGGCTGCGGCGGTGGCGGCACGGCCGAGTGCCCCGGGGCAGCCGCTTCCTCCTCTTCCTCCTCCTCGCCCTCCGTCGCCGTCTCCTCCTCCACCGCCTCGTCTTCGGGCTCGGGGTCTTGGTCCTGCTCCCCCTCCTCGGTCGCCTCTACCGTCGCAGCGTCCTCCCCCGGTTCCTCCCCCGAAGCCTCGGCCGCCTCAGCCGCGACTAGCTCGGCTTCGGGCTCGGGCTCGGGCTCGGATTCGGGTTCGGGCTCTGGCTCGCCGCCACCGCACGGTCCGCGGAACTCGCCCAGGAACAGCTCCAGGAAGCGCCGGTAAGTTTTCTCCTCAGGGATGCAGCCCGCCATCGTTGCTCATGCCCCGAGGTCCACCGGGAAGGGGGTGGGAGGTGAGCCCAGGAGGAGGAGGGGGCTGCTTCGGAGCCTCGCCTCCCGCTACGGAGGGGGAACGGCCGCACGGGCACCGGCGATCAGCACTGGGTTGCCTGGAGAGGGCTCCCGCAGGCGTGCGCGCCACCGAGCTCGGACGTGCGCGGCCCGGGGGCGGGGGCGGAGCGCGCCACCCCGCTCCGGTCTGGAGGGAAAGTTGGTGGCGGGCGCGCGCACAGGGTCCAGCGGCGGCCCACCCGCAATCCCTACCGAGAGCTCAGCCCACGCTGCCTAGAGACTGTCGCCATGGCAACCGGTTCTAATTAAGAATTCCAAGGTCCCTCCCGTCGAGTCTGTGGAGTGGTAAGGACGCTGGACTCCTGCACTCCAACTTCGAATGGTCTTTGTGGGGTGAAGACCCTAGTTTCATGATAAGCACTGAGACATCTCTGTTGGTTCCACCAGGAGTGTACTGACTTCAGTTTCCTTATCTGCTTGCCTTGCCGTAGTATATCTCTTGATCCGATGGCACGCAGTAAACACCTTTTACTAATGATATGTGTTGAAAAAGTAAAGGTCCAGGCACGAGCACCCAAAAAGGGTAGTTTCCTTTGTCTAGGTTCTTTCGTTTGATTCTATGTATCCTCCTTTCTCAAAAAGATGAACGTGAGAAATTAAACAGTAATTCGCTTGCTTAAAAGTCAAGACTTTCTAGCTGTGGCATTGGTGTTAGAGCCCCTTTCAAAGTCTCCAAAGCCTTTAGAATCTTTCCCCTTAACTCTGCTCTATGAAAATCTAGCTGTGCCTCGTATCTACACAATGTCTTATTTATATAGGGCTTTGCAGTTTACACGTGTTCGTCTCTAATCCTCACAGCCTTTTAAGGCAAAGGTTATTACCGTTAGGATTCTGTTTTACAGATGAGGAAACAAGCCTTCAAAACAGTGACTTTGCTCAAGGTCAAAAGCAAGCGATGCAACAAGAATTCAATCCGAGATTGAAGTGGTAGATTTCACTTGTAAGTTTTCCATCACCCAAAAACCCCTGCTTAGTTTCTGTATAATGCATGTCATTATATTATATTATCCTACCATATAATCCGTATTTTGTCTATATTTTGTTTGTTCTTCCCCACCACCTCCTGTGTCTCTTCTTACTCCCTCCCCCAAGCTAGAACTGAAATGACTTTAAATTATTCTAATTTTCTTACCAAACTATAAACAAACCTATTATTTTCAGGCTTCATGGTGATGATGTTGGTGGTGGGTGCTTTGAAGATGCTGTGCTGTACAGCTGTATGGATGATAGCATCATTGCTGCATACTACCACGTCCACGGCAGCATGTAATTCAGCACAAACATAGTGATTTTTCCCCTCTGCTTTGAAAAAACATGTACTCACAAATTATCCACTCCATCTCTCCATTTATTGTTTCTGGGTTTCAGCTGGATTTAGGATCAGAAATACCATTTCCAGTCAGTTATTAATGACAGAAGAGGGTGCGTTCTCACCAACTGTTTTCCTATAATGCTGTATTTTTAAATCCCTGACCCGATACTGTTATTTTAAGATTAAGTGGGTTGAACTTACTAATGGTATCATGTAAAATAGAGTTCTATGCTCTCTCCTAGGTCAAGATTAAATAATACATGATAGAAAGTGTATAGTAAATAATGCACTTAGAATTTTTTCTATTTTTTTTCCTAAGATGAATGGAAAGACCAAACTAGTCTGTAGAAAGAAACTGCTCCATGGGATGCCAAGAAAGCCCTCAAAGTCATTTGTTTTCGACCTACTTGCTTACTGCCATTTCAGAAAAACTAGAGAAGAGCTGGGGTGCTGGCACAACCCTTAATCCCAGTACTCTGGAGGCAGAGACCAGTGGTGCTCTGAGTCCTAGGTCAGCCTGGACTGTCAAGTCCTAGGTCATCCAAGGCTATGTAGTAAGACCTTTAATAATAATAATAATAATAATAATAATAATAATAATAATAATAATGGAGTGACAACTTTCTAGGCTGCAGCAACTTTAAACGCCAATTTTACATTCCAACAAACTCTTACTATCCCCAATTTTAACACAGTGACATTTTAGTTCAGGAGTGCATAGCTGTCAATGCTAACAATTCATGTCAAGCTTCTTACATCATAACGTAGCAGCCTCCCTCATTTAGATGACATTTGTGACATTAATTTATGACTCAGCCCACACATCAAAAGGGAAATGATATATGTTGGTAAAACAGTACTTCTAAGAATAAAAGAAAAAACCCACACCTCTGCTGCTGGAAATGAGAGGCGTCTTTGCTTATATTAATGAAGACACTTTTTTACAAAGATCAATATAGATCCTATTGCATTCTTCTTAGCAAGAAAGCTTTGTCAGTGGCTGCTGGCAGAGGTGGTGGGATCTCAAAGCCGCTGTGTAGGTGGGCTGGCCGATGTCGAGTCGCAGTTCGTCCTTCCTATCACCCTGCTTCCCTGTCTCCTCACACCTCCAGGTCCATTCTATTGCGTTTTTATCTAATAGAAAATGTGACGAGCCCTGGCACATTCTCAGACTCTCAGAGTCATTTTCTACATTCGCTTGGTTTTTCTCGGACCACCTGAACATCCTTCCCTGCTCTCAACATAGCCCGTTCTTTTTTCTCATCTTTGAATTTGTGTGCATCTTCTCTGGAAAATAAGACCAGACTTTACCGCCATTGTATTTTAAAGTAAATTTCATTATTAGCACTTGATGTGATTTTAGGATTTGCTGAAATATGTAATGAACTTTTTCATTAAAACTCAAGCCATGAAAAAGCATAATGTATGTAGAATGTAAAGTGATTTCTTTTGAAATATCTTTCTTACAAAAAGTGTTGTTGTTTGTTTTTGGTTTTGTTTTTTTGACTTTTTCCGAGACAGGGTTTCTCTGTGTAGTCCTGGCTGTCCTGGAATTCACTCTATAGACCAGGCTGGCCTCAAACTCAGAAATCCACCTGCCTCTGCCTCCCAAGTGCTGGGATAAAGGCGTGCGCCACCACGCCCACCTAAAGGGGTTCTTCTAAGATCTTAGCTTGTGGAAGGAAATGCACAGTATCCTCTTATGGATCTCCACGGGCATGTTTGTAAGGGTAGAAAAATGTTGAATTTAGTAGCTTCTTGTATAACCAGACATTTTCTCAGATGTTTACCCAAGAGAAATAACTTGTCATACACAAAAAACATGCATAAAAACTTGTACATAAATGTTCACAGTTCTATTTATAGCACCTCAGACCTGGAAGCAATATGAACAGGTAAGGAACTGTAGTATATTCACACAGCAGAATACTACTTGTCAATAAAAATAAATGAACTAGGGGCTGGAGAGATGGCTCAGAGGTTAAGAGCACTGACTGTTCTTCTGAAGGTCCTGAGTTCAAATCCCAGCAACCACATGGTGGCTCACAACCATCTGTAACGAGATCTGGCACCCTCTTCTGTATTGTCTGAAGACAGCTACAGTGTACTTACATATAATAAATAAATCTTAAAAAAAAGAAATAGCATTCATTACTGAAAATATAATAAAAAAATAGATGAACTAAGGCCCAGCAGTTGTTGGTGCACACCTCAGATCCCAGCACTTGGAAGACAAAAGTAAGTGGATCTATAAATTTGAGGTCAGCCTGCCCCAAATAGCAAGTTCCAGACAACCAAGAATACAAAGAGAAACACTGTCTTTAGAGAAAGAAAGAAAGAAAGAAAGAAAGAAAGAAAGAAAGAAAGAAAGAAAGAAAGAGGAAGGAATAAAACAAAACAAAAAACAACAAAACAAAACATACAAAATAAACAACCCCCACAAAAACAAAAACAAACAAAGAACTAGGCTACATGTATTGGTACATGCCTGGAATCCCAGGACTCAGAATACAACAGGAAAAAAAGGAGAAAGAAAGAAAGAAAGAAAGAAAGAAAGAAAGAAAGAAAGAAAGAAAAGAGAGAGGGGGAGGGGAGGGGAGGGAGAGAAGAGGGGAGGGAGAGGAATGGAGTGGAGTGGAGTGGAGGGGAAAGGAGAAAGAAAGAAAGAGAGAGAGAGAGAGAGAGAGAGAGAGGGAGGGAGGGAGGAGAGAGAGAGAGAGAGAGAGAGAGAGAGAGAAAGAAAGAAAGAGAGAGAGAGAAGGAAAAAGAAAGAGTTGAAGCCAAGCCTTGGTACATAGTAAATTAAATGCCAGCCTGGGTTACATAAGAGATTCTCTTATGTCAAAACAATCAAACAAAACAAAACAAACAAACAAAAAAACCCAGACACACTGGATAAACTTCACAAACATGTTGAGAGGGCTGGAGAGATGGCTCAGCATTTAAGAGTTTCTCATTGCTTCTCTCATAGAGAACCTTATTTTAGTTTAGAGCACCCACATGGAGGCTCAGCTCTAGGAGAGCAAATGCCCTCTTCTGGCCTCTTTGGACACCAGGCAGGTATTTGGTACATATACATATATACAGATAAACACAATAAAAATGAAAACATACTGAGACACAAAAATTACACAATAGAGTCTGGAGAAATGGCTCAGTTCTTGAGAGCACTTATTTTGCAGAGGACATGGGTTTGATTCCCAGTCCCCACACAGCAACTCACATCCTCTATAACCCCAGTTCCTGGGAGCTGGATGCCCTCTTCTGGCCTCTGCAAGTATGAGATAGGCATATGGTGTACATAACATGCTGGCAAAACATGATACACATAAAATAAAAACATTTTCAGTTGCACAGAAGGATTTATATTATATAATTTTATCCATATAGGATATATCCATTGGGATGATGACATTCTAAAAGAACAGGCAAGACTAAGCCAGATGAGGTATGGTAGGTGACACATGCCTATAATGCCAGCACTCAGGAGCCTGAGACAGGAGGATTGCCAAGTTTAAGGTCAGTCTGGGATGTACAGCCAGAACATCTCAAGAAAAGCAAACAAATAAACAACAGCAAAAGAGGGTAAACTCACCAGATGTGAGCAAACAGGCTTTTCTTTGAAACTGATGCTGAGTAGGAATTTATGGAAGAGTAGCAAGAATGAATATTGTGAGTTCATTAACACGTTCTCTGTCACTGAGTGTAGTGGTGCACACCTTTAATCTCAGCCCTCAGGAGGCAGAGGCAGCTGGTCTCTGTAAGTTCGAAGCCAACCTGGTCTACAGACAGCCACAGAACACTACATAGTCTCAAACAAAAAACAAACAAACAAACAAACAGACAGACAAACAAACAAAAAATGTTCTCTATTTAACTGGGTGGTTACATGAGTTATGAGTTATTAAATTATCAAAGTATTCATTAGAGATAATAAGGATGTACCTCATTGGTAGAGCACTTGCCTAGTGTGTAAAAAGGTCTAAAATGTGCATTTAAAATAAGTGTGTTGCTGGGCAGTGGTGGTGCATGCCTTTAATCCCAGCACTCGGGAGGCAGAGGCAGGCGGATTTCTGAGTTCGAGGCCAGCCTGGTCTACAGAGTGAGTTCCAGGACAGCCAGAGCTACACAGAGAAACCCTGTCTCATAAATAAATAAATAAATAAATAAACAAATAAGTTGTGCATAAATACCCTGTCTCATAAACAAACAAACAAACAAATAAATAAATGTGCTGTACATAAATTATACCTAAATAAAGTTGTTGTTGTTTTTTTTAAAAGCATTGACTTCGGTGTTGACCCTTGTCCTCCTTGCAGTCATCTCCAGCCTTTCCTCCCTTGTCCTACTCTGTATTCCACGGAGCTGACCCATTTAGGCTGAGTTCACCAGGCTCCACTGACAGCTGCCTTTCAGTTGTCATTGCCCAGTGGGAGGCACTGACAAGAAGTTATAAGTGAGGAGGGCAAAAAAGCCGCAGCATTGCTTTATCCAGTCCCGAGTCTGTTTTCTCGCCTTTGTATTTTGCTCCCCTTAAACGCCTACTGGACTGTGGATAGTGACCTGAGTCCCTGAGCTCTGGAAACATCATCTTCCATTTTTCCTTCAGCCTATGGATGGTGGCAGCTTCCAGGTTCCTAATTTTGGAGAAATTAGAGAAGTCATCTTATAGACGTTTTATGACTGTATAAATAATTTTCTGCGTGTGTTTTAACTAAAATGATATAATAACAATATCTTAAACTATGCAAGGATTATAAGGGACAGAATTTAAAGTGGATTAAGCTGAAATTAAAGCAATTTTAGGTCTTGAAGATTCTACTGGAACAGAGTTTACCTAAAACAAAGTTAGCAGTGGATTATTTCTTAAAATTATCAAGTGCAATACGCAAGGCAAGGAGAGGTTTTAAAAACAATCTGCAATAGAAGAAGCATATCGGTATTCTATATAATAGGTATGAGTGGACGCTGATGTAAATATGGACACCAGCGGATAATGATAAACAGTGGCAGTTTATCAGTTATAAACACCGTATCATAGTAGCACAGGATGTTAGAAACAGAGAGAAAGGAAGAAAGCAAACATGCTAACTCTATCCCAACTTAAATATGCTCTAGAAATACTCCATCAATTTGAAATTTAATGTTTGATATATGAATAATTAAGGTATGTAATTTTTAAAAATCTGTAACTTCTTAAGTTATCTCCAGTTGATATTCTCTTAGTTATGGACTGCTCTTCCAGAGGTCCTGAGTTCAATTCCCAACAACTTACATGGTGGCTCACAATCATCTATAATGGGATCTGATGCCCTCTTCTGGTGTGTCTGAAGATAGTGACAATGTACTCACATACATACAATAAACAAACAAACAAATAAATAAATCTTAAAAAGAAAGAAAAAGAAAACAGCATAACAATAAGATATATATTTAGTTCCTGTCCACTGGCCTACAAGTCAATGCATATGCAAATAATTAAGGCTTAGGCCTAGTAACAAATGTGGTGTTTTTACTATTTTAAAAACTGAATTTGGGGGCTGGAGACTTAGCCTAGTGGATTAGAGCATTTGCTCTTCCAGGGGACCTGAGTTTAGTTTTCAGCACCAACTTCAGGCTGGGCACAATTTCGGGTAACTCCAACCCCAGTGGATCCAATGTCCTCTGCTGATCTCTGAGGGCACCTATACACATGTGGCATGCACACATATAAACTTTTACATTTTTTTCTAAAAGGCCAGGCATGATGATGCACACCTTTGATCCTAACACTCAGGAGGCAGAGATAATGAGTTCAAGACCAGCTTGGTCTACATAGTGAGTTCCAGGACAGCCAGGGCTCTATAGAAAGACATTGTCTCTTAGACAGACAGACAGACAGACAGACAGACAGACAGATAGATAGATAGATAGATAGATAGATAGATAGATAGATAGATAGATAGAATCTTTGAAAAAATAAATATGAGGTCTGGAGAGATGGCTCAGTGGTTAAGAGCCTGCTCTTCCAGAGGTCCCGAGTTCAAATCCCAGCAACCACATGGAGCCTGACAACCATCTGTAATGCAGGCCAGATGCCCTCTTCTGGTGTGTCTAAAGACAGAGACTCACATACATGAAATAAATATATAAATCTTTTTTTTTAAAGAAAAATAAATATGAGCTATGAAAGAGAATAGAAAGCTAATTATTTTTCTAGTTCTAACTCTGCCAAGTATTTTTTTTTGGTTTTGGTAGTGGATACATATATAAAAATACATTCTATAGTGAAACTCTAGAATCCAATGTTAAGACCCGCAGTTTCTACTGTAGCTGAGAGAAGATCATTGAGTTGTATCATTTTGGGGGACTGGTTAATTTTTGTATGTAAAGATTTTTTGTCATTGTTTGGTTGGTTTGGCTTGATTTTGTGTGTGTGTGTGACAGGATCTCTCTGTGTACCCTTGCATGTAGCCCTGGCTATTCTAAAATTCACTCTATAGACTAGGCTTCCTGCCTTTGTCTCCTGAGTGCTGTGATTAAAGATGTGTGCCAACTACCACCTGGCTTTTTTTTTTTTTTTTTTTTTTTTTTTTTTTTTTTTTTTTGGTTTATTCAAGACAAGGTTTCTCTGTTTAGCCCTTGCTTCCCTGGAATTCACCATGTACATCAGGCTGGCCTCAAACTCAGAAAAACACCTGCATCTGCCTCCCAAGTACTGGAAGTAAAGGCATAGGTCACCACCACCAATCTAATTTTTTTTTTAATTTGCAATGTTTTTAATATAATAGAGTTTAAAACAGAAGAATAATATGTAAACAATTTTTAAAATATTAATGTGTAGGGCTGGAGAAGGGGCTCAGCAGTCAGAACACGTGCTGCCACCAACAAGGGAACGGGATGTCCTCTCTTGGCCTCCACAGGCTCTGCGCCCACACCCATACCCACAAACAATGAAAGGGTGATGATATATGCTCTTAACCACGGAGCCATCGCTCCAGCCCCCAGATACATAATTTAAAAATCTTTAAACTTTCAAAATTAATTTAATTAAAACCTTTTAATAAAATAGTGTCACCAAATCATCTTAGTAGGATGTCACAGAGCATCTGATGACAGACTGAGTACAGCAGAAATTACTTCAAAAAGGCGCCTCGATCAATAGCTGTGTTTTTTAAATCATCCCTATTTGCAGCCAAAAACACTCTTGCTACAATAATTTTTAATTCCCTTCCTCTTTCAGGCTATATAGTCATTTGTAGGAACGGGCCAAAGCTACAAAAATTAAAATTCATTCCAAGTAGTAACAAGCCATATAAACTAAATTTTACCAGTTTTAAAGGCAAATAAGTGTCTCCAAATAGGCTCTAGCCTTTTTAAAAGTTATACGTATACTTATAGATAACAATATTTTTTTTTATCTAGCATTGTTCTGTGACCAACCAAAATATGGACTTAAGACATCCTGACAGAAGAACGGGGCAGGATCTGATAGTAATTTGATGCTATAGATGTTAGCATGTGGCATGTTCTTTCCATAATGAATGATTCTTCTAAAGTGAATTGACTACTAAAATATCCACATCAATATTTTCTGACTAATTTTCAATATACAAGACCAGAAACTGTTTCTTAGTAATAAAAATTTACTTTATTATCTAATTTTAATTACCTTTATATATTCACTTAGAATGAGTACATGCAAAAACTCCTAATGATACTGAACACGGCCTCCTAGTTAGGTCAGCTAGCAGATGCCCATCACTCTGCAGCACTCATTGAAACTAAAACAAAGCAAATGAAAACCCCAACACCATAGCAGCAGCTATTTCAATAAAAATGGAACAGGCAACTAAATCTGAAAATTCCTAACAAAGAGGTTTTCTACACTTAGATCTTGCTCATACTTCCTTCTTCGCTAATGGAATTGAGCCACAGTAACATTTGTGACTAGAAGAGAAGATGAAATGACTCCGTTAACCTAGAGTGCTGTGGCATATGGCAATCATAGGTGGTAGACTAGCTGTGTCCGACAAGGGTAGAGGCAAGCCATGTGGCACAGACGTTATCAATTACCACACATGGTGACCATGCTGACACCGTGCATCTTTTCCAGGAAGGAAATGACTTGGGCATATGAAGTCGTTTGCTGCCTTGTGAAAGAGTGATCTATAAATGACATATCTGGCACCAAGACAGCACACGCTGTTTTCAGCAATTAAGCTAAGGCTTAATCTGATTAACCCTTACTACATAGCTAACATGGTAGTTATTTGCAAAAAGGCAGCAATCAAAGTATATACCCAAAATAAGCACGTGTCTTTCAAATGTAAGCTTATTTTCAAATCATGGCATGGTAGCCCTTGTAATCCCAGCACTTTGGGGTGGAGGCAGGAAAATTCCAGGCTAACCTGAGTTATAAAGGGGTCTCAAACCCTATGTCAAACAAACAATCCCTGTCTCAAAACAAAACAATCAGATATCTCAGTGGTTAAGAACATAGCAGTTCTTCCAAAGGACATGAGTTCAATTCCCAGTATTTACATAGTGGCCCACAAGCTCAGTAACAAAAGATCGAGTGGCATGAGACACACATGTGGTATGTGGTAATAGACACATATGCAACCAAATCACCGATACACATCATTTTAAAAAACAATTATATTTCAAATATCCTGTTAGACTACCACATAAAAATCTGAATATTTGTATCACTGGAAGAACATGCCAGTAATTCCAAAACTCTTTAGGAATAAAGCCTATGGGGGAAGTTCAAGATTATATGTAAGGAAATAAACTTGTCATTATTTCTTCTAAGCTCTAGAAAAAAATTACAACACAAAGCAATGTGGTAAGCACTGTGCTTTAGAAACTCTGCCTCGTGTTGGGTATGATAGCACACAGTTTTTTTTTTTTTTAGGTTTATTTATTTATTATATGTAAGTACACTGTAGTTGTCTTCAGACACTCCAGAAGAGGGAATCAGACTTCATTACGGATGGTTGTGAGCCACCATGTGGTTGCTGGGATTTGAACTCTGGACCTTCAGAAGAGCAGTCGGTGCTCTTAACCACTGAGCCATCTCACCAGCCCGATGGCACACACTTTTAAACCCAGCACTGGGAAGATCTAGCAGTCCACGCACAGAGGCTCAGGCAGCTAGGCTGGTTTCCTACTGCTTCAAAGGAAACTGTACTAGAACTTGAGTGACTAGAACTGAGATCATCGGACTCTTCCCCAGCCCGGTGCCTTGACTGAGCTTGACTACGTGGTTCTCACCTGCAGGTGGTGAAGATCACTTCTGGACTGAAAATGCCAGGGTTCAACTGGGCCACATGTTGAAGAAAACGCATTCCCATTGTGTTTCATTTATATTGGAAACACTCATTCCAAGAGGTGAGACAGGTCATGGTAGCCCAGGCTGGCTTCAATGTCCTATGTACTCAAGGCTATCCTTTAACTCTTGATTCTCCTGCCTTCAACTTCCAAATGCTGGAATTATGTTGTTTTGTTGTTTGTTTTTATCCTACAAGCATTTGTAAGAAGAAGGAGGAGGAGGAGGAGGAGGAGGAGGGGGAGGAGGAGGAGGAGGAGGAGGAGGAGAAGAAGAAGAAGAAGAAGAAGAAGAAGAAGAAGAAGAAGAAGAAGAAGAAGAAGAAGAAGAAGAAGAAGAAGAAGAAGAAGAAGAAAGAGAAGGAGAAGGAGAAGGAGAAGAAGAAGAAGAAGAAGAAGAAGAAGAAGAAGAAGAAAGAAGAAAAGAAGAAAGAGAAGAAGAAGAAGAGGAGGAGGAGGAGAAGGAGGAGGAGGAGGAGGAGGAGGAAATAATAAGAACTTGATCTTATGGCTAAGCTGGCAGTTGATGCCTAGTTGTGTACTGAGTTTAGCCAATGATGCCCACTGTAACATGCTACACGTAACATCTGTATCACAGCCTAAGTAGACAAACTTCTTACATGTGACTTCAGACTTTAAACGTGAGGGTTCTAAGCAGGCCTGGCCACACAGCCTGCAAGCTTAGCTACTCAAGAGTAGCTCCAGAGGCCAAAATATGAGGATCACCAGTTCAAGGCTAACCTAGGCAATTTGGTCAAGAAAACTGTTGGGTATGGAGGCAAGGGGCTGTTTGTCTGTTTGAGACTGGGTTTCTCTGTGTAGTCACAGTCATCCTAGAACTATCTAGACCAGGCTGCCCTTCAACTCAGAGAGCTGTCTGCCCCTGCCTGACTTGAGAAAATTGTTTTGGGGTTTTGTTTGTTTCAAGGTTGAGGATCTAACTCGGTGGTAGGGCACTTGGTGGTCGGTCTTAGGTTCAACGAACAGTAAAAGAGAAAAATAAATAAATAAAGATGAAGTGAGTATCCTAAATGGGGGATGGAGCATAGTTTTGTATTAGTCACTCCTATTGATGGGGCTGTATTGGTCAAGTCAGATATTAGACCTCTTTCAGACTCAACAGGACCTACTGCACCCCTTCTGTCAAAAGAGCAGCCAAGTAATTTATTTTAAAGTACTGCAATGTTTATCTTCATGAGTTTACGACAAAGTTCAGAAACTTGAACTTAGGAGCCCAGAAATGTGTTCTGAACATAATTACCTAGGATATCATCGAATGCTAATAAGTCTACAGGAAACCAATACATAAAGCCCACAGTAAGAATGTGAATCACAGTGAGAACTATTAATTCCAAAGTAATGGGACAGACAAATGCCTTTAATCCCAGCATTTGGGAGGCAGAGGCAAGCAGATCTCTGTGAGATCAAGGCCAGCCTTGTACACAGTGAGCTCCAGGCTACCAAGAAATACAGGATGAGACCCTGCTTCAAAAAAAGTCTGTGTGTGTGTGTGTGTATACACAAGTGTATATATTATAGCTATATAAAGTATATATGTGAGTATACATATGTGTGTATATGTATACATATGTGTGTGTGTGTATATATATATATATATATATATATATATGAATGACCCAAGTGACTAGCTATTAAAAAAAAAAAACCCTTTTCTTTAAATCTAGTGCTTTTCAAATGTAAATCCTGTATCAAAAGAAAAGCACTGAAAAGAAAGTCTTAAGACATTTTTTCTTTTTTTCTTTTTCTTTCTTTTGTTTTTGGAAGGGGAACGCTTATTAAGCCATTTTATTTATTTTTGTCTTTATTTATTTTTTTTCTTTCTAAGAACTAGTATACTTCCTATAATTGAACAGGTTAGTTTTTTCTTTTTTTTCTTTTTTACTTCTTTTTTGTTTGTTTGTTTATTTTGTGTTGTGTTGTTTTTTCGAGACAAGGTTTCTCTGTGTAGCCCTGGCTGCCCTGGAACTCACTCTGTAGACCAGGCTGGCCTCAAATTTAGAAATCCACCTGCCTCTGCCTTGGCACTTCAATTTTTATGGCTTCTTGAC
Source organism: Mus musculus (assembly GCF_000001635.26). NCBI lineage: Eukaryota > Metazoa > Chordata > Mammalia > Rodentia > Muridae > Mus > Mus musculus. The sequence continues at coordinate 501,953 of NT_187003.1, forward strand.
ATAAATTCTCTTTACATTACTGCTTGATTTTTGTCATTTATCTTGCAACTTCTTACTTTTGAAAGTAGGTAGGATGCAATCTTGCGTTCTCGCTACATACTTTTTGAGTAAGTACAATTTTTATATCTTCATAAAACAAATGACACAAAGAAAACCATATTTAAAGTAATAGTGCCCTTAAATCTCACATCTCACTACACATAATGGGAGTCAGATGGACAGCTGAAATATCAAAAACCCTGTCACATGTGAGCTGGTACCAAAAAGAGGCAAAGAAAGAAGACTGTGGTCAAAAATACATGGAATCTTGTCAACATATTTTATGCCAAAATCACATCTAAGGGAGCAAAATGTTCTGTAAATTTTTAACAGTAACAGTAAATTTAGGCACTGATGTTAACTAAAAATACATATTATGAACAGTCAGCCTCTTTCCTGTAACTCAATATGTTTTTTGAAAGCAATAGAATACCAGCTTTGCCTCAAAACTGAAATTCAACATATTCCAGTAGTAATCCCAATATTGATTTTTATTTTGTTTACTTGTTTGTTTTTGACACAGGATCTTGTTGTATAGCTAAAGCTAGCCTGAAATTAGCAGCAATCCTCCTGTCTCAGTCTCCTGAGTGCTGGGATTACAGGTAGGCAGCAACCACATCTCTGTGGTCTTGAAAGTAAATATGTCTCTCTTTCCAGTATCTCCAGTACTGATCATTTATAGTGACTGCCTCATAATGTCTCTGTAAAAATAGAAACCATGACATCAAGCAATGATTAGTCATTTGTGAATAAGGTTGTGACATGGAAAATGAAGATGCCCAAACTGGCATGGCATCTGGAAGTCTCAGGCAGAGTGAGATGCGGGTCTTCTAACTTTAATCCTACAATTGTTCCATCACATTAGGCAATAATTTTACCACCAACTGCAGAAAATTGATTAAGAACATTACTGACAAAAATAAACCAGTGGGGCTGAAGATGGCTCAGCGGTTAAAAGCAAGCACCTGTAACCCTTGTGCTTCTGTGGCGCATCTGGAGGTAGAGACCGGAGAATCCCTGGAGGCTTGCAGACCAGCTGTCCTGCACCATACAAAGAGATGCTCTCTCAAACAAGATAGAAAGCAAGGATCAACCCATGAGGTTGGCCTCTGGCCACCCAATCTGAACTGTGATCACATACAACCACATTCACCTGCATTCTCCAGTTGCTATACACCCTGCTCTTTTAAGACAGGGCCTCAGGCTGGAGAGATGGCTCAGTTGTTAAGAACACACATACAAAAGTGCATTCAAACACATGCATCACCCAGGAAAAATATTGGTAGAACTATTCTCTTCCTCCTCTTCTTCCCCCACCTCTTCCTCCTCCTCCTCTTCCTCCTCCTCCTCCTTCTTCCTCTTCTTCTTTTCTTCTTCTTCTTCTTCTTCTTCTTCTTCTTCTTCTTCTTCTTCTTCTTCTTCTTCTCTCTCTCTCTCTCTCTCTCTCTCTCTCTCTCTCTCTCTCTCTCTCTCTCTCTCTCCCCCCACCTCTCTTTCTTTTTGAAACAGGGTTTCTTTATATAGCCCTGGCTGTCCTGGAACTCATGCTGTAGACCAGGTTGGCCTCGAACTCATAGAAATCCACTTGCCTTTGCCTCTTCAATGCTGGGATTAAAGGCATGTGCCACCATCGTCTGAGTTATGATTTTCTTAAGTATACGCACGTGTGTGTATGCATGTATAGGCTAGATAACAACTCAGTGCATTCTCCAGTTGCTGTACACCCTGCTCTTTTAAGACGGGGCCTCAGGCTGGAGAGATGGCTCAGTTGTTAAGATCACTGACTGCTCTTCCAGAGGTCCTGAGTTCAAATCCCAGCAACTACATAGTAGCTCACAACCATCTGTAATGAGATCTGATGCCCTCTTCTGGTGTATCTGAAGACAGCTACAGTGGACTTATGTATAAAAAGACAGGGCCTCATTGGACCAGGCTCACAGGTTCAGCTGGGCTGACTGGCCCGTGGACTCCAGTGATCTGCCCATCTCATCCTCCTCAGTACTGAGACCACAGGCATACACAGTTTTTGCTTTTTGTTTTTTCATGTGGGTTCCATGGATGGAACTCAAACCCTCCCTACATGGCAAGCATTTTACTGAATGCAGCATCTTCCTGGCCCCTGATGGAATAATCTCTTTCTTAGCAATGTAGATATGAAATAACTATATTTAAAATGTTAAGCTTGTATCCTAAAAATAAACAAAACCAGGTGCTGATTTAGGTTGTGTGCGCTTTTAACTTTATATTTTATCATATTAAATACCTAAACTTACTTGGAATCAAATTGATTTTCCAAGTACAGCAATAAACAGTGTAAATTTCTGGTATTTGTTCTTCCAAAGTGAGTTTTTAAAGTAAGCTACTGTTGTACTAGTTATGTCCAAAACGTGGTAAAACAGACATGACATAAAAACACTGGGAATGAGTCATGATATACTAGAATAAAAATGTCTTCAGGAAACACATTACTTTGTACAATGTATATGCCAATTAAAATAACAGCCAGGTATTGGTGGCACACACCTTTAATCTCAGCACTCAGGAGGCAGATAGATATCTCTGAGTTTAAGGTCAGTCTGGTCTACAGAGTGAGTTCAAGGCCAGCCTGATCTACAGAGTGAGTTCCAGGACAGCCTGGGCTACACAGAGAAACCCTGTCTTGAAAAACCAACCAACCAAACAAACAAACAAAACAAACAAAAAAGACAAAAAAGTAAAATAGTTGGATCCTGGAGTAAAGATCTGGCTTAGGAGTTAAGAACACTTATTGCTCTTACAGAGAGCCTGGTTTGATTCACATGGTGGCTCCCAGCCATCTCTAACTCCAGTTGCTGGTCATGCAAAGCCCTTTTGACTCCCACAAACACCAGGCAGGCACATGGTACACATACCTACTCACAGGGCAAAGCACTCCTACACATAAAAAGCAAAACTAGCCGGGCGTGGTGGTGCATGTCTTTAATCCCAGCACTCAGGAGGCAGAGGCAGGCAAATTTCTGAGTTCGAGGCCAGCCTGGTCTACAAAGTGAGTTCCAGGACAGCCAGGGCTACACAGAGAAACCCTGTCTCAAAAAACAACAACAAAAAAAAAAAAAAAAAAAAAAAGCAAAACTATTTTCTCCTACTCTGATACAACTGGTGACTTCCATACCCAGGTACTGAGGGTAGATGTCTCTCAAGCAAGCTGGGGAGAAAGCTTTCACCAAAACTTGACTACATTGGGCATCAGATTTCTAGTCTCTAGAAGTGAAAAGGGGGGTGGTGGAGACAGACAGACAGGCATTCATGTAGTTCAGGCCAGCATCAAACTTGCTATCAAGCCTAGGGTGACTTAACTCCTCCTGCCTCCACTTCCCATGCCTGGCTAGAAAAGTCACTTATTCTGTGGCAGTTGCAGTCTTTAAAAAAAAAAAAAAAAAGGTATATAGAAAATCTGTTTTTTTTTTTTTGTCCTGGAAAAACATATTTTCAGCAATAGGAACTTTAAAAGCTCTTATGTAAATTTATTTTAAAGGCATTACACGCATAAGCACTTGGCTTTGTTTTATAATCAGGGTCTCTGGGGGGGGGTATAGAGAACTTTCGGGATAGCATTTGAAATGTAAATGAAAAAAATATCTAATAAAAAATAATCAGGGTCTCAGGGTCTTTTCCAGTACGGCAATCTGATACCACAGTGATAACCTAAGTTTGTCCCATAGCACCTCAAAGAAAAGCATTATGCTTAGTACAAGCAGAACCCAGGTATGGAGGCGCATCCCTCTACAGTCTTCCCATTGACGATGAAGATACAAATGTGAAGTCAAAGTCTATCTGACTGCAGTGAGACCTTGCCTCACACAAGATAAAATAGGAAAGAAAAAGCAAGAATCCCCATTACCCAGTGCTTGAAGATACAGTGTTTACTACTCAGAACACTTTGACACTCTTGGCTTTATGAGGCCTGAATGGACAGACTACAAAATGATGGGCAACTTTAATGATGATCAGTTAATGCCATTATAATCAACCTACTGCTAAAGCAGTTATCTCAAACCAGTTGTGTGATTAGGATGGCCACATGCTTGCTTGAGATTGCCCTGGTGTGAATGTTACGAGTTCTGCTTTCATGCACACACCTAATAAGCTAGAGTTAGCCCATATGTAAACTCCACAAGAGTCACAATGAAGAACTTTCTTAGTGTTCAGCTTAGGACAGAAAATACCACTTACTATGAGAATCTTGAAAACACTATCAAATATATATGATATTCAATTGTTAAAAGTACATTTTTTCTGGGGCTGGGATATAGCTCTGTGGTAGAGTGGCTTGTGTACCATGTAGCATACACAAGTTCAAGTTCAGGGTTTGACTCCAGTAGTTAAAAAAAAAAATTAGAATTTCTCCCTCCACAGAGAACCAAACTTTACCTTCATTGCTTGAGATTAAAGGTGAGTGTTAGGGCCAAGGCCCAGCAAATCTATAAAGTTTTGTTCAATACATACACAATTTCAGGGTTCACAGTGTGACCAAATATCCTACATTTTAAGATGTTTTAAAATATTTCATTTCTGTATATGTATCTGGGTGAGTGCATGCCATATGTGCACAGGTTCTCAAGAAGGCTAAAAGAGGGTATTTGAGCCCCTGGAGAGGAAATGAGCTGCTGACATAGATGCTGGGAACTCAGGTCCTTGGGAAGAACAGTAGGTGCTCTTAACCACTGAGACATCTCTCTAGTCCTTTTAAATGATGTCTGTAATTCTAGCTCCAGGGGATCTGACACCCTCACTCAGATATGCATGCAGGCAACACACCAATGTTCATAAAAATGATTTTTAAAAGTCCAGAATTTTTATTTATTCACACTGCACTTCAAAAACGTAGATATAAATAATAATCTACATTTAAAGTTTACCATAGCACTCGGGAGGCAGAGGCAGGTGGATTTCTGAGTTCGAGGCCAGCCTGGTCTACAAAGTGAGTTCCAGGACAGCCAGGGCTATACAGAGAAACCCTGTCTCAAAAACAAAAACAAAAACAAAAAAAACCCCAAAACAAACAAAGTTTACCATAATCTAACTATTCTAGAGGACATATTTCAATGGCTACACATAGCTTTGAAATTTTCCCTTTAAAATGACAAATAACAAAAATTAAACAAATAGACTGAGGTCACTAAAACTAATTTCATCAGCTCAAATTTGTAAACCATCCACAAAATTAACTATAGGAATGGACTGTACTCCTTTAAGCCTAGAGGCAGACAGGTAGATCTCTTTTGTTTGACAAGAGATCTACATAGTGAATTCCAGGCCAGCCAGGGCTAAATAGAAAGATGTATACACACACAGAGTCTTAGTTTGGGTTTTATTGCTATAAAGAGACAACATGACCATAGCAACTTTTTTAAAGGAAAAAAAAAATTAATTTGGGGCTGCCAAAGGTCCATTATCATCATGGTGGAAAGCATGGCGGCATGCAGACAGACATGGTACTAGAGGAGCTGAGAGTTCTATAGTTTGATCCACAGACAGCAGGAGATTGTATGTCACACTGGGCATGACTTGAGCATTGGAGACCTAAAAATCTGCCCCCACAGTGACACATTACCTCCTACAAAGGCCACACTATTCCAACGTTACACCTAATAGTGCCACTCCCCAAAGGCCAAGCATTCAAATATATGAGTCTGTGTAGGCCAAATCTATTCAAAACACCACCACCACCACACACACACACACACACACACACACACACACACACACACACACACGTTCAAACCCCAGGGAATCTGTTCTGGAACACGTAATCATAACACCCATCAGTCACACAGCATAAGAACCTGGAGTTCTCCATGCTAATGAAGTAGCTACACAGGCCCTGAGTGTTCAGCCAATGAGCTTCCCCTTCCTGGGCATTTCTTCCTGCAAAAGGTATTTAATCCCTGGTTCACCTTGAGTAAGGTGTATGCATTCACATCCACCATCAAAGAAAGGACCATCTATTTCTTCATCAAGGATTCCAGGGTGGGGAGGGGCTTCAGACCTAAATCTCTCAGAGAAGGCCTTCTCTTCCAGCCTCTCCCATACATACTCTTGGCCCTGACTTGGAGCCAAACCTGGCTCTGCCTCTCTCTAGGGCTTAGCTGTCCCCAGGCACAAAGACTTGGAGGGGAGGCACAGACCTTCAACCCCTATTACAGACTGTGTGCTGCCTCCAACAATGGCTTGCAGGAGGTGCTCTGGGCAACCCAGCAGCAAGGAGGACACACAGACCAGGAGTCAGCAAACCAAACCAACTCAACTAACTAAACAGTGATATGTTAATTGCTTTCAAAGCTACATTTGTTTATTTTTAATTTTATTTCGTATTTGTTTGAGTGTTCTGCCTATAAGTATGTATGTATACTATATACATGCTCAGTGTCCGTGGAGGGCTGAGGAGGGGGGGGGTCAGATCCCCTGGAACTGGAGTTACTTGGTGCTGATAACTGATCCAGGTCTTCTAAAAGAGCAACAAGTGCTCTTAACTCCTGCGTCCTCTCTCTAGGCCCCCAAAGCTACATTTAAGAATATGGAGGGACAGAGACATGACTCAGAAATTACTTAAGATCCCATATCTGGCAGCCAACCACATATAACTCCAGTTCTAGGGGACATGATGCCCTCTTCCATGCTTTGAAGGCCTCCACACAGTTGGCAAACACACAGATACATATACACACACTTCAAACATATTATAGTGTTTTATTTCTATTATTTTTTAGGCAATTGACAAAGAAATTTTCCACTCTGGGTGGTAAATCCAGATAGGTAACATAAGGTCAGCTTTCCACATTACTCAAAATAAAAACACATTAAAATATAATTATAGAACAGTGCTTCAGAAAATCTTTTCAGGAGCTAGGGAAACAGCTCCATGGGTAAAGTGCCTGACATGCAGGCATGAGGACGGCATATAATAAAAGCTGGTGCAGTGCAGCACATGTGTGCATCTTGGTGCTGCTGGGGTAGATAGGTGGCCCTGAAGCAGTGAGCTCCACGTTCAGGGAGAGATTTTTTTCTTAAAATTTAAGGAGGGCCTAGAAAGATGTTCAGTGGGTAAAAGCCCTTGCTCTGCAAGCCTGACGACCTGAGTTCAATTCTCAGAGCCCACAGTGTGCTACACACCTGCATCCCAGGGTTCCTAGTGAGACAGGAGGCCAAAACAGAAGTAGTTAAAGTGTGCAGACCTGGAGAATGAAGAGACAAAACAGAAGACCCTGCCTCAGAGACAGGGTGGAGGAGCTGGAGAGATGGATGGCTCAGCAGTTGGGAACATTTTTGGTTCTTGCAGGACTAGGTTCTGGTTCTCAGCACCTTCATGGTGGTTCAGTTACTTCTAACTCCAGTTCCACGAGATCCACCACCCTCCGCTTGCTTTTGTAGGCACCCGCACACACACAGTGCACACACACACACACAGTGCACACACACACACAGTGCACACACACACACACACACACTACACTCTGACTAGCACATCATCAGTTAACTGGATACACTGGCATCAGCATTTGGTCAGCATTCTTCCTCTGGTTCTCGTGACCGTTTCCGGAAATTCAAAGAACTCTCTGTCTGTGATGAGGCAGCAGTGACAACAGCGTCTCTAAATCCCTGAGGCTGCAAGGTAGAGAAATACACACATAAAATATATATATACACACACACATAAAAGACAATTTAAAAAGATTAATTTTCCAAATAGTCTTTAAATAAGCTATGTTATTCTTGGGAGAGAATTTATTAATCATTGAATAAAGAGGATAAACTTTGCAGGTGGTCTAACCCAGAGTTTTATTAGAGCATTTTATATATGCTCTTCTATACACACATTAAAAAAAAATAACACTGCATAAGGATGCTTTCTAAGACCTGACCTGTACGTAGATGAGTGGTGATGTCCAAGTTAACAACAAAAAAGCTCTCTAGAAAGAATCCTAAAAAGCTGTATGGCGCCTTGGCTAGGAGAAGTGGAAAGTAGTGTGTATAGCCACGTAGGCACTTCACAAATCACTTTATAGTAAAATTATTCTGCCTGGCATGTGGCATGCATCTGTAATAGCATCACTTAGGCAGCGGAGGCAGGAGGGTCAAAAGTTCAATGCCAGTCTGGACTAAATAACAAGACCTCGTCTCAAACAAGACAAAATAATTGAGAACAGGTTAATGTAAGTTAAGTGAGGTTAGTGTAAAAACTAAGTGGAAAATTCACTTTCAGAACTGCTTTCCATTTCTAGTTTTCTCTTTATAAAATAAGAGACTGCTGAGTGCGGTGGCGCTTGCCTTTGATCCCAGCGCTTGGGAGGCAGAGGCAGGTGGATACGGGAGTGAGGCCAGCCTGGTCTACAGAGTGAGGTCCTGGACAATCAGGGCTACCCAGAGAAACCCTGGCTCAAAAGAAACAAAAACAAACAAAGAAGCTCCAGGCCATGCTCAGCTCTGTAGTGAGTGTGAGGCCAGCTAGGGCCTAGAGCCCAGTGACAGAAACGCTCAGGAAGTTAACGATGTTTCAAAGGGCTGCTACTATCTACAGGCCAAAATTAGTAATATTCCTGTAGAAACCTGGTTTTTAGTTGTTGGTATTTTTGAGACAGGATCTCATGCTGACTAGGCTGGCCTTGTACAACTGATCCGCCGGCTTCAGTCTCCCAAGTCCAGGCATGTGCCATCATGCCCCGTTATACATTTTTCCTTTCTGAAAACTTTTAACATAAAAGAGAGATTTTACATATGCCATGGAACATACATAAATATATAAATATTTCATTTGTTCTCAAAGATAAACTTCAGTTCAATTGTGACTGCAGTACTGTGTAAATACTATTTTGATGGTGTTCTCACATCTAGACTATCCTCAAATATGCTTGCTGCTTATAAAATTAACAGAAACAATTTGTAGATGACCTCTTCAGATAGTTACTGCCCAACAACTGCAAAATCTCACTGTGATGAAATGATACTGACTGTGATCTGAAATGGTATCGTAGACTCCTTCTGGCTTGGTGACTTGTACAATGTTGCAAATCTGTTTGGAGAAAAAGTACACATAAACACATTACCTTAATTAATTAGGTCACATGACTGAGTTTATAATTTAAATGTACAGAGTCCTATACTATGCTTGTATCATGTATTCTCAAGTACACAAAGTGGAAAGAAATATATTTAAAAAGACAAAATGAAAACCTTCCTCACAGGGCAGCACTGTGGTGGGTGCTTTCAGTCTCAGACAAGCAGAGGCACAACTTTTTTTGAACTCAGGAGCAAGGCCAGCCTGAGCCTTAAAAATAATTAAAATTTTTTAAAAAGTTAAAAAGCTGGGTATGGTGGCACAAGCCTTTAATCTCAGGCAGAAACAGTTGGATCTCTAAGTATGGGGCCAAGTCTGGTCTACAGAGTGAGTCCCAGGACAGCCAGGATTGTCATTCTCACTCCTCCTAAAAAAGTAGGCTTGCATAGACATGTATGATTTTAAAGATGTATTCTTATTAAATCTTTAATTATGTGCAGGGGTGTGTGCCTTTATGTGGGTATGTATACATGGGTGCAAGCACCCTCAGGGGCCAGAGGCATCAGATCCCCTGGAGATCTGGAGTTACAGATGGTTGCAACCCACCTGATGTGTGTGCTGACAACCTCACACGTGGGAAGAGCAGCAAATGCTCTTAACCACTGACCTCTCTCTCTAACCCTGTTTTCTATAATGTAAATAAAATTGAAAGCTGAGAACAGCTAACAAATAATAATTAAGGGGTTTGTTGTTTTGGTTTTTTCAAGATAGGGTTTCTCTGTATAACCCTGGCTGATCTGGAACTCAACTCTGTAGAGCGGGCTGGCCTTGAAACCAGAGATCTGACCGTCTCTGCTTCCCCAGTGCTGGGATTAAAGGTGTGTCACCACCACCCAGCTAGAGCTCTTTTTGTATGTGTGCATATACACGTGGAGGCCAGAGGCGTTTTCAGACAGGCTCTTTCTCTGATTGAGTGCAGGGTTCAATCAGTTACTAAGTTTGCTGGCCAGCAAGTCCTAGAGGTCCTACTGTTTCTTCCTCACCAGTGCTGGGATTGTAAGTGCAAATCACCATGACATTTTTATGTGGGTGTTGGGGATCCAAATTCCAGTTCTTATGCCTACAGGGCAAGCCCTTTACAGCCTGAGTCACCATCTCAACTCCACAATCTACACTCTTAATAACTACATTCAAATAGGGCTAAGAGCGAGAACATAAAAATCTTTCAAGTTTCTTTTGAGGAGTCTGATATGGTGGTCACACCTGCAACTGCAGCAGATGGGGTGGGCTATGCAGATTGCTATGAGCTTGAGGACCACCTAGGCTACATACAACTTTGAGGGCACCCTACATACATAACCCTGTTTCCCAAAAAAATTACTTAAAATTTTTTATTGTTTATTTTACCTATATGAGTACACTGTCGCTGTCTTCAGACACACCAGAAAAGGGCATCAGATCCCATTATAAATAGTTGTGAGCCACCATGTGGTTGCTGGGATTTGAACTCAGGACCTCTGGAAGAGCAGTCAGTGCTCTTAACCAATGAGCCATCTCTCTAGCCCCAAGAATTACTTTTTTGTGATGATGGAAACTGAACTCAGGGCCTCATATAAGTTAGGAAAGTGCTTCACCACTGAGCTATCACCCTAAAATTACTTTTAAAACACTAAAGTCTCTCACAACAGCAAAAGACTAAAGCAACTGTGTCTACTAAGAGATAAACAAAATATGGGATACACACATTCTCATTCTCTCTCACTGTTAGGATGAAAATTTTGACATGGCTACAAAATGAACCTTGAAGACATTATTCTAAGGGAAATAAGTAAATCAAATATTGCATGATTTCAGTTATAGTTGGTTCTTAGAATAATCAAATCAGAGACAGAGTAGAACAGTGGTTGCCAGGGACAACACTATTGTTTAACACTGAAGTAAGGGAAGATGACAAAGTTCTGGAAATAAATGGTAGTGAAGGTCATAGAAGAATATGAATGTACTTAATGCCAGCCAGCTGTATAAATATAGCTAAAAACTTTAATATCTATTTTATTGCAGTTTTATGTAATATAGATTCTAACTTAACAGGAAACAATCATAGACTTTTTATTAGTTTCTATACAATATAACACTCTTTGCTTTTGAGACAGGATTTCATATGGCCAGTCTAGTTTTGAATGTACTACATAGCCAAGGATGGCCTTGAACTCCTAATCTTCCTGCCATCACTTCCCAAATGCTAGGATTACAAGCATGCACCACCACACCTAGCTTATTTTCAAAACTAAATTCAACAAAGAACATCTTATTTATTATTTATTAACTTTCCTAATTTCAAAAATGCACCTCTCCTTAAGCATAATTCATGAGAGAAACACTTTTTACTTTGAAAACAATTGGGCTTGAAAGATGGCTCAGCAGTTAAGAGGTCTGGCTGCTCTTCCAGAGAACATAAACTCTACTCTTGGTGGCCAGATGGGAGCTCACAACCTTCTATAACTCCAGTTCCAGGGTATCTCTTCTGATCCCTGAGGGCACTGTACACGCAAAACTCATAGACATGAAGGTAAAACACCTACCCACCCACACCAACAAAACAGAACAAAATAACAACAACAAAACAAACAACAGAATCCAAAATGTCATAAACTCTGTAAGTTAACATAAAAACTAACTGCTGAGTCACATATAAGAATAAGGGCTCTGGGCTGGAGATGGCTCAGCGCTTAAGAGCACAGACTGCCCTTCCAGAGGTCCTGAGTTCAATTTCCAGCAACTACATGGTGGCTCACAACCATCTATAATGAGATCTGATGCCCTCTTCTTGTGTGTCTGAAGACAGCAACAGTATATTCATACATATAAATAAATAAATCTTTTAAAAAAACAAACCAACAAACTGGGGCTCCAGGCAGTGGTAGTGCATGTCTTTAATTCCAGCACGTAGAAAGTAGAGGCAAGTGGATCTCTGAGTTGGAGGCCAGCCTGGTCTACAGAACTAGTTCCAGGGCTGTCAGGGCTACACAGAAAACAAAACAAAACAAAAAACCTGTCTAGAAAAAAACAAAAACTAGGCCTGGAGAGATGGCTCAGTGGTTAAGAACACTGACTGCTTTTCCAGAAGTCCCGAATTCAATTCCCAGCAACCACATGGTGGTTCACAACTATTTATAATGGGATCTGATGCCCTCTTCTGGTGTGTCTGAAGACAGCTACAGTGTGCTCATATGTGTAAAATAAACAATTCTTTAAAAAAAAGAAAGAAAAAGAAAAAACATGGGGCTAGTGAGATGGCTCAGTGGGTAAGAGCACCCGACTGCTCTTCCGAAGGTCCGGAGTTCAAATCCCAGCAACCACATGGTGGCTCACAACCATCCATAACGAGATCTGACGCCCTCTTCTGGAGTGTCTGAAGACAGCTACAGTGTACTTACATATAATAAATAAATAAATCTTTAAAAGAAAAAACAAAAACAAACAAACAAAACAACAAAAACCCAACAAGGTCTATGAATGTGACTCAATAGTGTGTGCCTGACATGCAAGAGGCCCTGAGTTCAATTATCAATAACACCGAAAATAAAGTCATTTCCTTTTAGCTGGGCATGATGACAGATATCTTTAATCACAGCACTTCAGAGGCAAAGTATATTTTAATCAGCCTTTTTAGAAAAATCATAGTTTGGGAATTTCAATTCTCTTAAGGTGGGGCAGTACTAGAGTGAACTGTGGGTGTTGTAGAAGCCAGACAAGCACTACCCCACTGAACTACACATGAAGTCCAAAGAGTCACTTTTTAGGAGGAGTGAGACAGCTCACAGGTTCTTGCCTTTGATCCTGACCCTGAGTTCAATGTCGCCGTGACCCATTTGGTAGAGGGAAAGCTCCTGCACATGCACACACACACTCACCCACAGGAAACAAGTGACTAGACAGTAAAGAAAACCCTCACATTTGACTCAATACTAAATTAGCTTGGCCAGGCACTGGTGGCGCACACCTTTAATCCCAGCACTTGGGAGGCAGAGGCAGGCAGATTTCTGAGTTCGAGGCCAGCCTGGTCTACAGAGTGAGTTCCAGGACAGCCAGGGCTATACAGAGAAACCCTGTCTTGAAAAAAACCAAACCAAACCAAATAAAATAAAATAAAATAAAATAGCTCATCTTGGGGGCTGGAGAGATGGCTCAGCGGTTAAGAGCACTGACTGCTCTTCTGAAGGTTCTGAGTTCAAATCCCAGCAACCACATGGTGGCTTACAACCATCCTTAATGACATCTGACTCCCTCTCCTGGTGTGTCTGAAGACAGCGACAGTGTACTTACATATAAAATAAATAATAAATAAAATAAAAAAAAAAAAGAGTTAAAAATAGCTCATCTTGTAAGTCATCTTACAACACCCAAAAAAGTACCACGTACATCTGAGTGCTTTGAAAAAATTATTAACAAGCAGTAATTTCTTCCTCACTCTTGATGATAGGGAATGATAAACTGAGATAGACTATTGCCATATACCTCAGACTGGTCTTGAACTCACAACCTTCCCCTCAAGAGCAGGTCTATGATTCCATATCAAAGCAAAAAAGTAGTAAGGTTTTAAGAAGGCTTTACAAAGTTAATATGAATACAAAATGAACACCAGATGTGGTAGCTTATGTCTATAATGCTAATAAAGCAGGAGGCAGGAGAACTGCTAAGAGTTCTAGGCCAGGCTGGGTTTTCTAAAGGAAAAATAAATTATAAAGACAAAAGGGAATTGATTATGCTTTCAACTTAGATGATCCTCTTCAAATTTCTAGGTAAAAAATTTTAAATGTCATGTCTGCATCTCAAAAGATCTTTTCTTCAAGAGATCTTTTTAAACCAAACCAAAAAGAGATGAAGCTTAACATATGGCTGAACTACATAGTTTGGGTCAGGAAGAAACAGACAGAAGTACAGTGTGTGCTCTAAGGCTGAGCACACATAGGAAATGCTGTGTGGGGGTGGGATGTATTACTCCACTCTACCACCAGATCTTCTTGGCAAAGAACAATCTTGGCCTCATATTATCATGAATATGCAAATTGGAGAACCCACATAATATAAGGACACAGACAAAATCATTTAAGAATTGTTGGAATATCATTCTGTCAGCTGTCAGAGGTTACTGCACACATGCGGTACTGCACACCTTTAATCCCAGGCTGAGGAGGTACAGGCAGCCTGGCCTACAGAGTACATTGCAAACTAGTCAGAGCTACACAGTAAGATTCTCTCTTAAAAGCAAAACATAAGCCAGGAAGTGGTGGCACATGCCTTTAATCCCAGCACTTGGGAGGCAGAGGCAGGCGAATTTCTGAGTTCGAGGCCAGCCTGGTCTACAGAGTGAGTTCCAGGACAGCTAGGGCTACACAGAGAAACCCTGTCTCGAAAAAAAAGCAAAAAAAAAAAAAAAAAAAAAATTCAAAACATAAAACCAGATGTTACTAGTGAAAGATGGAGGTTAGGGCATGATAATGTCTAAGTTCAATTCACAGTACTGTTTTGTTATTTAAGGTTTTCTCTTTCTCTGTTCAAAATAAAAGTGTTCATTTCTATAATTGTAAATTTATGACTTCTTCATATTTTTAAGAAAACCTTTCTAAGAAGCATGTGAGAGTACAGAGCTCAGTGGCAGAGTGCTGGCCTGGCCTGGCATCGGCTAGGGTGCAGCAGCACTCTCCTGCCACCTGAGCTTACAAGGTGCAGGCAAAAGCTTCAAGAATCAAGGTCATCTTATACTGTCTAGTAAGTTTCATGCCAGGCTCTGCTACTTGACAACCTGTACCAGAAACAAACTGAAAGATAACTATAAAGCATTGAAGATTCTATGCAACCATATTGATGGGCCTATAAATCAGAGAGAAAGCATATACTTAGCATGCCAAAAGGTCCTTGGTTCAATTCCTAGCACCCAAAACCCAACCCAAACAAAACCCCATCATCCTCACATGCAAAGACTCCACCAAACTTTAAAGACAAAGATATTTGGTTTCAAAAAATAAAGAACAAAATGCTCTTAATTCTTAAGTTACTAACTAAGATCAATTCATTCTGACTATCATAAAGTATGCACAGTGCTGTCAAATAGCCAGAGACTTGAAAGAAACAACTTGGAGGAAAAGTTCTTTACTGGGGAAAAAAGAACAAAAGCTATACATTCACATTTGTATGTAATACTATAACTATGTTCTAGAAAAACAATTATAGGAAAAAGGGGAAAAAATCATGTCCGGCCAAGTTAGGTTTCAATGACTTGAAGCTCATGGTCACTACACTTGTGCATAATCTTTTAAAACGGATTCACGCAGTTTGCATCTCCTTTACAGATGCTGTTTCCAAAGGCCCAGTAACTGTAGAGACTTGAAGAAAGGCAGCTGAGCAGTTGTTCTTGAAGAAGATTTGGGTTCAGTTGCCAGCACTCACATGGCAGCTCACCACCATCTGGAATTCCAGCCCAAGGGGATCCGATGCCCTCTTCGACCTCTGTGGGCACCAGGCATGCACGTGTTGCACAGACTTACACGCAAAAAGTCAGGCAAAATACTCACATAAAATAAATTCATTTTAAAAATTAAATACAGCTAGAAGTGGTGGTGCATACCTTTAATCTCAGCACTCAGGAGACAAAGGCAGGAAGATTTCTGTGAGTTCCAAGCCAGCCAGGACTACACAGAGAGACCATGTATCAAACCCTCCTGCCCCCCAAAATTTTTGTACATGAAACAGTTTCATGATTTGGCTTTCTTTTCTCTTTCCTAGGCTGGCCTGGAACTTGCAGCCCAGGTTAGCCTCAAACTCAGGCTATTCTGCCTCAGTCTAATGAGTGCTGGAATTATAGACGTGCCAAAATACCTAGCTAGCTACGGTATGGATTTGAAAGGTTATTAGAAGGTGGCACGTAATGCAGTTAAAAAAAAAAACAAACAAAAAAACCCAAAGCAGTATCACTGACTGAGCTCAATATTGCCCTACATACTGCCTCAGTTTCCCCCTTTATTAGAGCACTTCCATATCAAGTTCTCTAGGTTATGTCCATTAATCACAAAGAAGAAAGGCTGGCATGAATCTGACATCTTTTGAAGTTCAGGATAAAAGACTTCATAGCTTTCAATGGCCTATTTTAAAGAAAAGGGAAGGTGGTTCACTCACTTGCTCAGCAGCCTTAGAAACAAACACAAAGGCTTCATGCTGCCATGATTTTATTTTAAAGAACAATACTTGTGAAAGGCAGGTAAATACATGGGTAATAAAAGGGAAAAATGGCAGACACAATTTCATGCAAGAACTATATTAAGCAACTAAGAAAAACTCTATTTTCCACATATATTAGTCCTAACACTAACCTCAAACTTTTCCTTTTGTCCTGATTTCTTCTTCTTTCAGGCTCCTCTGGGAACACAGGGTACCTCCTCCTCCTTCATGGCTAAGATGTGATTTCAAAGACTATCAGAAGGCAGCAATCCCTTAGCCACCTACATGTTCCAGGTACATTCACACCAGCATTTAAATACACAAAGAATTCCCTGTGCGGCTGAATGTGCAGTATTAACAACGTGTTTCTATGTTTGCTCTAACCGATGTCAAACAAGGCAACAACAGAAGTGGTTTATGGGTCACTGCAAACCTCAAGCTGGGGGCCTATGTTAACAAGCCACTAAGAGTTCAGTATAATTAGATTGATATTCTGAAATTATGAACTTATTTCTATACTGACCTTTGCTTTTGTTCCCAGTGAAAAATGAGCCTTATTGTAGCAGCATGCCCCCAGCTTTCCCCTAAAAGAAAAAAAAAATTACTATAAGGAACCTTTAGAATTTTCTACGTTGCTTAGAATGTCTGGTCAACTACAATCTTACTTTACCAAACTGAAAATAGGAATATTCTTTATTTCAAAACCTGTTGTACATCAGTAATATCCTAAGAGAAATAATAGTTTTCTGACACCCAGAAACAGGGTCTCATTTTAGTCCTGGCAAGCCTGGAATTCAATTTGTAGACCAGGCCAGCCTTGAATTAAGAGAACTCTGCATGCTTCTGTTTCTGGAGTGCTGGGATTAAAGACGTGCTGCCATGCAGATTTCATCACGCAGCCCAGCATTCCGTTTCCACAGTAGCCAGGGCTAAGTCTGCATCACCATCTTTGCCACACAGAATATTACTGGGTTCCAGTGGAGACAGATTTTGAAGCATTGTGTTCTAATAACATCACAATGCTAGAAATACAGTTATATCTGTTTGCATAATGTGATTTGTCTTTAAATAGGCTTATTCTCCTTTCTGTCTAAGACGGGTTTTAGTGTTTAGAATTCTATTTTGAATATTTACTTCTCAGATTTATGACACAGAGGTGTCAGATAGTATTTTAAAAATGTGGTCAGTGAATAAGACAGTCTTTATTTTCTTTCTTTTTTTTTTTATTATGTATTTTCCTCAATTACATTTCCAATGCTATCCCAAAAGTCCCCCCCACCCCCCCCCACCCCCACTCCCCTACCCACCCATTCCCATTTTTTGGCCCTGGCATTCTCCTGTACTGGGGCATATAAAGTTTGCCTGTCCAATGGTCCTCTCTTTGCAGTGATGGCCGACTAGGCCATCTTTTGATACATATGCAGCTAGAGTCAAGAGCTCCGGGGTACTGATTAGTTCATATTGTTGCATCTACAGGGTTGCAGTCTTTATTTTCAACAGCTTATAGTATCTATCAAACATCAAATCAAAATAAAAATGTAGGAAAAAATGTTAAACCTCTTTTCTCTAAGAGCCAGAAATGATGGTCTACAGACTGAATGCCAGGCTTGCCTCCTAGGGATTTTAACACTTGGGAGGCAGAGGTAGGCAGATCTGAGTTCAAGGACTACACAGAGAAGCCATCTTAAAAAACCAAAAAGAGGGAAAAGAATAAGTATTATCTCGCTCATTTACCCACCTAATGCAGGAACAAGCAAAGCTTGATTTTTATCAATCTTTGTTGTCATCTGATTAGTTAAAATAACCTATAAAAACAAAATGTAAGAAAGTTAGGGCATAAAAGGTGTATATAAACAGTCCTATGAGTTTAATATCCTGAATATAATAAGTTAAAAGAAAATATATTGGAGGCTGTAGAGATGTCTCGGGGGTTGTAGGACCTAGAGTCAGTTTCCAGAGCTCACATGGTGTCTCACAGCCATCTACACTTTCCATCGTCAAGAAGACCTTATTCTCTTATGACCTCTCCTGGCACTAGGCCCACATGTGTACACAGACATGTACACAGGCAAAACATACACACAAAATTAAGTAACTCTCTAAAAATTATGGTTTTCTGATGAAAAGGGAAGAGAAGGTGCTGGAGAGATGGCTCAGAGGTTTAGAGCACTGACTGCTCTCTCAGAGGTCCTGAGTTCAATTTTCAGCAACCACATAGTAGCACAAAATCATCTGAAATGGGATCTGATGCCTTCTTCTGGTGTGTCTGAAGACAGCTATGGTATATATATCTTTTTTAAAAAGGGAAGAGAAGAGGGGGAATATGCTCGTTTGAAAATTTAAAAAGAGGGCTGGGAGCGATGGCTCAGCGGTTAAGAGCAATGGCTGCTTGCTCTCCCAGAGGTCCTGAATTCAAATCCAGAAACCACATGGTGGCTCACAACCATCTGTAATGAGATCTGACACCCTCTTCTGGTGTGTCTGAAGACAGCTACAGTGTATTCATATACATAAAATAAATAAATCTTAAAAAAAAAGAAAATTTAAAAATAAAAATTTGTACTTATCTGCAAAAATGTGGTACCAGAATACATGAAATAATTGACCAAAAAAATCTGCAGGAACAAAGAATTTTGGTTGGCCGGGCAGTGGTGGCACATGCCTTTAATCCCAGCACTTGGGAGGCAGAGGCAGGCAGATTTCTGAGTTCAAGGCCAGTCTGGTCTACAGAGTGAGTTCCAGGACAGCCAGGGCTACACAGAGAAACCTTGTTTTAAAAAACAAACAACCCCCCCCCCCAAAAAACAACCCATAAAACAAAAAACAAACAAAAATTCTTGGTTGATTTGGGATTTTGAGGGTTGGGGGGGGTTGGGGTGTGGTGTGGTTCAAAACTGGGTTTCCTTATGTAGTCCAGACTATCCTGGAACTAGCTCTGTAGCCCAGGCTGCCCTCACACTCAGAGATCTACCTGCCTCTGCCTCCTGAGTGCTGGGATTAGGTACATGACAACTCCTCCAAGCATCTACCTCATGGTTTAAGACAGAGTCGCTCAGTGGATGTAGAATTTGTTTTGGTTAGACTGGCTGGCAGGCAAAACCCATGGGTGCCTCTGTAGGAATCTTTCCCCAACCTGACCGTCAGCAGTACTGGGGGTACAGGAGTGCACTGCCATGCTCATATGGAGATGTGGGGGCTCCGAACTCAGGTCTTTATGCTAACAAAGCAAACACATTATCCATTGTGCTATCTCTCCAGTACCCCTTCTTTGAAACTTCTTTTTCAAAATTCAAAATTTAAATTTCACTTTATATGCCTTTTATCCTAGCACTTACGGAGGAGAAGCAAACCAGTATTATAGAGTGGCACACAGCAATATAAAAGTAAGCAGCTGGGCACAGTGAGGGACACCTCTAATCCCAGCACTTGGAAATCAGAGGTAGGTAGATTGCTGTGTGTTTGAGACCAGCCTGGTGACATAAGTTTCAGGACAGCCAAAACTATATAGTTAGACCTTGTCTCAAATTAAAAAGAGAAGCAGAAATAGTAAGATCAAGAGTTCATGGTTGCCAGACAGTGGTGACACATCTGTCTTTGTCTTTTTTTTTTTTTGGGGGGGTGAGGGGGGGGCTGAGCTGAAGACCAAACCCAGGGCCTTGCACATTATCAAATACTCAACTACTGAGCTAAAATCCCCAAACCCGCACATGTGTCTTTAAAATCTTACCCAGAGCACCCTAATTTGTTTCTTTTTTCTGGCCAGGAGCTCATGTAGCCCAGGCTGGCCTTGAATTTGCTATGTAGCTGAGGCTGACCTCGAACCAGATTCTCTTGCCTTCTCAAGTACTAAAATTACAAGCATGAGCAACCAAGCCTATCCCAACAGTAATTCTATTTTAGTTTTTTGAGATAAAGTCTCAGTATATAGCCCTGACTGGCCTAGAACTCATTATGTAGACCAAGTTGCCTTCACACTCGTGGAATTACAGGAATGTACTACCATGCCCAGATCTCCTGATACTAGTTTTTCAGTACAGAAAAGTCCATATGGTTTCTTTTAAACCTCACAGTGAGCTTCAGAGCATCCAGAGCCACACAGTGATACCTGTCTCAAAACAAAACAACAACAAAAACACTCAAAAGGGGGATGGAAAAAATGGCCCAGCAGTTAAGAATATTTGCTGCTCTTGCAAAGGAGCTGGGTTCAGTTTCCAGCACCTATCTGATATCTCACAAGCATCCTTAGCGCCAGTTCCAGGGAATCTGATGCTTCTTTCACAGGCACCAGAAGCACACAGGATACACATACATGCATATCGGCAAAACATTCATACACATGAATAAATTTAAAGTGTTTTTAGAGACTCAAAACTGCTAAAGATGCAGGAAAACAAAAGCTATATGTGTCCGTCCCCCCACCCCCACCCCACCCCACGAGTTTTGGTTTTTCAAAACAGGGTTTCTCTGTAAAGCCCTGGCTGTCCTGGAACTGACTCTATAGACCAGGCAGACCTCGAACTCAGAAATCCACCTGCCTCTGCCTCCTAAGTGCTGGGATTGAAGGCGTGTGCCACCACTGCCCAGTGCTTCAATTTATTTTAAGGAGAATAGGCTTTCAGGCCTGGCATGGTGGTAAATTGCTTTAATTTTAGCATTGGGAAACAATCACAGGAGAATCTCTGTGAGTTCTAGGCCAGTCTGGTCTATACAGTGAGCTCTAGGCCAGCTAGGAACATATAGCAAGATTCTGCCTTGAAATAAATAAATATAGAAAGAATATATTTCCAAAGAAGGATGAGACACTCAGTAAAACGCTTGATACACAAGCCTGAGAACTTGTTTTGACCTGGATCCCCGGGCCCCAGGTGAAAATGACCCATGTACTGGCCTTTCTACAATCTACCATGATTATAAAGGCATTTTAGGCATCTTAGCCTAACTGCCTAGCTCCAGGACAGTCAGAAAACTACACCTCAAAACAGAAGGCAGACAACTCCTTAGGAGGTCTGAAGCTGACCTCTGGTCTCCAGGAACACACGCACACACATGCACAAACACATACACACAAACTCTCAGAGAGAAAAAGAAAACAAAACCCAGACTTTCAAAACACCCTTTCTGCAGGTTATTAGTAATATAAAACAGCATTTAAAAGAGAAAGGGAACTTAAGATGGCTAGCCAGTAAAAAGTCCTTGCTATGCAAGCATGAAGACCTGAGTTCAGATGCACATCTACAGTCTCAGGGCTGAGGGAGGCAGAGACAGGCAACCTAGACAAACAGACCTTGTCTCAAAAACTAAGGTGGCTGAGACAGTGACATGGCTTCACAGATAAAGGCACTTGCCATTTGAATATAATCCCTGGGACACACATGGTGGAAGGAGAAACCCAACTACCACAAGTTATCCTCTGATCTCCACATGCACAGCAATGGCACGTGTGCACACATACGTGCACAGAGGCACACAAAAGAAATAAACAAATTTTGTTTTGTTTTGTTTTGCTTTTGTTTTTTGAGACAGGGTTTCTCTGTGTAGCCCTGGAACTCACTTTGTAGACCAGGCTGGCCTCGACCTCAGAAATCCGCCTGCCTCTGCCTCCCGAGTGCTGGGATTAAAGGAGTGTGCCACCACGCCCAGCTAAACAAAATTTTTTTAAAAATTAAAAATAAGGTGGAGAACGACTGAGGAAGACACTCAATGCTGACCTCTGGCCTCCACAAGCACACTCATTCTTGTACATGTGCCTACATACACACATGGACACACACACAAGCCAAAATGTATATGTATTTAATGGAGAGAGAAACAACAAGAGAGTTAACTAAATTAAAATAGGGCAGGGGATGTAGCTCAATGGCAGAATGTTTGCTTAGTGTGTCTGAGCTGGAGCAGCAGGAGCAACAAAACAACAAAGGAAAGCAGTATCAACAACAAACCACTGACTATGCAGCCTGTCTGTCTTGGGTGCCCTCTACTGGGGGATCTTCAGGATGCCATCATTAACAATGCTGAATTCCAATTAACAGTAAGAAATAATGCAAACAGCACTATGCTTTGGCAAAAAGAATATGGCAAAAGGGCTAGTGAGATGGCTCAGTGAAAGGCACTGCCATGGACACAACCTAAGTTTGATCCCTGAGACCCCAGAGTGGAAGGAACTGACTTCTGCAAGTTGTCTTCTAACCCTGTACTACGATACATGTAACAACACATGTACATGCACACAGAATAAGTAAAATGTAACTTAAGAATAAGATCTGGGGGCAGGAGCGAGTGGGGCTGGAGTGAGAAGAAAAAAAAAGAATAAGATCTGGAAAAGAAAATATTTTTAATTTTATAGAGGAAGTTCTTTAAAAAACAAAAAAAATTTATTTACTATATGTAAATACACTGTAGCTGTCTTCAGACACACCAGAAGAGGGCATCAGATCCCATTACAGATGGTTGTGAGCCACCACGTGGTTGCTGGGAATTGAACTCAGGACCTCCGGAAGAGCAGTCAGGGCTCTTAACCACTGAGCCACCTCTCCAGCCCAGAGGAAGTTCTTTTTATTTGTGTTTGGTGTATTATAGGCATGTACTAAGAACTTCCTTAACAAGGTTAAAAAGAAAAAAAAAAAACAACTTAAAAGCATTTTACCTCTCTTTTAACGAGTATATTTTTGTCAGTGGAAGGATGTGGCTGCAGAATGGAAACAAATAGCAAACAGGTATCTCTGTACTCCTAAACTCATAATTTACTGTTCCCTTAATATCTCAAATCTAGAATTAGCTCTAGGACTGATACAGCAGCCCAGTTGTAGACACTTGCCTACCTATAATTCATGCATGAGGCTCTGGGTCAAATCCCTATTATAAAAAACAAAAACAAAACCTGGCTTTTCTATAAAGTATCTACATTAAAAGCCATGTATGATAACACATCTGAAATCTCAGCACTAAGAAGGCTAAGGTAGGAGGACAGGGTTGAAGGACAAGCAGAACTACATTATCAAGTTTCGGGTTATTTACCCAGGCTTTATCTCTAACAAACAACAGCCACAAGAACAACCACCAGAAATCCCTCCAAACCATATTCACATTATTTAGTTAGGCAAAATTTGTATTAATTTAGACATCAGTATTTCAGTCCTAACTGTAAAATCCTCCTGGCCAATAATACTTACAGCTAATCTGTGATTATTTGCAAGGCTGATCATTTGTTGGGCGAGGCCATTTAGTAATCGAGTACGAAGGGATAGATCTTCAAGGTCATGACGAAAGGGAAAAGCAATTCCGTCTATTATCACTAGCTGCACCTAAAGACAGAAGAAACTAGGTTTGGAGTTAAAATTATAATAAAGATGGCATCCCCAAAGCACAGTGCATTATATAAATAAATCTTAAAATTTGGGCTGAAAAAGTAAAGAAATCTAGCCAGCTAGCTGGGCAGTTTTTGATGGTGCTGGAAAGATGGCTCAGCGATTAAGAGTATACACTGCTCTTACAGAAGACCTGAGCTCAGTTGCCAGCACCCATGTCAGGCAGCTCACAATTTCCTATAACCCCAGCTCTCTGTAGGCCAGTGGTTCTTAACTTGTGGTCACAACTCTTTTGGGGTTGAATGACCCTTTCACAGGCGCTACAAATCAAACATTTATAATTCATAAAAGATGCAAAATTACAAAGTAGCAATGGAAGTAACTTTATGGTTGAGGGGGTTACCACATGAAAAACTGTATTTAAGAGTTGCAGCTTTAGGAAGGTTGAGCAGCACTGCTCTAGGGCATCCAACGCCCTCCTCTGGCCTCCAGCCACTTATAGAATTAAAAATAAAATAAGAGCATGGTAGTATGCATCTATCATCTCAGCACACAGGAGGTAAAGGCAGGAGGGTCATGAGTTTCTGGCCAGGCTTGGCTATACAGTGAGATTCTAACTCAAATTAAGTAAATACAAAGGGAAATTCAGAGTTTTCTTTTGTAGTGCTGGGAATTAACCTACGGCTCATGCATGGTAGGTAAGCACTCTACCACCGCGTGAGCCACATTCCTCACTCTACTGCCTCATTTCTATCTCTTCAAAGGTTTCCCTTAAACTTCATTTTATTATTTTATGTGTATTAGTGTTTTGCTTGCATGTAAGTCTGTGTACCATGTTCATGCCTGATACCTGTGAAGGCCAAAAAGGGCAAGGATCTCTTGGAACCAGATTTAAAGATGTCTGTGAGCTGTCATGTGGGTGTTAGAAATCCACCTCAGGTCCTCTGAAGAGTACTCAGTGCTCTTAACCACTGAACCGTCTCCCCAGCCCTTCACAGGCTTGCTTTTGGAAAGTACTTAGCCAGTGATTTTACATAATCGTTACCTGAATACTAGTATTACATGCATATGCCACTGTTTCAGGACAGCCAGGCCTACACAAAGAAACCTTGTTTCAAAAAAATCCAAAAATGATGATGATGATAATAAAACAGGCTGACTATGGTAGCACAAGCCTGGATCCCAGCACTTGAATGAAGACAGGGTGATTGAGAAATCAAGGTCAGCAAAGTATGGTGTGCGCGCACTCTGGAGGCTCTGAGTTCGACACCAGCCCGGTCTACAAAGTGAATTCCAAGACAGCCAAGGCTACACATAGAGAAACCCTGTCTTAAAACACAAAACAAACCAAAAAAACAACTGGCATAAGAATAAGTATAGCTGCCGGGCGTGGTGGCGCATGCCTTTAATCCCAGCACTCAGGAGGCAGAGGCAGGCGGATTTCTGAGTTCGAGGCCAGCCTGGTTTACAAAGTGAGTTCCAGGACAGTCAGGGCTATATAGAGAAACTGTGCCTTGAAACAAAAAAGGAGGGTGCGGGGCGGGGGAAGAATAGGTATAGCTCAATAGAATAGAATTCAAAAATAAATGTTTGGGGCTGGCGAGATGGCTCAGTGGTTAAGAGCGCCGACTGCTCTTCCGAAGGTCCCGAGTTCAAATCCCAGCAACCACATGGTGGCTTACAACCATCTGTAACAAGATCTGATGCTCTCTTCTGGAATATCTGAGGACAGCTACAATGTTCTTACATATAATAAATAAATCTTTAAAAATAAATAAATAAATAAATGTATTTGTGATCAACAGATATTTCAATCTTAAGAATATACAATGAATATACAATATTTTGAAATGTGAATAGCATATGTGTGCAAAATAAGTAATTAAGTGGAGGGCAGGGAAAGAAGCAGCTTTGGGGGGCTAAAGAGATGGCTCAGTGGTCAAGAGCCCTGACTGCTCTTCCGGAGGTCCTGAGTTTAATTCCCAGCAACCACATGGTGGCTCACAACCATCTGTAATGGGATCTGATGCCCTCTTCTGGTGTGTCTCAAGAGAGAGACAGTGCACACACATAGATTAAATAAATAAATAAATAAATAAATAAATAAATAAATAGTTTAAAACAAAAAAAAGGCTTTTGAACTGGCATTAAGTTTCTACTATTGCTACTGTTTATTTTTGTATAATCGATACTCTCAAAGGCGCTATTTTACTAGGATGATCCATACCTTTGGATGATCTGAAAGGAAATCTGGAAGGAGATAGACTTGTGCCAGCAGCTCAGTATAATCATGACAACGAAAATAATAAATATGGGAAAGAATATTTTCAAGAGTAAAATCCTTCAAGGCTTTCTGATGTTCTGAAACAAACAAACAAACAAAGCAATCTTAAATAGCTTTAGTTTTTGTTCTAACAGTGTGCCAATCATAAAAAATCAAGTTGTTTTTTAATAACAAAATGGAATACCTTTTTATCACTGTAAAACATACTTTCTAAAAGACAATAGAACTATTGCAAAATGACTGTAAACTGTGATTTGATGATTACTGTTCTATTATAACTTTAATTTTTTTAAATCCTATTTTTAATGCTGGTTCTTAAATGCTTTAACCTCCCCATAGCCCACCACCCACCAGAGGTAGTGGAAAAGAAAGGACATGGGGGAAGTGGACCTGTTTAGAAAGGTTCTTTGTAACAACTATCAACTCCTGCAGCACAGTTTACAAGATAGCAGGCAGCAGCATCTCAAGCTACTCACACACACTTCACAGATACGCTAGCAGTCCAGTTAAGTAGAGTTGGGTTAACAACAGTGGTGACATGACTTAGCAGAGACAGCCAGGTCTCAGCCTCTGCTCGAGTCATCAGGAAGGAACAACAGAACATCAGGAGTTCTCGGCTACACCTCTCTCAGGGAAGTGAAGATCAGCAATGACTCGAGACCCACAAGTGTTGCTGTACCAGCAAGCCAAGTTCTGTCTCCGCCACACAGTCCTATTTATACCCTCCAATCACGTATCCTCCACATTCCTTGCCTCAGCCAGTTACATGGTGAGACCATGCCTCAAAAAATAAAAGGGAGAAGGGTGCTTGGAAAGATGATCAGTGGTTAAGAGTACTGGCTCCACTTCCAGAGCAACTAGGGTTTGATTCCTAGAACCTACACATCAGCTCACAACTCCCTATAACTCAGGGATCTAATGCCCTCTTCTGGCCTCCAAAGGCACTGAACACACATAGTGCAGACACATTCAGGCAAAAATACCTCAACAGATAAAAATCAATGAAAGTCAGTTTGGCTTTGAAATGAGAAACTAATTATTACATTTCAGAATGTTTTATTGTTTTGTTTGTTTGTTTGTTTGTTTTTCAAGACAGGGTTTCTCTGTGTAGCCCTGGCTGTCCTGGAACTCACTCTGTAGACCAGGCTGGCCTCGAACTCAGAAATCCGCCTGCCTCTGCCTCCCAAGTGCTGGGATTAAAGGCATGCGCCATCACTGCCCAGCTTCAGAATGTTTTAAAAAATATTTTAATGCTATTGAGTGTTTTGCCTCCATGTAAGTGTACCATGCATGTGCTCAGTGCCCATGGACGCCAGAAGAGGGCATCAGACCCCCTGACACTGGGGCTGCTGACAGATAAGTATAAGTGCTATGTGGGTGCTCGGACCCAAAGTTGGGTTCTCTTCAAGAGCAGCAAGAGCTCTTAACAATAAACCATCTCTTCAGCCCCGATGATGTATTTGATCCATGACAAGATGATATAGTGGAAAAAGAAAGCAACTCTCAAGTTGTCCTCAGATTGTCACACATGTGCACACACACTGAATAATGATTTTTTTAACACTTATTTTTTTTCTTTTTTTTTAAGATTTATTTATTGATTATATGTAAATACACTGTAGCTGTCTTCAGACACTCCAGAAGAGGGAGTCTGACCTCATTACGGGATGGTTGTGAGCCACCATGTGGTTGCTGGGATTTGAACTCCAGACCTTCGGAAGAGCAGTCGGGTGCTCTTACCCACTGAGCCATCTCACCAGCCCTGAATAATGATTTTTTAAAAGACGTATTTATGTAAAAGAATGTTTTGTCTGCATGTACATACGCACACCAGAAGAGGTACTGGATCCCATTACAGATGGTTGTGAGTTGCCATGTGAGTGCTGGGAATTGAACTCAGGACCTCTGGAAGAGCAGGCAGTACTTTTAAAAACAGAGCCATCTCTACATCATAAATGTGATTTAAAAAAAAAAAAAAAAAAAAAAAACTCCGAATTTGAGACCAGCCTGAGCTATACAGTGAGTTCCAGGTCAGTTTGAGTAACAGAACAAGATCCTTTCTCATGTAAACACTACTGAAAAACCATATATACAAATAATGAATTTGTTCTTAACAAACTGTGTGTGCGTGTGTGTGTGTGTGTGTGTGTGTGTGTGCGTGTGCGTGTGCTCTTATGCAAATGCTACAGTGCATCTGTGGATATCAGAGAATAATTTTCAGGAGTGAGTTCTCTCTTTCTACCATATTGGTTCTGGGGATCAAATTTACACCATCAAGCTGAGTGGTAAGCACCTTTACCTGCCGAGCAACCTCAATGGCCAAAGTGTTTACCTTTGCGATCACTTAGAAAAGCACTGGCTGCTGGGCCAGAGACAGCTCAGTGGTTAGAACACGAACGGTGTTGGCTGTGGTGACGCGGGCCTTTCACCTCAGCACTCAGGAAGCAGAAGCACACAGATCTGAGTCTGAGGCCAGCCTGGTCTACAGAGTGAGTTCCAGGACAGCCAGGGCTACATAATAAAGAGACCCTGTTTCAAATAAACTAAACAACAACAAAAACATGAACTGGTTTCCCTTAGAAACTGAGTTTGATTCTTAGAAACTGGGTATCCGTATCACAGCCACTGTACTCTAGCTCCAGGAGCATCGGATGCCTCTGGCCTCTGTGGGCACATGTACACACAACCCTTACTTTAAAATATGTTTTTATACTTTCCTTTTAATATGTGCATTCATGCCGGGCCTGCATGTCTGTGTGGGGCGTCAGAAGCCCCAGAACTGGAGTTACAGAGTGACAGGAGTGAGCTGCCATGTGGGTGCTAAAAATTGGATCCAGGTTCTCTTCTCTAGTCCCTAAAATTTTTTTTTTTTTAAATTAAAATCTTCAAAAAAGGGCTGGAGAGATGGCTCAGTGGATAAGGGCACTGACTGCTCTTCCAGAGGTCCTGACCTCAATTCCCAGCAACCACATGGTGGCTCACAACCATCTGTAATGGGATCTGATGCCCTCTTCTGGTGTGTCTGAAAATAGCTACAGTGTACTCATATATATAAAATAAATAAATCTTCAAAAAAAAAAAGTTAATAGCTACCACTTTGGGTATGACACAGGTCTATTATTCCAGCATTTTGGAGACTGAGGCAGAAGGATCACACACGACCTGGCTTATGGGGAGAGAGCGCTGTACATCATTTTGCAACAAAAGTATTGGAGATTAACTAGTTATGCTTCTAGTTTGGGACAGTCTCTTACGAAGGTCTGAGATATGCACACATACAAACCGTCTTTAACTTACCTTCTTCCGTGTGTGTTCCTGCTATGAGATGAAGGTGCTGAATGCAGGCAGTTGCAAGGCTGACCACTCTATCAACCATAAAACTTCCCTCTGTATCAATAAATACTGCTTCACCGGCCACGCCCCCAAAACATTCTGGAATCTGCACATCTACTGCCAATTGCATACTGCCACGAAATGAAATGACCAGATCATTATCATAACCAGTTAAGATGTCTCTTGTAAACTGCATATAATCATCAGCTAGATCAAGTTTTCTAAATGCAAATAAATACCCCAAGGCAAAAGAGATGTCTAAGTCTCCATAGCTCCAAATACATATGATCAATAGATGCCTAGATAATAGATAAGGTGTTGTACAGAACTATAACTAAGGAAGTTGTAGTGGGTTTTAGATTGCTGAGGACTGAATGCTTTACTTTCTCCTTTGAGTCCCGGTCTGGCAATGTAGCCCAGGCTGATCCTTCAACTCCCAATCCTGCTATCTCAGTCTCCATTCTAACCCTACTGTCCTGTTTATAGGAGTTGGCCATAACCAAGTAGACACACTTTTTTTTTTGAGGGGGAAGACAGGGTCTTGCTATATCACTGGCTAGTCTAGCAACTGTTATATAGCCCAGAACATCCTCTATTTCTTTTCTTTTCTTTTTTTTAAAGATTATATTTATTATTATACATAAGTACGCTGTAGCTGTCTTTAGACTTGCCAGAAGAGGGCATCGGTTTCATTCTGGGTGGTTGTGAGCCACCATATGGTTGCTGGGATTTGAACTCAGGACCTTCAGAAGAGCAGTCAGTGCTCTTAACCACTGAGCCATCTCGCTAGCCCCCATCCTCTATTTCATAGCACTCCTGCGTTAGTATCCTGAGTGTTGAGATTATGAGTATGTCACCAAACATGATTCAGAACTCTTCTTTATCATATATAAATCAACTTTAAAACATCTGACAAATATATCTCAGAAGCCAATTAATTAGGAGTGTATACGTTTAGTGACCAGGCAATATTATGAAAGAAACATTTTTGATATCAAAACTTCATCAAGAAGACAGGGATCCTGGATAATATGATGGTAAGCTGATTGTTTGATGTGAACACATACAAAGTAGTACTGTATGCTTCTTGGTTTCCTGACTACAAACTCACAGCAGAATATTCTGTTTGTTACATTAAGTCCACCCGTAAGCAGGGAACGTCCTATTTTACCATAACTGTGTTTTTCCAACACCTGGTACACCACAAACTTCTGTCGTCTTCATTAGGGGTATTCCACCCCCAAGAATGTTATCGAGTGCTGAACAGAAGGTGATTATGAAGCCCTGGGTATGCTCTTGCTCGAGAAGTTCCAGTGCTGTGCACTTCTCGTTTGCCACAGATGTACCGGCACATCTTGGTTTATTTGTGAGACATTCTCTTCTTAGAATTTGTAGAGTTTCCAAGGCTTCCTCTTTAGATATCCCAACTTCTATAAATAAAATAAGAAAAAGAAAACCTGACATTAGAGAATTAAAAGTATAACTCAGAGCCTGGCATGGGGGCCCATGCCTTTAATGCCAGCACTAGGAAATCAGGCAGGCCAGCATGGTCTACAGATCGAGTTCCAGGACAGTCAGGACTACACTGAGAAACCTTTTTCTTTCCTTTTCTCTCTCTCTCTTTTTTAAAAAGATTTATTTTTATTTTATATACGTGAGTACATGTAGCTGTCTTCAGACACACCAGAAGGGGGCATCGGATACCATTACAGATGGTTGTGAGCCACTATGTGGTTGCTGGGAATTGAACGCAGGACCTCGGGAAGAGCAGTCAGTGCTCTTAACCGCTGAGCCATCTCTCCAGCCCCCAAACCTTTTCTTGAAACAAACAAAAGTCTAACACAGAAATGAATTATCCAATTATTTAGTTATTTAGCAGTTGGGGAATCAAAACCAGGGCCTTGGGCATACATAGCTAGTTAGTGCTCTACCCATTCTGCTACTACCCTGTTAGCATCATCGCTGGGATGTAAAATTAGACTAGGGGTATAGCTCTGTGGTAGTGTTTAACATTGGCAAAGCCATGAGTTCAATACACAACACTTAAACAAAAATCAAACCAGATTCCATTCTGTCCTCTTTGATCACCATCAAAGAGATGTGCATAGTATTACTGGCACAGTGGGTGACTACAACGAAGTTTGGATTTGTGAACATTAAGGATGCAGTGGTCCCCACTTTGGTTTTTTTGTTTTGTTTTTTGAGACTGGGTTTCTCTGTGTAGCCCTGGCTGTCCTAGAACTCACTCTGTAGACCAGGCTAGCCTCGAACTCAGAAATTCACCTGCCTCTGCCTCCCAAGTGCTGGGATTAAAGGCGTGCGCCACCACTGCCCGGTTGTGATTCCCACTTATCTGTAACCTAAAGAACTCTGAGAAAAGTCGGGGGCCAGGGCGGGGGGGGGGGGGGGAGGCAGTATTCCTGTGAATCACGAACGTCTTTCTAGAGCTTTCTCCTGGTCTAAGGGAATGTTCTATTGCTTTTCTCACTGAAATATCTCTAGTCCTTCTCTAATCCTTTATTTTTCAACTTCAATTCCCCCCCCCCGCCCCCCAGGATCTTTGACCAAGGAGAATTACATGGCTTGTGATTGTTTCCCAACCCAGTTTATCATGAAACCTCAAGATGAGAAGTCGGTTCTTTCATCTACAGATTGGACACCCTGGTCCAAGAGGAGCCTTCCTTAAACCATTAAGTGAGGCACTCCTCAAAGCATCCAGCGAGCACGGAGAAAGCAATCAGTAAACGTTGCTCCACACAGTTCCAAGCTCAAGAGAATTTCAGCGGTGTCAAAAGATCGGCTTGGCGGAGGCGGCGGAACGAAGACGGAGGCGGCGCCAAGCGGCCGCGGTGCATCAGCTGGCAGCCGGGAGTCGTTACCTTTGCTGAGCTCGGAGGGCTTCACCTCTAGGACGTCCTCCGCCGTCTGAAACCCCGCAGCCACCAGCTTCCCGCGCACCGCTGGAGACAGAGGAAAACCCACCAACTCCCGCTGCATTTTTTTTTTTTTTTTTTTTTTTTTTGAGAGCTCGGCGGCTACGCACGCAGTGACGTAGAGCAAGAGGCGCGAAAGCGCTGGAAACCCAAACCCCGCCCTCCCGCGGGGGAGGGTCAGTGGCGTGACGTCACACGCGCGGCGTAAGGGGCGGGGCTCGCGCGGCCTAGACTCACGAGGCCTTGCTGCTGCTGAGGAAATCCCACACACTGGTTTCATGTAAGGTTGTCTTCTAGTTTCACTCGTCCGAGTCACGTTTCGGATATAGCCTGACAGTGAACACAAAAACAAAAAAAGAGGCCGGAGACGCGGAGACGGTAGCCAGGCCAAGTGAACCCTGTACAGCATATTTCCTCACCATGCTCTGCCCTCTTTCACGGGTTCCTCAAGAATCCATCCTCCTGGATGGAAGTTGTAGTAGACGCAGCAACCAGAAACTGACCAGTTGGCAGTTTCCTGCTGTGAAAAATTCAAAAAACCCTTGTAGGAGGTCTGTTGTGTGTCCCCTGACCCTTGCCAGGCGACCCCTTGCTTTTCCCGCCCTCGCGGGGGATTGTGGGCCAGCCTCCCACTTTGGGGGGCTGCGGTAGGGAGTGGTTGGCGCCCACGCGCGCGTCCACGCACTCGCCCGCTCACGCACGCACGCACAGCTTCCGGTGGGTGACCCCGGGACTCCGGAGCTCCCTCAGAGTGTGGCGGTTTCTGAGCATTCATGTCGGCAGGCCTGCCTAGAGTAAGAAGTAGCTGGAAAAGTAAGCTATCGTGTCCTTGTCTTCTCGTGGTCTAGCCTGGGCCTCTGGTGTCCCGAGGGAGGAGCTGGACCTCTTTAGTAGAGTTGACCGGGGATGTTGACGGAGCGGGAGTGACTGCTTCCACATCAGAACTTTTGGGGAGATTGGCAGTTTGGAAGGTGGCTTTAAAGGCCCAAGAAATACGGAAGATGATATAAAAAAAAAGTGTGTCGTGCCGGGCAGTGGTGGCAGCACGCCTTTAATCCCAGCAGTCGGGAGGCAGAGGCAGGCGGATTTCTGAGTTCGAGGACAGCATGGTCTACAGAGTGAGTTTCAGGACAGCCAGAGCTACAAAACAAAACCAAAAAAAGTGTGTCATACCTACCTCACATTTCAAAAAAAAAAAAAAAATCTAGCATTTTTTTTGAAGACAGCATCTAAACTTTCTAAATTATGGGATATAGGAATACGCGACTCTCCCTGCTTTTGCACTACTTATTGACAACAACTTCTTCTTTCTTTTTTTCTTTTCTTTTTGGTTTTTCGATACAGGGTTTCTCTATGTAGCCCTGGCTGTCCTGAAACTCACTCTGTAGATCAGGCTGGCCTCGAACTCAGAAATCTGCCTGCCTCTGCCTCTTGAGTGCTGGGATCAAAGGTGTGCGACACCACACCGGGTTCTTTTCTTTTCTTTTTTTAACTTGTGGGTTTTCAAGACAACCTCTTTGTGTAGGTTTCTTTCGTGGCTCTCCCAAAACTGACTCTGTAGAGCAGGCTCTCCTCGAAGTCACAGAGATTCATCTGCCTCTGCCTCCTGAGTACTGGGATTAGAAAGGCCAGCGACCTCCCCACCCCCACCCCCTACCCCCAAAAAAAGCCGGGCAGTGGTGGTGCACGCCTTTAATCCCAGCCCTTGGGAGGCAGAGGCAGGTGGATTTCTGAGTTTGAGGTCAGCCAGGGCTACACAGAGAAACCCCGTCTGGAACCCCCCACCCCCAAAACAAAAGGAAAGGTCAGTGCCACCAATGCTCAGCTAAAGCAACGACTCTTTATTATTACATTTCTTTTGTGTTTGTGTGTGACACACAGGCCACATTACTAGACTGGAGGTGAGAGAAATTGGTTCTCGGCTTCCCCCATGTGGTATTGGGGACAGATGGAATTGAGGCTGTCAGGCTTGGCAACCAGGCCCTTTACCTGCTGTACTACCTTTCCCCTCCCTGCCAGTGATTCTTAGCCTGGACTTTTATTCAGGAATTGAAGCTTTAAATACTCCAAATCAGTCATTCAAGTACTAAGGAAGGTGGCGACATTTTGAACAGTGTAGAGAATGTCACAGCTCTTAAATGTGCATAGACACGTCATTCAAAGTATGAGGATGGAAAAACAGCACCATTTTCTTGAAACATAAACTTAAAAAACTGTTTACTATCTGGAGCAAGCTCCAAATTCCGTGTCTCTCCTTGGAGGAGGAGAATGTATTTATCCCATTTGGTGACTCAAAAAGCTTGGTAGGACTGGACAAAATATGGTTTATGTAAGTACATTGTTTAGCTTACATAGGATTTATATATGAGTATTCGGTTATTATTAGATGTTATTCCCCAGGGAGAATTTGGGCTTAATATTTATAAAGCAGTTGGATTCTTAGGTGAGAAGGTAGTGAGAAAGAGAAAAGGGGCAGGCAGAGGTAGCACACGCCTCTAATCTCAACTGAGTTCGAGGCCACTCAAGACTACACAAGAGAAACTATGTCTCAAAACAAACAAACAAACAAACAAACAAAACAAAAACAGATAATAGGGCTGGAGAGATGGCTCAGTGGTTAAGAGCATCTGCTGCTCTTCCAGAGGACCAGGTTCAATTCCCAGCACCCACATGGCAGCTCAAAACTCTGTAACTCCAGTTCCAGGAGATTGGACGACCTCACACAGACATACATGCAGACAAAGCAACAATACACATAAAATGAAAACTAAATTACTAAGATTTATTTACTTATGAATGTGAGCACACGTCACTCTTCTCAGAGACACTAGAAGAGGGCATCAGCTCCCATCACAGATGGATGTGAACCATCATGTGGCTGCTGGGAATTGAACTCAGGACCTTTGGAAGAGCAGCCAGTGAGCCATCTCTTCAGCTCTGAAAACTAAATTATTAAAAAACAATAATAAAATAAGTAAATAGGAGGAGAAAATGGAAAAAAAAATTCTGTCCACACAAAAACCTGAACATAGTGTTTCTAGATTCTATATTCATAGTTTTTAATTGTAGAAGCAACCAAGATGTCCTTTAGTATGTGAATAAAACTGATCTACCCAGATATTGAAAATATTACTCAAGTAAATGAAATGAGCTTTCAAATCATGACTAGACCACAGGAACGGTAAACACGTACTGCCAAGCGGAGAGAAGGCAATCTGAGAAGGCTGTGCACTGTCTGGGTCCACCAGAGGACACGGCATCAGTAAAACGAGGAGCAGCTCCTAAAGCCGCAGGCAAAAGCGTGGGCGCTTGGTTCTTAGGGGAGTGAGGATACTCTCTGTGGTACTGTTAGTGTGGGTGCATGCCTGTGTGTCTGCCCAAGGCCACAGAATGCACAGCAGAAGTAGAGTCTAATTTAAACTGTGTACTCTGGGTGACTATAATGTGCCCAAGACAAGAACATCTCAGGATATAGATAGATGCACTAACAGAGGAAAGCAGTAGAGCAGTGATTCCAAACATCCAGTATTTGCCGCCTTTGTGTTCCCGAAGCTTTACTCATAAATAACTGGCACAAGGATGCTCATTTAGTAGAATGGTGATTTAATGAAAATAAAAGTTGAAATATAGGAAACAAAACGAAAAAAAAAAAAGAAAATGGAGTTATAAGTAGTAATATATCTTCAGCTTGGTCAAATGCAGTGGATTTGCTCTTTGTGTTTTTATTTTGTCATCTTGGAGAGTTAAACTACTTGACTGTGTACTTGGGCAACTAGATGCTGTTAACACCTACCATCTAATTTTCAATAGACAGGGTGGCACAGACTTGTAGTTCAAGCTACTCAGAGGTTGAGACAGAATGATCAAAAGTCCAGGGCTCACTCTGGCATACAGAGAGAGCACAAGTCCAGTTTGGGCAGCTGAAACCTAATCATCTCAAAAAATAGAAAGAGGGCTAAGGAATATGGCTTAGTTATAGTGCTTCCCTTGAATGTGACGATCTAGAGTCAATTAACCCGTACCAAAAAACAACGCACAGGGACACACGAAAAAACACTCTATCCTGTGTGCGTTATTTTCATCATTCTCTGCTGAAACTTCGAATCTAGAACCTCTCAGTCCCTGTCAATCAAGACTCCACTTTCAGTTTTGAGCATGGCTCTCATGAATACATACTTTGTGTAAATGAAATAGTACAGTAGCTGTTCTTCTGTGACTGGTCTGTTTCAATTAGATGATGTTCTTAAGATTAATCCACATGGTAGCATCTATAGGGATTTCCCTCTTTGTGTGTGTGTGTGTGTGTGTGTGTGTACACCAGAGGGGAAGAGAAGAGAGAGAGCAAGAGCGAGTGATGATCACGTGTGCTGCAGAGACAGCTTCTAATAGTCTGTTCTTCCACCATGTCGATCCCAGACATCCAACTCAGGTCTTTAGGTTTAACTGCAAACACCTTTATCCACTAAACTATCTCCCCAGCCCTTTACATCTATGTTTTTTTTTTTAATTATTATCAGAGCTTAGGAGATAGTTCAGTGGGTAAAGTGTGTGCCATGCAAGCATAAAGACTTAAGGTCAAATCTCCAGAATGTTTGTGG
The DNA here is from genome assembly GCF_000001635.26 of Mus musculus. Taxonomy (NCBI): domain Eukaryota; kingdom Metazoa; phylum Chordata; class Mammalia; order Rodentia; family Muridae; genus Mus; species Mus musculus. Next base: position 538,696 of record NT_187003.1, read on the forward strand.
AATGGAGCACAGTGGCACTTTATAATCCTAGTGCTCCTGCATTGAGATGTGAGACAGATAGGAGACTCCCTGAAAGCTTGGGGGCCAAGTGGCCTGCATATGCAGTGGTATCTTTGTTAGGGTTACTATTGCTGTGATGAAACACTAGTACTAAAAGCAAGTTGTGGAGCAAAGGGTTTATTTAGCTTACACTTCCACATTACAGTTCATCTTAAAAGGAAGGACAGGAACTCAAGCAAAGCAAGAACCTGGGGCTGGAGAGAGGGCTCAGTGGTTAAGAGTACTGACTGCTCTTCCAGAGGTCTTGAGTTCAATTCCCATCAACCACATGGTGGCTCACAACCATCTGTAAGCCCTCTTCTGAGGTGTCTGAAGACAGCTACAGTGTACTTATATACATAAATAAATATATCTTAGAAAAAAAGAAAAGAAAAATCAGGAACCTGGAGAACAGGAGCCGATGCAGAGGCCCTGGAGGGGTGCTGCTTACTAGCTTGCTCCTCAGGACTTGCTCAGCCTGCTTCCCTACCTATAGACCGAAGCACCGCCAGCCCAGGAATAGTACCACCCATAATGGGCTGGGACCTTCCCCATCAATATCTAAGTTAAAAAAATGTCCTACAGGTTTGTCTATACTTCAGTCTTATGGAGGCGTTTTCTTAAATGAGGTCCCTCCTCTCAGATGACTTCAGCTTGTGACAAGTTAACATAAAAGTAGCCAGCACAAATTTCAAGATGGAAGGTGATGGCCAGTATGATGGAAGGTACTGACCTCCATGGCACTGATGCGCTCAAACTCCTTAACACAAATACACGCCCCCACACAAGCATGCTGCCTTGTGGGTCCTCACTCTGCCCCACTGCTGGGGTGTGGAAGCACCACTGGAGAGGCTGGGCTTTAGGGAAGTGTGGAGACATCACTCAGGGGTGGGAAAACGCAGTCTAGCATGTGGGAGGCAATCCAGTGGTGCTGGGTTGAGAAGAGTTGGGAATGGAATTGGGGACCTGTGGGCTGAGGGCAACGACAAACTCAGGGCTGGGGGAGTGAGAACTTTGGCTTAGCTCGTTATGGAAAGTTCTTAGCTTGGCAACAGTCGTCTGGGAGCAAAGGCCTTCTGCAGTAGGCTTAAGCAGCGGCTTGGTAGTTGAAGGCTTTCTCTATGCTCCCGATTGAAGTTCTTGATGAAAGAGGCAGTCCTTGGTTCCAGCTCTTCAGGGTGGACCAGAGATTAAATACTTTTCTCAGGGAGGAATGTCTGGCTAAAAACCCTCAGGGTCTCTGGATGCCTCATTAGTATGGAAAACTCTGTTCTGGACATAGGTTCAGGGCCAGGAATCTAATAGGGAGCAGGGAGGCACCTACCATCTCAGGTGGGTACCTGGGTACCAGGCTCTCAGAGGGCTTTCTTTACCTTACCAGGTTTCCTGGCACAGTCTACCATCTCAGGTGGGTACCTGGGTACCAGGCTCTCAGAGGGCTTTCTTTACCTTACCAGGTTTCCTGGCACAGTCTACTGTCCCATAGTGTCTCATCTGTAATTTCAGCATTCAGAGGCCTAGGCAGGAAAACTGTCTAAAATTTAAGGGTGTATGTACTGAGTAACAGGCTAGCCATGATTATACAATGACACTGTCCTCACAAAACAAAACAAAACACTTGAAAAGGGTCAGGTATGGTGTTTTATACCTTTAATCTAGGCACTAAGGAGGCAAGGGCTAGACCTGTGAGCTCTATATAGCAGGTTCTAGGCCAGCCAGCACTATATAGTGAGATTGTGTCTGAAAAATGAAACAAAAAAGCAGAAAGGGGCTGAGAGATGACTCATTGGGTACCAGGAGTCTGCTTCTAAGTCTGATGACCATTGTTTGATCCTTCAGGCGCCCATAGTGAAAGGGGAGGACGGACTCCACACATGTCTCCCTTTTCAGAAAATTAATATATAAAGTGTAATTGCAAAATAAATCTTTCTGTTTGGCAGGACGAGGGACTGGGGTACATATTTTAGATATCAAAAGCAGGCCTGGCCTCCAGGTTCTCCCAGCATCCCTCAGTCTCTAGCTGGCATACCCTGCCCCCAACCCTGAACTTTCCAGGCCCGGGACTGAGCTGCCCTTCCCCCCAGAGGCTCCTCCCTATATAATCAAGACATCGTTTTGGATTGTCCCTTTCTCATGCTTGTGTGTGTTTCTCCCTCTCACCCATCCCCCTCCCCCCTCTCTGTTCTTTCTCTGGGCTTGCATCTTTCTTTTCCCCCTTCCCCTCTCCCTATGGTGACTTCCCTGGCCTTGGTCCTTGGGGCCAGTGAACTAGTCCTCCTGAGGACAGTTTTCCAATAAAAATACTTTTAATATAGTCTAATCTGTTTGAATTGGCTCATTTCACTGGTGGAGAAATAACATCACTTTCTAGTGCTGGGACTCTATAGCCTCACACATGCTAGATTTTCCACTGAGCTACATCTGCAGTCCATTCATTCAAATTTGAGACATAGTCTCTGTTTCCAAAGCTGGCCCCAAATTTATAATTCTCTTGGCTCTTTTGGAATAGTGGGATGGCAGGTATGCATTGCCAGGTCTGACTCAATATTCTGTGGGTGTTGTGGTTGGTTGGTTGGTTGGTTGGTTGGTTGGTTGGTTGGTTGGTTGGTTTTGAAATGGGTTTTCTGTAGCCTAGGCTACCATAACATATGCAGTATAGACTGACTGCAAACTTGAAGCAATCCTTGTACTTCAGCTTTCCAAAGTATTGTAATTACAGGTCCCAGCCACCATGCCTGGCTTAGAAAAGTCACCTCTTTGTCCTAAGGCAGGTTTTATGCATAAGTAGGCCAGTAATGATGAACATCTTGTGAAATACTGTAACTGAGCTTTGTGAAGGCTATGGACCTGTTAAGGACACCATGTTACTAGTTTAAGGAGGTATTACTACTAGGGGACAGGTGCGATAGTTCAATGGAAAAGATATTTGGTGCCAAACCCTGAGAACCTGAGTTCTATTCCCAGGACCTATGGTAGAATGAAAGAACCAGTTGGCTGGGCATGGTGGCGCACACCTTTAATCCCAGCACTCAGGAGGCAGAGGCAGGCAGATTTCTGAGTTTGAGGCCAGCCTGGTCTACAAAGTGAGTTCCAGGACAGCCAGGGCTATATAGAGAAACCTGTCTCAAAAAAAAAAAAAAAAAAAAAAATATATATATATATATAGTCTCAAAAAACCAAAGGAAAAAAAAAAAAAGAACCAGTTGATCCCCTGTGAGCGATCACATGAGTTGTGCCACTTTCATGCAAGTTCATACATACACAGACACATACACTAATTAAATGTAAAAAAAAAAAAAACTTTAGAAGTATGCACAGGAAACCAGGAAGGTGGCTTGTTGGGTAAGAGACTTTCCCACCAAAGCTGACAACCTAAGTTTGATTCCCAGGACTCACAAGTTGTCTTTTGATCACCATATGGGCATCATGGCACCTTCATACCCAACAACTAATAAATAAGTAAGCAAGTAAACCAAATACCCCTAGGACCAGTATGAATGGTCATTTAGCTTCCAAATCTGCAAGCTAAAATTTAATCCCTAGGAATCACATGGTAGAAGAAAAGAACTGGCTCCCACGGGGTTTCCTCTAACTACACACTGTTCCATGATACATATATGTCCACACACATACACACAATAAGTAAATAGATGAATAAATAAATGTTAACAATAAAGAGGATTTTCTTTTTTCGTTTGTTTTTCGAGATGGGGTTTCTCTGAGGCTAGTGAGACCTTGTCTCAAAAAATAAAATAAAAACAACAAAAAGTTAACTAATGTCAGGAGTGATAGCACAAACCTTTAATCCTAGCACTCAAGAAGCAGAGATAGGCAGATTTCTGTAAGTTTGAGGCCATTCTGGTCTTCAAAATGTGTTCCAGGACAGCCAGTGATCTTTCATACAGAGAAACCCTGTTTTGAAATAATTAATTAGTTAATTAATTAAAAACAACTAGCAAACCATTGAAAGTAAATCATTTGCCTGGGATGTGTGAGCCCCAGAGTTCAGTTTCTAGCACTTTAAAGGTCCCCCAACTCCGTTTCCCTATTTTTTTCTTCCCATATCAGTCATCTCTTTTTTTTTTTAAGATTTTTTTTTAAGATTTATTTATTTATTATATGTAAGTACACTGTAGTTGTCTTCAGACACTCCAGAAGAGGGCATCAGATCTTGTTACAGATGGTTGTGAGCCACCATGTGGTTGCTGGGATTTGAACTCTGGACCTTCGGAAGAACAGTTGGGTGCTCTTACCCACTGAGCCATCTCACCAGCCCCAGACATCTCTTTTTTTTTTTTTTTTAATTGTCATTTTTAGTTTTAGTAAGATGTTTAAAACAGCATTGTTAGGTTAAAGAGATGGCTCATCGGTTAAGAGCACTGACTGTGCCGGGCAGTGGTGGCGCACACCTGTAATCCCAGCACTTGGGAGGCCGAGGCAGTTGGATTTCTGAGTTCAAGGCCAGCCTGGTCTACAGAGTGAGTCCCAGGACAGCCAGGGCTACACAGAGAAACCCTGTCTCAAAAAAACAAAAACAAAAACCAAGAGCACTGACTCTTCTTCCAGAAGGTCCAGAAGATCTAGTACTGACATAGCACCTTGAAGCCATCCGTAACTCCTGTTCAAGAAAATCTAGTGCCCTCTTGTGGGCTATGAGGACACTTGATGCATCTAGTACACAGACAGAGCACCCATACACTTTTTCTTTTTTTTTCTTTTTTGGTTTTTTCGAGACAGGATTTCTCTGTATAGCTCTGGCTGTTCTGGAACTCACTTTGTAGACCAGGCTGGCCTTGAACTCAGAAATCCACCTACCTCTGCCTCCCGAGTGCTGGGATTAAAGGCGTGCGCCACCACTGCCCGGCACACTTTTTCTTAAAAGCATTGTTTCACATACATACTCTCTTTTCTCTCTTTGAAACCGAACTTTTAACTTATATTGTAATAGCAGGTGTGGTGGCCCATGCCTTTAATCGCAGCAGGTACATCTCTGTGAGTCTGAGGCCAGACTGATCTACATATTAAGCTCCATAACTGCATGAAGAAATCCTGTCTCAAGAAAGAAAAAAGAAAAGAATAATAAATAAACTACATAATTTGTTTTAGTATGTATGTAGTCTCACACACAGGGGTCAGAAGAGAACCTTGTGGAGAGTACTTTCTCATCATGTGGGTCCCAGGGGCAGGCTTTATTGTGAGGTAGAGACCAAAGTCTGAATTCAGAATCTAAGCTGGGCAGTGGTGGTGCACACCTTTAATCCCAGCGCTTGGGAGGCAGAGGCAGGTACAGGCGAATTTCTAAATTCGAGGCCGGCCTGGTCTAAAGAGTGAGTTCTAGGACAATCAGGGCTACACAGAGAAACCCTGTCTCGAAAAGTCAATGGGTGTGGGGTGGGGAGGGGAGGGGAGAGAGTATGAATCTAATATTAAGATAGGTGACTACCTGGAGAAAAATCGTTTTTTTAGAGCAAGAGCAGGCTCAAATGCACATTACAGGGAGTTTTTAAAGACAAAGCACATAGAAAAACTACATTCAGGTTGGCAGTTGCAGAGGCAAATGAAAGCAGTTTAACAGTATCCAAAACCTTGCAGTTATCTGGGGCAGTAAGGGCCTTTCCATGGCATAGGTGGTAAGAGAGGCCAGTTTCATAGTAAATCAAAGATGTCTCCAGCTGGGAGAAGTAGAATCTTTGGCCTCTTACAGTTTGATAGCAAGTGCTTTAACTTGCTGACCCATCTCACTGGCTCTATTTCTCTCTTTGCATTATTTTTAAATATTTATGTTTAATTAATGAAGTATATAGCTGAGGATTACAGGCATGTGCCATTATAGCCCATGCTGAGAATCAGACCCACAGCTCTGCATACTAGGTAAGCCCTCTACCAGTTGAGCTACAACCCCAGCTTTATAGGCCTATAGTTCAATAGATATAATAATATAACATGTTGCTGCATAGGTTTAACAGTTTGCAAGTTCTTTGTTCTACAATTGTAAAAGTCTGTCCTAGATAGATTGTTGTTGCTATGATAAGCACCACAACCAAGAACAACATGGTGAGAAAGAGGCTTACTTTACTCTTACAGGTTATAGTTCATCACTGAGGAAAGTCAGAGTAGGAACTTACAGCAGAAACCATGGAGGAACACTTGAGTGTCTTGCTACCAGGCTCATGGTTCTTTCTTACATAGTCCATACCCACTTTCTTACCTATGGTGCTGCCCACAAGATCCTACATTAGTCAGCAACCAAGAAAAGACTCCACAGATATGTTCACAGGCCAGTCTGATGGAGAAAGTTCTTCAATTAAGGTTTCCTCTTTCTGCTGGGCAGTAGTGGTGCGCACCTTTAATCCCGGCACTCAGAGGCAGATGGATCTCTGAATTCAAGGCCAGCCTGATCTACAGAGCAAGTTCCAGGATGGCCAGGGAGAAACTCAGTCTTGGGGAGGGAAAAACACCTTTCCCAAGTATGTCAAAACCATGATTTACATCACAAAGTTCATAGTCCTTATGAGGAAAATTAATCATTCTTTGGAGTGATCTGAATTTGAAGTAAGATTCCATGGAGTAAGTAAGAAATAGAAACTTGGGGCTGATGAGATGGCTCAGTGGGTAAGAGCACTGACTACTCTTCCAAAGGTCCTGAGTTCAAATCCCAGCAACCACATGGTGGCTTGCAACCACTTGTAATGAAATCTGCCTCCCTCTTCTGGTTTGTCTGAAATAAATAAATCTTTAAAAAAAATCATAAACTTAAAAAAAAAGAAACTTATAATTAGCTGACAGATCATGGACATGAAGGTATTTTCTCTAGAGTGTGGCTTATCCATTGCATTTCAACTGTGCTGAGCCTTGTGATCTCTTTAAATGTGCAACACCAAATTGTGGTAGTTTGAGGATGTAGTTTATGCTATTCCAGAGTTGCTTAAAAAATGGAGCTTGCATCTTCTTACAACTGAGCAGGCTTTTTAAGACATAAGACATATATTAGTTGTTTGATACTTACTGTTAAGTTATTTCTCTGACTGGGAGGAAGGGGAAACAGAGAAGGGAGCGGGGAGGATGGGGTGAGGGGGGAGCCGGGGGAGACAAAAGTGTCTGGTTTATATAGGGAAGAGCACCTCAGCCCTTGGCTGGAAACTGGAGGCCAGGTCTGCTTTGTTACGTAAAATATGCACTTAAGTCCCATGTCCTTGGTCTGAAACCAAACAACCGGTTAGTAGTTCAGAAACCTTTTGTGTTTAAGTTGTGTGGTAATACTAACATTACCACAGGTTTAATGGTTTGATTGAAGTAAATTGATCACACTTGTGATGGGTGGGAGGTATTGTAGCATTGTCGTTTACTAGAGTGTCACCTTACAGCCAGAAAGTAGGGCTGCATTCCAGGAATGTTTGGAGGATCCAGGGGTTAGGCTTCCACATCACTTTTTTTTTTTTGGGGGGGGGGGGCTGTGGTTTTGTTTTGTTTTGTTTTTTCGAGACAGGGTTTCTCTGTGTAGCCCTGGCTGTCCTGGAACTCACTCTGTAGAGCAGGCTGGCCTCGAACTCAGAAATTCTCCTGCCTCTGCCTCCCAAGTGCTGGGATTAAAGTCGGATGCCACCACTGCCAGGCTCACTTCCACATCACTTTATGTATAACATCACTTAAGGCCACTTTGCAAGCATGCTAAGCAATTTAGTGTCTTGTCTCTGACTTTGGTTCTGACCTTTGTATTTCCTAGCCCTTTCGCATGCTCTGTGATTTACTTTAGAGCCACCTGGATACTCTCCCCATCTCAGATCCTTAATCACACCTGAGAAAAATATTTTGTTGTTTTGAGACAGTCTCATATATACCAGGGCCTCTTCTGAGATTCCGAGATTCCAGGCATCCATTACTATACACAGAATTGGAGATCAAACCCATGGTATGCTAGAAAGGAAAAAACATCCTACCTACTGAACTAAGTTCTCAGGTCAGAGGAGCTTTCTGTGTGTTTACACCGTGGTGCACATGAATGGAGAGAGCAGAGGCCAAAATGTTAATGTTTGAAAGGTTTGGGGAGTTTTTTTACTTGATAGGGTATGGTTTTATTGTTTTGAGACAGGGTTCCATTATGTAGGCTAACCTGGCTAGCCTAGAACTGGATATGTAGACGAGGTTAGCCTCAAACTCAAAGAGAAGATAGATCTGTCTGCCTCTACCTTCTAAGTGTTAGAATTAAAGGAGTACACCAATAAGTTATTTCTCCATCAGTGAAATGAGCCAATTCAAGCCAAATTTTAAAATACAGATGTGTAAACGCAGGTTTGTTGGGAAGCTGCTCTGGGGCGGATTCACTGGCCCCAAGGACTTGAGGCCAGAGAAATCACCATGGGAAGTGGAAAGAGGGGATGGGGAAAAGAGAAGGCAAGAAAAAACACTATCAGAGAGAGGGAGGGGAGAGATAGAGAAGAAAAAGACTGGGAGACCAACATGTCTGGATTATATAGGGAAAAGCCCCTGGGCGAAGGACAACCTAGTCCCTGGGCTAGAAAGTTCAGGGTTGTGGGCATGGTATGCCAGGTAGGAACTGAGGGATGCTGTATTCTGAAACCAAACATATGCCATTATGCCTGCTCTAGTTGTTGTAGGAAAGGATAAAAATGTAGGACAGGAGGCCTGGTATAGTGACACATGCCTTTCATTCCAGCATTTGGGAGGCAGGGACAGGGAGATCTATGAGGTCCAGGCCAGCCAACACTACACAAAGAAACCCCAAATCAAAAGCAAAACAAAAACAAACAAACAAAAATAGTAGAGCAGGGGCTGGAAAGATAACTTGGTGGTTAAGAGCACCAGCTCCTCTTCCAGAGGACCCAGATCCACAATACTCAAATGGCTGCTCACATCTGTAGCTCTAGTTCCAGAGAATCTGTCCACCTTTTCCAGCTTCCTTGGGGACCAGGCATATATGTGGGTGCACAGACATACATTTAGTCAATATGCACACATATTAGTTAGAATGGTGGATGGGTGGATAGCTAGGAAGACAGACAGATAGATGGATAGATAGATAAATAGATGGAAAGAAAGTTTTTTAAAATTGGGCCTGGAGAGATGGCTTAGCAGTTGAGAGCACTTACTACTCTCACAGAGGATACATATTTCGATCCCAGAACCTATTTGGTGTCTCATAATCATATGTAACTATCTGGCCTTTTCAGACACAAGGCACACATGGTATGCATCTACATGTCAATATACATGTAGGGAAACACTGATATAAAATACCCAGGCTTAAAAATTAAAATTTCCTATGTATGATTGTATGTGTGTCAAGAAGCACAGGAGATTCTAAGGCAGTTTTCAGTAAGCTGGTATCTTCCACCATGTGGGTCTCAGGGATCAAACTCCTATCATTAGGGTTAGTGACAGGCACCTTTATCAATGGAGCTGTCTCATCGGTCCCTGATTTTGTTTTGGTACAAGGTCTGATATAACCTAGACTGGCCTTGAACTTGGTTTATAGGAGAGAATAACCCTGACCTCCTAACCCTCTTGCTTGAACTTGGTTTATAATAGACGACCTTGGCCTCTTGACCCTCTTGCCTCAACCTCTCAAGTGCTAGGATTATAGGTGTGTATTTGTGTGTAAGGCTGTTTGTATGCTTTCTTCCTTCCTTCCTTCCTTCCTTCCTTCCTTCCTTCCTTCCTTCCTCTCTCTCTCTCTCTCTCTCTCTCTTTCTTTCTTTCTTTCTTTCTTTTTGCAGTGTTGGTAATCAAACCCAGAGGGTTTTGGGTTTTTTGTTGTTGTTGTTGTTTTTGTTTTTGTTTTGTTTTGTTTTTGGTTTTTTTCAAGACAGGGTTTCTCTGTATAGCCCTGGCTGTCCTGGAACTCATTCTGTAGACCAGGCTGCCTCTGCCTTCCAAGTGCTGGAGTTAAGGGCGTGCACCACCACTGCCCAGCAAACCCAGGGTTTTATGAATGTTAAGCAGTTGTTCAGCCACAGAACTATGCTCAGCTTCTACCTATTGTATGGTTTGATGACTTTTGATATGCCTATATAGTAGTTGTTCAGTCATCGGAACAAATCAGTTGTACATTATGTGAGTGGGTCGGCAGCTGGGTCTCAATTCACATTGTAACCCAGGCATGTCTTGAGCTTTCAGTTCTCCTACCTCTGCTTCCTGTGTAGCTAAGATTATAGGGTTAAGTCATAATACTTGGCCAGTGTTAGAATATTTTCATGGACATCAAAGAATTCCCCCATGATGAGACAAGATGGCTTAGTGGTTAAGAGCAATTCAATTCCAAGCACCCACATGGCAGCTCACAACTCTCTATAACTTCAGTTCCAGAGGATCTGCCACCCTCATACAGACATGCAGACAGATCACCAGTGCACATTAAAAGAAATGAATCTTTGAAAAATCCCCACATACATCCCACCCCCAAGCATTTGCAGTCCACTAGTTTCTGTGTCTCCCAAACCCAGCTATAGAAAACAATTGATTACCACTCTGGATATACCTACTTTTCCTAATATTTTGTAAAAAAAAAAAAAAAAAGAATAATCATGTAGTTTGTAGTCTATGTGCAGTTCTTTTCACTTACTATATATTTTTAAATTTTTTAAGATGTATTTATTTTATGTATGTGAGTACACTGTTGCTCTCTTCAGACACACAAGAAGAGGGCATCTGATCCTGTTACAGATGGTTGTGAGCCATCATGTGGTTGTTGGGAATTGAACTCAGGACCTCTTGAAGAGCAGTCAATGCTCTTAACCTCTGAGCCATCTCTCCAGCCCCACGTACTATATTTTTGAAGTTCATAAATGATGTCATCTGTATTGCTAGTTCATTTTTCTTTGACAAGAGTTTTACTATATAGCCCCCACTCACTTGGAACTCATTATGTATACCAGTCTGGCTATGGACTCAGAGGGATCTCCCTGCCTCTCTGCCTCCTGAGTGCAGGGATTAAAGGAGTGTGCCGCTGTTGCCAGAGTATTCACCAGAGTAGACTGCTCAGATATGGGTTTAAGCCAATAAAAAGTCTTTGTTAGCCAGCCAGTGATTACACTGGGTGTTCCGGATCCCAGTGTAGCTCCGAACCTTTCTTAGGATGAGCTTTTAAGCACAAAACTCATGTTCTGGGTTGACATACTTTAGTTAACAAGAAAGTTATCGGGGCTGGTGAGATGGCTCAGTGGGTAAGAGCACCCGACTGCTCTTCCGAAGGTCCTGAGTTCAAATCCCAGCAACCACATGGTGACTCACAACCATCCGTAACGAGATCTGACTCCCTCTTCTGGAGTGTCTGAAGACAACTATAGTGTACTTACATATAATAATAAAGTAAATCTTAAAAAAAAAGAAAGTTATCCATAAGTAGAACTATAGAAGCTAGAAAGCAGGTTAGAACATCTTGAGCCTCTCCTAGAGTCCATGGACTCTGATGGATTAGACCTATGTTCTAGTTTTGGCGGGTGGTGCTGTCTACCTGCTGAGTTTCCACTTTGGATTCAGTTGTGCTAAGACCTCAGGGCCTACTAATGTCTCTGGGACCCTATCACACCATCATACCCTGCATAGTTTCTTTCTATAACTGAATAATATTATGTACTGTATCAACATGAGGCCTTTTTAAATGCCTGGTCTATCTGGGATATAATAATAGTTATAAAAAGCTGGGGTGTTTTTTTTAAAAGATTTTATTTATTTTATGTACATGAGTGCTTTATCTGTATGTATACCTGCAAGCCAGAAGAGAGCATCATATCCCATTACAGATGGTTGAGAGCCACCATGCAGTTGCTGGGAATTGAACTCAGGTCCTCTAGAGGAGCAGCCAGTGCTCCTAACCAGAGAGCCCAAACTGTTTTTTTCAAATGTCCACTGTTTACTATTCTCACCAGCAAAACACAAGGTTCTGTTTCTCTACATCCTTGCCAGCATTTATTTATTTATTTAAAGACAGGTCTTATTATAGAGCCCTGGCTGTCCTGGAACTTGATTGATTTATAGACCAGTCTGCTCTTGCCTCTGCCTGAAATTCAAGCAGTAGGCCACTACACCTTGCCTGCCAGCATTTGATATTGCCAGCTATTTAAATAGTGTCCAGGATCAGATCCACATCCTATGAGTCTCAGATGAGCACTCTCACTGATTTAAGTCCAAAACCCCATTTTTAAGGATTGTGGTCATTCATGTTGGAATTTTTTATTTTTAAGTATGTATGTGTGTATGTATGTGAGAACCTGCATGTGGGATTATTCACATATGAGTAGAGGTGCCCACAGAGGCAACAAGAGTGTTGAATTCCTGGAATCTGGAGTTCCATTTGGTTGTGAGTATCCTGACATGGGTTCTAGGAACCCCTCATGCAAGCTTTTTAAATTTTATTTTATTTTTAAAGATTTATTTATTTTATCCATATGAGTACACTGTTGCTCTCTTCAGACACGCCAGAAGAGAGGGCATCAGATTCCATTGCAGATGGTTGTCAGCCACCATGTGGTTGCTGGGAATTGAACTCAGGACCTCTGGAAGAGCAGTCAGTGCTCTTAACCAATGAGCCCTCTCTCCAATCCCTCATTCAAGCTTTTAAGAGAAAATAGCACATATTACTTCTTCCATTATATTTTTTCCAAATTGGAATTTTAATGTGTTTTGTAAAACTGGAATGCTCAGTTGTTGTGTCAGAACTTCACCTGGGGAGATAGAACATACAGACCTACTCACCCCAGTCAGGGTCACATGACAGACCAAGGTGTATACCACCGAAGTCCAGCTTGATGAACCAATGAGTCTTACGGGCGTTACTTATAGGAATGTGGGGGAGGGGTTACAGGAATATGGGGGAGGGGTTACAGGAATATGGGGGAGGGGTTACTTACAGGAGCAGAAATGACTCAAAGACAGCTGCATCACCACGGCCCACCCCAGCACGGGTCACAGCTCAGAACTGGGAACCTGGAGGTCATTGTCCAGCCTGCAGGCAGCTCAACAGGTTGGAGAGTGACTCTCTCTGGTCTACACCTCTTCCAGGCAGCTCAGCTGTTTTCTCGGAAGCTGAGGAAAGAGGATCTTAAATGTGAGAAAGAGCCTGAACTGCATACTGAGGAAAGAAAGGACTGATAGTAGAATATCAAATCAGGATTCTGGAATGCTTCCAAACCCGGAGTCCAGGCTATACATCTCTCCTGTTTTTCAGGCTAATCTCTGACAGGTTTTATCTCACTTCTCATTCTAAACAAACAAACAAACGGAACTTGTTCTTTCCTTTTACAGTGTAGGTGTCTGGAATCAAACCCCATTTGTCGGGCTTGGAGGCAAACATCCTTACTGTTCATGAAGTCTGAGCATTTTTATGATTTATTAGGCAGAGTAAGACAGTCCACAAGTAATGTACTTTTAAAATTAACCTTTCTATACCGGTTTTCACAGTGCGGCTGTTTTTGTTGTTCCTCTTAGTGTTAATTCACACTAAAGACTGTGCATCCGACTCCTACATTTATGAAAGTAAATGCCTATTGTTAGAACAAAAAAGGCTACAGAACAAAAAACAAAGCGAAATACCATCTGCTTTAGGTTCAGTGGTATTTTCCCGCTGACAGGGAGGCGGGTTTTTGGGTACAGGAAACGAGTCACTATGGAGGCGGTACTATGTAGATGAGAATTCAGGAGCAAACTGGGAAAAGCAACTGCTTCCAAATATTTGTGATTTTTACAGTGTAGTTTTGGAAAAACTCTTAGCCTACCAATTCTTCTAAGTGTTTTAAAATGTGGGAGCCAGTACACATGAAGTTATAGAGTGTTTTAATGAGGCTTAAATATTTACCGTAACTATGAAATGCTACGCATATCATGCTGTTCAGGCTCCGTGGCCACGCAACTCATACTTACCTGGCAGGGGAGATACCATGATCACGAAGGTGGTTTTCCCAGGGCGAGGCTTATCCATTGCACTCCGGATGTGCTGACCCCTGCGATTTCCCCAAATGCGGGAAACTCGACTGCATAATTTGTGGTAGTGGGGGACTGCGTTCGCGCTCTCCCCTGGTTTACTTGGTTTTAAAAATAGCTTGCACTAGCGATACCGCGAATATGGTTATTAGGTTTGTTAGGCACAGTCGTGTCTTACTATAGAAAAATAACGTAGTGTTCATTTTGCTGCCTGTATGTGTTAATTTGTCCTTATTGCGCCATTGTTCTTGTTAAGTCTTCTGTAAGGAGTTGCGGGTTTCAAACTGTCAGTCTGAGAGCATAAGCTCACTTTTCAGTCAGTTGAATTGAATGTTACATTCGATTGGTTCTGGATATTGATATTACCCAAGGCTTGTCCTGTTTGTAAGTCTTTTCCTACACCTGACAATATGATTATGTTTACAATGTCCCTAGAACTCTGGGTGTATCGTTCCCACTGAATAAAATTTGATCTCTAAGTTGACCTATAAATTTAAGTACCAAAAAACTGGTTTGTAAGATTTTGGAAGGCAGAGGCAGGGAAGAGACCAACGTGGTCTACATATAAAGTACCAGGTACATATAAAGTACCAGGTTTTGTGTTTTGTTGTGAAGCATAAGCAAAATTTGAAGGAAAGGATATGGGTTAGTAGTAGAACTGTTGCCTAGCATGTTTAAGTTACTAGCTTCAAACCAACACTGCATAGTAAAAAGATGAGTTCTAGCTTTGTGTGTATGTGTTTTCTTTGTTTTTGTTTATTTGTGAGACTTGAAGGGGGAGTGAGGAAGCCGTCAAGACTCTGTGTAACAGCCTTGACTGGCCTCACTTGGTAGACTAGGCTGGCCTCGAACTCATAGAAGTCTTTCAAGTGTTGGAATTAAAAGCATGCCACGGGGCTGGTGAGATGGCTCAGTGGGTAAGAGCACCCGACTGCTCTTCTGAAGGTCTGGAGTTCAAATCCCAGCAACCACATGGTGGCTCACAACCACCTGTAACGAGATCTGACGCAGTGTACTTATAATAAATAAATAAATAAATAAATAAATAAATAAATAAGTAAAGAAAGAAAGCATGCCACACCACTCCCAGGGTGTATAAGTGTTTCTTGCTTGTATGTATATATAGGTGCACCACCTGCATGACTGGCACCTAAGAAAGTCAGAAGAGGGCATTGAATACTCTGGAACTGGAGTTATGGATAGTTGTGTTTGAGCTACCATGTAGGTTCCCAAATTGCACCCTGGTCTCTTCTACAGTACAAGTGCTCTTAATCACTGAGCCATCTCTTCAGCCCTACTTGCTAACTTGTTGGTTGTTAAAATAGAGCTACATGTTAAGGAGTGTGAAGCTGTAGTTCAAACATCAGGAAGGTAGAAGCAGAAGGCTCAGGAAGTTATCTAACAAGTTATTTAGATATGCCTGGGTGGGATCATATCAGCACCAGTAATTAACATATTTAAGTATTTGTAATATACCATGGTATTTCAAATTTAGGGTTCAATGGGTGACCCTGATGCATCCATGTTCATTACCACTATGTTCTTTTCAGTTTAGACCAGCTACATCTCATCTTGCCAAGATCTAGTTTCCCTATTAAAAATCCTCAAGCAGCCTGCTCATGTCTAAAGTGGGACACATGAACGCATGGATTGATCTTACTGTCCAATACTCATTAAAAACAAAAACAAACAAACCTAAGAGCAGTGTTGACTTGTGCCTTTAATCCCAGCACTCAGGAGGCAGAGACAGGAAGATCTCTGAGTTTGAGTCCAACTTTGTTCAGAGTTAGTTTCAGAACAGCCAAGGCATCACAGAGAAAACTTGTCTCAAAAACAACCAACCAATCAAATAAACACACACACAAATGGTACTGTCAGGGTTTGATTTTTTGTTTTTGTTTTTTTGTGGTAGGATCTCACTTGAAACATCTTCGAGAGGTAGTTACTGACATCCACGCTGTTTTAAGCCAATTTTTAAAACTGAGTCCTGGGCTGAAGAGATGATTTGTAGCGGTTAAGAGCACTGGCTGCTCTTGCTGAGGATCACGGTTCACTTCCCAGCCCAGACATGGCAGTTCATAGTTACCTGTAACTCTAGTTATGACACCTTCATACATACTTGCAAAACATACATACACACAGACACAGACATACAGACAGACAAAACACCAATGAACATTAAATAAAAATTAGCAAGGAATTTTGATTCCTTGTTTTACTAAAGGCTAGACCAAGAGGCCCGTCCTGCCTCTGAAAAGCCTCTTTGGTGCCCAGGCTCATGGATACATTTTTAAAAACAAGCCATAATTACATCAGTGCTTAGGAGAGGTAGCTTATGCTCGTAGTGAATTTAGAGCTGCCTGGAAGATCTATTTTTTTTTTTTTTTTTTTTGCAAGGCTCAGCTGTGTCTTCTAGACACTATGTATTGATACATTCTGATCCTGGCCAGTGCAGGAAGCATTGCCAGGGTTGAGGAGGCTGTTGTGGGGTGGAAGGCTGAGATGTGACCAGGCATGGGATAGAATGCATTGCTTAGTCATTTCATCACTCCGTTGCTAATACTTTATCCATGGGGAGAGGACAATTCTAGTTCTTACCTGAAAACTTTGAGGATTAAACTTGTGGTGGTGGGGGAGGGATTGTGTTCATGTTTTTCCCTTGACATTTTTTGTGTTGAAAAACAGGTTACTGTTGACAGGGCCTTCTGAAGTTTGGGGAGTATTATTTGTTCCTGTTCAGTTTCACTTGAGAGCATTATTTAGTTGGCTATGCCATTTTTAAAACTTGCTAACTAGCTCTGGTTGCAACAGGAAGAAGTATTCTCTTGGTCTCTGAGGGCACTTCAGGCTATAAACAGTCCCATACACTTTTATTTTATTTTTTATTTTTTTGGTTTTTCGAGACAGGGTTTCTCTGTGCATTCCTGGGTGTCCTGGAACTCACTCTGTGTAGACCAGGCTGGCCTCAAGCTTAGAAATCCGCCTGCCTCTGCCTCTCAAGTGCTGGGATTACAGGCGTGCGCCACTACTGCCCGGCCTCACATACACTTTTATAAAGATGAACTATGCGCAGTCCGTCGTAGGTGCTGGGACCAGACTCAGATTTTATGTCCCTAGTAGCAAAAGCTTGTCTTCAGTCCTATATTAGCTACAAGGCTGCATACTTTTTGAGAACAAAAGTCAACTTAAACCCAGGCAACATTTTACAAATAAGTACTTAGTCCTCCCAGAATTTTGTTGTTGACAGAATTCTCCTAGCAATTTTGAGAAGTAGAAATGAGGAATTTGATTGATTCTCTTAAATGCAGTAGCAATTGAAACAGCCTATCTTGCTGCTTTGTTCAGAGTAGTCCCGACTGCTCACGACAAATCCAAGCAAAAACTTCTGTTAACAGCAAAAGATGAAAAACAACAACAAACAAAAAAACAAACAAACAAAACAACCGTGAAAGCGTTGCGATAGTAGCAAAGAGTGCTTTAAGAGTTAACGCATCCGGAAGAGAAAGGGAAGTGTGTGTGTGGGGGAACCTTGGAGACGTCACTAAAGGGGCGGGGATATGCAAATAAGCAAAGCTGGTCCTTGGGATTTTTTTTGGGGGGGGGGGGGAGGAGTTTTTTAGGACGGGGTACTTTTCAACAAGTATTTAGAAATTTTTGTTCTCATCTGTGTAATATAAAAACTGTGTAGTCTCGAAAGGAAGGTCAAAAGAACACATAGTATAATTGACCGTAACTCTACAGTGTGTCCATGATCAGGGTGAGGCGATACTGTAGCCTGTGCAACTCATACTTACCTGGCAGGGGAGATACCATGATCACGAAGGTGGTTTTCCCAGGGCGAGGCTTATCCATTGCACTCCGGATGTGCTGACCCCTGCGATTTCCCCAAATGCGGGAAACTCGACTGCATAATTTGTGGTAGTGGGGGACTGCGTTCGCGCTCTCCCCTGACACTTGTTGTTAAACGAGAGGTTTATAGTGCTTAGTTTTCTTTTATGTCTAGCGGGTGCTGTAAGTTTATATTCTTTGTCTCATATATTACTTTCCTTATTTTTTAGTCCCAGTACTTGGAAGATATAGTTTCGTGTACTATGGGAGACACAGGGCTACACAGACAAACCCTGTCTTGAACTACCCCCAAATGACATTGGTCAACTCAGCTTATTTTGTATTTCTTTTTTTGTTTTTTGAGACAGGGTTTCTCTT
This sequence comes from Mus musculus, assembly GCF_000001635.26. Taxonomy (NCBI): domain Eukaryota; kingdom Metazoa; phylum Chordata; class Mammalia; order Rodentia; family Muridae; genus Mus; species Mus musculus. Next base: position 556,876 of record NT_187003.1, read on the forward strand.
TGTGTAGCCCTGCGTCCTGGAACTCACTCTGTAGACCAGGCCGGCCTCGAACTCAGAAATCCGCCTGCCCCTGCCTCCCAAGTGCTGGGATTAAAGGCATGCGCCACTACGCCTGGCTTGTATTGCTTTATAATTTATATATAATTTGTATTAAATAGAAAATTCTTTGTGTGTGATTTAAGTGAAAATGGCCTCCTTAGGTTCATTAGGTTTGAATGCTTGGTCTCCACTGGTAGATCTGTTTGTGAAGGACTAAAAGGTGTTCTTGTTGGAGGACCATTTGTGACTGGGGCATGGAATTAAGTGTGAGTGAGTTTCTGCTACCATGCCTTTGAGATGCTACCATAAACTCTAACTCTCTGGCACCAGTTAATGCTTTCTTTTATAAATTGTCATGGTGACAGTGTTTTGTCACATCACAGCAACATAAAAGTAAGACAGCTGGGCATAGTGGTACACACCTTTAATCCCAGCATTTGGGAGGCAGAGACAGGCAGATCTGTGTTCCAGGCCATGATAAGTTCCACAACAGCCAGAACTACATAATGAGACCCTGTCTACAAACAAACAAACAAAACAAGTAAGTAAAACAGTGTAACCTCACACACCTGCTGATTCTTCTGCCTCAGTCTCTTATTAGAGTATTAGAGTATTAGAATTACAACATAAACTGCAACACCCTGCTATTTGGGGGTCAGGGGAGGAAAGAGTTTCTTGTAGCCTAGGCTGGTCTTGAACATGTGTAGCAGATGAGTCTCCTGCCTCCAAGGCTTATGACCTTGATCCTGCCTCTACTTCCCAAGTGATAAAAATGCAGGAGTGCCCCATGGCTTGTTTTTGGCATAAGCTCTCATATAATCCAGGTTGGCCTGGCATCAACATTCATAGCACTATTTGTACCTCTGCCTCCCGTGTGCTGGGGTTATTACAGGGTTAATTGCTACACCCAGGGGAGACTTATTTATCATAGGTTGCACCCAGTTGAGGGTTTTCTTGCCTTATTCCATGAAAGAAGGCAGTCAGAAAAGGGCGGGGGGGGAGAAATTGAGTGCTGACTATAGTTTATAACAGTACATCCTATTCCCTTGATAACCTCTTTGGGGTGGGTGGGGCTTAATTTATTCATAGGTGTGGTGCCCCTTAACCCAAACACCTCTAAAAGTTCTATCTCCCAACACCTCTACATTGGAGATCTAGTTTCCAAAAACAGATTTCGTTTTACCAACTGGGGACTGTGCATACAAACATGAGTGATCTTTCTAGGGGCATTTGTATTTAAACCACCACATGCTCCCAGGCACATTAAGAGCTTACTGGGTACCAGGGACAGCTCTAAGTATTTAGCACCTATTAGCTCATTTAAAGTTCTCACAAGCTCTCTGGGTATTGTGATCCTCCTTAGTGGCTGGAGAAGTTGAGCATTTTTATCAGTGCTGAATCATTGCTCTAAGATTATAATATGGAGAAAGTGGGTGCCTTTTAGTTTGACAGAGACTTGTCCTCTCCCCCCAGGTGGGTTTTTAGCTCAGGAGTTAGGGTGTCAGAAGCTCATAGTCACATAAAACTTGAAGCTAGTGGCCCCTAGACTCTTAGGTTATGAATTTGAAGAATGAAATTCCTGAACAATAGAAGGATGGATTTAGAAAAGGCGTTTTGCTATAGACTCATAGGTGGGAGCTTGAGAGAATGCCGGCAGAGCTCCTGCGGAGCTGAATGGATCTCAGACGTGGGATACACTGACCTGCCTTAGAATGTAAGGCTTTGTAAAGGACTGACTAGGGTGAGCGATGGGGAGGGAGACGGCTCAACCATGAAACGTTCAGGTGTCTTTCTCAGATTTTTTTCATGTCTTCATGTACAAGTTCCAAGAAGGGTGCTCATGTAGGGGAGAGATGAAGAGGAAACAGACTTTCCTTGTGGTATTTTTACTTCTGGCCAAAGCAGAACCAAAGACATCTTGACTTAAATATTTCTAGAATTAAGCAAGGACAGAACTGTCCAGAAGGCCAGTGCTTTTAGTCAAGGGAAACTTTCGTGGCCCTCTGCTCTAAGACCATCCTGCCCTGTTCTTACCAGTTACATGAGAAGGTAAAAAGCTAGGCCAGGATCTTAGAATAAACTGGGAACATAGCATACTATGTCCCACATTTATTTACTTTGGCAATGAAATAGTTCCTTTTGTATCTTAGCCTTTCAGAGCTTATATTCTTCTAATTATTTTTTCTCATTATAGATAGATAGATAGATAGATAGATAGATAGATAGATAGGTGAGATGATCCCACATAGCCCAGATTGGCCTCAAATTTGCTAAATTTCTGATTCTTCTGCCTGTTTCCCAAATGCTGGGATTATAGGCATGTACCACTATTGCCATCTGTGGGGTGATACTGTTCCTGGGAGACCTGAGCAAGCGTCTCCTCATACTATCTAGAGAGCTGATGAAACACTAGAGTAATAATATCACCGATGTTTAACTAGATGAACCAGGGAGCTTATTGGGTTACTTACAGATATGGATGAGGGGTTACTTACTGGATCATAGAGGACTCAAAGACGGCTGCATCACCAAAAGACCACCCCATTATATGTGATCCTCCCAAAAGCTGGAACCCCGGAGCTCTCTATGCAACCTGAATGCAGCTGGACAGTGGGAGAGTCTCCTCTGTATTAGAGTCCTTGCCGCTTACATAACCTTGAGGAAGGAGGGGCTTTATGCACCTGTCAAGTTTCCTGAGATTTTTGAGCTGTTTACTTTCTGAGTCTTTTTTTTTTTTTTTTTTTATTTATTTATTTATTTATTTATTTCATGGATGTGAGTACATTGTCGCTATCTTCAGACACACCAGAAGAGGGCATCAGATCCCATTACACATGGTTGTGAGGCACCATGTGGTTGCTGGGAATTGAAGAACAATCAATGTTCTTAACCTCTGAGCCATCTCTCCAGCCCCCTACTTTCTGAGTCTTAAAGACTTCCTTTAGAATTTTCTGAGTCTTTAAAAATTCTGTTATTTTATGTGTATGGATAATTTGCTTGCATATATATCTGTATAATATATGTGTGTGTTTGGTGTCATAGGAGGTCAGAAAAAGGCAGTGAACCCCCTGGAGCTAGAATTGTGAATGGTTTGTGAGTTACCATGTGGGTTCTGGGAGCCAAACCTGAGTCCTCAGTGAGAATAGCAAATGTTCTTAATTGCTGGAACTGAAAAAAATGGTTTTTAGTTGCATCTGGTTTCCTGCTTGGCTTATGCCCATAACCCCAGTATTCAGAGGCTAAGGCAGACAGATTGCTTTATGTTTGTTTGGCTAGCCTGGGCTACAGTGTGAGATCCCCTCCCCACCTTGTTAAATAAATAACGAGCCTGGCATGGCTGTGCTTGCCCTGTAACCCCAGAACTTGGGAGGAAAAGCAGGAGGATCTGGAGCTTCACTTGGATTTGAAGTTCTAGGTCAACTTCAGCTACACTGGGCCTTGTCAAGACACAAGTACAGCCATCAAAACAACAGCAACAACAAGCCTAGCTATGTAAGCAAGCCATACCTGTTATCCAAGCACTTAAAAACTAAGGCAGAAGGATTGACGTTTGAAGCCAGGCCTAAGTTGTCTAGCACCTTTTAGGCTAGCCTGGGCTATAGAGTGGGGGGAACCTGGCACATCTTATCAGTCTTGCGTTTTTAGTTTAGTTTTTTTTTTTTTCTTCTGTTGCTGTGGTTGTCAAAAGCAACTTAAAGGTGAGGGTTTACGGCGGCTTCCAGTTTGGGGGTGTGCAGAGAAATCCCCGGGAGGTGCTTGAGGTGGGCAATTTCATAGCTACAGCCAATAAACAGAGAGCAGCAGATGCCTGTGCTAGCCTCACTTCCTCCTCTTTATCCAGCCCAGCATCCCAGATGAGGGAAACGGTGCTCTCTGCCATGGGTGGATCTTCCAACTTCAGTTAGCCTAATCAAAACGATCTCCCACAGGTGTGCACCTCTGAGGTGATTTTCTGTCAGGTCAGCAGTTAAGACTGCCCATCACACTGCTTCACCCTAAAATTGCATCTGTAAAACGCTGACACCATTGCATACACTAGCAAGATTTTATTGAAAGGACGCAGATGTAGCTGTCTCTTGTGAGACTTTGCCGGGGCCCAGCAAACACAGAAGTGGATGCTCACAGTCAGCTAATGGATGGATCATAGGGCTCCCAATGGAGGAGCTAGAGAAAGTAGCCAAGGAGCTAAAGGGATCTGCAACCCTATAGGTGGAACAACATTATGAGCTAACCAGTACCCCGGAGCTCTTGACTCTAGCTGCATATATATCAAAAGATGGCCTAGTCGGCCATCACTGGAAAGAGAGGCCCATTGGACTTGCAAACTTTATATGCCCCAGTACAGGGGAATTCCAGGGCCAAAAAGGGGGAGTGGGTGGGCAGGGGAGTGGGGGTGGGTGGATATGGGGGACTTTTGGTATAGCATTGGAAATGTAAATGAGTTAAATACCTAATAAAAAATGGAAAAAAAAATTGCATCTGTAGTAAAAATGTAAAAAAGGTTTTTTCTAGGCCTTATTCTGTAAACAGTGCGGCCTAACTTTGCATAGGACTCATCTCCAATATTACAAGCAATCTAGACAGCATTGTAAGTTCACTGGGAAGGTATGCATGCAAATACTATTTATTCCACTTTTTTTTAGATTTATTTATTATATCTAAGTACACTGTAGTTATCTTCAGACAGACCAGAAGAGGGCATCAGATCTCATTACAGATGGTTTTTTAGCCACCATGTGGTTTCTGGGATTTGAACTCAGGACCTTTGGAAGAGTAGTCAGTGCTCTTAACCGCTGAGCCATCTCTCCAGCCCCACTATTCCATTTTCTATAAGAGACTTGAGCCGGGCGGTGGTGGCGCATGCCTTTAATCCAGCACTTGGGAGGTAGAGGCAGGCAGATTTCTGAGTTCGAGGCCAGCCTGGTCTACATTACATTCCAGGACTGCACAGAGAAACCCTGTCTCAAAAGAGAGAGAGAGAGAGACTCAGAGCGAGATGGCTCAGTGGTTAAGAGCGCCGACTACTCTCCTGAAGGTCCCGAGTTCAAATCCCAGCAACCTTACATGGTGGCTCACAAACCATCCGTAATGAAATCTGATGCCCTCTTCTGGAGTATCTGAGGACAGCTACAGTGTACTTACATATAATAAATAAATAAATCTGTAAAAGATTAAAAAAAAAGTAGATTGCAAAAAATTAAAAAAGAGAGAGAGAGAGAGAGACAGACAGAGAGAGAGAGAAACTTGAGTATCTATATCTATGACTTTGGTTTGGCATCTGTGGGGAATCCTGGAGCCACTCTTTCTCAGATATTGAGATCAACTATGTTAATGAAGATAGTTTTCCAAGTATGAAAAAAATCTAAAACTGGGTCTGGTGGTACATATCTATAGTCTTAGCAGTGAAGCAGAAGGATTGAAAGTTGAAGGCCTGCCTGAGTTACAGATGTAAGTTACAGAGCAACTTTAGGGTCTGTCTTAAAAAGTAAAATAGTGGGCTAGAGAGATGGCTCAGAGGTTAAGAGCACTGACTGCTCTTCCAGAGGTCCTGAGTTCAATTCCCAGCAACCACATGGTGGGTCACAACCATCTGTAATAGGATCCAATGCCCTCTTCTCGTGTGTCTGAAGAAAGCTAAAATGTACTTATAAATAAAATAAACAAATTTTTTTCTTTTTTTTAAATTAGGTATTTTCTTCATTTACATTTCAAATGCTATCCTGAAAGTCCCCTATACCCCCCCCCCCGCCCAATAAATAATTTTTTTAAAAAGCAAAATAGCAAAAGATAGTATGGGGATATAATATAGCTCAGTGGTAGAGCACTACTAAGTATATGTAAGGACTTGGGGTCAGTTCCCTGCAACAAGAAGGAAGTGATCCACCCAGTGACACCGCACACCCAATGACACACAGACTTCTTCCAACAAGGCTACATGTTCCAATCCTCATCTTTTTGAACAGTTTCACTTTCTGGTGATTAAGCATTCAAATACATGAGCCTATTGGGGGAGGCGGTCATATTTTTCCTTTTTTTTTTTTGGTTTTTAAAGAGAGAAGTTCTCTTGTGTGTAGTCTTGGCTGTCTGACCTGGAACTCACTGTGTAGACCGTGCTGGCCTCAAACTTACAGAGATCTGTCTGCCTGCTTCTGCCTCCCAAGTGCTGGGATGCTTATGGTGGGCATTTTTATTCAAACAACCACTGGAGTGTAAGAAAAAGTGCAAGAGGTAAACTGGCAGAGAGAGATGAACGAATGGAAACTCAGTCTGATCTCCGTGGTGAGAGCAGGCATGTATGGGTCTGATAGTGGGGCCTTACAGCCCTGCAAGCACAAGAGGCTGAGAGCAGTGTCTTGTCAGGGAGAGCAGGGAGGGAGAGGGGCAGCTTCACCACACTCAGAAATTACTTAGCAGGGTGGGAAGTAGATCAAATTACCTTTCTTGTAACCTTGGGGCACGTAGGTGTATGGTGGGGGTTAGCTGTTTTCAGGGAATTCCATGGATGGCAGATTTCCTGACACTTTGGGTTGAGGGTTGCTTTGAAGTGATTTTCCGTGAGGAGAAAGAAAGCTCTGCTTCTTTGCGTTTGTGAGGCGTAAGAATAATGTGTTGTTTGTTCTCTTTTCAACAGCATGTCTCGGGGGGCTCCTTTTCCAGTCCCTTGCCCGGTGCTGCTGGGGACCTTCACAGATGACTCCCTGGAGGCTCAGCTTCACGAATACGCCAAGCAAGGGAACTGCGTGAAGCTCAAGAAGATTCTTAAGAAGGGTAAGTACAGTGCTGAGGGGGCAGGGGCAGCGGGAGCCATATTTCTGCATAGTTTTTGGTTAAAACAGTGCCACGGCTGAATTTGGTGGCCCACACCTTTAAAATTGGTACTCAGGAGGCAGAGGCAGGCAGATTTCTCTCTGAGTTTGAGGCCAGCTTTCTCAAAGAATGGAGTTGAAGGCCAGCTAATCTATACCAATGAAATCCTATCTAAAATGCAACAAACAAATAAATACCAACAAAATTCTGTTTCAAAACAAACAGAGGGGGCTGGGAAGCAGCTCAGCAGGAACAGGGTTTGCTTGGCACACACGGAGCCCTAGGCTCCATCCTCAGTACCACATAGAAAACCAGATGTGTCAGCACCTTCTAATCCTGGCCCTGAGGAGGGAAAGTAACCAGAGATGGCAGGAGTCAAGGTCAGGCCAGCTCTCTAGTGAATTGATGCTAGCCTTTCTCAAACCCCCCCCCCCCAAAAAACAGTTCCTGTAGTTAAAAGTGATGTGTTTATAAAAAGATAAAGAGAGAGGGAATATGATCTTTGGGGGTGTGGTGAGATATGGGGGAAGGGGATGTCTCAGCGGGCCCACACCAAGACATCCCTCCCCCCTGAGGGACCAGCTACACTAGAGAAAGTATAGTATAGAATAGGGTTTATTCAGGGTATGGGGAGGGGGGTTAAGAGGGTGAGAAAGGCAGAGAGAGGGAGAGAGTAGAGAAGTAGAGACCAGCCATGACCGACCACATGGAATAGGGAAGGGAGGGAGGAAGAGCACAAGAGGGCATGAGAACAAGAGAGCAAGAGGGAAGCAAGAGAACAAGAGCGCCTGGCATGGTGGCACACGCCTTTAATCCCAGCACTTGGGAGGCAGAGGCAGGTGGATTTCTGAGTTCGAGGCCAGCCTGGTCTACAGAGTGAGTTCCAGGACAGCCAGGGCTACACAGAGAAACCCTGTCTCAAAAAAACAAACAAAAAACAAAACAAAAAAAGAGAGAACAAGAGTAAGAGGAGGGGGCAAGCACCCCTGTTTGTAGTGGGTCAGGCCTACCTGGCTATTGCAAGGTAACTGTCGGGAGGGAGCATACCTGGCAGTTGCCAGGTAATTGTGGGATTGAGTTTAGACAGCATGCTAACAAAGAGTACATACTACTGTTTCAGAAGACCCATACTAGATAGCTCATGATAGCTTGTAACAGTAACTCCAGGAAATCTGACTCCTCTGCCTTCCATAGGTATCTGGGCTCCTTGGCTCATACCTTTAATCCCAGCACTTGGGAAGCAGAGGTAGGTGGATTTCTGTAAATTTGAAGCCAACCTGATCTACACATCAAATGTGAGGATAGCCAGGGATACAGAGAAACCGTGTCTTGAAAAACCAAAACAGGGCTGGAGAGATGGCTCAGCGGTTAAGAGCACTGACTGCTCTTCCTGCTCTTCCAAAGGTCCTGAGTTCAAATCCCAGCAACCACATGGTGGCTCACAACCATCCTTAATGAGATCTGATGCCCTCTTCTGGAGTGTCTGAAGACAGCTACAATGTACTTACATATAATAAATAAATAAATAAATAAATAAATAAATAAATAAATTATATTTATTTATATAAATAAATAAATAAATAAATTATTATTATATAAATAAATAATTATTATATAAATAAATTATTATTTATATAAATAAATAAATAAATAATATTATTACATATAATAAATAAATAAATCTTTAAAAAGGGAGGGAGGGAGGGAGGGAAGGAGGGAGAGAGAGAGAGAGAGAGAGAGAGAGAGAGAGAAAGACACCAAAACAAACAAAGTAATAAGACTAAAACTAGAACCAAACCAAGCCAAATAGAAAAGGATACAATACAACTGGGTGCTGAGTTGTAGGTTTCCAACAGGAAGGTAAATGTCACTTGTTCCCCTCTATGTAATATTTTGTTTTTCATTTTGTAAATTTATTTTAAGTTATACGTGCACAACAGGCAGAGGTGACAGACCCTCAGGAGTTGGAATTTCAGGTGGTTTTGAGCCACCTGTGTGGGTTCTGGTCTTCCAGGAAACCATCTCTCCAACCTCCAATATTTTGCTTTTCTTTAGCTTTCTTCAGAGTTTCTCTTCTTTATTTCCCCCCAGTGGTTTCCCTGTGGTGTATCTTTCATTCCCCCTTCTCCTTTCCCATGTCTTCTCTGTACTGACCGAGACCTCGAAACATTCAAGGCCTTCAGTTTTCTTTTTCAGATTGTGTGAGGAGCCATATTTGTGCATAGTGTGTGAGGGTGCACAGGCAGAGGCGGAGGCGGAGGCGGAGGCGGAGGCGGAGGCGGGTGTTCTCTGCCTGCTTTCCTCCTTTGAGACAGGCTCTCTTATTGAAGTTGGAGCTTGCCTTGCTTTTGGCTACCCTGTCTCTCCCCATCCTGCTGGGGTTACAGGTGTTTGTGGAGATAGTGCTCCCTTGTCTCTGATCATTGTAACAATAATACAGAGAAAAAGAGGTTGTCATTTACAGAAGGACTCAGGAACAGTATGGAGGGAAAAGAAACCAAAACAAAAACCGTCTAGTTGTTGGTGTTCTGGGAAAGAGGGATATTGCAGGATGACTTGGGCCTTGCTGCCAGCAGAGGGACTAGCTCTGACAAATGAACACTGGCAGCTTAGCAGAAGCCCTTTTCTAGTTTCACAAAAGGCACCTTAGCAAGCCAATCCAAATCCTAAAACCTCTTATCTGATCTAGGGATGTCTGAAGGAATCATTACCCAAGGAGTTCTCAGCTTGAGGAGACTTCCTGGTTTGCCTGGTATGTCTCTGGACTCAGGCAAAGGCTCTGAGAAGCCTTCGGAACAACCCATAAAACCTCAGATAACAATCACTGACTATTTACAAAAGGCTACTTCATAGCCTAGGTGCTATCGTTTCAGAATTCATGGCAGATTCAATAGCTCTGCTAACATTCTGCTACATCTGGTCCTCATGTTCCTACAGCAAGCTATCCTAAATGCTGAATCATCACTGCAGACATCCTTCTTTCAAAGATATTTATTTTAATGTCAGGGACACCATTCTCCAAGCCTCCCAGCTGGCTTGTAGGGTGGGAGGGAGGCGGCAACACAGTCCTTAAGAGGTGAAGAATGAGACTGGAGACAGCGCCATCTATGCAGGACTGGATCATACCCTTCAGAAACTGGCCTAGTGGTTTACTTTCATTATATGTTTAAACATAGTAAATTTTTGAGGGGGCCTGGAGAGATGGCTCAGTGGTTAAGAGCACTGACTGCTCTTCCAGAGATCCTGAGTTCAATTCCCAGCAACCACATGGTGGCTCACAACCATCCTTAATGAGATCTGACACCCTCTTCTGGTGTGTCTGAAGACAGCTACAATGTACTCACATAAATAAATAAATCCTTCAAAAAACCAAAAATAAATAAATAAATAAATCTTAAAAAAAAAAAAAAAAAAGAACTTTGAGGGAACAGTTTCCATGTGACAGTCTCATAGCGAAGCTTCACGGCTGGCGATACTGAAATGTCTTTGCAAAGTATCAAAGAACCTGTGACCTTTTACAATAAGAGTCAGTTTTTGAGCTGATAATGAGAGTTCATGACTAGGGCCTAGTCCAGTGCACCTCAACCTTCCTAACGCTGCAACCCTTTAACTACAGTTCTTCATGGTGTGGTGGCCCCAGCATAAAATTGCTTTTGTTGCTACTTTAGAGCTGTAATTTTGCTGCTGTTAAAATTGAAATGTAAATATCTGATAGGAAGGCTATCTGATTGAACTGCTGACTGTGAGAAGGGTCTGTGGTTAGCATAAGGATAGATTCTATTGGTGGAGAATGCAAAGTACATGGGACCTTTTTCATAGGGTTACGTTCTCTTTGCTGAGAGGCAGAGCTCAGGACATGGGGGTCAGGTGGAGGCTGCCTCCTAACTGATGAGCAGAGCTCAGGCTGCATTCATTCCCTTGCTTTGAAGAAAGTAGGCAGGAGTGACTGACAATCCTGATTTCTCCAATGCTGTGCTTCATATGTGTATGCGTGTTTTGTCTGTATGCCTGGAGCTAGAGGAAATAGAAGATCCCCTGAAACTGGAATTATTGATGGTTGTGACTGTTATGTGGGTGCTGGGAACCAAACCTGGGTCCTCTGGAAGAGCAGCTAGTGCTCTTAATTGCTCAGGCATGTCACCATCCGTACCTCTCCTCTTGAGAATTTTTCATTGTGTAATCCAGGGTGTTCTGTTCTCATTTTAGCTCAGGTTGCCCTCACACTTAGTGCAGTCCTCTTGCTGTACCCTCCTGACCACTAGGAGTATGGGCACATTCCACCTCACTTGCTCTTGAACTTTGGGTTCTTCTTTTTTTCTGAGTACCTGGACTATATCACATCCAGTGATAGTCTCTGTCTGTCTGTCTGTCTGTCTGTCTTTCTCTCCCCTCCCATATCTTTTACTTTTTTTTTTAAACCATCAAGGAATTCAGTTTTTACTGGAGAGAAAAATCAATTAATGGTTAAAACACAATACAGTAACAACATTCACATTTATGAGATTAAAGCACAATACAATAACTTTACCATTTATGACAGAAACACACAAAAATGAGTATCTCTGGGTCAATACTGAACTCTCCCGTTTAGCGTGACAATCCTGAGTCGTGTTTCTTGATCATTCTCTTTATGTTTATTCTGCCTCTGGCTTATTGATTATATAGAAATTAAAATTTTTTACTAAATTGAGCAACCACTTTGCCATCTTCTTCTTGGTTGTTCTTCTCTGTTTTCAGTTATTTTGGTTATAAAAGCATACATATGCTAGACTGCAGCACTCACCCTCAGCCCTCAAAGCCAGTTTGCCAGGTCCTTGGAACAGCTTGGGTCCAGGAATGCTGACAAGGGGAGACGAGAGAATGAAGAAATGATAACTACTAAAGAAACAACAGCCACATGGACACAGACTTCCTGGACAGAGGACATCAGCATGTTGATGACACACAGCTGACCAGGGAGAGGGGCTGTTGCATACAGCTGAACAGACAGGGCTATTACAGATAAACAAAAAGGCAGGTCTAGCTAGTCTATGAAAGGTCAGCATTGGAACTGGGACCTGAGGAATGTTTTGCCAACCCTCTGAGCCTCACCTAGGGAAAGCTTTGCCACTCGCATGGCACTGAGGCTTTTTGGTCCTTCACATGGCCAAAATCAGATCAAAGGTTACATCCTGTTCACTTTCTTCCTCAGTCTTCCCCTGTTCTGCTCTTTAGGGGATTGCTCATATTGACATCAGTTCCAGCAAGCATCTTCCCAGGTGGGCACTGCATGCCCCCAGTTACAGCACTGGGGTATCCGAGGAAGAAGGACCTTGAGTTGTAGGTCACCCTGGGCTACGTAGGAGACACATGTGTCCAAAGAAGTAAAAAGAAAAACAAAAGAAACACCTAAACCCAATGTGCTGCCTCATGCTTGTAATCTCAGCGTGTGGGGCGTTTGGGCAGGCAGATCACCATAAACTCAAGGACTGCCTAGGTAAGAGTGAGACCAGCCTCCAAGTACACCCTAATGCCAGACAGCGGTGCCACACACCTTTAATCTCAGCACTGAGAGGCAGAGGCAGGCGATCTCTGCAGGGTCTAAAGAAAGATTTCCAGGCTACATAGAGAAACCAGGGCTTGAAAAACATACCCAGTGTCACATGCCTGTCCTAGCAGCTACATGGGAGGGAGGTGGACCTGAGATAATCACTTGAACCTGCCAGGAGACTAGCAGCACAGCAGGTTCTCTTCACACGTGAGAAACAGAGGACCTCCATAGTGGGCAGGGAGGATAGGTCAGTGGGTAGCGCCCTTGGCCTGACTGCGTGAGGATCTGAGTTGGAACCCTCAGAACCCGGTTCTGTTCCAGTAGCATGCATAGGTACTGTCAGTGCCCCTACAGTGAGAGGTGTACTAGGGAGAAAAGAATCCCCAGAGGCTGGCTGACTGCCTAGCTATCTGCGGTAGCAAAACAAGAACCGGTTTCAAACAAGGTAGACCGTGAGGGCTGCACCCGAGTGGCACATGTGCATTCGTGTTTGCACATTCTCTTAAGTTTCTGTTGTGAAGAGATACCAGGCCCAAAGCAATTTATTAAAAAAAGTTGAATTGGAGCTTGCTTACGGTTTCAGAACGGTGCGGATCGATTGTGGACAGGAGTGTGGTGCCAGGCATGCATGACCATGGGGGCAGTAGCTGGGAGTTTACAGAGAGCTTACTGGGAATGGTGGCTACCCACCACAGGTGACACACTTCCTCCAACAAGGCCACACTTCTGAATCTTTTCCACACAGTTCACTAGGAACCAAGAATTGAAACATGAGCCTCTGGGGCCCATTCTGATTCAAGCTGCCACACACAAAAGCCCAAACCAAAATTTAAATACACTCAGCTTAGTAGAGGGAAGTAAATATATTTGCAGTTAGTCAATCTGTGCACATGCACATAGAAAGATAATTAGGGTCTCAAAATACATGGTGGTTTGCCAGAGCCGTGCCTGCCTTTAATTGCAGTACTCAGAGGCAGAGGATTGTAGATTTCTGTGAGTTCAAGGTCAACTTGGTCTACATAATGAGTTCTAAGACAGTCATGGCTCCAAATTGAGACCTGTCTGAAAAACAGAAAAAAATTACAGTGTGGTCACTATTATCTGAAGAGGCGAAGGAAGGCTTACAGAGAACAAATAAATAGTATTGTTTTATTGACTTGCTTAATTATCATTGCAGGATGAATGTAGATTTATTTTTAAATTTTTTACATTTATTTATTGTGTATATGTTACACAGAAGACAACTTGTGGGAGTTGGCTCTTACCTTTCACCATGTGTATTGTGTTTTATAAAAAGAAAGGGAGCCAGGGATTTGTTTGGCAAAGGCACAGTATGGTTTTCGGGGGCGGGGGGGGGGGGCGCAGAGGCCGGCCATGAACATCTGCAGAGACAGGAGAGAGAAGGGGGCAAGCAGCCCCTTTTATAGTTAGTCATGCAGATCTGACTGTTGCCAGGTAACTGTGGGGGTGGAGCCTAGAAGAAATGCTAACAGTGTGTTTCTGGGAATTAAACTCAGGTTTTCAGTAGTGGTGGAAAGTGCCACCCATAGGCCCTGATTTATTAAGGAAAAGTGAGAAAAATTCCCAAGAGTGGGAAGGGCTCCAGGGGAGAATGCCCCCTGTCTTAGTTAGGGTTTTACTGCTGTGAACAGATACCATGATCAAGGCAAATCTTATTTAAAAAAAAAAAAAAACATTTAATTGGGGCTGGCTTTACAGGTCCAGAGGTTCAGTCCATTATCATCAAGGTGGGAGCATGGCAGTATCCAGGCAGGCATGGCGCAGGCCGAGCTGAGAGTTCTACATCTTCATCCAAAGGCTGCTAGTAGAAGACTGACATCCAGGTAGCTAGGGTGAGGATCTTAAGCCCACACCCACAGTGACACACCTACTCTGTCACACCTATTTGAACAAGGCCACAGCTCCAAATGTTGCCACTCCCTGGCCCAAGAATATACAAACCATCACACCCCCTTTAATTGTTTCTTAAGAGGATTTATGTGTGTGTCTGTGTGTGTGTGTATGCACATGTATGTGTGTCAGAATCCATGGAAGTCAGAAAAGGATATTCAGAGCCTTTGTCATTGGAGTTAAAGGCATTTGTGACCTGCCTGTTGTAGGTGCTAGGATCCCCTCTGACAGAGCCAGCACTCGACCTGCTGAGCCATCTTGTCAGCCTTTGATTATTTTGTGGGGACGGTTCTCACTTTTTACCCAGGTCACCACCTGGAACTTAGTGTGTAGCCTAGTCTGACCTCAAACTTGTGGCTAACTAACCCTGTTGTCAGCCTCCTGAGTGTGAGGATTATATGCGTGACCTAACATGTCTAGCAGGTTCAATCTTAGAACATGCTAGAGAAGTGTTCAGGCTCATGTGCTATTGGAGCATCTACTCAAAGAAGACCAAGGTATAGCATGTGTGGTGAAGGGGGGAGGGTGTCTCAAAAAGTGGAAAGTAAGTGGGGAATCACCTTTAATCCAGCAGTTGGGAGGCAGAAGTAGAGGGATCTCCAAGTTCAAGGCCTGTCTACTCTACAAAGAGAGGTTTAGGCCTGCCAGAGTGAGACCCAATCTCAAAAGCAAAGAAAACAAAAACAAAAAGGGAGAACGAAGAATGGAAAAGTCTTAAATATCGAAGGGCAGTACCAGAGAGCCCAGAGTTTGTATGGGAGCCATTTCAGGGCAGCATGTGCACATAAACCAGAGGACGGTGTTGCATTCGCTTTTCATTCCTATGACTTTAGAGTGGTTCTTGGCATGGACTTGCCCATGGCAACAACACATTCAGTCAGGACTTCACTCAGAACTTTCCTTTCCTCAAGTCACACACCGATCTTAGTACCAGACAGAAAAGGGACCCACCTTTTCCCATCTGTTGTGAAACACATGTCAGGCAATGCAAAAGCTCTAAGAAAAGGAACTAACGCTTCTACTGATAAAATGATAAAATGGGATGGCAGATTAAAATAGTGATCACCAAGTATGTAGCCAGTAATTGTGCTACTAATTACCGTGTGGCCAGTTCGCTTTGTCTATCTTTTCTCTTTCAGAGTAGAGGAAATCTGGAATGTCTAAACGCTGATTCCTGTTTGATGTAAAAAACTGGATTTCATGTAGATGTGGCTGGCTTTAAAAATCCTAAAACTGGCTTCAAATTCTTGACCCCTTGCCTTCAGCTACCACGTGCTAGGATTACAGCAGTGAGCCACCATGCCTTTCACCAACAGAATTTACTAAATAGAGAGTGCAGTCATGGAATTGCCATTTTCCCCACGTGGTTTTTCGTTTGTTCCTCACCGGAGGCCTCCGGTTTGAGCCCGAAGTCTAAACCGGTGCGCGTCTGCGAGCTCGCGTGCGCCTCCGCGGCCGGAGCACAGTCGCGGGCGGGCATCAGGGCGGTGCGTGGCCGTCAGTGACGCATGACCCTTCGCAGGCAGAAGTGGGACGGGTCAAGAGAGGACTGTGATCCGATTGGCTGTTCGGCGACCGTATGCTAATCGCGGTGACAGTCTGCGTGGTGTAGGGACACGGTAGCGACTCAAAATGCCCCGTGGACGGGGTCTGGAGAGGTGTCGGTCTGTCAGAGAAGGTGTCCCCGCGAGGGCAGACGCGGTGTGAGATAGAGGCGCGGACAGGGATGTCACGGGTCGTCTGTGCGTCAGTCGCCGTGACTAAGATGTGGGGGCGGCCGGTGCAGTGCGGCGCGGTGTGGAGCGTGAGGTTAAGACTATACTTTCAGGGATCATTTCTATAGTTCGTTACTAGAGAAGTTTCTCTGACTGTGTAGAGCACCCGAAACCACGAGGACGAGACGTAGCGTTCCCTCCTGAGCGTGAAGCCGGCTCTAGGTGCTGCTTGACTGCAGCTGCCTCCTGCCATTGATGATCGTTCTTCCCTCCTTTGGGAGGGTGAGAGGGAGGGAACGCAGTCTGAGTGGACTCGGTTTATCTTAAAGGGTTTTAAATATAGAAAGCTTCCTTAGTCTTATGGGTGAGAGTGCTGTTTAAGCCTTACCTAGGTATGTCTTTGAACATTTATTACAGATTGTTATTTGTGACTATGACCACTCAGGTGTTCTGTTCTTGTGAATTTAGACACACTCAGGAAGGCTACACACTCAAAGACCACACCAAAGTGAAGTACTATCTGGGCCGTGAAACTGGTCACATATCAGTTATTTTGCAGTAAAACAAGGAAGTCAATCATACTGCTTCAGTGGGTCAGGGAGTCAAGAATGCACAGTACAAGAGCTGGTGAGATTCCTCAGCAGGTAAGAGCACTGAATGCTCTTCCAAAGATTCTGAGTTCAAATCCCAGCAACCACGTGGTGGATTTGAACAAAGGATGAAAACAACCATCCATAACCAGATCTGATGCCCTCTTCTGGAGTGTCAAAAGACAGCTATGGTGTACTTACATAAATAAATAAGTAAAAACATTAAATAAGTAATTTAAATAAATAGGTAAATAAATATTTTTTTATTATTTTCTTTTTATATACATTTCAAATGGTATCCCGAAAATTCTCTATACTCTCCCTCTGCTCCCCTACCCACCCACTCCAGCTTCTTGGCCCTGGCATTCCCCTGTACTGGGGCATATAAAGTTTGCAATACCAAGGGGCTTCTTTTCCCAGTGATGGCCGACTAGGCCATCTTCTGCTACATATGCAGCTAGAGATGCGAGCTCTGAGGGTACTGGTTAGTTCATATTGTTGTTCCACCTATAGGGTTGCAGACCCCTTCAGCTCCTTGGGTGCTCTCTCTAGCTTAAAAATATGGAACGCAGCCGGGCGTGGTGGTACACGCCTTTGATCCCAGCACTCGGGAGGCAGAGGCAGGCGGATTTCTAAGTTCGAGGCCAGCCTGGTCTACAAAGTGAGTTCCAGGACAGCCAGGGCTATACAGAGCAACTCTGTCTCGAAAAACCAAAAAAAAAAAATAAAAAATTTTTAAAAATTAAAAATTTGGAACGCTTCACGAATTTGCGAGTCATCCTTGCGCAGGGGCCATGCTAATCTTCTCTGTATCGTTCCAATTTTAGTATATGTGCTGCCGAAGCGAGCACAATAAATCTTTTTTTTAAAGTTATATATTAAAAAAAGAATGCATAGTACAGCCCAGGTATTTATTTCCCTTTTCTGGTTGAGGGTCATAGAATTTTCTCTGAATCCTCTTCCCTGGGCAATGGTTGGTAGAGGGAGGCTGTTCGCAGGCCAGTGAGCTTTACATGTACTGTGAAAGGAGGAAGACATGAGGAGTGATTTTGCATTTAGCTACCCCCCCCCCAAAGGTTTAGTTTGCTAGAGGTGTTATGTATAAAGAACACCTTTTCTGTGCCACTGTTGAGTTAGAGATTAAAATAATGGGATTACTAAAGACCAGTATGCCCTTCTGAGTCTTAGTGCGTTCCCAGGTAGGAGATAAAACCAATTCTGGAAGTGTCTGAGCTCCTTCCTGTTGTGTCCTGCCAGCAGCTCGCTCTGGAAAGGCATCCTAGAAACCTGGAAGAGAAGAGGGGCTGGGCGGCGCGAGATAAAGATGGAGCTAAGACAGTCATCCTGATCAAAGCTCAATTTTACTATTCCAACACGCAGTTATGAAGGAGGGGAAGGGAGGCCCCGATTCCTGCCAAATAATCCTGGAGTCCAGTAGCAGGGTGACCACGTGTATGGCTCCGGAACAGCAAAGCGGCAGGTTCGAGCTGTGGGCGTGTCAGAACGATTGAGCGGCAAGCTCCACCCCTGAGCAAACAGATTTCAGGCTGAGGGGGTGAGGGAGGGTACATCTTCCATATATAACTGTAATTTTTAGCATAATGGTGACCTTGTAGTAGCTGTTAAATAGCACTGAGCGACATCCGCATCAGGCCCTCCTATATCATAAAGCTGAGTGGGACTAAACAAGCTGAAAAGACAGACATTGATGGCTGTGCCAGGGAAATGGGGATAAAAGCCTAACGTCGGAGCCCCTTTATCCCAGTGCTGATGCTGGATATACAGACGGCAATGGCAAAGATGGACCGCGCATTTGTTTCAAAGACTAATTCTTTTCTTTTTTTTTTTAAGATTTATTTATTTATTTATTATATGTAAGTACACTGTAGCTGTCTTCAGACACTCCAGAAGAGGGCGCCAGATCTCATTACGGATGGTTGTGAGCCATCATGTGGTTGCTGGGAATTGAACTCAGGACCTTCGGAAGAGCAGTCAGTGCTCTTAACCACTGAGCCATCTCTCCAGCCCCTCAAAGACTAATTCTAAAACCCAAAGTAAACATTGATGCTCAAAGTTAGCATAGTTTGGAGCTATCCAGGAATTGCAGAGAAATGTTTTTTCATAGAAATAATCAAGGTTTTTTTGTTTTTGTTTTTGTTTTTTTGTACACTATATCACTTTGACAACTATGTTTTATTTGTGGAGATAAGTTTGTTCCTTTTGTTTTTGTTTTGTTTTTTGTTTTTTTCGAGACAGGGTTTCTCTGTGTAGCCCTGGCTTTCCTGGAACTTACTCTGTAGACCAGGCTGGCCTCAAACTCAGAAATCTGCCTGCCTCTGCCTCCCAAGTGCTAGGATTAAAGGCGAGTACAACCAATGCCTGGCAGTAATGTGCAGTTTTAATCCTAGGGATTGGGAGACAGAGGCAGGTGGATCTCTGAGTTCAAGGCCAGGTTGTTTTACATTTGTGTAGCAAGTTTCAGGCCAAGAAGAGCTGCACAGTGAGATCAGTTTTCAAACAAAATGTTGGAGACCAGCTTGTGCCACATAAGTGAGTCCAGGGCAGTCTGAGCTGCACACTGAGTATTTCTCAAAAACAAAACAGTTGAGTGTTGTGCTAACATGCCAGAGTGAGAGGATCACCCACAATTCAAGGCCGTTCTCTTCAGAATGAGTTCCAGGCCAGCCAGAGCCTTGGTCAGAATTACAGAGTGGGTCTCCTTGTGGATCCCCCGACATTGTAATATCCAAAATGAATTCAAGACCACCCAGTACCTTCCCTCTTCGAAAAGGACTTTCCAAACTGAACTAGCAGGCCAAGTGCAGAGCCAGATAAGGAAGCTGGCTGACTAAACAAATGTAAAAACGTAGTTTTAGCGGTCAAAATGATTAAGCCTGCAGCTACCAAAACAATATTAGCTGTTCTCAGAGAAATAACCATAACAAGATTAGCAATTCTCCTGCCCTCTGCCCCACACTGAATTCTGACAAAGACCACAAACCACCCTGACCTTGTGAGAATTCCCCTGACGTTAATAGCTGTTAATGTATCATTACTTTAATGACCAAATCATAATAACCCACCATGGGGGCAAGCAAAGTGAGTCACTAGGCCAAAGGGTTACTTAGTCACTATACAAACCAACCAATGCCTGAAAGGGTTACTTGCTACACCAATGAGAACCCTGTTGCTCAAATCTGCCCCTTACAAAGGTATAAAAAGTGTGTTCTTTCTTTGTTCTGGGTCTCTCCTCTGGCCTTCGTGCTGGGAGGGGAGTCCCCAACATGTTGGATCAATAAAAGTCCTTATTCGGGGGGGGGGGGGGGCGGTGGTGGCACATGCCTTTAATCCCAGCACTTGGGAGGCAGAGGCAGGAGAATTTCTGAGTTCGAGGCCAGCCTGCTCTACAGCCTGCTCTGAGTTCCAGGATAGCCAGGGCTACACAGAGAAACCCTGTCTCGAAAACAAAACAAAACAAAACAAAACAAAACAAAACAAAACAAAACAAAACAAAAAAACCCTCATGTGGTTTGCAGCGATGGCAGTGGTCTCCGTGTTCTTTGTGAGTAAGGGTCTTTTGATGAACTACAACAACATGAAAAATCATTACAAAGTCCAGAGTGGCTTCAAATTCTCAGAGCTCTGAGAGCCTCAGCTTCCAAAGTGCTGCAGTTGAATTCTGAGATACCACTTCTGACTCTATTGATGACATTTAAATCAGAATACCATAGATGGGCTGGAGAGAAGGCTCAGCAGTTTAGAGGACTGACTGCTGCTCTTCTGAAGGTCCTGAGTTCAAATCCCAGCAACCACATGATGGCTCACAGCCATCTGTAATGGTATCTGATGCCCTCTTCTGGTGCTTTTGAAGACAGTGACAGTGTACTTGTTTATTATTGCTGGTGCAAACAGGGCTGGAGGGAGCAGAGGTCCCAAATTCAATTCCCAGCAATCACATGATGGCTCACAACCATCTGTACAGCTACAGTGTACTCATATGTATAGAATAAATTTAAAAAGAATACCATAGACATAATTGCTACAATATAGTCTATATGCTGATCAACAAATTGAATGGATAAAGAAAATGTGGTATAGATGCAAAATGGGGTTTTATTCTGTCTTAACTGTGGTCCACTCATGTAATATCGTTTTTTTTTTTTTTTTTTTGAGACAGAATCTCTCTCTACCTAACCCTTGGTGTCCTGGAACTATGTAGAACAGGCTGGCCTTAAACTTACAGATCCACCTATCCACCCTGCCCCAGAGGTAGGGTTAAAAGCAAATATCACCATGCCAGCACTGCGTAGTGAATTTAAGGTTGGCTCGGGCTATATAATAGCCTGTTTCCCAAAACAATAATACTATCATTTTCAGAGGAGTGGTCTCATGAAGAAGTAGTAGTGTTTGTGCAATTCAAAATAAATAGTGTGAGTCCTGGAATTGCCATTTTCCCCACGTGGTTTTTCGTTTGTTCCTCACCGGAGGCCTCCGGTTTGAGCCCGAGGTCTAAACCGGCGCGCATCTGCGAACTCGCGTGCGCCTAGGCGGCCGGAGCACAGTCGCGGGCGGGCATCAGGGCGGTGCGTGGCCGTCAGTGACGCATGACCCTTCGCAGGCAGAAGTGGGACGGGTCAAGAGTGGACTGTGATCCGATTGGCTGTTCGGCGACCGTATGCTAATCGCGGTGACAGTCTGCGTGGTGTAGGGACACGGTAGCGACTCAAAATGCCCCGTGGACGGGGTCTGGAGAGGTGTCGGTCTGTCAGAGAAGGTGTCCCCGCGAGGGCAGACGCGGTGTGAGATAGAGGCGCGGACAGGGATGTCACGGGTCGTCTGTGCGTCAGTCGCCGTGACTAAGATGTGGGGGCGGCCGGTGCAGTGCGGCGCGGTGTGGAGCGTGAGGTTAAGACTATACTTTCAGGGATCATTTCTATAGTTCGTTACTAGAGAAGTTTCTCTGACTGTGTAGAGCACCCGAAACCACGAGGACGAGACGTAGCGTTCCCTCCTGAGCGTGAAGCCGGCTCTAGGTGCTGCTTGACTGCAGCTGCCTCCTGCCATTGATGATCGTTCTTCCCTCCTTTGGGAGGGTGAGAGGGAGGGAACGCAGTCTGAGTGGACTCAATTTTTTATTGTTTTTTATAAAGTTAGAGTTTTATTTTTCTTCATTTCTCCTTTACACTTTTGGTTTTCTTCCCATGCTCATATACTATGTGTGTCTTTTAAAGTCCTATTTCTACATCTTTAAGTTTATCCTTATTAGTGATTCTTTTTATAAACATTGTTGTTACAGTGCGTTTATGGCACGTGGTCTGAAAGGGCGCTTCAGGCCTCATATGCATTGTACTCTCTAAGGTAGCCAAGCCTAGCCACGTTTTCATGTGCTTTGGTTACTTTTTGAATGTGACACAGGACTTTTAGTACAGGGACCTCAAGTGGTTTAGTGGTTAAGACCACTGACAGTTCTTGGGGTCAGAGGAAGGCAGCCCGGGGCTGCTCCAAAGTTTGTCTTGAGAAAACAATTAAGCATAAAATATAATACAAGTAGGAATAAATGATGTAAATTTGCTCTCATAATGGATTTAGTTGGAAGACAAGAAGGTGAAGTCTTTGAACGTATCCAGTGGCTGGAAGAGTTGATTCAGTGGTTAAGGGTGCTTGTTCCCAACACCTGCCTGAAGCAGTTTACTCTTACTTGTAACTCCTATGCCATGAGATTTGATGCCCTGTTTTGGTCTCAGTGAGCACCCACCCACCCGTGTATGCAGACACATGCACATAAGAAATATTTTTAAAAGATGTATTTAATATTAAATGTAAGTACACTGTAGCTGTCTTTAGACACACCAGAAGAGGACGTCAGATCTCATTACGGATGGTTGTGAGCCACCATGTGGTTGCTGGGATTTGAACTCAGGACCTAGGGAAGAGCAGTCAGTGCTCTTACCCACTGAGCCATCTCACTAGTCCCAAAAAACGATTTTTTAAACTAGCATTTTTTTTTTTTTTTTAGACAGAGTTTTTCTGTATAGCCCTGGCTGTCCTGGCTGTCCTGGAATGCACTCTGTAGACCAGGCTGGCCTCGAACTCAGAAATCTGCCTGTCTCTGCCTCCCAAGTGCTGGGATTAAAGGTGTGCACCATCACTGCCTGGCACAATTTTTTTTTTTTTTTTAAAGTAAGCTTTGTTCTTCAGTGAAACTGGGCATGGTGACCCAGTCCCTTTCATCCCAACACTTAGTGGGCAGAGCAGGTGGATCCCTGAGTTTGAGGCCAAACCTGGTCTACAAATTGAGTCCCATGAAAGCCAGGGCTACACAGGAAATCCTGTCTCAAAAAACAAAGACGTGGGCTGGTGAGATGGCTCAGTGGGTAAGAGCACCCGACTTCAAACTTCCAGAGTTCAAATCCCGGCAACCACATGGTGGCTCACAACCATCCGTAACAAGATCTGACGCCCTCTTCTGGAGTGTCTGAAGACAGCTACAGTGTACTTACATATATTAATAAATAAATCTTTAAAAAAAAACAAAAACAAACAAACAACAACAAAAAAAAAAAAAACGAAGACGTAACAGGAAGAAACTTATTTTACCATGCCACAGCTCCAGTGAGCTACAGGCTAGTATGGTTTACACAGAACTCAGAGAACAACTGGTGAGAATCCATTTTCACCTTGCACTATATATATGGGTCCTGTAATTGAAGTCAGGTCACCATGCTTCCTAGCAAGTTCCTTTACCCGCTGAGCTATGTCACCAGCCCTCAAAAGCTTCTATTTTATTTTTTAAAGATTTGTTTGTTTGTTTATTTTATGTAGCTGTAGCTGTCTTCAGACACACAAGAAGAGGGCATCAGACATTACAGATGGTTGTGAGCCACCATGTGATTGCTGGGAATTGAACTCAGGACCTCTGAAAGGGCAGTCCTTAACCGCTGAGGCATCTCTCCAGCCCCCTCAACAGCTTTTAAATAGTTGTTTTTTGTAATTTGTTAATTAAGTTAAATCACTAGTTTCTTTAAAATTAAAATATGTTCAGCTATTTTAAATAATTGTATGCAAAAGCATTGAAAATGCATTCATGTGTCTTTGCAGGGACTGTGGCTTGGTTCCCAGCACCTACCCACACCAAGTGTCTTACAGTTGCTTTTCATTTTCGCTTCAGGGGATTCATTGTCCTTTTCTGGCCTCTGCAGGCAATTAAACACTCATGTATACAAACCTCCACACAGACAACTATAGACATATAGTTAAAAACAACAACAACAACTTAAGCTGGAAAGATGGCTCAGTGATGAAGAACATGTTTTGGGCCAAGCGGTGGTGTCATAAACCTTTAATCCCAGCACTTGGGATGCAGAGGCAGGTGGATTTCTGAATGTAAGGCCTGCCTGGTCTACAAAGTGAGTTACAGGACAGCCAGGGCTACACAGAGAAACCCTGTGTCGAAAAAAAAAAAAAAAAAAAACATTTTTTGGGGGTGGGGACGGGGGTGGGGGTCGGGGAGTGGTTGTGGATGAGGGGTGGGGGTGTAGCCCTGGTTCACCAGAACCAGCTCTAGCTCGGTAAACCAGACTGTCTTTGAACTCCCAGAGGTCTGAGGTGAAAGAACCACAACTGTCTTGCTAACACACAGTACTCACACAGCTCATGCAGAAGTCCTGAGTTTAGTTCCACATCAGGTGTCTCCCAACTACCTGTAACTTCAGCTCAAAGCAATCTGGTGCTCTCTCTACATTTCATGGGCACCTGACTCATATACACTTAGGCACATGCACATATAGATAATTTAGAAAGATAAATCTTTAAATAATAAAATAGAAATCTGGGGCTGGAAAGATGGCTCATTGGGTAAGAGCACTGACTGCTCTTCTTCGGTAGGACTTCAGCTCAGATTTCTAGCACCCACATGATGGTTGACAGCTGTCTGTAACTCGAGTTTCAGGACATCACATGCCCTTTTTTTTGCTTCTGAGTACACCTGGCACAGACATACTTGGAGGCGAAATACTCATACACATAAAATAAAAATTAATTTTAAAGAAATCTTTTAAAAATTCATTTATGTAAAATTTTGTAGGAGCTAGAACCATGGTAAAACATTATCTGTCTATTAGATAAAGAGTGACTTGGCAGCATCTACATGAGCAGGTCAGATTGCCTTCAGCGACCTTTTTTTAATTTTAATTTTTAAAAGATTTACTATATGTTTGCGAGTCTGTGCCTCCCATGTTTGAGTGCATGAAGAAGCTAGAAGATGATCCAGGCTTCGTGAAGCCAGAGTTACAGGTAATTGGGAGCCACCTGACCTGGGTGCTGGGGTCTAAAATCGCAGCCCCTCTGGAAGAGCATGAAGTGCTCTTCAAAGCTGAGTCACTCACCAGCCTGCATTTCCTTTTCATTTGCTCTTTTTCTCTTTTTCACTCACATATTAGCATAAAGACCATTCTTAGGTACTGTGTATATACTATGTGAAAGATTCACGATAACATAGCATTTTTATGACGTCTTTCTATTATTTAATCTGAAACAAACCACGTAGAACTCTGGTGTAATAAAAGCTTTGAAGTTGAAATATATATGCCAGGAAGCATATACAAGTTCAGTTTAAACAAGTTTGGGTGGTATGTCAGTTGAGATTTCCTGAAGGAAATAATAATTGAGCTGAATTCAGAAAACCTTCAAGAACTGAAGCTGACAGGGGTCTTTGAAACACTGAATCAAGAAAACATCTTCAGGGGAACATCCTCTTCCCCTGCCCTTGGGTGTTTTTGTTACTGAGGAATCATTTCTTTTTCTTTTTTTTTAAAGATTTATTTATTTATTATATGTAAGTACACTGTAGCTGTCTTCAGACACTCCAGAAGAGGGCGTCAGATCTTGTTACAGATGGTTGTGAGCCACCATGTGGTTGCTGGGATTTGAACTCTGGACCTTCGGAAGAGCAGTCGGGTGCTCTTACCCACTGAGCCATCTCACCAGCCCCGAGGAATCATTTCTTTTTTTTTTTTTTTTAAGATTTATTTATTTATTATATGTAAGTACACTGTAGCTGTCTTCAGACACTCCAGAAGAGGGTGCCAAATCTCGTTACGGATGGTTGTGAGCCACCATGTGGTTGCTGGGATTTGAACTCCAGACCTTCGGAAGAGCAGTCGGGTGCTCTTACCCACTGAGCCATCTCACCAGCCCGGAATCATTTCTATACCAAGTGTCTGGTCGTATGCTGCATCCTCTTCTGAGCACAGAGCTGGGTGGTCCTCCGTGTTGCTTTACTGCAGTGTTCATTTACATGTGATGGTCGTTCCTTTGGGAAACCTTTGAGAGGGAGAGACATTGTCTGAGTGGTTCATATTACAAATTAATTTGTTTGGAAGGTGTGCATGCCTTCATTCCCAGTACTCAAGAGACAGAGGTAGACAGATCTCTGTGAGTTTAAGGCCAGCTTTGGCTACAGTGTGAGTGCTAGGACAGAAATGAAACCCTGTCTTAAAGAAAGGAAATTTAGAAAGAAAGGGGAGAGGGAGAGGGCTACCTGTGAAGGAAGTCTAGGCTGGTCTTGAAGTGGCCGTCTTTGCCCCAGCTTCCTGAGTGCTGATGTCAGAAGCATTAGCAGGCAATGCCTGGCTTTGCTGTTGTGCTTTGTTGTAGCGTTGGCAATTTTTTGCTTGCTTTCCTGTTGAGTCTGGCCAGCGGCTCACATGTTTGGGTTCAAGCCTGGAAGGCATCTTGGAATCTGGAAGAAAAAGAGGGAACTAGGCGGCCCGAGAAAGGATGGAACCAAGACATTAGTCTGATCAAGGTTCAATTTTACTATTCAGAGACTCGGGGTTATGAAGAAGGGGGAGGGGCCCATTCCCGCCAAATCATCCTAGGAGTCCAGTTGCAGGTGACCACGTGTTGGCTCCGGAACAGCTAGGCGGCAGGCAGCAGCAGTGGGAGTGGCAGAACGATAGGGCGGCAGGTCCACCCCATGCTCTCTTCCTGCTAACAGTGAAACCTGAGCAGCCAGGTTTCAGGCTGGGGGAAGAGGTTACACTTTCCTTCTATTGTTTTCTAGAAAGTGTGTGTGGGATTGCTTTGGTGAAGAATTACTTCTGGTTGGTGGTTTTGTTTTCCTTATTTAATAGCTGGTAACCCTTCAACAGTTTTTCAGCCTGAATTTGTTTTTCTGTGACTTAGAGACATGTGGTGACAGTATAATGTGGGGTTGCTGTAAGGATTGTGTTAGATAAGACACTATAGTAGTTCAGTAATCCTTTCCCCATTCTGAAAAGCTTCCTCCCTCCAGTTATAAATCTGTCTCTCGTCCTGTCTTCAAGCAAGCTCTCCACCACTGAGAGATACATGTCCCCAATATGTTACCTTTGAAGTCTCTCCTTCACCCTGCCCCCATCTTAATGAGTCATAGGAACTTACCTTCTAGAACAGTCAGAGTTTGTCCATTTCTTTAGCAGTGCCTGGTGCCTCTCAGAGATGCCTTGTGCCAGTCTCAGAACTGCTATCTACAGCTTCCCATCTCTCAGTGACTTCCCTTCACAAAATGTATTTGTATGGTGGTACATGCTAAAGCAAGAGGACTTTTTGTTTGTTTTGGTTTTTTTTGAGACAGGGTTTCTCTGTGTAGCCCTGGCTGTCCTGGAACTCACTCTGTAGACCAGGCTGGCCTTGAACTCAGACATCTGCCTGCCTCTGCCTCCCAAGTGCTGGGACTAAAGGCGTGTGCCACCACTGCCCGACTAAGGCAAGAGGATCTTAAGTTCAAAGCTAACTGTGGCTACAAAATGAGCTCTGTAGTTAGGCTCTGTATCAAGCAAAGGAATTGGGAAGTGTTGGTACAGGCCTATAATCCCATTTGTCTGGATGCTAAGGCAGAAAGAGCACAGGTTCAAAGCCTGCCTAGGCTACAGAATTACTTCAGTGCTGGTAAGAGCAATTAAACAAATGTCTCAACAAAACAAATTGCTACAGAATGCTTAGTGGTAGAAACTTTGCCTAAAAATTCTCAGTTCTCAGTAGTTCTCAGTACTCCCTGGGGGTGAGATAGAACCACCTGTGGATCCAGTTTAGAAAACTTGCTCTGGAAGTATTTATTTGGTTCCTGCTGGCACCTTCCTTCTCAAGTCTTCTCCTTCTAAATTTGGATCTCTAGATTTCGACTATCTTGTTCTCTTGTGAAGGACTTGGCATTGATTAAAATGCATGTCTCACCATCACCTGAGGACTTTTCAAATTATCTGTGTGGGGCAGGGGCGAGGGCAGAGGAGTGTGAGAACTTGGGCTGGAGTTACATTACAGTTAGTTGTGAGCTTCCTGATGCTCCGCTGGGAAATCTAACTCAGATCCACTGCAAGAACAGTATTCACTCTTAATCCCTCAGCTATCTCTCTCCAGCCCCCAGGATGGCTACTTTTGAATCATCAAGTTTTGGCTTAAATGTAACCTCCAAAGAGAAGCCTTCTCTACTGAACTCTAGATGTTAAGTCTCTGTGTTTCAACCTTGTTTTCTGCATGCCCCATAATCTGGCCTTCTTTTGTATATTTGTTGTTGTTTCTTTCCTTCATACTAATGTGGTCTGTTTTTTAGTAGAGACCTTTACACACCTCTATACCTCTGATTCTGTAAACTTAATACTTAGAAATAGTGCTTAGCACTTAGATATTATCAAGATGCAGGTTTTTCACACCTCCTGACCTACCAGCTCTTGTGTGCATGTGTGTGTCTACAAACTTGGTACGTAGTTGATGGCTAATCTTGATTTCCAGATCCTATTCATTTCCCTCCCAAGTGTTGAGATGACAGACGTGTGCAGCCATTCCTGGCCTATGGGTTCTATTTACTGCTTGTCACTTTGGTGAAATCTTTTCGTCTCCTTAAGCCTCAGCTTCTTACAAAACTGAGATGACGATGAACTGTATTTATCATACGGGAAGCATTCTGAATCATACTGGGGACTGGCAGGCCTTCAGCAGTTAGCAGTTAATATTGTTAATATTTGACACATTAAAGAAGAAATTAACTTTTTATCTATCTGTCTATTGGTTTTTCAAGACAGGGTTTCTCTGTGTAGCCTTGGCTGGTCTGGAACTCATTCTGTATATCAGGCTGACTCAGAACTCAGAGATCCATCTGCTTCTGCCTCCCAAGTGCTAGGATTAAAGGTGTGCGCCACCACCGCCTGGCTGCAATTAACTTTATTTTAAAATTTCAAAAATTGTAACAAGTTGATCTGGACCAGCAAGAGAGTCATTCTTCAATGCCAGGGTCATTAGAGGACCATGAGATCAGAAGAGGATAAGAAAGTTTGGGATCAGAAGGTCTTTCACAAGCCATATCTATGGGAAAGAAACTTACTAGGGAGTGAAGCATGCTTATACACTGTTTCCAGGAAGAAATGGGCAAAGTCAGCAGAATCTGTCATACACTGGACAAAGTCGGCTGGAGGCTAGTTAAGCAATGTTGCACAAATGGAACGCCGTATCTCAAGAGCATTACAGTCCTGAAGCACAGAGGCCTTGGGCGTGATAACTGTAGCCTATACACTGGGGAAAGAAGGGGTCCCAAGATCCAAAGCTACAGCTTCCTAATTTCTCCCCCACAGGCCCCACCATTAAGGTTCTGCAAGTATATTCCTGGTTTTAGAGAAGGAACTACCTTCCTTCTATATTTATCAGGACATCAGGGGAAAGTGCCCAAGGTTCTGGCCCCAGGCTACATCTGCCAAGGTGTTTCTGGTTTTGAGAAGTAGCTGTGTTCCTTTTCCATATGACCAGGCCCTAGGGGAAAGCCTTGGGTCAGCCCAGGATAAACATGGTATAAAATGTAGAAGATTCTGTTACTAAGACCTGGGTTTCAGTCACCCATTTTCTCTACCATGGTTGCAGTGACCTATTTCTCGGCTGGCGTAACCCTAGCACTCAGGAGGCAGAGATAGGAAGATGCTTTCAATTTGAGCACAGCCAAGGTTACATAGCCAGACAATATCTCAGTCAACCAACCAATCAACCAACCAACCAACCAACCAACCAACCAACCAACCAGTTTGATTTTAAAAAGGAAAAAAGCCGGGTGTGGTGGCGCACGCCTTTAATCCCAGCACTCGGGAGGCAGAGGCAGGCGGATTTCTGAGTTCGAGGCCAGCCTGGTCTACAGAGTGAGTTCCAGGACAGCCAGGGCTACACAGAGAAACCCTGTCTCGAAAAACCTAAAAAAACAAAACAAAACAACAAAAAAAAACATTAAAAAGGAAAAACGTCAAATTAGGATAGTTATCTTAGTAACTGCTAAGATTTACCAATTGTCAGAGTCAATTAGATTCTTACTTAGCTGAGGCAAAGCCTGTGCTTTCCTTTCGTTTTCAGGGATCAGGTTATTTTTAGAATCACAGATTCTAAATTAAATCGTATTTTATTTTTAATTTTTTTCAACCTTTTTGTTTTATATGTATGGGTGTTTTGCCTATACATGCGTGCGTGCGTGCGTGCGTGCGTGCACGCACACACACACACACACACACACACATCATGGGTCAGATCCCTTAGGCCTGAAGTTAGATGGTTGTGAGCTACCATTTAGATGCTGGAAATAAAATAAGGGTCCTCTAGAAGAGCAGCTGGTGCTCTTAACTGCTTAGTCATCTCTCCAACCCCTGGTTTTCAGTTTAAGTTTTATTACATTTATTTATTAGCATGTACCTTTGTGTATCTGAGTATGCACATGCAACAGTATGCATATGTAGGTCAGAGGACAACTTTTAAAAGTCAGTTCTCTCCTTCCTCCATGTTATTCCTGGGCATCAGGCTTAGTTGTCAAGGTTGGCAGCAAACCGATTTGCCTGCTAAACCATTTCGCCAGCCCCACAGTCATGCTCATCGTTGTTCTGTTTTGTTTTGTTTGACATAGGCAGGGTCCTGTCTTAGTCAGGGTTTCTATTCCTGCACAAACATCATGACCAAGAAGCACTTGGGGAGGAAAGGGTTTATTCAGCTTACACTTCCATACTGCTGTTCATCACCAAGGAAGTCAGGACTGGAACTCAAGCAGGTCAGAAAGCAGGAGCTGATGCAGAGGCCATGGAGGGATGTTCTTTACTGGCTTGCTTCCCCTGGCTTGCTCAGCCTGCTCTCTTATAGAACTCAAGACTGCCAGCCCAGAGATGGCACCACCCACAAGGGGCTTTTCCCCCTTGATCACTAACTGAGAAAATGCTTTACAGTTGGACCTCGTGGAGGCATTTCCTCAACTGAAGCACCTTTCTCTGTGATAACTCCAGCTGTGTCAAGTTGACACAAAACTAGCCAGTACAGTTGACCCCTTGTCAACTTGACACACAAATACATACCGCTGTTAAGCCTCAACCCTTACATTCTTATTCATCCCCAAGGTCTAAATAACTTTAAACGTCCCACAGTCTTTACATATTCTTAAAATTCCAATCTCTTTAAAATATCCATCTCTTTTAAAATCCAAAGTCTTTTTTACAATTAAAAGTCTCTTAACTGTGGGCTCCACTAAAATAGTTTCTTCCTTCAAGAGGAAAAATATCAGGGCACAGTCACAATCAAAAGCAAAATTAAATTCCAACTGTCCAGTGTCTGGGATCCAACTCACGATCTGGGCTCCTCCAAGGGCTTGGGTCACTTCTCCAGCCATGGCCTTTGTAGCTCGTCCTCTAGGCTCCAGATGCCTGTACTCCACTGCTGCTGCGTTTGGTGGTCATCTCATGGTACTGGCATCTCCAAAACACTGCATGACCCCTTCAGTCCTGGGCTGTCAATTGCAACTGAGGCTGCACCTTCAACAATGGCCTTCCATGGCCTCTCAAGAGTGCCGAGCCTCAGCTGCCTCTGCATGACCCCTTCATGCCTTCAAAACCAGTACCACCTGGATGACCCTTACACATTACCAAGTCCCGCTGCAGCAGAAGTACAACATTGGCTATCTCTGTAATACAGGCTCTTTGTGCTTTCAGAAAACACTTCCCAGAAGATGTCACCTCAACGATGCTGGTCTCTTTTTAATCACCGCTAATTTCTTGGCTCCAGCTAACCAGCATCAATAGTCCCAGTAATGCAAAGGTTTTGCATTTTGAGACAGAATCTTCCAGTTAGACCTAGAACGTGTTATTTAGGCAAAACCAACATCCCAGAAAGCCCAGAAGATCCTGACTCCACCTCCTGGCTCTAGAATGACTAGTGTATGCCATCATACCTGGCATTTCACATGGGTTCTGGAAATCAAATGTTGGTCCTCGTGATTGCATGGAAAGCACTTTATGGACTGAAGTATCTCATATTTAGACTAGCACACCCTTTTGAGACAGTCTCATTTTATATCTGTGGCTAGCTTGGAACTTTTGATGTAGACCAGGCTGGCTTTGAAGTCACAGAGGCCCATTTACTTCTCTGCCTTCTGAGTGCTGGATGGGATTAAAGCTGTGTACCAGCGTGCTAGGAACCTTACATTTTTTAAAATAAGGGGATATTTCATACATGATTGATTAAATTATTGGCCATTGGTGATCAATTTAACTTTCAGCCCCTCTCTTTCCCCAAATTAGGTTGCCATAAGTTGCCACAAATTAGGTTGATCATTCTAGTGATCACTAGTCATGCTGAAAGTATCTCAGTGCCCATAGCTGCCACTTCTAGGTTCCAAAGGTTTTGGAAACAGATTCCCCTCCCCTCCCCTCCCCTCCCCTCCCCTCCCCTCCCCTCCCCTCCCCTCCCCTCCCCTCCCCTCCTCTCCACACACACACACACACACACACACACACACACACACACACACACACATGTATATGTATGTATATACACACACACCAGGCTGGCCTGGAAATCTCAGAGACCCACCTGCCTCTGCCTTCTGAGTGCTGGGATTAAAGGTATGTGCAACCATACCCAGCTAATAATGTCTTTTGACCACTTTATTGAGTTCTTTATATATTAACAGCCATTTTGTTTTGTTTTGTTGAGACAGGGCTTCTTTGCATAGCCTTGATTGACTGTGCTGGAACTAGCTCTGTAGATCAGGCTGGCCTCAGACTCACAGCAATCTGTCTGCCTCTGCCTCCCCAGTGTTGGATTTAAAGGTGTTGAAAGACTCCGAAAGGAGCCTCAGGTCTCAGGACAATAGCGGACACCCAAGAACTCACGATAGACCGAGCTTGTTGCAAACCACATGAGGCTTTATTCGGGGAAAGCCAGAGCTCTGGGGATGACTCATCCCACGCAGGGGTAGAGGAGTCGACCTCAAGGGGAAAGAGGTCCCAGTTTTTATAGGCCCTCAGGGGAGAAAGGAGAAGGGGGGGAGTAGGGGATTTCCAGATCTAAACAATGTCTATTCTCAAGAAATGGGTATGGGAGGGGTACAAGGAAAGAGTCTGGTGCAGGTATAGCAACTCAGGATTGGCCCGGCTGAGGTTGCTGGGGAGATTTTCTGACTCTTTCTCAGCAACCAATATCACAAACACCTGGCAATGGGCTTCATCAGTGGGCACACACATGGGTTCAGGAACGGTCAAAACATTGCCAGACACACAGGTTCAAGGAGTGGCCAGAGCATTGTGCACCTCTATTTTTCTAAATCAGTGAAGCTAGTTCTGCTAACAATGACATCTATCTTGCCAATTTCAGGGCTTCTGTGACCTTTTACATTCTGTCAGGATCTTCCAGTGTGCCACCACCACTCCACCTTTTTTTTTTTTAAATTCTGCCTTTGGTTATTTTTTAGGGAACTTTTTTTTTTTTCCTGGTTTCAGTGCTGGTAATATATCTTGGGGCTTTGTGCATGATAAGTCAGTACTGAACTGCATCCCTAACCATGTGGTTTTTTTGTTTTTGTTTTTTTTTTTTGAGTCAGGGCTGCTTGCCTTCTGTATACAGCCATGCTGCCTCTTCACTGTAGGTGCCAGGGCGACATGACCTTGTTGTCATGCCTGGTCTGGTAACCAGCATAGAAGGCCATTCGTAGTCCCCAGTGCTGAGTGCAGGGGGCTGACAAATCCTGAATTACCAGGCATTGCAGGTCAAGGAAAGGCTCTGCGAAGCAGTGGCACTCATGGAGATGATGGCCGAATGCTGACTGAAGTTAATTGGGGAAGAGGTAAAGCGTTAGGGTCTGAAAAGTCACTGTTAGAGAAACAGGCTTGTAGAGGATTTGTGCCAAGACGGGCATGGAGAATTTTTCTGTTGTAGTTTTCTAGTGTGTGAGAAGCCTAAGGAGGGTACAGTGACTAGAGGGAGGGGCCTGCATCACAAAGTGAGAGTCCAGGAAGTGAGTGTGGCTTGACCAGGAGTGGTCTCGGAGTAGATAGAGCAGCTCTGTAACCCAAAGGGTAGTCACTTGCACCCTCAAAACCAACATGTACCCGATGGAGAGCAAACCTAGTGTGTTCAGTGGCTAAGAGCCCCTGCTGCTCTAGCAGAGGACCTGAGTTTGGTGGCCAGCACCCACACTGGTCACCACACAAACATTTGTAATACCTCCAGGGGAACCCAGGCCCTTTTCTGTTCTTGACACACCCTTTCCTGGCTTTGGAAGAGACCACACACACACACACACACACACACACACTAAAAAGTAAATGAAATATTAAACAAGAAAACTACTTTTTTCTTTTCTTGCAGATAATATCTCACACAATAGTAGCTCCAGCTAGCACTCAATCAGGGCAATTCTTAGTCTCCCCAGTTGTGCCGTTATACTCAGTGTATTTCTGGTACTTTCATCACAGGATAAAAATTATTAAACAGAGGCCAGACTGGGCATTATGGCCCAGGCCTTTGATTCCCAGCACTTGGGAGACAGAGGTAGGCAGATTTTTGTGAGTTCAAGGCCTGGTTTACATAGAATTCCAGTCTAGCCAGTGCCACAGTCAAATCCTGTCTCAATAACAAACAAATAGGGGCCAGAGTTGGTAGTGTACTCTTATAAACCCAGCATTCAGAAAGATGGGGCATGTAGATCACTTTTAAGTTCGAGGCCAGCCTGGGCTACATAGGGAAACCTTATCTCGAATAACAACAAAACGTTTTAAAGTTAAAAATGGAGCAATTCAAAATAAATAGTATGCAGTTCTGGAATTGCTATTTTCCCCACGTGGTTTTTCGTTTGTTCCTCACAGGAGGCTTCAGGCTTGAGCCCAATGTCTATAAACTGTCGCGCGTCTGCGAACTTGCGGCTTCGCGAAGCTTACGCATGGCAGAAGCGCAGTCCCGGGCGAGCGACAGGGAGGCGAGTGGCCGCCAGTGACCCGTCGCAGGCGGAAGTGGGACGGGTCAAGAGAGGACTGTGATCCGATTGGCTGTTCGGCGACCGTATGCTAATCGCGGTGACAGTCTGCGTGGTGTAGGGACACGGTAGCGACTCAAAATGCCCCGTGGACGGGGTCTGGAGAGGTGTCGGTCTGTCAGAGAAGGTGTCCCCGCGAGGGCAGACGCGGTGTGAGATAGAGGCGCGGACAGGGATGTCACGGGTCGTCTGTGCGTCAGTCGCCGTGACTAAGATGTGGGGGCGGCCGGTGCAGTGCGGCGCGGTGTGGAGCGTGAGGTTAAGACTATACTTTCAGGGATCATTTCTATAGTTCGTTACTAGAGAAGTTTCTCTGACTGTGTAGAGCACCCGAAACCACGAGGACGAGACGTAGCGTTCCCTCCTGAGCGTGAAGCCGGCTCTAGGTGCTGCTTGACTGCAGCTGCCTCCTGCCATTGATGATCGTTCTTCCCTCCTTTGGGAGGGTGAGAGGGAGGGAACGCAGTCTGAGTGGACGCGGTTTTATTTTACATGTTTGGAAAAGTCAGAAAACTTATTTTCTCTTCTTTAAGGTTCTCTCAGTGGTTTGTCCTTTCTATGGTGAACGCTTTTTGAGCACTTTGGTGCTTTAGACTGTGTACTGTGCCATTCTCTTTTTATTCTTATTTTGTTAAGCTGTGTTATGAGTTAGTATAGTACATATTAATTCTTGCTCTTACTTGTATTAGCTTTTTTGAAGTGTTTTTTGTTTGTTTCTTTGGATTTTTCCAAGACAGGGTTTCTTTGTGTAACCCTGGTTGGCCTTGAACTCAGCAGTCCTTCAGACTCTGCCCCCCAAATGTTGAGATTAAAGGCATGGGCCACAACTGCCGGAACTCACTGAGGATCACATCCCTGGAAGGTCTGGCTTGGGTGTTTTATATGTGCACATAACTATTGAAAAGTAAATTACCGGCTGGTGAGATGGCTCAGTGGGTAAGAGCACCTGACTGCTCTTCCGGAAGATCTGAAGTTCAAATCCCAGCAACCACATGGTGGCTCACAACCATCCGTAATGAGATCTGACTCCCTCTTCTGGGGTGTCTGAAGACAGCTACAGTGTACTTACATATAATTAAAAAAAAAAAAAAAGTAAATTACTTGGAGAGCTGTTAGTTGGTCACTCATCCTTTGACGATTTGCATAAGTGTTATAATCATGTTCCACCACACTGAACAATTTTTAGTGAAAGTTACATGCAAAATACAAAGGGTTTTGACATGAATTTTATATATACACCTTGACAGGCTTGTTTTCATTCCCTGACATGTTATGCAAAGTAATTATGTACATTACGACATTGCTATATTCATAAACTAGGGCTGGGGGTTCGGCAGAAAGCTGTGACATAACAGAAACCGTGTGTGGTGGTCCCCTACAATCCTAGCACTTGAAAAGTAGAAGCTGAAGGATTGGGATTTCAAAGTCCTCCTCATCTACACATAATGAGTTAACGGTGGCCTAGGCTTTTTAAAAGTCAGTATAAGCTGCTCTGCTCTCAGTCGTAGAGTACTTGCCCATCATGAAGAAGACCTCTGGGTTCAAAAGTCTCAGTACAAAAACAAAAAAGAGAAGAAAGAAAGGCCGGGCATGGTGTCGCACGCCTTTAATCCCAGCACTCCGGAGGCAGAGGCAGGCGGATTTCTGAGTTCGAGGCCAGCCTGGTCTACAAAGTAAGTTCCAGGACAGCCAAGGGCTATAAAGAGAAACCCTGTCTCGAAAAAGAAAGAAAGAAAGAAAGAAAGAAAGAAAGAAAGAAAGAAAGAAAGAAAGAAAGCAACCAAAACTAAGAAACTAAATACATTACTTAAAGGCATATGAAATCCCAACATCAAAGAAGAGGGTCACTTGAATCCAAGAATTCAGGACTAGCCTCAGCAATGTAATAAATGAATATCTAACCAAACTCTGTATGTAAAGTTATGGCTTATTATAGAGCATTTGACTGGTGCTTTCAGAGCCTTTGGTTTCCATCCCCAGTAGTGTAATAAAGTTTGGTAGGGCTGGAGAGATGGCTCAGCGGTTAAGAGCACTGACTGCTCTTCTCTAGATCCTGAGTTCAATTCCCAGCAACCACATGGTGGCTCACAACCACCCGTAATGAGATCTGATGCCTTCTGATGTAATAATAAAATCTTTTTAAAAAAAGAAAGAAAGTAAGTTTGGAAAGGAGGATCACCAATATAAGCCCCACTTGGGCTGCACAGGGAGACCCTGGGGCAAATTGCTCAGTGACTTATGTTACATTCACCTGGTGATGTTAAAAATTAAAAGTGGGGGCTGGTGAGATGGCTCAGTGGGTAAGAGCACCCGACTGCTCTTCCGAAGGTCCAGAGTTCAAATCCCAGCAACCACATGGTGGCTCACAACCATCTGTAACAAGATCTGACTCCCTCTTCTGGTGTGTCTGAAGATAGCTACAGTGTACTTACTATAATAATAAATAAAAAATCTTTTAAAAAAATTAAAAGTGGGGCCTGGAGAGATGACTCAGCAGGTAAGAGCATTGGCTTCTCTTCCAGAGGTCCTGAGTTCAAATCCCAGCAACCACATAGTGGCTCACAACCATCTGTAATGAGATCTGATGCCCTCTTCTGGTGTGTCTGAAGACAGCTACAGTGTATAATGTATAATAAATAAATCTTTTTTTTTTTAATTTAAAGTGATACAGTCTAATATTTAAAAGTCCCAAGTATGGCACTGGCAAGATGGTTCAATGAGTAAAGGTGCTTTGTGGGAAGCTTGGCAAGCAGAGTTCATTCCCTGGGTCCCAAATGATTAGCTCCTGGGAGCTGTCCTTTGACCTCTATACACTCACTGTTGCACGTGGGGTTTTTTGGTTTTGTTTCCTTGACAAACCTCAAAGCCAAATTTATATTAAATTGGAAAAATTCCGGAGGCATCACTTTTTTTTTTTTTTTTTGGTTTTTCAAGACTGGGTTTCTCTGTTAGCTCTGGCTGTCTTGGAACTCACTTTGTAGACCAGGCTGGCCTCAAACATAGAAATCTGCCTGCCTCTGCCTCCCAAGTGCTGGGATTAAAGGCGTGCGCCACCACCGCACGGCGAGGCATCACTTGTTAAGAATACTGTTAATCTTTATATCTACTCTTATTATAAGACTATAAGGGTGAAATCCTAGTTAGGATAATATGGCCAAGAAAAAAAGAGAAAGGATACAGTTAGTAAAGGAAGATGTCAGATCATCTCTATTTGCAGATGATATGATATCCTACCGGAAATGAACCATGAGAAAATGTTTAGATCTGATACACACTTTGAGCCCAGTAGCAGGGTACAGAATCACTCTACAAATAGGCACCTGATGCAGTCTTGTTATGTCATCAAACAAGTCGGCTCTCAACGCAGCCTCCAAGTGGGGTTTACAGACTTGTGTCACCACACTTAGTATTCAGTAGTTTTTCTGTCTGCTCAGCAATGACCTTTTGGTAAAACATATCTCCACACTTGTTATCTCAGCACTTGGGGAGTAGAGGCTGAGTAGAGGTCATCTTAAACCAGATACCAAGCTGAAGACCACCAATCTGCAACACATGAGACTCTCAAGTCCAGAGGGTCAGGAGAGCCAAAGCCCTGTGATGATTGATCTTAGTTGACTGTGTGATTGTGTCTGATACCAAGTAAGAGAGACACTTCTGGTTGGTCTGGAATGATTAATTGGGGTGGGGGAAGACCCTGTTTATGAATGAGCTCGGCCTTTCCTGGTGGCCTAGATATAATGCACTTTGAGGGAAAAATAGTGATGCTGTCTTTGCTCATGTGGGTGCGTGCACCGACCCTATTCCTGTTTGTCGTTCTTGCCATCCTTGGACATCAGAACATAGCTTCTTCAGCTTTTCAAGTGAAACAAAGACCGGCATCTTTCCAGGAATCCTCCAGGTCTTGTCTTGTGGACTGAGCCACTACCCATTTCTCAGCCTTTCAACCATACAGATACCCAGCCCACACCGTGTTTCATTGCTGTGAAAAAACATCATGCCCATGGCAACTCTTATAAAGGACATTTAATTGGGGCTGGTTTACAGTCCAGAGGTTAGTCCATTATTACCATGGTGGGGAACACGAGAGCCTGCAGGTAGACACGGTGCTAGAGAAGTCGCTGAGAACTCTACATCCTGATCTAAAGGGCTCTGTCAACACTGGCAAAGCTTGAGTTTTATAGCCCGCTTCAACAGTGGCTTACTTCCTCAAACAAGGCCACACCTACTCCAATGAAGAAGCCACACCCTCTAATAGTGCCACTCCCTATGGGCCAAACATTCAAACACTATGGGGTCCATATCTATTCTAACCACTACATTCCATGTAAGCCAATCTCATACACTTCTTTTATAATAAGTGTTCATTCTGTTTGTTTTGATGATTAGCAGGACCCTGATTAACACACAATCTAAAACAGAAAGCTCAAAGTGGGACTTGATTTTAAATCATAATTTTAATCTAACAAAGAGATACTGTATGTATCTGGCACAAAACCAAATGACATAGAGGGTGGCGAGATGGCTCAGTGGCGATTAAGAACACTGACTGCTCTTCCAAAGGTCCTGAGTTCAAATCCCAGCAATCACATGGTGGCTCACAACATCATAATGAGATCTGACACCCTCTTCTGGAGTGTCTGAAGACAGCTACAGTGTACTTATGTATAATAAATCTTTTTTAAATTAATTAATTTATTTGGTTTTTTGAGACAGGGTTTTTCTGTGTAGCCCTGGCTGTCCTGGAATTCACTCTGTAGACCAGGCTGGCCTCGAACTCAGAAATCCACCTGTCTCTGCCTCCCAAGTGCTGGGATTAAAGGCATGCACCACCACTGTCCGACATAATAAATAAATCTTTAAAAAAATATTTGCTTATTTTATATATATGAGTACACTATAGTTGTCTTCAGACACACCAAAAGAGGGCATCAGGCATCAGATCTCAATACAGATGGCTGTGAGCCACTATGTGGTTGGTGCGATTTGAACTCATGACCTCCAGAAGAACAGTCAGTGCTCTTAACCGCTGAGCCATCTCACCAGCCCATAATACATAAATCTTAAAAAACAAACAAACAGACAAACAAACAAACAGATAAGCCAGCAGAATAGAGGACATGGAAATTAATTAACACATCCACAGAGCTACTGGTACTTTTAAAAAATGCATAGGAGAAAAGACAGCCTCTTCAAAAATCTGCCACTGGGGAAAACATATGTAGAAGAATTAATTAGAACTCTTTCTCATCCTGCCCCAAAATTAATTTAAAATGGACCAAAGATCTTAATTCAAGGCTGAGACTTGTAGAAGAAAAGCTGGGTGTGATGGCTCTTTATCTGCACTCTTTATCAAAGCACTTGGGAAGTAGTGGAAGGGAGGTTCAGGGTTTAAGGACATACTTGAATATAATAGCAAATATGAAGACAATCTGACAAAAAAAAAAAAAAAAAGAAAGGGAAATAACCTAAAGTTAGAGCATAGCAAGGACTTGCTGGAAAACACCTCAGTAGCTTAGGAAAACCAAGAATTGGCAACATGGCAGACCTTTGTATGGTGCCAGC
Organism: Mus musculus; assembly: GCF_000001635.26. NCBI lineage: Eukaryota > Metazoa > Chordata > Mammalia > Rodentia > Muridae > Mus > Mus musculus. Next base: position 597,325 of record NT_187003.1, read on the forward strand.
AGGGACCCAGAAAACACATCCACTGCTTTGAGAGCTGCCTTTGGGGGCCTGTGGTGGAGTTTCCACTCCTGCAGGGACTGAAACACAGAAGCTCTAACAGCAGCTATGAGCATCAGGTGCTTTGGGTGTGGATGGTTTGGCCACTGGCCCAGAGAATGCCCTACTGGTGATGAACGGGGTTATAAAGTAAGAAGCTGTGACCGAGGTGGTTTACTTTGGATAGAGGTTTCAGTTTGTTTTTTCATCGCTACCAGACATCTGCGGGGCCGTGGGTGAAGGGGAAGAGGGGAGTGGGAGAGAGAGCCTGCGTCCCACCAGAGTTCCGGTGCTCTGGGCGGGCAGACGCAGGAGGACTGCCAGACGCTTTCCACATGGTCCTGGGTGGACATCTGGCTGTGTGAAGCCACTGACCCCACACGGTGGGGGATGGACAAGGGGCAGCCCCCGTACCAGGTTCTCAGTTTCCAGCATCCCACGCTGGATACAGTGCTGCAGAGAAGCTGAGAACAGAATAGGGGCCCCAGGGTGGCACTCAGCCCCAGAGATACAGGAAGAGGGCAGGGGTGGGTGGCGGGTGTCGCTGGGTGGTTTCCGTGCAGGCGAGTGTCTTTAGTCCGGGCCTTGATGAACAGAGACAGTCTATGGTTTTAGAGCTTTATTGTAGAAAGGCAGGGGGAAAGAGAGAAGAGAGAAGAGCGAGAGAAAGAGAGAGAGAGAGAGGCAGGCAGGCTATGGCCAAGAGGAGAGAAGGGGGAAGGGAAAGAGAAAGAGAGAGAGTAAGAAAGATGAAGGCTTAGAGAGAGAGAGAGAGGTAAAAGCTTAGGTAGCAAGTTGGGGGGCAAACAGCCCCTTTTATAGTGGGCTTGTTATCTTGCTGTTGCTGGGTAACTGTGGGGAGGAGTCTAGCCAGAAGGCCAGAAGCGTGGGACATTGTTTACATGACTGCTAGCCAGGAGCCTCTCCTGTGGGGGCTGTGGGGGCTGTGCCGGTGGTAATTTCGACAGGAGCCAGGGGTCCAGGAGACATGGTCGAACACCTACCGTCCCATGTAGGTGAAAATTACCACCCATCGGGTCCTACCGGGGGTTCAAGACCTCAGATCGACTGGAGAGCAGACTGTCTGCATAGCCCATTGCCCCACAGACATCTATTAGTACTGGTAAGCTTGGTAGTCTTGCCAAGATCTGTGATCTCTAGGAGGATGTCTTCTACTTTTGGTAAAGGTGGCTGGCTCCGTTGCTAAGAACTGTAAAGAAAAAGATTAGTTCTGCTATAATCCTGGCAAAGGCAGACCATCTTGCTGTGACCATGACCACTCAGATGAACAGTTCTGTTCTTGTGGTAAATTTAGACACATTCAGGAAGACTGCACCAAAGTGAAGTACTGTCTGGGCGGTGAAACTGGTCACATATTCATCTATTGCAGTAAAACAACTGCTTCAGTGGGTCAGGGAGTCTTGAACATGAATGCATAGTACAAGGGCTGGTGAGATGGCTCAGCAGGTAAGATCACTGAATGCTCTTCCAAAGATCCTGAGTTCAAATCCCCGCAACCACGTGGTGGCTCACAGGCATCCGTAACCAGATCTGACGCCCTCTTCTGGAGTGTCTGAGGACAGCTACAGTGTACTTACATATAATAAATAAATAAATCTTTTTAAAAAAAGAATGCATAGTACAGCCCAGTTATTCCCCTTTGTTGCCCTCCCTTTTCTGGTTGAGGGTCAAGAATTTTCTCTGAATCCTCTTCCCTGGGCAAAGGTTGGTAGAGGGAGGCTGTTCGCAGGCCAGTGAGCTTTACATGTACTGTGAAAGGAGGAAGACATGAGGAGTGATTTTGCATTTAGCTACTACCCCCCCCCCAAAAAAAAAAAGGTTTAGTTTGGTAGAGGTGTTATGAATAAAGAACACCTTTTCTGTGCCACTGGTGAGTTAGAGATTAAAATAATGGGATCACTAAAGGCCAGCACGCCCTTCTGGGTCTGAGTGTGTTCCCATGTAGGAGATAAAACCTATTCTGGAAGTGTCTGAGCTCCTTCCATATATAACTGTAATTTCTAGCATAATGGTGACCTTGTAGTAGCTGTTAAATAGCACTGAATGACATCCGCATCAGGCCCTCCTATATCATAAAGCTGAGTGGGACTAAACAAGCTGAAAAGACAGACATTGATGGCTGTGCCAGGGAAATGGGGATAAAAGCCTAACGTCTGAGCCCCTTTATCCCAGTGCTGATGCTGGATATACAGACGGCAATGGCAAAGATGGACCGCGTATTTGTTTCAAAGACTAATTCTAAAACCCAAAGTAAACATTGATGCTCAAAGTTAGCATAGTTTGGAGTTATCCAGGAATTGCAGAGAAATGTATTTTCACAGAAATCAAGGTTTTTTGGTACACTATATCACTTTGACAACTATGTTTTATTTGTGGAAATAAGTTTGTTCCTTTTGTTTTTGTGTTTGTTTTTAGTACAGAGTTTCTCTGTGTAGCCTCAGCTGCCCTGGAACCCTATCTGTAGTCCAGGCTGTCCTAGAACCCACCGATATCCACTTGTGTCTGCTTCCTAAGTGCTGAGATTAAAGACATGTCCATTACTGCCTGGCTGTGGTGATACATTTTTAAAAGTCACCTGAAAAAGGCAACAGAAATCCTAGAAATAGAAAAAAAAAGTAATTTAAAATCGTTCCAATAAAGCTGGAGGAGGAAGGGGGGAAATTGGCAACCTGGATGGAAGGAAATTAAAAGGCTCTGTCTGTATGTTTGTGTGAAGGTTTCTGATTCCCTGGATCTGATGTTAAATTGTGAGCTGTCACGAGTGCTAGAAATGGAACACGGGTCTGGAGGAGCAGCCAGCGCTCTTAATTGCTGAGCCATCTCTCCCACCCCCAAATTTTATGTATTTTAAAATGTCATAAATAAACTTTGTATGTATAAATTTCAATCTGGAGATTTTGGGGTGGTTTTTACCATGGGTTTCACTTGTAGCTAACCAAATCTGACGTCACACTTGGGAAAAAGCAGTTGCCTCAATCTCCACAGTGTTCTGACATGTGCAGTTTCAGATGTCTTTGGGCACGGGACAGAATTTATTAAATAGAGCGTGCAGTCCTGGAATGGCCATTTTCCCCACGTGATTTTTTGTTTCTTCCTCGCGGAAGGCTTGATCCAGTAGTCCAAACTGTCGCGCGTCTGCGAACTTGCGGCTTCGCAAAACTTACAGCCGCATGGCAGAAGCGCAGTCCCGGGCGAGCGACAGGGAGGCGAGTGGCTGCCAGTGACCCGTCGCAGGCGGAAGTGGGACGGGTCAAGAGAGGACTGTGATCCGATTGGCTGTTCGGCGACCGTATGCTAATCGCGGTGACAGTCTGCGTGGTGTAGGGACACGGTAGCGACTCAAAATGCCCCGTGGACGGGGTCTGGAGAGGTGTCGGTCTGTCAGAGAAGGTGTCCCCGCGAGGGCAGACGCGGTGTGAGATAGAGGCGCGGACAGGGATGTCACGGGTCGTCTGTGCGTCAGTCGCCGTGACTAAGATGTGGGGGCGGCCGGTGCAGTGCGGCGCGGTGTGGAGCGTGAGGTTAAGACTATACTTTCAGGGATCATTTCTATAGTTCGTTACTAGAGAAGTTTCTCTGACTGTGTAGAGCACCCGAAACCACGAGGACGAGACGTAGCGTTCCCTCCTGAGCGTGAAGCCGGCTCTAGGTGCTGCTTGACTGCAGCTGCCTCCTGCCATTGATGATCGTTCTTCCCTCCTTTGGGAGGGTGAGAGGGAGGGAACGCAGTCTGAGTGGACTCGGTTTTATTTTACATGTTTGGGAAAGTCAGAAAACTTATTTTTTTCTTCTTTAAGGTCGTCTCAGTGATTTGCCCTTTTTTTTTTGTAATCATATGTACAATTTTTTAATTTTATTTTCCATTCTTTATTAGGTATTTAGCTCATTTACATTTCCAATGCTATACCAAAAGTCCCCCATATCTACCCACCCCCACTCCCCAGCCCACCCACTCCCCCTTTTTGGCCCTGGCGTTCCCCTGTACTGGGGCATATAAAGTTTGCAAGTCCAATGGGCCTCTCTTTCCAGTGATGGCCGACTAGGCCATCTTTTGATATATATGCAGCTAGAGTCAAGAGCTCCGGGGTACTGGTTAGTTCATAATGTTGTTCCACCTATAGGGTTGCAGATCCCTTTAGCTCCTTAGGTACTTTCTCTAGCTCCTCCATTGGGAGCCCTATGATCCATCCATTAGCTGACTGTGTGCATCCACTTCTGTGTTTGCTAGGCCCCGGCATAGTCTCACAAGAGACAGCTACATCTGGGTCCTTTCAATAAAATCTTGCTAGTGTATGCAATGGTGTCCGCGTTTGGATGCTGATTATGGGGTGGATCCCTGGATATGGCAGTCTCTACATGGTCCATCCTTTCATCTCAGCTCCAAACTTTGTCTCTTTCTATGGGTTTGTCCTTTCTATGGTGAACGCTTTTTGAGCACTTTGGTGCTTTAGACTGTGTACTCATGCCATTCTCTTTTTATTCTTATTTTGTGTTATGAATTAATATAGTGTAAGTCTTGTATTCATATGTTCTCTGTCTGCCCACTAGTTCTGCATGTGTTTGTATTTTATGCTTAAGGTTTTCTCAAAGTCTACTTTTTTTTTAACTGTTCTTGGCAAGACCCTGAGTATTTACCATGTTCCTAAAACATCCCATAAAGAAGGGTTTTCTAGGTATTTTACAAATATCTATTATAGGATTTTTTTATGTCGTTTTACCCATGTTCCTATTAAGTTTTTGCTGAGTAGTCATCTAGGGTTTTATACAATTTTTTTTTTTTTTTACTATGGTGAGAATAAGATATGCCACTACTTTCTTATAAATTGATGAGAAAGCCAACAGGTCACTGGTTAAATGGAAAATGTTGAAGCTAGACTTGAAGAGTTCTAAGCCACCCTGTCTTCAGGTTCAGTTTTCAGCACAGTCATAACAACGCCCCCCCCCCCCCCCCATACACCTATAAACCCAGTGCTCCAGAGGCAAACAGAGGTTGGTGAATCTGATTTCAAGGCCAGCCTTGGTAAGCCTAGTGAGTCTCAGTTCTGGCATGACTGCATAGTGAAACAAAATAAACATGAAAATTCAGCTCTGCCTCAAAAAGGTCAAAAATTGTATTTTGTGTATTTGTGGGATGATACACTTGCCACAGCTAAAGTGTGAAAGTCAGAGGACAACTGGCAGGAGTTGATTCTGTCTTAAGTGGCTAAGGATGGTTTGAACTCAATTTGTCAGGTTTGGTTGTTGATGCCTTTGTCAGATGAACCACCTTGCAGTCACAAGGGTTTTTGTTGTTGTTTTGTTTCATTTTGTAATTTATGTGAGTGAAAGCTAGCCGGTGGTGGCACAATCTGGAGGTATAGCCCAGCTGATCTCCAAGTTTGAGGCCAGCTTGGTTTACAGAGTTCGTTCCAGGACAGACAGGGCTACCAAGAGAAACCTTGTCTTGAAAAACCAAAGGGGGGCGGGAGGTAAATGTGTGCTTCACCTGCCAATTTTCAGATTTCCGGTGGACTGAGAGGTGCCTAAAACACATGTCAAAAGATGGATTTAGATTTCCTGGAACTAGTACTGCAGGTTGGTGGATGCTGGGAATGGAACCTGGGTTCTCTGCAAGAGCCATAACCAGAAATCCTAGGCACAACCAGAAAAGTATTGAAAAGTGATTTGTTTGGTTTTGTTTATTTAAATGCAGTTTTGCTATGAATTGCTTGGTTGGCCTGGAACTCAATCTGTAGACCAGGCTAGTTTATAAATGTGTGATGATCCTCCTGCCTATGGACAGTTTTTTCTTCCAGTTTATGGTGGTGTAGCCCCTAGTACCAGTCATTTTGTAGGATGAGGCAGGAGAACCTTAAACTCAGGCCAGCCTGGACATACAAATGTTTGCCTTTTTTTTTAATGCTCGTTTTATTTTATGCATATGAAATCTTGTCTGCATGCATGTCTGGCACTGTGTTGATAGAGAGCCATAGGAGGCCAGAGAAGGTCAACGGATTCCTTGGAACTGGAGTTAAAAAGGGTTGTGACTAGCTGGGCATGGTGGCACACGTCTTTAATTCCAGCACTCGGGAGGCAAAGGCAGGCAGATTTCTGAGTTCGAGGCCAGCCTGGTCTACAGAGTGAGTGCCAGGACAGCCAGGGCTATACAGAGAAACCCTGTCTCGAAAAAACAAAAACAAAACAAAACAAAACAAAAAAAGCAAATGAGGTAAATAACAGAAAAGATAGGGATTTCTCCCTATGTAGTGTACTGACACAGGCCTGTAATTCCAGCACTTGGAGGTGGATCAGGAGTTTCAGGTTGGGTTGGACTGAGACCCTGTTTCAAAAGTCAAAAGCACACAGGACTGCAGAGATGCCTTAGTGGTTAAGAGGGTGGGTTAAGAGTTTGGTTCCTAGCTCACAGCCTCCTGTAACTCGAGCTCCTTGGAATGGGATGTCCCCTTCTGGCCTTTTTATATACCCACCACACACATATATAAAACACAGAACCAAACATTCCGCCCAGTATAAATTTGACCAGTTCCATTGCAGGGTGAAGCTGATGCTCACACCGATCTGCTTTTGTTTTCCAGGAGTCTGTGTCGATGCAGTTAACACTCAGGGCCAGTCAGCGCTCTTTGTTGCAGCATTACTGGGCCATGTGAAATTAGTGGATGTTCTGGTGGATTATGGATCAGATCCAAATCAGTAAGTATAATAATATCAATCTCTAGAAAACAGAATGCTTTTTTTTTTCTTGAGTCAGAGGCTTACTCTGCATCCCCTGCTGTATGCAAGGCACCGTTTAGCCCAGGTTGTCCTTGAACACACATCCAACCTCCTCTCAACCTTCAGAGTCCTGGGATTGCAGATGTCAGCCACTGAGTACATTTTACTTCCAAGTGTGCTAGCGTATGTGTGTATAGGTTAGAGGATATGTTGGAAGAGTGGATTGTCTTCTACCATGTTGGACCTGGGAATGGGATGTCAAACTCAGGTGGTCAGGCTTAGCAGCAAGCACTTTTACCTGCTGAGGCCTCTCTCTGTCTGTCTGTCTATACACAGGGTCTGACAGGGCTGAGGCTGGCTTTGAATTTCTGATCTTCCTGCCTCTACTTCCCAAGTTTTGCGATTATAGCCATTTGTTACCACTCTTTGCTTTTTTTTCCCAAAAGGTTATATGCAATTTCTTAGCTTTATCAATTTTTTTTAAATATTACCGAATATTTTCTTTTTTTTGTTTTTTGTTTTGTTTTTTGTTTTTTTGTATTAAAAATTCTTTTTTTTTAAATTAGGAATTTTCCTCGTTTACATTTTCAATGCTATTCCAAAGGTCCCCCATACCCACCCCCCCACTCCCCTACCCACCCACTCCCCCTTTTTGGCCCTGGCGTTCCCCTGTACTGGGGCATATAAAATTTGCGTGTCCAATGGGCCTCTCTTTCCAGTGATGGCCGACTAGGCCATCTTTTGATAGCTTTATCAAATTTTACTGTTTTTTTTTTTTTTTTTTTTTTTGGTTTTTATCGAGACAGGGTTTCTCTGTGTAGCCCTAGCTGTCCTGGAACTCATTCTGTAGACCAGGCTGGCCTCGAACTCAGAAATCTGCCTGCCTCTGCCTCCCTAGTGCTGGGATTAAAGGCGTGCGCCACCATGCCTGGCTCAGATTTTACTAAGTTCTTAGAACTAGTTATAATTAAATTTTAATTAAATATTTTATGAAAATGCCTTCCATGTTAAAATATTATTGCTATTTTCAGACTTTTCTCCTTCCTTCCTCCTTTCTCCCTCCCTGACCCCTCAGTGTACTGGAATTTGCCATGTCACTAAGATCTGCTGGCCCCTACCTCCAAATGCTGGGATTAATGGTGTGTGCTACCATAGCCAGCTCATTTTCAAGGTCCTTAAGCTTTGTAAGATGACACTGCTGTTGCAGCTTTTAAAAAACTTATGGAGAAACAGTTTTTTTTCTTTTCTTTCTCGTTTTTTCTTTGTTTTCTGAGGCAGGGTCTCACTGTGTATCCCTTGGAGCTTGCCAAATTGGCCTTGAACTCACAGAGATCTGCCTGTCTCTGTTGCTGGACTGTTGGGATTAAAAGCGTGTACCACTATGCCTGGCCAAATCTCTTTTTAATTTAGAGGGTTGAACCTAGGACTCTAATTCTTGAGCTCCACTTCTATTGTTTTTCAAAAATATTAAAAAAGAATAACTTTTATTAATTTTTTATCAAAAATAGTTATCTCCCTATCTTGAAATGTTTTAATAAAATTGATTTCCTGAGACAATACGATTTATAGGAAATCATTATGTGACTCATTATTAATTACTATCACTGTTGGCCCATTCCTATTCCCTCGGTTATAATTTATATTATGTATTCTGATTGCTTAAACAGGTCAGAATACCCACAAACAGGTAGTTGATACCAATTTTTCAGAAAGGCTAATTTTTGCCTGAGTTTTATAGCTTGGAATGAAAATAATCTCAGTTTAGTATTTGATAGAGATTTTACTATGGAAGAGCAGCAGTGTAATGAGTTGGTGGCATGTGACTCTTGTCATGGATTCCTTGTCTCTCTCTAGGTAGTAACACTTTCTCACCTCAGCCATATGTCCTGACAGGGAAGAAAGCAAGTACTTTCAGAGTTCTTGTAGCAAGTACCAGGACAACCAGGCCCACACAAAGATACCCTGTGTCGAGGAGGAAGAGGGAGAGAAGGGAGAGGAGGGGGAGGAGGAGGGAGGAGAAGAAAAGAAAGAAAAAAATTTTTTTTCCAAGACAGGGTTTCTCTGTATAGCCCTGGCTGTCCTGGAACTCACTCTGTAGACCAGGCTGGCCTCGAACTCAGAAATCCTCCTGTCTCTGCCTCCCAAGTGCTGGGATTAATGGCGGGCGCCATCGCTGCCTGGCTCTTGATGCCATTTTTGTGCCATTTGTGGGACTGGTTATGTGTGGTGTGGTTCTTGGACTTGGCCATGTCTGCACGGTAACCCACGACTCCCGCAGCACCTGGGACCTGAAAAGACAGGATTAAAGCTTCTAAATGATTACAGTCCCAAGGCCAAAATACAAAAAAGAATTTTAGTAGAAGAAAAACAGCTTGGGCTTGAGAGATGGCTCAGTGGTTAAGAGCACTGATTGCTCTTCCAGAGGTCCTGAGTTCAATTCCCAGCCACCCCATGGTGGCTCACAGCCATCTGTGATGGGATCCGATGCTCTCTTCTGGTGTGTCTGAAGACAGCTACAGTGTACTCATATAAATAATAAATAAATCTTAAAAAAAGAAAAACAGCTCATGAAAATTTACTTCTAATATTGCTGAACTAAACAAAATTTAGAATAAAACAAGGTAGAGATTTTTCCCTTTTAACCATTAAACTGATAAAGAGAATTTATCATGTAAATCATATGCTTTTTTTTCCTTTGGAGACAGGGTTCTCTTTATAGCCCTGGTAATCCTGAAACTCTGGGTAGACCAGGCCGGCCTTGAGCTCATAGAGCTCCACCTGCCTCTGCCTCCTGAGTACTAAAGTTAAAGGTGTGTGCCACCATGCCCGGCTTCATGTGTACTTTTATTCTACTTGGACTGTTTCCTTGTAGGTTTTAGTTTGGTGTCTATAAACCATTCTTCTTCTTTCCTCCTCACCCTCCTCTTCCTCCTCCTCTTCTTCCCCCTTCTTCTTTCTTCTTCCTCATTATTCGTGAGAAATGAAAAATAATATCCTCTCCCCATTACTATTTAGTTTTCCTACTACTGTAGAAGGAATAATCAGAACAAGAATCGATTTGATTGGGAATAATGAAACACGACACAGAACAACTGATCCCACCCAGATGCCTGGGCCCTGACAGCCTCCTTAGCATCACTCCAGGGACTTAGGAAACAAGCACACATTCCCAGGTCCCGGGCATGCAGATTCTTACTTGTCAGTTCCGGCTAATCTTAGAATAATTTTTAAAAAATACTTTATGTATGTGCAGCCACAATTGAACTGTAGTTGCAGGTTATCCAGCATGGATGCTGGAACTGTGTTGTGTCTGGCCAGCAGACCACAACCTGGGTTCTAGCCTGGAAAGGCATTTTGGAAACCTGGAAGAGAAGAGGGGCTAGGTAGCGAGAGAAAATGATGCAGCTAAGACAGGCATTCTGATCAAAGCTCAATTTTAATGTTCTGCACGCAATTATAAAGCAGGGGAAGGGGGCCCGATTCCCACCTATTAATCTTGGGGTCCAATAGCAGGGTGACCACGTGCACGGCTCAGAACAGCAAAGCGGCAGGTTCCAGCAGTGGGCATGGCAGAACGATTGATCAGGCAAGCTCCACCCCTGAGCAAGCAGGTTTCAGGCTGGGGGAGGGGAGACTACATCTCCTCCCTGTGGTTAATAAAAATAAAAAAAGAAAAGGCTGGCCTGAGGCAAAAAATTTATCTATGCTCAATAGTTCTGCCTGAATTCTTGGGGCTAAAGAAAAAACCTGTCTCTGTGGGATTCCCTAACTTTTCTTATAGTAAACCGTATCTAGATAAGACTGTCCTTTCTATTCTAGTAAACAACAGAAAAACCCTACGCAGTAGGCTCTGACTTTATAATGCTAATTAGTGCTGAATAGGTAACTTCCTAGTTGAATTTTAAGTAGGGCATTGGAACCCTGGCAGAAGTTTGACTGAACAAATTTGAGATGCACTTTATTAAGAATAACACTGAGTTGATATTCCTCTGCATTTTTGGATGACAGGCGGGAAACAGGGAAGAGGGGGTAACGACTGGCTCCGTAGTACAAGGCCAATTGGCTTTTTTAGGGTGGGAGGCTGTGAAGGGCCTTCCAACAGTACGGTCTCCAACCTCTCTCCCCCCTATTAATTAAGTTTAATAAGGCAACGCTTAACTGAGGTGATCAAATGATTTTTTCATCTGTAGATGAGTGGGCTATTAACCTTGGCTTGGGTGGACATTGACCCGATTCCTCCCGTGGGTGCTGTCACGACCCACACCTGTGGCTCTTGGTATCTTTTGGGGAGGGGAGGCAGAGCCTTAGATATTTTTGGTTTTTAGCTGTAAATAGATACCAACCTCCATCAAACCGGGTATATCCCACAGGGAACTCAGAACAGGTCAGGCTGGACCTCCCCCTGCAGTAATTTTCTGCACCAAGCGATACCCATACTGTATTCATATGATCACGAACCAGTATGCACAGTTCTGAGTACTGTGCAGCTCCTAAAGGAGAATTGTCAACCTCAGATTAGCAAGGCCTAGACAAGAATTATATCATTAGTAACACCACGATTTGTGGCTAAAATAGGAGCTGGAAGTCATCCTCCTCATCCCTGTTATTCCCACAGCCTAAGGAACTAAGGGGACCTGGCAGTAACAGCAAGGGTGAAAAGTCAGAGGCCAGCTAAGGGACTAAGGCCATCTATCAAATTAAAAACCAATCTCTTTTAATATTTGAAATATCTGCTTTACTAGCCCTCTTGGTAAACCTAAATCTCAACTCAGATCAAAAGTCACAAAACGTGCTGAAATGAAAATAGTAGCTGCCTCCTGTATGCTCTAGGCTGCGGGGATGCATGCCCACTGCAGTCCAGCTGAAGGTGTAGATTGACCTGCTTGAAAGACAAAAACCTTAGACAGTGAAGAGTAACATCACAAAGCTTCTTTTGGGGAAGTTCAGGTACTTTATTCAGTTGCAAATTAGCAAGGCTGAAACTCAGTCTCTGGGCTGGTTTTAGAATAGTAAAAAGGCCAGAGACTCTCTGGAAGTGGGGGATGTGCTCTGAATTAACTTTGCTAGGTAGTTTAGAATATAGGAATCTCTTAACATTGGACTGAATATTAGACCAGTCTAAGATTGAGTTGGAATGACTGGTCACACTGAAGAAAAGAGAAAAATCATTATGACTCTATTAAATGACTAATTTTACTAAGTCAGAATATACAGTCTCTGATGTACTATTGCCATAAAGTTAAAAGGCTAGAAGCTAGTCTAAACTGGAAAAATGATAAGCAAGGATGGGTCTAAAACATGAATTTAATTTAGTTTCTTAGTCATTTCAATTAGGACACTGAGTCAACTTACCTGCCAGCTCGTCACAGGAATTAATATGCTTCTGCAGCGTTCTGTGGAGAGAACTTGTTTTTCCCTTTCCCAATAAGGTAGCTGTTTTAGGATCAATCTATAAGCCAATAAGTAGATCTCTTTAAGATACTATAAAGCATTTATTAAATTCTTTGACATTTAAATTTCAAATTTTAAAAATAAAGGTATGATTTAAATAGTGTGCATGGGAATGCACTAAATAGTATGTACAGGGATACAATTTCTCTCTTTTTTGTCTTTTAAGAAGTTAAAGTTTTAAAATTTCACAATATCTAACCTTTTGAATTAATAACTTGTTGACAAAATATTTTAAATACTTGGCTGTAAAGGGGCAGTGACTAATTGCACTTTCAATCATTTTTCTTAAGGAGCTGTTGTAACTAGAAAGCTTGAAAAGTTATTAAGAGTCACATGTGAAATGTAAATGAGCTAAATACCTAATAAAAAATGGAAAAGGAAAAAAAAGAGTCACATGTGCATAATTTATTTATTAACTAGAAATATGCATAAGCAATTATAAATTTGAGAATTAATAGTATCTGAGGGACGAACAATTTTAAGCAGTTGTGAGCTCAGAGATATGGCATTGACTATTAATATACAAATTAAGGTTTGATTGTTCAGCATTTTAAAACACCATCTACAGCACACAACTAGATTATTTGTGCTGGAACAGGGGAAACTGTGTGTCTTAAGACTCCGCCCCACAGCAGCTAGTTGGGCCCATGTGGGCCAACGATCGGCTGGGAAGATGAGAAAAATGACTTTACAATGTTTTTTCTGGCCAAAGAATTGTCTTGGGCACAACTAATATTTAATTACCAATGAATATAATTAATAATGATTATAAAAGCTTTCTTTATTTTTTTTGTAAAACCTTTTGTAGTAAACTAAAACCCTAAGTAATAAAAGTATATTGTCTCTGAATCCTTTGGGTGAGAGCAAGGATTTAAGGTAAACTTCCTTTGAGAAGCATTAGTTAATAAAATACTTTCCACTTAGGAAACAATATACACTGAAAGATTAAAACTCTTGGCTTCTTGTATAGAAGCAGAAACAATAAAAATTTTTTCTTACATAATGTAAAGTTACATTAGCCATACCTAGAGGCAAAATTTTCTATGGATTACCAGTTCACTGGAAGCAAAACTCTTTGATTTTAAGCATTATTCTAAACATCTGAATAGATCTGCAACACTGTTAAAAAGAAATTCTCTTGAACACAGGGAAAAACTTTCTCAGGTACTGTTTGCAAAACACAAGAAGGCCACAAGCCGCTCTGGAGCTCCCCTGAGCCCTGTATTGACTCAAACGTAAAATACTTTCTAATCTGAGCATCTTGGCCCTCCTGTAATAAGGACCGATTCTAGAGGAACAATATAACTGTCTACGCCTCTAACTTTTGATACTCTATCTTAAGATGACTTACAGTTAGAACGTTCTTTACAACTTTAGTGTTGTAAAAAAATTGCCCGTACTGCAGTTTCCTGCCAAGCAGCAACTATAGCCAAACTGATTGTTTGAGGGTCTAATCTATTCACAAAGACAACATAACTAGATAACTTTGTCACAGTTTTGTATGAAGTGAGCTGTATTAGCGCTTTCAAAAGATGATTACTCTTATAATTATCTTAATTAACAATAAATGGGTGAGTAGAAAATCTTAAATTTGTAATCAAACTGCAAGCTGCAGTCAATGGAACAATGGCAGTCTTAACCATAATTTTTAAGTTTCTTGTGTAACGTTAGGATAATATCTACAACCTTGGGAAAGCAAAACCCAAGTTTAAAACAATCTATCATCTTTAAAATCAATATTAGAAGCTTTACTATCATATTACGAAGTTTGGCTGCCAATTAATACCTATGAATACCTATTAAAGCAAGCTTTAATGCTTTAATAAAGAGGCATTGCTTTAACTCTTATCTTAAATTTTACTATTTAGGATAGAAACCACATTAATTATTATCTAAACTAGAAATATCTTTAGAGACCCAGCCTCTTGGCCTGCCTTATGCCACGTGTCGGAAGGACTCTAAACTTGAGTTATCAAATTTAACACTAACCACCTGTAGCAATGTAACAATTATTTAACAACTTATGAGCTGAATGTGAAAACATGCAGAGCACATTATCAATAAAAAAGAACCAAACGAAGCAGTTACATTTAGACCAATCAGAGAACATTAATTTTTGTAGCTACAATCATAGAATAAAAGGTACTTTATCATTTGTCAAACACATTAGTCACAAACCATTTATCAGCTTTTTTACCCCGAAACTAAGAGGCTGTGCACTCGCCCTTTTTTCCTAAAACAAACAGTTTTTCCAGCAGGGGCCCTCCTGCCATGTGTCTGATTCCTGATTGAAGCACGTGGCAGCTCTCGGCTTTGCAGATAAAGTTTTTTATACCATCTTTATTATCCAACATAAAACATAGAACATTCATTCGTACAGACTGGACACGAACATACATGAATTGAACACGAGAACAGATTGGTGCACCAGACATTAGACAAGACACAAAAGGGGACACAGTACTACTTCTGCTATAAGGCCCAGAGAGAACAAAACAAGGCACTCCTGAAATTTCTCTCTGCTTTTTGGGACATTTTCCTCCCTCATGATGCAATCCGCCTGATTATTAATTTCCTTTTAATAAACCCTTTCTTTTCTCACGCCTAAAAATGTAGCTTCGGAGAGCCACGGCCTACCGCCTGTTATAGTTCCCAGCTCCTCTTAAGCTTCACTGCTGAACCTAAGTGAATTAGCTCTCGGGTTTAACGCTGTTTCAGCTTAGCCTATACCGACCTTCTCCGGTATGAATTTCCTTTATCCTTTAATTATTTTCTTCTTCCATGGAGCTCCAAACCAGCAGTGCCTCTTCCAAAAATCCTTTGCTGTTTCTCAGTCGCGCGTTGGTTCGCCAAATGTTGTGTCCGGCCAGCAGATCACAGCCTGGGTTCTGGCCTGGAAAGGCATTTTGGAAACCTGGGAGAGAAGAGGGGCTAGGCGGCGAGAGAAAGAAATGCAGCTAAGACAGGCATTCTGATCAAAGCTCAATTTTACTGTTCCACACACAGTTATGAAGCAGGGGAAGGGGCCCGATTCCCACCAATTAATCTTGAGGTCCAATAGCAGGGTGACCACGTGCACGGCTCCAAACGGCAAAGGCAGGTTCCAGCAGTGGGCATGGCAGAACGATTGATCAGGCAAGCTCCACCCCTGAGCAAGCAGGTTTCAGGCTGGGGGAGGGGAGACCACAGAACTGAATTTAGGTCCTCTGGAAGAGCAGCAAAGGTTCTTAACTGTTCCAGCTGTGTGAGTATGTGTGCATGTGCTCATGTGTATAGTTTGTTTTGAGGATAGGATCTTAGTTTATAAACCAGTTTGGCATTGAACTCATTTGACTGTCCTGCCTCCACCTTCCAAGTGCTGGAGTTATGGGTATGTGTCACCGCGCTCTGCTTACTCTTGAGAGTCAGATGCTGGTAGGTACCTCAGTGCCTCACTGACTGACTCATACTGGAATACTATTCAGATATGAATGGAAATGTGCAGTGGCTGGTATTCTCTCATGTGGAAGCTCTCCATCATAAGAAGAATGGTTTATATAACATACATATAAAAACTAGTTTACCACATTTTTTAGATTTATTTTATGTGTATGAATGTTTTGCTGCCACTTTGATACATGGTCCCTGTGGCAGCTAGAAGGTGTCAGTTCTTCTGAAACTGGGGTTCTAGGTGGTTGTGAATCACCATGTGGATGCTGGGAATTGAACCCAGGTTCTCTGTAAGAGCAACATGTATTCTTAACTACTGAGCCATCTCTTCAGCCTCATATGACATATTTTTATTCAGATTTGTATACACATAGAAAACTTCTAGAAGAATACAGAACTGTAATTGCCTCTGAGCAAGAAAATAGTTGGAAGGGTTTTTTTTCCTGTTATATTTTCTTATTGTTCTCCCCTTTCTTCCTCTTCAGCACTTTCTCTTGCTTCCTTTTTAAAAAAGATTTATTTAATATCACACATAAGTACACTGTAGCCATCTTCAAAGACACCAGAAGAGGGCACCAGATCTCATTACAGGTGGTTGTGAGCCACCATGTAGTTGCTGGGACTTGAACTTAGGACCTTCAGAAGAACAGTCAGTGCTCTTAACCGCTGAGCCATCTCTCCAGCCCTCTTGCTTCCTTTTTCAACGAAAGGGAGAGAGCTCTCCCGGGTGTTTCTGATGTGTACCCTGTTAAGAAATAGCTGTATCCTTTATAGCCTCATCTTGTCAAGGACAAATAAACTCCATCTTTCATGCTTAGTTTCTTGGCATTGGTGGAAGCTTTGAGGAACATATTCTTGTCTGGATTAGTGATGCTAAAGTTTTGTTGGGCTCTTCCACTACTGAATTTGTGTGGATAGCAGAGCACTTGTCACCTGAGAGGAAAGGTCTCTGTGTTTAACTAGCTTCACCCCAAGATACAGAAGACATAAAGAAAACTGTTCGGTAAAGCCATTGCCAGGGAGTAGTAAGGAAAGAACACGGGTTCAAACCCCTGTCTGGGTATGAAGCCCTTTTGATCCCTCATCTGTTTAGAAAGTTGAGATAAAGATGAAAAAAGGGATGTGTGTAAAGTTCTTGCTGCTGCAGACTAGTGTTCAAACAATAGTGCAGTCTTCCTTTCTGTAATGCACTGTTAATGACTGGAAGACCTAACACTAAATCCATTCCTTGCAAGGAAGGAGGTGTCATGGGCGCTCACTGTGTTTCTTCCTGTCCCTAGCCGCTGCTTTGACGGGAGCACTCCTGTCCATGCAGCAGCCTTTTCAGGCAACCAGTGGATCCTCAGTAAACTGCTGACTGCAGGGGGTGACCTGCGACTCCATGATGAGAAGGGTCGGAATCCACAGGCCTGGGCCTTGACAGCAGGGAAGGATCGTAGCACTCAGGTAAAAGTGGGCCTCTGTGTCCAGTAAAGACTGTGGACTAAGAGTCAGGATCCACGGGAACAGAACAAACTTTACAGCAGTCTCAGTATTAGAACTGGACAGAGAGCTGAGTTGAAGCAAGTTAGGTGTATGTGGAGGCCAGAGATAGATGTTGGGTGTCGTCTTTGCTCAACCACTCAATACCAGGTTTTTTGTTTGTTTGTTTGTTTGTTTGTTTGTTTGTTTGTTTCTTTCTTTCTTTCTTTCTTTCTTTCTTTCTTTCTTTTCGAAATAGGGTTTCTCTGTGTAGCCCTGGCTGTCTTGGAACTCACTCTGTAGACCAGGCTGGCCTCGAACTCAGAAATCCGCCTGTCTCTGCCTCCCAAGTGCTGGGATTAAAGGCATGCACCACTACCGTCTGGCTCTAATACCAGGTTTCTTAAAGCTTGACTCTGTGTGCGTGTGTGTGTGTGTGTGTTTGCCTGTATTTATGTCTGTGTGAGGATGCCAGGTCCCCTGGAACTGGAGTAACAGTTATAAGCTGCTATGTGGGTGCTGGGGCACTCTGGCAGAGCAGGTAGTGCTCTCCAGCCCTATCTTTTTAGTTTTTAAAAGATATGTCTTTTTCTTGGTTACTACTGTGTATTGTGTATCCATGATGTGTGTGTGTGCCTTGGTATGAGTATGGAGGTCAGGAACAACTTTGAGGAGTTGCTTATGCCATGTGGGTGCTGGAAATGAAACCCAGGTTCTGTGGGAGAGTGGGAAGCAAGTGCTTTTAGCCACTGAGCCATTTCTTCAGCCTCTCCTTTATTTTTTAAGACAAGCTCCTTCACTGACCAGTGAGCTTGTGAGATCTACCTGTTTCCCCTGCCCTGGTGTTATAGGCATGTGCCGCCCTGCCGAGCTTGTAATGCTTTAACTCTGGGACTCTGAACTCAGGTCCTCATCCTCATATGGCAGGAACCCTATGCAAGAACGACACGAAAACATTCTGAGTGGCATCAAGGTTCCACTGTATTAGCCAGGCCCAAGGTTTAAATGCACAAGCAAAAGGGGAAGTACAGGTACTTATCAGCAGGAGGGGTGGGGCAATAGAATTGCACATTCTTTAGGCAGTTACTTGGGGAAGCAGGAACTTGGCGGTATCAGGGTACATCTTGAGGTCAGGACATCTGGCGCTTAGGGCTGGAACAATCTGTGGTTGTTCTTGGAGTGGTGTGTCAGTGGCCCGCTTTTGACCCCCTTTTCTTCTCGGGGGGAGAGGCCCAATTCAGAGATCAGGACAATTGTGTTGTCCTAATGGCTCCCAACAGCTCCTTAAATGCATCTGTATGTTGTTCACACCATTATTCCCAGAGTCTCTGCTGTGTGTTACAGATGGTGGAGTTCATGCAACGTTGTACTTCACATATGAAGGCTATCATCCAGGGCTTCTCCTATGACCTTCTGAAGAAGATAGACTCTCCTCAGCGACTCATCGGCAGCCCACCCTGGTTTGGTAGCCTCATTCAGGGGTGAGCACAGACTTGAGCCACTTCAGCCTTCCTGATGGGGGCCTTGTGGCTCTTTAGCAGCATAACAGGTTGAAAGGTTGAGGCTGGGAAGAGAAAGCCTGTCACTGATAAATTACTAGGTGACCCGTCCAGCAGGTCCAGTTATTCGAGGGTCTCGAGGGGACCTCCTCCTAAGAACCAAATGGGGGGTAGAGAAGGACGAGGGTCTTGTACGAGTAATGACACGGAAACCGTTCTGAAGTTGTATCAAGACCCCAATGTATTGAGAAAGGTCCAAGGCTTAAATGCACAAGCAAAAGGGGAAGTACAGACACTTATCAGCGGGAGGGGTGGGGCAATACAAGCAAAAGGAGAAGTACTTATGGGAGGGGGGGCAATAGAAATTCTTTCTTTTGGCAGCTACATGGGGAAGCAGGAACTTGGTGGTATCAGGGTGTGGTCAGGACGTTGGTGATGACCTAGGGCTGGAACATCCCGTGGTTCTAGGAATCCATGTGTTGGTGGCCCGCTTTTGACCCCCTTTTCTTCTGGTGGGGGGAGAGGCCCAATTCAGAGATCAAGAGTTGTCTTAATAGCTCCCAACAACTAGGGATATAGGAACTATAGACCTTCCAAGATCAGAGTTGTAACATTCGTCTTCCTCCTCCACTTCTTTTCTTTCCTTCTACTTTCTTTTCTTTTCTTTTTAAAAGACATATCTCTCTGCATAGCACCAACTGTCTTAGAATTCACTATGTAGACCAAGCTAGCCCCAAACTCAGAAGCTAATCTGCCTCTGCCTTCTGAGTGCTGACATTAAAGGTATGTGCCACCCCACCTGGCAGCAGAATAGTTTTCATTCCGAAGGAGTTGAAACTGCTGCAGCATCAACTAAATAGCCATTGAATGCATACACTATTATATTTCCAGTGAAAGTTGAGCTGGTGGGACCCTGGTGTGCAGGAGGTGGGTTGAGTCTAGTGTGTGGCTGCATGAGTATCATTTACATCTATTCCCGGCCCATGTTCTCCGGCCTTCTGTAGGCCATTGTTTCCCCTTCTTAGGAAAGCTGTAGTTTTCCCATCTGTAAAATGAAAAGGTTGCAGAAGCTATGCTTTGTGATTCTTTCCAACTCTGACTCTCTGTACTTGTATCTGTTGATAATGGTAGCCAGGATCCAGGAGGGGGTGAGAGAGGCGGAGCCACCAACCAGGGAAAGAGATTCTAGCGACTAGAGTTGAGGTGCAGGTCTAATGTATTGCCCAGCAGCAAGTGGGGTTTTTTTACACAGCCTTTGGACCAATGGGGAATTGTCATGAGCTTTGGAGTAGCCACCTCTCCCACTGTCACTATCAGGAGATGCCAGGCTGCCGGCATCTGAAGGGACTTCCATGAAGACTGGGGAAGCAGCCACCACCCTGTTCAGGGCCCCTTCTGAGGTTCTACTAGATTGCTAGGACCCTCTGTTTTCGGTCATGCTGTGTGCCAGTGGACACGGCACCTCTGTTACTAGAGCGACATGGAAACCTCCTTTACTGTTCTCTGGGACCCACCCAAGAGGTCTCAGTGCCCACACTGATGGAAGATGAATCATCTCTCAGATTTAACAACTTCAGGCACTAAGTGCTTGTGGTGAATTTTTGGCTGCACCACTTTGTGCTCCCTGCAAGTCACAGGCGCACACCTGCCCAGGAGCTAGTGGCCACTTACCTGAAAACTCACATGGCTGGATGGCTTTACCTCCTGCCACTACTGCGTCCCCTTCTTCTTGTCCAGTCCTGGCGATTCTCCCTGCATCCTACCATGAAACTCTAGGTATCCTGCACTGTGCTCAGCCATTGGCTGCTTGCATCTTTATTGATAGATCAAAAAACCAATTGGGGACAAGGATCTTCAGCGTCTGGACACGCAGATTTAAAGCATTAGCCCCAATCTCCAACACTAACTATTTTTTATCTCATGCAGTTTCTGTGGTTCAGGAATCAGAATGGATTCAGGGGTTCTATTGTCTGAAGGCTGCACTGAATGGGGGCTTCAGTTAAAAAAATGGCACACTGACATTACTGGTGCTGGTGTTGGACCCCCACTGGGCCGCTTGAGTGTCCTCACAGTTCCCTCAAAATCAGTGATCCCAGAGCCATCAGGGCAGAGTCCTGGGAGATCTCACTTTGGAGATGACTCCTTTATTTTTTTTTTAGATATTTATTGTGTGTGTTTTGTGTGTGCACGCACGGGCACACATGCAACCATGCATGCACATGCCATCATGCATGAATAGAGATCAAAGGACAGCCTGTGGGAATCAGTTTTCTTCACCATGTGAGTCTCAGAGATCCAACTCTGGTCATCAGGCTCAGTAGCCTCCACCCAGGTAACTAACTCTGTTTTTCCTGTAGTATACGGAGTTAACAGAGCAACCTGAAATGACCCGAGAGAGCGTAAATACCAGGAGGAGAGAATCATAGGTCCTTCCTCAGAGGGTGCCTATTATACCATCTTCGTTTCCATAATAGAAAGCCAATAAATCATGTTCATTTGTTCATCTCTGTACTAAAGTTGGAATACAGAGAAAGTTACCATGGCCCATATGCTAACATAATATACCAATCAGTGAAGTATTGGATAATTTTCAGCGTGGGTTGGTGGGAAGAACAGTCATCACCTCAGTGCTCAGTGCTCAGTGCTCAGTGCTCAGTGCTGGTGCTGCCGCTGAGTCACCACTGCCTGTGGAGGACCAGCCACTGTTCTTTGTCAGCCCCTCCCACTGCCCTACCCCCAGGCCATATAGCTCAGGCTAGCTTCTAGTTAAAGATGACTTTGAACTCTGTGTCCTCTGTTTCCACCTCCCAAGTGCTGGGGTTATATGTACCGTCTTGCCTAGCTGCCCAGGCTGGTCTTGAACTCACTAGTCCAGGATGGCTTCAAACTTGAAGTCCTCATGCCTCAACCTCCCAAATGCTGAAATTGCAGCTGTGTGCTTCCACTCTGAACCTACCTAAAGTCTTTTGTCGTCTTTTTGTGACAAAGTCTTATGTAGCCTTGGCTGGCTTCAAACTTACTGTGTGGCCAAGGATAACCTTTAACACTGGATCTACTCCTACCTCAGAAGTGTTGGGATTCTGTAGCCCCATCTGATTTGGATCGTTCTGTGTAGCCTGGGTTAGCATCAGACCCTTCATGGGTCTCTCACTTTATTTAGCCTCTTGGGTGTTGGGATTACTGGAATGCACTAGTAGGCTTGACACCAATGTCTTTGATCATGCATACAATTAAAATGGGGGAAAAAAAGAGAGGGAGGAAGCCAGAGCTGATGGTTCAAGATCAGCTTAGCTGATTGCTTCTGGCAGTTGGCCTCCTTTGGAGAGCAGCCGGCTATTAGAAAAAGACAATCACTTGGGCCTGGGAAAAAGAAAAAGAAAAAAAAAAATTACACACTCACACACATTCAACTGATGAAGCAAGGGGGCTCCAGCAACTTTATTTTGCCCTCAGGCTTTTATACCTCCTCAGATAAAATCCTCTACTTAAGAAGAAAACTTAACCCATAGCCATTAGTGCAGTTGTAAGAACAGGTAGAATGTTAAGCAACAGTTGATGTCATAAAGGTCAATAAGGTTTAAGGAGTTAATAGCAGCACTGTTTACATGCCTTCCATTAAGGCTTGCACCTGACTAAATACTCCTTTGCCACGGACTGGGCCCAGTCACGCCCCCACCCCCACCCCCAACCTGTGGGAATCAGGGTCTTGGACAGATGGGCATAGAGTCATCGAGAAGGAGGGTTGACTAACAGACATGACACAAGGGAGTGTGCTGGATCTGAATGTAATTTGTCAAATCAAGCATCAAACTTTTTATACAGAAGAAAATAGGGAAGGTAGGTGACACACTGGCAAGGTACAATGAGGTTACCTGATTCTTACATAAAACAGAGGAATGCAAACGCGAAGGACTGGCAGAAACCAGCTGGGATAAAATTCGTGTTAACAACTGGGATCAAAAGCAGCACTACCTAAGGTCAGTTTAATCGTAGAAGCCAGGGGTGAGGGCTTCCTGTGCCTTGTCAAAGTTCCTATTCTAGTCTATTGTATAGTCCACCTTCCCCCAGGCCATTGTAAATTCTTGTGTATCGGTGTAACTCAGCTACCTATAGTTCTAAGTATCTACTCTGGTTCCTCCTTACATCACAAACTTCCTTCTTCCTAGATAATGGTAAATTCCTGTGTAGGGCAGTGACTTAGCTATCTGTGCCAGGGTCGGCTCAAGGACTGATTGCCTAGGACTGGTGAAGAATCTAACTTAGCTATATGTCAAAAATTCAATCCTTAGAAGCACTTATAATAAAGCAATATTAAGGGAAAGCACACAGATCCGTTTACCAACTAAAGCAAGGACATTGGAGCATTGGTTATCCAGGATGCCACGGTTCCAGGAGACTTAAGTTTCCGTGAACTTTTCGCTTCCGGACTTCGCCCAGGCTATTTGGCCTGTCAGGCGGGTCACTACTGGA
This sequence comes from Mus musculus, assembly GCF_000001635.26. Lineage (NCBI taxonomy): Eukaryota > Metazoa > Chordata > Mammalia > Rodentia > Muridae > Mus > Mus musculus. The sequence goes on from NT_187003.1 coordinate 620,403, forward strand.
GTGGATGTAACACTCCTTAGCTAGCTTTTAGCTCACAAATTTATTATAAGTTCAAAGCAATAGTTTTTATATCATAAATTAGCAAGGACAGGTCATTTATATCTCATTTTTAAAAGGTTTATAGTTAAATTAGTGAATTGTCTATTTTCTGTCTGGGAGTTATCTTACTATCATCTGGACCTGACCTAGAGTGAATGTTTTTCCTTGATCACAGATCTGTCCCAAGCCTGTTTCTCTTCCTAGTGCATTTATGTGCTTGTGACACATGAAGGTCCATAGAACTTTTTTGAAGCTTTCTTATTCTGTAGGAAGGGTTTTTAATTACTTGAATCAGGCTGGAAAGATGGCTCAGTAGTTAAGAGCACTGACTGCTCTTCTGAAGGTCCTGAGTTCAAATCCCAGCAACCACACGGTGGCTCACAACCATCTGTAATGAGATCTGACGCCATCTTCTGATGTGTCTGAAGACAGCTACAGTGTACTTAGATATAATTATAAATCTTTAAAATAAATTACTTGAATCAGGGCTGGAGAGATGGCTCAGTGGTTAAGAGCACTGACTGCTCTTCCAAAGGTCCTGAGTTCAAATCCCAGCAACCACATGGTGGCTCACAACCATCTGTAATGAGATCTGACGCCCTCTTCTGGTGTGTCTGAAGACAGCTACAGTGTACTTATATATAATAAATAAATAAATCTAAAAACAACAACAAAAAAAAAATTACTTGAATCAACTCAGTTTTATAAAATTGTTATCAGACATTATGAAACCATCAGTTTATCTAAACAGTGTTATTACATGAAAGTACATCTTCATACTGATTCTGCAATAAATCTGCCCAACAAAGTGGGTTAATACCCAGAAAACAATAGGCAGTGAGGGTTTCTCTACATCACGCCAGATATATGGCACACCTATCATAGTCATGAAAAAACAGTGACCACCTCCAGGACTCTCACTTGCTCACTATAGCTTTTTCTTTTCTTTTCTTTTCTTTTCTTTTCTTTTCTTTTCTTTTCTTTTCTTTTCTTTTCTTTTCCTTTCTTTTCCTTTCCTTTCCTTTCCTTTCCTCTTTTCTTTTCTTTTCTTTTCTTTTCTTTTCTTTTCTTTTCTTTTCTTTTCTTTTCTTTTCTTTTCTTTCTTCTTTTCCCCCCGAGACAGGGTTTCTCTGTGTAGCCCTGGCTGTCTTGGAACTCACTCTGTAGACCAGGCTGGCCTTGAACTCAGAAATCTGCCTGCCTCTGCCTCCCAAGTGCTGGGATTAAAGGCATGTGCCACCACTGCCTGGCTACTATAGCTTTTTCTGCATGGCCTCTGCCACCCATGTCTCCAAAAGAAAAACAACAAAGACTCAGGGTCCTGGTCTCAGCCCATTCTGGCCTCCTACCCATGGCAATCCACTTATCTTCACTCCCCACAGGTTTGGATTACTGTTGTGAGCATCATGCCTGCAAAGATATTCCTCTTAACAAGAAGTCAAGCTAGGCAGGTGGTGCACAGGTGCATACTTGCAGGGCTGCCGGCAGGGAGAAAGGGATTGAAAGGACAGTCTGCAGCCAGGAGTTTCTCAGGCACCACTGTGAGCAGGTAGACGACATATCTATACCAGCTTCTCTCGCATAATCCGCAGCCCACAATATCCTCTCAAAGGCAGAGGAAAATGGTGCCATCTTTTTTTCCCCTCTTATCTGTCTCCCCACTAAGTTTCAGAGTTTTCAACTTGCCTGTCCTGTTTTTCCTTCAAACTTTAATAAATTGGCCTTGAGTTTTCTTCTGAGTTTAAGTTTTTGTAGCTACCACACTAGTTATACATTATACCCTGTACTCCTCAGTACCAACACTTGAGGAGGGTAGATCTCATACCAGCCTGGGCTACCTAAAAGGACCTTGTCACAAGGAAAAGAAAAACAAATAGTAAATAAATACTAGCTGCCTTAGTTTGTTTTCCTAGTTACAGTCTATCATTGAGAGGAATGGCAGGAACTTCAGCTGGAGCAGAGGCAGGCTCTCTCTCTCTCTCTCACTTTCTCTCTAGGTTTGTGTTAAGTTGATGGCTAACTGTGATAACATTCTTGAAATCTTGGTTTAGTATTGTTCTTTTGGGTATAAATGATAAATTCTTACCCTTTTTCCTCTCTTCTCTCGTTTTAAAATATTTCTAGAAGCCCAAATAGTTCTCCCAACCGACAGCTTAAACCTGGAATCATTTCTGCCCAAAATATCTACAGCTTTGGCTTTGGGAAGGTAAGAGGCTGACACTCATAGCCTAGGTTTAGCTAGAGAATCATATGACCATATCTCTCCACCTTGTTCAACTCTTCCGGGTTTTGTGGGGTAACAAGTTGAGATGGAATCTCAAACTTGAGATAGTCTTGCTTCAGTGCTGGGATTACAAGTGTAAACTACCATACCCGCTCTTGACTAAACTTGGTAATTATATTTTTTCTTTTCCGGATACTGGAAAAGCAAAGATCATTCATTCGCCCAGCATATTCCCTAATGGCTTCTTTCTTTAATGGGAAGAATAGAACATCCCAAGGATACTGTTTGTCCTCAAAACATTACTCAGTTCATTAAAAGCACTTTAAGTATATTTATTAGACCTATGGAAGGGTGAAGTCAGCAGGAAGCAAATCCATAGAGCTGGTCCAGCTCTCTGCCTGCCTCTCTGTTAAAGGCAATGCCTGGGACCTTCATGAGAATTAAAGAATCTCTGTCCTTTTGCAATCTAGGCAAGATAGGCCTTTATCTATATGTAATACCAGCCCTCAATTCCTCCTCCTTATCCTCAGAGTACTTTCTTCTTCGCTCTTCTGCATTGTAGGAAAGGTATTTCTCAGTGCTCCTGTCCTTACTGCAAACTAAATGTAAGCACTGTAGCGAAATGATTTGAATGACTCTGGCAAGATAAGTGAGTGTGTAGAAGAGATCCCACTGGGGACATTGCTGGGCGAAGGAGGGATCTTTGCTCTCTACCAAGGAGCTTGGGTAAGGGTGGAAGTAAAAAGAATTTTGGCTTTCCCCCCGTTTGTTGATGGAGGTGCACCCAGAATCTCTGACATGTTATGTGGATGCTCTCTGTTTTGGGACTCAAATTCCCAATACAGGTAGATTGACCTTTGTACACATGGCCTGTGTTCTAGAGAGGTCATGCCTTTTTTATTGCTGTGACAAAAAACCTTGATCAAGGCCCCTTATAAAAGAAAGCATTTAATTTGGTTGCTCATGATTCTAGAAGATTAGCAGTGGCAAGCATGGCAAGTGGCAAGCAAGCATGGTGCAAGAGCACCAGCCGAGAGCTTATGTCTGATCCACAAGCATGAGGCAGGGAGCAGACAGATCCAGCTGGGAAAGGAGTTGTTGAAACCTCAGAGCCCACCCTGGTGCCACACCTCCTCTAGCAAGGCCACACCTCCTAATCCTTCCCAAACAGTTCCACTAAGTAGGGACCAAACATTTAAACATATGAGCCTATGGGGCCATTCTCATTCAAACCACCACAGCCCCTCAGTCCCAGTTACATCACTTCAGGAAAGATGCTGGACTTCTGTCTGAACTACCTCAGTAAAAGGGAAAGAGTATTTCAAGATTCAAAATAATATAAAGTCAGTTGTGGATCATGTATGATCATGCCTCTGATCCTACCCCTTAGGAAGGATGAGTTGTAAAAAGAAATGCTAGGAGCTACCTGAGATGGCACACTCCTGTAAGATCCAGTACAATATCCAGTACTCAGGACATGGCAGGAAGGTCATGCTTTTGAGGCCTATGTAAGCTACATACTGAGATCTTATCTAAAAAACAAGCTGGACATGGTGGTGCACACCTTTAATCCCAGAACTTGGAAGGCAGGCAGGCTAGTCTGAGTTTGATGCCAGCCTGGTCTACATAGTGAGTTCTATATTATGTCGTCCGTCCCTCCCCCAAAATCAACCAACCAATCATCTGCTACCAGCAAAGAGGGTCCGTAGGTGTATTTACTAGGTAAGTAGCAGCTCCAAGCCAAGGCAGGAAACAGGAACTTTGCTTTCCCTGTTTTATTTCCACCAATTTGAAGCAGTGCTGTGGTTTCAGTTTTATCTCACCTCAGGGATGCAGCTTACTTACCCAGGATCTCTTCCAGTCATTGGAGAGAAGGAAGTGGTCCAGGCTGATGATGAGCCCACCTTCTCTTTCTTCAGTGGCCCCTACATGGTCATGACTAAGTGAGTTGGAACTGGATGGCGGGAGTTAATCCTGTGGGAAGGGTGGCTTACTCTGTATTGGTAGCTTCTTCTCAAGCATGAAGGAACTCGGAGTGTCTTTAAACTAGCCTTTCTTACTGTGGACATTTTTGGCCAGATGATTTCTTGGTTTTTTGTTTGTTTGTTTGTTTTTGTTTTTGTTTTTTGAGACAGGATTTCTCTGTATAGCCCTGGCTGTCCTAGAACTCACTTTGTAGACCAGGCTGGCCTCAAACTCAGAAATCCACCTGCCTCTGCCTCCCGAGTGCTGGGATTAAAGGTGTGCGCCGCCACCACGCCCAGCCAGATGATTTCTTGTTGTGGTCAGCCCTGTGCATTGTAGGATGCTCAGGAGTGTGCCTGCTCTTTCCCTGTTCTGTTTGTGGCCTTCTTGGATGGGACAGGACTGACCCAAGACATTACCAAAGAATACTCTAAGTAGAGAACAACTGCTCTGAACAATTTCTCAGTTCAATATGCTAACTTTCTGCTGTCTAAAGAACTAGAGGCAGCAAGTTGGAAATTAGCTTGCCTCTGAAACAGGATGTGGCTCTCATTAGCCAGATCCAAGGATGGTGACAGTAACAGGATGTGGATGTGACAAAAACCTGTTGGATGTACTCAGTCATCCCTGCATGGTCAGGAGAGCGTCCTGGCCAGGATGGCTCAGCTTTTAGAACCTGGATGCTTCTTTTCTTCTTCAAAGAAACACACATCTACAAATGCCTCTGCTGGGTCCACAAGGCCCCTTTGCCCCATGTTTTTCTGCCCATGCTATGAATATGTGTTCCATCAGTATGGCTTCTGTCCCCTCCTAGTGGGCTCTTGAATGTTCCCTATTGTCTGGATCACCATAGCCCTATCCATTTACCACACTGCTGTCAGCATTGTCTAACATAAAAACTCACTCCCTTGAACCGCTCTGTGACCTTTGCCTCCTCACTTAATTCTCCAGGGAGCTTTAGATTCTGGAGGTGTTAGGAGAGAGGAGAGGAGAGATTGTGTGTGAACCTGTTTTCCAGCTGCGTGGGAAGGAAGACTGGTTCACTAAAGCAGTGGCTACTCAGCCCTTCTCTCCTTACACTCTCTCCTCTTTTAGCCTCGTGTGGAATAGGAGCAGAGTCACAGTAAAGGAGCTGAACCTTCCCACCCGTCCCCACTGTAGCAGGCTGAGGTTGGCCGACTTGCTGATTGCTGAGCAGGAGCACAGCAGGTAAGGAGAGCCATAGAACAAGAGCCACTCCCGGACCTGACTGTGGTACACCAATCTCACCTAGCCTTGGCATATCCTGACTGTTGGACTTGGTTGACTTCTGAAAGCTGCTGAAAGAAAGGAATTAAAGAGTAGTCCTCAGAGTACTCGTGCGGATTGTGATAAGGGCCTCAGTGCTGTCATCTGTCCTGTGACTCAAGTCTTTAGGTGGACAGGACCCAGGACCATCTTTTTTGTTGTTGTTGAAGCCTCTGTGGGACTCTGTACCGGTCTGGAGAGCAAATGACTGTCCTGCTTTCGTAGAGCATAGCAGTCCATGAGGCCAGATCTAAGAACCACATTTCCACCACTAAGGATGTTCCCATGAGTCTCATTTCCAAAGGCTTCCTGAGGTTGCAGGGTCATGTCATGTAGGTCTTGGTGAGTCAGGTACTGGGTTTATGATTTCATAGCAGGGCCACCGAGGAGCTGAAAGGATCCTGGATTATTGAGCTAGTTTCTGAGTAGGCCACTCAGCCCTTCCTGAGGGAGGTGTCTCTGGACAGGTGAAGCCCTTGCTTTTGAAGAGGCTTGCCTGAACCCACACAGTCTGAAAAAACAGTTGGGCAGGCATGCTGTGTGCTTTGACATGAGGCTGAGTAGGTATGTGGCTTTGGACATATTTCAATTCTGGTTCTCTTGTTTCAGATAACTCTAGCTGTGTGTTAAGCCAACACACAGAGTATTTTGATTTGTAGGGGTTTTCCAGCACTGTTACTATTGCCACTGATAACTCTTTCTTTATTTTTATTTTTTTTTTTTTTTAAGATTTGTTTATTTATTTATTTATTATATGTAAGTACACTGTAGCTGTCCTCAGACACTCCAGAAGAGGGAGTCAGATCTCGTTACGGATGGTTGTGAGCCACCATGTGGTTGCTGGGATTTGAACTCCTGACCTTCGGAAGAGCAGTCGGGTGCTCTTACCCACTGAGCCATCTCACCAGCCCAACTCTTTCTTTAACATACAATTTATTTTTATTTTACATCCATTGGTGTTTTGCCTACATGTATGTCTGGGTGAGGGTGTTAGAAGTCCTGGAACTGGAGCTATAGAAAGTTGTGAGCTGCCTTGTGGGTGCTGGTAATTGTACCTCAGTCCTCTGGAAGAGCAGCCAGTGCTTTAACCACGGAGACACCTTTCCATCCCACCACTGATAATGCTAAACCAGAGCCCATCTTAAACGCTGTATATGAATTGTATTCTGTTGGCCTTTGGTTTTCTATATATTTGTTTTTGAGTCAAGATCTCATGTAGTCCAGACTGGACTTGCGTTTCCTGTATAGTAGAGGGTGACCTTGAACCTCATGCTACCTCCATCTTCCAATTACCAGGATTAAAGGCTGCGCCACCATGCCTGGCTATAAATGAGATTCATTTAGAATGTGTTCAAATGACCTACAAGAAAGAATATCACCTGTGTTTTCATCACGCAGTCCTATGCCCTGTCCTTCTGAAGATTTTTGTCTTTTTTAGCAACCTGCGGCATCCTAACCTGCTGCAACTGATGGCTGTATGTTTGTCCCGGGACCTGGAGAAAATTCGCCTGGTTTACGAGCGTATCACAGTCGGCACACTGTTCAGTGTCCTCCATGAACGAGTATGGCCATTCTGTAGATTCCCCAGCTGCCCTTCCTCTTCTCCCTGCCCTCTTCCTTGTTATCTTTGCGGAGTTCCCTTTGGAAGATTGACTTGTAAATCCTTTTCAAGTATTGGTATAACATGCCAGATAAGGCTGATAAGCATGCCTTGGAACTGATGTGATTTAATTTTTCACATTGCTTGCTTGCTTGATTGTTTGATTAATGTGTCTGTCTGTCTGTCTGTCTGTCTGTGTACCACCCAGAGGTCAGATGATAACTTTTTGGAAGGAATGCTCTCCTACTGTGGGTGTCAGGGATTAAAATCAGGTCACCAGGCTTGGCAGCAAGCACCTTTACCCTCTGAGCCCTTTCACTGGACGAATGAATGATCTTTGTTAGTCTTCCACCTCTTCTTTCTCTCATTAAGCAAATTTATCAGTGTGTGTGTGTGTGTGTGTGTGTGTGTGTGTGTGTGTGCCTGCACACATGAGCTCCCATGTACACTGCATCCCTGTGCACATATGCCACAGTTATGTGTGTGGAGGTCAGAGGATAACTTTGTGCAGTTGGTTTTCCCCTTTCATCTTTATGTGGGTCCTGAGGAGTGAACTCAGGTCATTGCAGGTCACAAGGTTTATATGACAACTGCTTTCCCTGCTGTCCATCTAGATGGTCACAGTTTTTGTTTATTTGTTTGTATTGAGACAGGCTTTGACTATGTAACCCAGCCTAGCATTAAGCTCAAATCCTTCCTACTTCTCAGTCTCCTAAAAGCTGGGATTGCAGATGTGTAGCACAATTACTGGCCTCCCAATCTTGCTTTCCTTTCTTTTTCTTTCCTTTTTAAAAATCAGCCCTTTAATAGTTCTACAGAACCAGAAACATATTGGCAAAATCTGGCTGAGCCATTAGCCACAGGCTCTTTCCCCCTATGTTTTCCTTGTGTTCTGTCATGGTTTGTTTATATAGAGACCTTCATCACTTCCTTCTCACCTCTCAGATTTCCTTGGGATGGAGGACATTTCTGTGACTGACAGGTCTTGTGGCTAAGTCTTCTTTGGGCTGGGATATGACTTCTAAGAGCTCTTTTTCTGTGACCTTATTCTAAATATCCTGGTTGGGCATAAAGAGAGACCCTTAAGAGAATCTTCCTCCTTTATCTGTTTGGGCTGGGGAGCTGAATTAATTCTCTTCAACTTGTAGAGTCCTTTGAGCTTCCAGATTCTCCCAGCTACAACCTTAGATAGGAAGGCGGGGTTGGGGGTGGGTGGGGTGGGGGGGCTAACTGGTGTGAGTGGACGGACCTCCCTGGCGTTTCCTCAGGTTAGCCTGGAATGCACATACCAAAACTAGAGTACTTCCCCCAACCTCACCTGTAGGAAAGGAGCTGAGGCTTAGAGCCAAGGCCTGGGTCAGTGGGACTGCAGTCACTTAACCTCACTGACATCAGGCTCCTGTCTGCTAAATGAGAAACCGGAAAGCAGCGAGAATCAAATGAAAAGGCTTTGGGAATGAAAAGGCGGCAGGAGGCCTTTCCTTTCTCTTTCTATTGCCTGCAGAGGTCCCAGTTCCCAGTGCTGCACATGGAGGTGATTGTGCACCTGTTGCTCCAGGTTGCTGATGCCTTGATATACCTGCATTCCCGGGGGTTCATCCACCGCTCCCTCAGCTCCTACGCTGTCCACATCGTCTCTGCAGGAGAAGCAAGGCTGACTAACCTGGAATACCTGACGGAAAGGTAGGTGTAGGCTGCAGTGTAGCTTCTTCCTTAAGAGGGACTCCATGGGGGACCTTCATTACAGCGCTGACACTCAATCTGTTCAGGACATGTGATTGATGGGAAACTGTCCATCAGCACAGAAAGAGATTTCCCAAATGCCTAGCTTTGTTTGTCAAGGCTATAGATAAGACTCTTAAAAAATTGTTTTACATTGTGTGTGTGTGTGTGTGTGTGTGTGTGTGTGTGTGTGTGTGTGTATGTGTGCGCGCGCAGAGAGGGAGAAGGAGAGGGAGAGAGAGGACAACTTAAGGTTCTTTCCCTCTACCATGTGGGTCCTGAGAATCAAATTCTGGCCGCTAGGCTTGGAGTCAGGAACCTTCACCACTGAGGCCTTTCACCAATCCTCATCCTCCTCCTCCTCCTCCTCTTCTCCCTCCCTCTTTCCCTTCCTCCCCCCCCCCCCAATCTGGAGTCACTCTGACCTCAGATTTACTGGCCTTGAATTCACAGTTCTCCTTCCTAGGCTTCTCAAGAGCTGTCACAGGTGTGTGTTGCCATATCTGTGTGAGAAGTTACTTCTGCTTAGGTTGTCTTATTTTCATAAGCATGTAGTATGTGTATATTAACCAATGTGTATCAAAGCCTCTGTCCATCGCCTCTTAAAATTTTTCAGTTTGGCACAACAGAGGTGTTTTGTTTTTTTTTTTTTTTGTTTTTTGTTTTGTTTTATTTTGAGACAGGGTTTCTCTGTGTAGCTCTGGCTGTCCTGGAACTCACTCTGTGCATTGTGGACCAGTCTGGCTTCCAACTCAGAGATCCTCCTGCCTCTGCTACCTGAGTGCTGGGATTAAAGGTGTGTGCCACCCTGCTGGGCTGAGTTGTATGTTCTTACCTTGTCATCTACCATGTGTGTTGAAAGGGGCCTTGGTACACATTTCTCCCATCAGTGGCCAGCCACCCCTAAGGACTCAGTTGCCCCTGCATTCTTTTCATTGCTACTCAGGGAATAAGAGAAAGCATAGAGGGTACACAGGAAGGTTTGGGGCCAACCTGAAGTGGGTATATCACAGCTTCCCTCTTGGCACTGGCCAGGGCCCAGTTATGTTCTTACTGAATGGAGGCTCAGAAATGAGCTTTAGCTGGTGAGGAGAGGTAAGGGGCACCAGTAAGCCCTCTGGATAGCTTTATCTTCTGCTGGACAGCAAAGACAGACCCTCAGGGCAGCAAGAGACACTTCAAACAACTCCCTTGTTCAAATGCTTGTTGTAGTCAGGCTTAGTTTCCTACTGGGCCAGGACCAGAGACTGACTCTTAATTCTCCGCCTCAGGCTCTAAGAGTCAGAGGGCCTCTGCTCTGCATCCTTGATGCTATCCACAGCTCGGGGCCTTTGGCGCCTGTTGGTTCTGCTCTGGGCACTGCTCTTAGCCACAGGACAGACCTTCTTCCTCTGTCCCCTTGCCACTCATACCTGGTGCTTTGCTTCTGAGCTGCGGCATGATTTCGGTGCTTACATTTCCCAGTAATTTACTACAGGCAAAGCTCAGAGAGCTCACAGACTTGTATTATTCACTACCGAGTCCCTGGTTCTGAGAACAAGCCCTGACTCATGGGCATTCAGTGTGATTAAACCCAGTTTCCTATTTTTCCGTGCCTCTGTGCTTCTTGTGCTCTATCTGGAAAGGAGTGCAGGGACTAGCTTGTGATTGGTCCTGGGGACCTTGGTAAGGACTCTGAATTTTACCCTAGCCATGGAGATACCGTGAGGCATGGCTTTTGAGTATTAGAGTATCATAGACGGTACTCCTGCTCTTGGGTGTGAAGGTGTTACGAGAGGCAAGGGATCAGCGAGGGCTTGACTGGAGCTGTTGGAGTTTTCTATGACCTTTTCAGCAAAGGTCAGGTGGCAATCATCAGGCAAGCCTCAGATATGGCCATTCTCAATCCTAGTTAAAACACAGGGTGGACCAGTGAGATAGCTTGCTCAGCAAGTAAAAGTGCTTGCTACACTAGCCTGACAACCTGAATTGGCTCCCCAGAACCCATGACAGAAGGAGGGAATTGATATCTAAAAGTTGTCTCTCCTCCCTTGTACCCCCTCCCCAGACAGGGTTTTTCTCTGTAACCCCTGGCTGTCCTGGAACTCACTCTGTAGATCAGGCTGGCCTTGAACTCAATAGATCGGCTTCCTTCTGCCTCCTTAGTGCTGAAATTGAAGAAGTGTATACTACCTCCTGGCTATAAAAGTTGCCTTTTAAACACACACACACACACACACACACACACACACACACACACACACACACACCTTTTCAAGGTCTTCTTAGTTTTATTTGCCACTTGTAGCCTCAAATAGACCAGGCTAGCCTTATATACTTGTTAGATAACCAAGTATGGCCTTGAAGTCCTGATGCTCTTTCCTCTACCTCTCGAGTGCTGGCATCACAGGCCTTTGTGGCTGTTGTTGACACTTCCTGGTCATTTGAGCTCACTTTCAGTCTATTCCCTTTCTGCATCCTCATCATACCTAAAGTATCTCGTATAGCTCACATATAATTGTTCCCCCTTGTATTTTTTCTTTTTAAAATTGTTTCTAATGTATATATATGGTATGTGCACATGTGTGCAACTGCCTGGAAAGGACATTGGCATCAGATGCCCTTGAAGCTAGTTATAGATGGCTCTGAACCACCCAACATGGCTGCTAGGAACTGAACTTGGGTCCTCTGAAAGAGCAGTAGGTGCTTTTAACCATTGAGGTATCTCTTCAGCCCTGTCTTTTTTTTTTTTTTTTTTTTTTTTTTCCCACTAGATGTTGCTATGTAGCTCTTACTGGCCTGGAATCCATTGTGTAGACTTAGTTGGCCTCAAATTTGTGGCGGTATTCATGTCTTTACCCCTTGAGTATTGGGATTATAGCTATGCCCAGCACTAATTTTTAGAACATTCATGTATATGTGTGTACACATGTGAATTTGTGTACATGTGTCTGATGAGACCAGAGGTCAGCATCAAGTGTCTTCAGTTGCTCTCTATTCCAGGGGTCCGTTTGTCTCTGGACTTCCAGCACTGAGATTATATAGAGACTGTGGGCCTCAACCTTCCCTGACATGAAGTTCCCAGCACTCTGTGGTAAAGGATGATGTTGTTTTATTAGCACACAGCTGTGTCCTGTGGCTGTTGCTTAAAGAGGCCTAGCCCCATGAGAAATATTTCTTGTTTTCCATAAGGTTAGGCCTTGTCATCATCATGTGACCATTAACATGATCTTTTCATCTCTATCAAAACGGAAGATTCCCCCCAGTGCTGAGCAAGCTTTACAGAAGCTGAACTGTGCAGGTTTCTAGTTAAGACAGTTTGATCTTTAGCAAACAGGAGTTGTTGTCTAAGCAGATATTGATGGTGGTCCCTTGTTAAGGGAGATGAGCAGCTGTTACCCTTTCCAGAGCAGAGGAAGGGGCAAGCAGGCTCACAAAGCAGAAGTCAGTGTTAGCTCTGTTGTCTCAGATTAGAAGTAGTTTCTTATTCCACTGTAACCTCATAATTAATATTAAAGCTTGCTAGCTTTCCTTTCTCCTTTACTTCCCCCCTTTGGAGGTGATTGATTTCATATATGGCTCCAATTTTAGAATTCTGCTCCATCAGGAGCCAGGCATCTAGGGTTCATTTGCTGTGCTACTAGAAGTCAACACTTTTGTAATTTTATAGCTTGCATAAAAGGAGGTAATGAGGTACAGGAGAGATGGCTCAGTGGTTAAGAGCACTGACTGCTCTTCCAGAGGTCCTGAGTTCAATTCCCAGCAACCACATGGTGGCTCACAACCATCTGTAATGAGATCTGATGCCCTCTTCTGATGTGTCTGAAGACAGCAACAGTGTACTCATATACATTAAATAAATAAATAAATAAATAAATCTTTTTTAAAAAGGAGGTAATGAACTGGAGTTGGTAGCTTAGGGTGTAGGGTCCAAATAAAGGGTTCAAAATGATCAGGAGAAAAGGCCCTGCTAAAGATAGCCAACCTTCTCATTCCAGTAGCTATTTTAGGAGTCTCAGGATGCTTTTTAGTGCTTTTTCTCCTTTTGGCTGTTTGAACTGTTTAACTGTCGGATCTCTGACTATTCCTAATGTATTAGCGCATTAGAATATAGCAGCATTCTTTAAGTCTATGCAGGTCCTCCCTTTTCTGCTGCTATAGATTTAGGCCTCTTCTGGATGATGGCGTCCGAGTCCGAAAGGGAATCCACTTGGTCCTGTATTGTTCCTACTGCCTCACCAATCTGTTCCCTGTCTTTTTAGATAGATCATTGTGTTCTAAATATTCTATTCCCCTAACCCCTAGGTTCACTGCTAGGGAAATGAGAACAGAAGTGCTTTTAAGCCTTCCATGGGCTTCTGTCAATGGTAAAGTGGGAGGCTTGTAACCTTGGGCTGCATTACCTCATGGATTTGTATAAACCACAATACTAGGCCCCATCCTTTCAGGTACTGATGGGCCCGTGTTCTTTTTGTTTGTTTGTTTTTGTTTTGTTTTGTTTTTTGTTTTTTTTTTTTTGAGACAGGGTTTCTCTGTGTAGCCCTGGCTGTCCTGGAACTCACTCTGTAGACTAGGCTGGCCTCGAACTCAGAAATTCTCCTGCCTCTGCCTCCTGAGTGCTGGGTGTTTTTGTTTTTTAAAGATTTATTTTATTTATATGAGTACAGTGTAGCTGTCTTCAGACACACCAGAAGAGGGCATTGGATCTCATTACAGATGGTTGTGAGCCACCATGTGGTTGCTAGGATTTGAACTCAGGGCATTTGGAAGAGCAGTCAGTGCTCTTAACCACTGAGCCACCTCTCCAGCTTAGTCATATTATTTCTTACTTGGTGGAACGAATACTGTATACACCACAGAGGGTTGCCACATCCATAATTTCATTTGATTATGATGACAGCCATGGGCAGTCAGTACTGACTTAACCTTACCCTGAGGCCTCTTATTGGTCCGGGAGATATTTAGGATGGTTGGATTTGGCTTATAGGATGTCTGGTTGGGAGGCAAGTTGTTTAGGCAATCAGTGAACTTTGATGAACTAAAACAGCTCATTCCCCAGAGGGTATAAGTTCAGAAAAGAAGCAGCCATTGTCTGGACATGGTAGTACACAGGAGGCAGGGGCAGGTGGATCTCTTGAGTTCTATGCCAGCCTGGTCTTGATAGGATAAGGCTCTTGCCATTAAGCCTGACAACCTGAGGCTGACCCCAGGGTTCCACTTGGTGGGAGGAGACAGCCCATGCTCACAAACTGTTCTTTCAACTCTACACGTGCGCCCTGTCGTGTGTGTGCACGCACACACTCATATACACAGTAAATAAATGTAATAAAATATATTTTAAAAAATAATAAAGTAGCTACTCTCAGAAAGCTGCATACAAGATATAATAAATAGCAGCAAAAACTTAATAAAACTTAAGTGCATGCAATATATAATAAACAACAACAACAACAACCACTGTAGCTAGTAAAACAGCACTACTTTTAAAGTAGATGGTTAGAGAAGGGCTCCCTAAGGAGGCATCTTTCAAATTAATGCCTTGGTCTCAAGAAACAGCCAGTCACTGAGCATGCCAGGCAGAGGGAACTACTCATGCAGTGTGGAAGAGGTAATGTCTTCCTAATGGAACTGAAGGATGGTTCCTGTGGTTTGATGGAGTGCTAAGAAAGGGAAAGTGGCCACGCACGCTGGGGAATGCAGGGTCAGGCAAGCAGGTATGGGAAGGAGTTACAGGAAGTGGAAGAGCTCCAGGGAATCCCACTAACTCAGTGTTCAGCTGCATTTTCAGACTCTCGAGGAGATTGTTAAAGGGAAGTATTTAAGTGCACTTTATGGTGATCATAATGTCTCCTTAAGATAAACTCTGCTTTGTGTTTCCTTCCACAGCCAGGACAGTGGTGCACACAGGAACGTGACTCGAATGCCCCTCCCCACCCAGCTGTACAACTGGGCTGCACCAGAAGTGGTCTTGCAGAAGGCAGCCACGGTGAAGTCAGACATATACAGCTTTTCCGTGATCATACAAGAGATCTTAACAGGTGATCCAGGAGCACATTAAATGTTGATCAGCATTCTGATTTTTAGCTTAGAGATTTCCCCAGGAATTACTTAGTTTTATGAAAATTTATAACAACAAAAAAATCTTGAAGGATCTTCTTTTTGTTTGTCTGAGATGGAGTCTCGACTTCAAGGATATTTGTGCTTTATTAGACATAAGATAGTTTCCCAGAAATCTTTTTTAACTCTTAAGACTCAGAAAAACCCATAGATCTTCTTGCCTAGTGATAAAGCATTTAACAGAAGGAAAACACTCCTCCATGCTGGGGATTGAACCCAGGACTACAGCTCCATCACTTGAGTTGTACTCCAGCCTCCCAGAGCAAAGGGCTTCTGAACATTCAAAGTTCATTTGAATATTTATGTCAGTACTTAAGGTTCTTTGTGATGTCCCCCCTTGAAAAGCTTACAAAGGAGAGAAGGTTGGCACCTGGAGAGTAAACGTGAATCTGAACACTCACAGGTATTGCAGATGTATATGTGGTGTCTCTTGAAAGAATGAAGGCCTTTGAAACCTGCATGACTTTATGGAAAGCACTCATGTAACTGAAGACAAAAGGACTCCTTCAGGAGAGAGAGACAGGCATAGCCACATGCAACACACAGAGTAAAAGCACATTCAGGGTAGGGAATAGGCCTGAGTCAGCTGACTTTCTGAGGTTTGCCATCCCAGAGGCAAAACTACTCTTGCCATGATATGAATGAATTCATGATCTACTCAGCTTGATGCCCAGGCAGTCCCTTGTCCCCAAGTGTGCTAGGGATGCCTTGTGTACAGGATGTGACATTAATGTTTACTGTCTCTGGCAGGTATTTGCCTTGTATATAGGTAACTGGCTCTTTGCCCATAATTGGGCTACCAAGTGGTTTCTCTGTGGGAAGAAAGTAATGATTAAAGAGACCAAGTGACTTCACTAAAGCTACTTAATGTCAGGGCACTCTCACTACATCTTATCTCTGCCCATCTACTCTAGAGACCCTTTCTTACACAGGCACAGGGGACCAGAGGGCCTGTGGCAACTTAACAACCTCTGATTTAAATTGGTTTTCTTTTTTCTTGATGTCTCTACATGTTATCTGTATTTTAAATGCTTTATCAACATATTATATATAATAATTGGTTCATGATGTTTTTACACATGTATAAAATATATTTGTATCCTATTCACCCCTATTGCTCTCTGTTTTATTTTTAATTTTATTTTATGTGTGTGGGTGTATTGTGAGCATGCATGTTTGTGCACTGCTTGTGTGCCTGGAACCTGCAGAGTCCAGAAGAAGGCATTGGATCCCCTGGACTAAGGTTACATGTGATAGTGAGCTGCCATGTGGGTGTTGGGAATTGAACCTGGGTCCTCTGGAAGAACAGACCGTGCTCTCACTTATACTCTTCCTAACTAGTCCCCTTTCTACTTTTCATGTCTATCTGTCTCTCTCCTTCCCCCCTCCCCTCCCCTCCCACTCCCCATCTCTTCATGACCCAATGAGTTCCATTAGGTTTGCTTACAGGAACATGAGTAACAATGAGTAACAATGAGTTCCATTAGGTTTGCTTACAGGAACATGAGTAAGAGGCCAGTGCAGAAGCATAGGCAACTCACCAGTGTATACATCACTGAAGGAAATCTTGTTCCAATTTTCCATTTTATCTTAATGTTATTCCTACCTATTACTTTTTCCTTATAGACAGTATACCCTGGAATGGCTTGGATGGCTCACTTGTTAAAGAAACCATAGCCTTGGGAAATTATTTAGAAGCTGATGTCAGGCTTCCGGAACCTTACTATGATATTGTTAAGTCAGGAATCCATGCCAAGCAGAAGAACCGAACAATGAACCTTCAAGATATTCGTTATATTCTGAAGAATGACTTAAAGGCAAGCCCTAAAATTGTGAGAAGTTTGTTTCTGCTGTCTACCTCCTAGAGTTATAGACCAGGAAGCTAGAAACCCAAGTTTTTAAAACTTTTGAAATGGAGAACAGTGGTGCCTGTCTGTGGATGTGTGTCATGGAAGCCCAGGGGGTAGGGATGGGGGGTGGTGAAGTAGGATCTGGAGTTTAAGATCAGTCTGGACTGCATAGAGAGTTCAAAGCCAGTGTAGGGGTGCATACTATGACTGAGTCTCATAATTTTGAAAAGCCTCATTTATTACACTCTGTGTTGCTGAGAAAAGCCTGTTTAACTTAGTAAAGGCAGCAGAGAATTTAGGAGGTGCTGGGAAGGTTGTAGGGTATAGTCAAGAATGGCTGAATAAAGATAAACTAGCTAATTAGAACCAATAGCCAGTCTGCCTGACAGGAAGAAGGAGGTGTCTGATATACGTAGGTAATTTCTAAAAACACAAATAGCATTTGGATGACTTTGAATGTGTCCTTGGCAATGTTTTGTTACAGGAATTTATTGGAGCTCAGAAAACTCAGCCAACCGAGAGCCCCAGAGGGCAGAGCTATGAACCCCATCCTGATGTTAATATCTGCCTAGGTCTAACTTCAGAATATCAAAAGGACCCTCCAGACTTGGACATCAAGGAACTAAAGGAAATGGGTATGACGTGAACTCACAGATTAAGCTCTTCTTAGATAACTGTGGGATGATTTTGGTGTTTTGTTTTACATTTTAAAATGTCGTGTATGTGTGCTAGCACACTGTACCATGGTGCATGTATGGAGGTCAGAAGACAACGTGTGGGAGTCAGTTTTCTCCTTTGCCCATGTGGGACCTGGGACTCGGACTTGGATTGTCAGACTGGATCTCAAGCTCCTCCCCCACTGAGCCATCTCATTGGCTTTTCAAAGAAGGATTTTGTTTTATGGGTGGTTTTTGCTGCATGTATGTCTGTGCACCAGGGTTTATGCCTGATGTCCATAGAATCCAGAAGCCTTTTCCAGAGGTCATATCATCTGGAATTGGAATTATATATGGCTGTGAGCTACCATGTGGATGCTGGGTATTAAACTCAAAACCTCTGGTGAAGCAGACAGTACTCTTTAACTTCTGAGCCATCTCTCCAGTCCCATAAAAATAATGTAAAAAATTTTAATCTATCTGCTGACCAGCTGAGCACAGCAGTGTGTGCTTATAATCTTACTCTTTGAGAAGCTGAGACAGGAGTATCACTTGAGTCCTGAGGTTTGAGGCCAGTCTTAACAACACCGAGCCTTACTTCTTAAAGAAGCCCTCAAGCATGGCGCTTACTTGACATCACCCTGTTACAGCTGAAGAGGCTAAGGCTTAGGGAGGTTGTAACACTCAGGATTCCTGAGCTTATTTCAGAATTAGAACTTGGGCCTTAGTCTTAGCTAATTACTATTTACTTGGACTCTTCTCTGACTGGGCTGGAAGCTTCCAGAATGTCCTTTTCAAAGTTTTTATTGTTTGTGTCCTTCATCTTATTTCCTGAAAGTAGTACTCATATCAACCAGAAGCCATGTCTATGCAGTCATTTATCCCTCCGGAGATGCGGTAGCTTCTTGGGCTACATCTCCACTATTTTTTTTTCAGATGCTCACCAAAAGTGTCACCGTGACTGTTTTAGTCACAGTATTTAATGCACAAAGGAAGCCATGAGTATAGTCCTCGTGTTCTGCCATCTGAGTGTTCTGATAGTTAAACACATTTTAAATAGTATAAATGAAGCTTAGAACACTCTTGTTAGGATTAGACCACCACCGCCCCAAATGTCTATCTCATTCAGTGTTCATATGGGAACTTTCTCTTAGATTAGAAATGCTGTTCATCCTCATGGCCTTTAACCCCAGCACATGGAAGGCCAGAGGAGAGGCAAGCATATCTGTGAGTTCCAGGACTGCCAGGGTCAGGTAGAAAGCTCCTTCCTCAAACAACAACAGCAACATACACCTTTATCCTCTGCTCAATGTATCTACTGCTCCTCATAGGATCTCACTTCTCTAGGAAGGGAGTTAGGAAAAGAAAAGATGGTTTTTGCATATTTTTGTGCCTTTAAAAAATTGTTTTGTAGTGAGATGGGCTTTCACTATACGGTTCAGAGCAGCCTCAAAGCTGCTTAGTAGTCCAAGCTAGCATCTGAGTCTGAAACTCTTCTGTCTTAGACTCCCAGATGTTGCGATAAAAAGTGTGTAGGCCACATGACCCAGCTCATATTGTACACCTGGAACAATTGCCAGGGCGGCTTCCCTTCCATGGTCAGTTTAATGAGTTGGTATTATTATTCTTTCCAACAGGTAGTCAGCCCCATTCACCTACAGATCACTCCTTTCTCACTGTAAAACCAACACTAGCTCCTCAGACCCTAGATTCAAGTCTGTCAGCCCAGAAACCTGACAATGCAAATGTTCCTTCTCCTCCTGCTGCATGTCTGGCAGAAGAGGTCAGGAGCCCCACTGCAAGTCAGGACAGCCTCTGCAGCTTTGAAATCAATGAGATCTACTCAGGCTGCTTGACACTGGGAACTGACAAGGAGGAAGAGTGTCTGGGGACTGCTGCTTCACCTGAGGGGGATAGACCAAACCAGGGAGATGAGCTGCCATCCCTGGAAGAAGAGCTCGATAAGATGGAGAGAGAATTGCACTGTTTTTGTGAAGAGGACAAAAGCATTTCAGAAGTTGACACAGACCTTCTTTTTGAGGATGATGACTGGCAAAGTGATTCTCTTGGTTCACTCAACCTGCCCGAACCAACCAGAGAAGCCAAGGGCAAAACGAGCAGCTGGTCCAAGACTGATGAGTATGTCAGTAAGTGTGTGCTGAATCTGAAGATTTCACAGGTGATGATGCAGCAGAGCGCTGAGTGGCTGAGGAAGCTTGAGCAGGAGGTAGAGGAGCTCGAGTGGGCACAGAAGGAGCTGGACAGTCAGTGCAGCAGTTTGCGGGATGCTTCATTAAAGTTTGCAAATGCCAAGTTCCAGCCGGCTGTAGGCCCTCCATCTTTGGCCTATCTTCCTCCTGTTATGCAATTACCAGGGCTCAAGCAGCCTGAAAATGGTGGCACCTGGTTAACCCTAGCAAGGTCTCCAGGAAATGAGAGAGAGTTCCAAGAGGGACATTTTAGCAAAAAACCTGAGAAACTAAGTGCCTGTGGCTGGAAGCCTTTTACACAAGTGTCTGAAGAAAGCAGAGGGGACTGCTCAGAGCTAAACAATCAGGTATGTCACGTGGGCAGAAGGAGGTGCCTTAGTAGGATCCTAGAACCAGCATTTCCTGCAACCTGCATGCAGTGCCTATAAATAAATGCAGACATCTCTTAGCAAGGTCCTCTTGGTTTAGGAGATATGGCTGCTATGATGGAATTCTAAGATAGCTATTCTCTCTAAACCATTCCAAACCAAGGACAAAGACTCTGACCGCCTCTGTAGATCCAAACATATTAGGTTCCGCTGTGTAAAGTTTCTGTTTTAAAGATCAGTTAAGTGCTAGGCAATTTGACATAGTTCAAAGTGTATAAGGTATTTTGGACAGGTATTAATCTGTATTTAGTGGCTGGAGATACTGTTCAGTATTTAAGAGCACTTGATACTTTTGTAAAGGACCTGGGTTCATTTCTTAGCACCCATATGAGCCAGCTTATAACCACCCCTAACTTCAGTTCCAGGGGATCCAGTGCCCTCCTCTGTACATACATACACAGGCCCCCACACTTGAAAAATTCTCTACTTTATATTCTTCACTGAGGTATTTAAGAGATACTTAGGTGGAACTGGGAAGATGGCTCAGCAGGTAAACTGCGGGCCAGACAGGTATGAAAATTTGAGTTTGGTCTCCAGCACTCATTAAAAAAAAAAAAAAAAGAAAAAATGAGTTCTATAAGTCTGTGGCAGTAGTCCTAATGCTGGGGGAGGGAGACTGGAATATCCCTGGAGCTTGCTGGCCAACTACTGCAGCTGAATAAATGAGTTTCAGGTTGAGACAAGTGGCACACCTTGTCTCAAAAATAAGGTGGGCAGGCCTAGAGAGATGGCTTTGTGACTAAGACTGTGCTTCCTGAGGACCAGGGCTCAGTTCCCAGCACCCACAGAGCTGCTCACAACTCAGTAACTCAAGACCCAAGGGCTCAGACACAGCATCCTGAACTGTATGGGCATCAGGCACACAACTGGTACACAAACATACATGTAATGAGAACAGCTGGACACAGCTTTTTGTTTGTTTGTTTTTTTTTTTTGTTTTTTTTTTTTTTTGAGACAGGGTTTCTCTGTATACCGTGGCTGTCCTGGAACTTACTTTGTAGACCAGGCTGGCCTCAAACTCAGAAATCCACCTGCCTCTGCCTCCTGAGTGCTGGGATTAAAGTAGCGTGCGCCACACACCCGGCGCTTTTATTATTTTTTAGTTCTGCTATTTTCAAAGTATTGTAACTTCTAATATATTTTATTTTCACAGCATCCCACTGGTAGATATGACTTTCTCTTTATGGATGATGAAATTGAACTAGAGGACTTCTGTATTATTTTCTTCGAGACTTAGACTATAATCCAAGGTCCAGAGGTCTTGCCATGAAAATCTCTGCCTTTATGTTGGAATAGGAAGGAAACGTTTAGCAAAGTGTTTAGGTTTCTTATTTCTTCTTATGTTTTTTAAGGGACGGATTCATTATGTATGCTAGGTTGGCTCTGAGCTCACTGTGTTGTTCTGTAGCCCAGGCTGGCCTCAGGCACACCGCTGTCTTTCTGCCTCAGC
Source organism: Mus musculus (assembly GCF_000001635.26). NCBI lineage: Eukaryota > Metazoa > Chordata > Mammalia > Rodentia > Muridae > Mus > Mus musculus. The sequence goes on from NT_187003.1 coordinate 641,930, forward strand.
CTCTCTAGTGCTGGAATTAGGGATGTGCACCACAACATGCAAGCTGCTGGTTTCTGTTCTGTCTGTCTGTCTGGGCTGAGTACTTAGACTCCACATTTTTGAGTAAAAACCTTCAGGTAACAGGTAGTTTATTAGGTATGAAGAATGCAAAGGAAATTAATGATAGTTGGTCTTGTTATTTCTACACACTTAGCAATAACTATTTTGAAAATTGAGCATGAGAGTGAAAACAGAATAACCCTCAGCTAAAGCACTGAAACATGCTTGTTTTAAAGCTGCCGACTCTTCGTGGTCCTGGGAAGCAGAGCACAGGTGAGCAGTTACCATCCACTCAAGAAGCAAGGGAGAGTTTGGAAAAAAATACAAACCAAAATAGTAGGAGGTGAGTTCACAATTATTGTTCTTTGTGTCATATGCCTTAATAGTCTCATGTGGTTAGAACACTTACTGATCATCTGATTAATGACATCGATTCTGAATAATGAATAAAAACAACACAGAAACCGATTCTAATGGAAACCTGCAGGAGACATCACAAGCCAAATGGATGACAGCTTAGATAGAATTTATCAATATTAGTGATAAAGCATTTTACCTTTCCAGAATGCTCTAGATAATTTAAAATTTTATTACCATTATATTATTTTAAATTTATGTGTTAATTAATTAATGTATGTGTGCTCTGTCTGCAAGCTCACCTGCATTCCAGAAGAGGACATCAAGCCGGGCAGTGGTGGCGCACGCCTTTAATCCCAGCACTTGGGAGACAGAGGCAGGCAGATTTCTAAATTCAAGGCCAGCCTGGTCTACAGAGTGAGTTCCAGGACAGCCAAGGCTACACAGAGAAACCCTGTCTTGAAAAAAACAAAAAACAAAAAAACCAAAAACACCAAAAAACAGAAGAGGACGACATCAGATCCCTTTATATATAGTCATGAGTCACCATGTAGTTGCTGGGAATTGAACTCAGGACCTCCTGAAGAACAGCCTGTGTTCTTAACTGCTGAGCCATCTCACCAGCCTTGTTATTATTTTAGAGATTGGTTTTACTATGTAGCCCTGGCTGGCCTGAGGCTCACTTTGTAGACCAGACTAGCATCAGACTCCTGCCTCTGTCTCCCAAGTGCTAGGATTAAAGGTGTGTGCCACAATGCTGGACTACATTTATTATATTTTTTTAAATATTCATTTTTATGAGTATGGATGTTTTGCCTGCATGGATGTGTGTCTGTATACCATATATGTGCATACCCATGGGATCCCTAGAACTCTAGTTAAAGATGGTCTTTTAGCCACTATGTTGTTTCTGAGAACTGAACCTAGGTGCTCTGCAAGTATTCTTAACCACTGAGCTATCTCTTGCTCTTTTGCATTTCAGTGTGTGTGCCACCACACTCCCTCCCAAAGAAATAAAAATGTGGCATATGCATATGATCCTAGCATTTTGGAGGGAGATACAGTTTAAGGTCAGCATCGTCTATATAGTGAGTTCCAGGCCAGGCATGCTACAGAGATGCTCTGTCTCAAAACAAACAAACAAACAAAAACAAAAAACAAAAAAGAGGGCTGGAGAGATGGCTCAATGGCTGCTCTCACGCAGTTCAGTTCCCAGCAGCAACCATATGGCAGCTCAGAACCATATGTAACCAGTTCCAAAGGATCCAATGCCCTCTTCTACCTTCCACAGGCCCTGGGCACAGATAAATGTGCTGGCGAATCATGCAGAAGGAAGTTATAATGACTCATGCCTATAATCTCAGCACTAGGAGGTAGAGGCTGACCGGGGCTACATAGATTTCTTTAAAAAACTGCATAAATACATAAATTTCACTTCACAGGCTATGCTATTTTTTTTAAAACTTCTGTAAATCTATTCTGAAATTTTGAAATTTTTCTCATTGTTGAGCTTTATGTTGTTTTTTTTTCTTTTTTTTTTTTTTTAATTCTGTTGAAAGCAAGGTCATTGTGACTTTAAAAAGTTCAGTCTAGGCATGATGGTACCTGCCTTTGATCCCAGCACTTGGGAGACAGAGGCAGGTGAAATTCTGAGTTTGAAGACAGCCTGGACTACAGAGTGAGTTCCAAGATAGCCAGGGCTACACAGAAAAACCCTGTCTCAAAAAACAACAGAAAAAAATTTTTAAAAAAAGATCCAGTTTTTTTTTCTATATTTTTGGTTAAGTATTCAGGATAGTTTCCCAGGAGCAGAATTCTTTACAGGCTTTGAACATTTTACAGATCTTTCATAGTTGTTGCCAAAAAGCTCTTGGAAGCATCTGGTCAGATCTGATCTCTCATTTCTGGTCCAGCTGGGTGGTAGTGCATTCTGAGCAACAAGGATTTCATAGCTGGGCCACGGATCACAAACTTTTGAAGAGTTGTTGTTGTTATTATTATTATTTATTGTTTCTAGTATTGTTGCTAGTATTTGAAACAGGGGTTCACTTTATAGTCCTGCCTGGCCTGGAACTCACCAAGATCTGCCAACTCTGCCTGCAGAAGACTGAGATTAAAGGCATGTACCCCATGCCCATCCCTGAAGGACTACTTTAATACATGACAAAATGGGTAAAATCATGGGGTATTTAGAGGAAGAGAGACTGCTCTGATTTGCAGGTGAAGAAGCTTGGTTCAGAGAGACTGACATTCACTAACACAAGACAGATGTCCTACTAAGCAAGCAGGATCCTGAAACCAGAAAAACTTTGTTCTTCAGGGTACTTGTTGTGCCTTAAGATCCTTGCATCCGGTGTCAGTTTGGTGCCAGAGAATTTTGATAGAAAGGCCCAAGCAGAACCTTTAATGTGTGTGATTTGTCTTATTGGGGGCAGGGTAGACTTGGCAACAGCCAAGAACAGACACTGTCAGTTTCTTCTACTTCTGAAGATCTCCCAGGAACACTGTTAGAAGTTGGATATTAACAACAACATTATAGAGAGATTTTTACTCACCCTTTTTATTTCTCAGCCAGGAAAGGTGTAGGGAATCAGGGATCCAAGTGAAGAGTTACTCAGCTAACTCGTGCACCCTTATCTGACTCAGGACACTCATGAAGACCTGAGTCATCCAGTCCTCAAAGGGCTGGCAGGTGGAGGGCCTTAGTCTGGTGATGTGGTGCTCTCTGGTGGTAAGTCTGAGTCAGTGCGTCAACTAGGAGTAGGGAAGGAGGGCTATGGGTTTTGAATTCTGTTAGGAACATGAACAAATAGATGTTATTTGTATCTATGTCACTTCTACCCTGAATGATACAACTTTGGATCAGTATGGCGTCTGTGTCTTCTGAAATCTATGCTACTAAGTCAAGAAATAATGAGGATAATGGAGAGGCACACTTGAAATGGAGATGTAAGTATGAAGTCATGGGTTTATTATTTAAGGTAATATTTATTTATTGTTTTTTTTTTTTTGAGACAGGATCTCACTATGTTGCTCAGCTGGCCTTAGCCTCATGATCCCTGAGTATTATGGGTATAGGCATGCAGGCTCAGCTGATGAGTGAAAACTCTAATTCTTGATTATCATCAGTTTTGTTTGTTTTATGGTTCTGGGTGTGAACCTAGGGCGTGCCTTTTAAATCTAGCACAGGCTTCACTGACTAGGATCATAACACTGTTTCATACACACGAACCCTTTTCTTCTACAAGACTGTTGGATAATGAAAGCACAGCTCTTCTGATTAGACTGTAGAAGAAAAGTGCTTTCCTATTTTTAAAATTGTAGGAAAAGTTTCTATCATCTGTATAGATATATATTGTATAGCATGTAGTAAAACAGTGCACAGTGTATTTAACCCATAAACGTTATTAAAATGGAGAATATGCAGTGTTTCTCTCACATACTCTGTAATACTCTTCTGTAACAGCTTCCTAGGTGTGTAGTCGCTCCCAAAGATTTGGGCTCAGTGTGGTCTAGAAAGGTCAGGCAAATGGTGAGTTCTATAACCTGGGAATTTCAGTTAGGATTTTCCTCATTGAGTCAGCAGAGGATCCACCTGTAAGTTCTCTACTGCTTGCAACTGGAATTCAGCAGCATGGGATATTAATTGGGGGAATTTCCTGTAGTCGGTCGTAGCTCTTTGTCATCCCCTCCCCTTAAAGGCAAGCGGGCAAGATAAGGACAATGAAAGTGTACTCCAGCAGTTATTGTTAGGAGATGGCTGCAATAGTATTCTATCTTTTAAGGTTAAAATTTCTTGTCTCTAGTGTTTGCAGTGATGTTTTAAATGCTACTTTCTCTTGTGCCCAGTGGCAGTAAAAGAAATGGCAGAGAAAGCAGTTTCCGGACAGCTCTTATTACCTCCTTGGAATCCTCAGAGTAGTGCGCCTTTTGAGAGTAAGGTTGAAAATGAGAGCACTCCTTTGCCACGGCCCCCAATTAGAGGTCCTGAGAGCACAGAATGGCAGCACATTTTAGAATACCAGAGGGAAAATGATGAGCCCAAAGGAAATACGAAGTTTGGCAAAATGGACAACAGTGACTGTGACAAGAACAAGCACAGCAGATGGACAGGCCTCCAGCGCTTCACTGGTAAGTTCATTGGAGGAGCTGGTTGGGTGATCTAATTTGCCAGCTCTCAAAATGTGTGCACTTCTAGCGTAGTCCCTTTGCTTGGTCCTGTCTCCTTTGCTGAGAACCCTGTGTTCAAAGGTGAAGAAATTAATTTCCCTATAACTGAAACAAGATCCCTTTGTCCAAAGGAAGTAAAATAATCTCCAAGTGCTGACCCTGGCCCCAGGTCGAGCCTAGTAAGGAATCAAACCTTTCTTACCTGAGGGCAAACGTGGGCCATTATTCCCTAGTGAATGTTTCTTTGTTTTTTAGACAGCCCCTTTCAGTGTAGGCCAGGCTAACCTTCGTGTTGGTAATGCAGGTTATGCTATCATATCCAGCCTGCTTTTTTTCTTTGCATTGCATTTTGAACTTGAAATAAACCTATTGAGTCCATGTGGCATTTACTGTCATTATAATTGGTTCACAGTCAAATCATCAGATAATTTTTCAGATACTGAAGTCAAAGAAAGAGACATCTAAAGTTGACACTTAGATTTTCAGAAAATCAATTGGCATCTTCTCTCTACCTTGTGAGAGAGGCAGACAGAGACACAGAGAATATGAATCAGTGTGTGTAAACCCTACTTTTGGAAGCATGAAGCTTGAGTTCAGATTCCCAGCATTGAAGTAAAATTTAATCGTGACTGCCAACATCTGTAACCCTAGCCCTGGAAACCCCAGGTAGATCCCTAGAGCACACTGGACACACAACTCATGCAAATCTGTGAATTCAAGGTCTACTGAGAGACTGTCTCAAAAGATAATGTGGGGAGGGATAGAGGAAAATGCACAGCATCTGTCTCTGACCTTCACATGCACACATGTGTACCTTCATATACATGTGCAGTCACACACACACACGCACACACACACACACACACACACATAGAAAAGAAAAACCATACAGAGTAGCATATACACTTATATTCTTAACACTTGGGAGATGGAGGCAGGAGGCTCAGAAGTTCAGGTTATCCTCAGCTGCATGGCAGGTTCCAGGTTATCCTGGGTTACATGAAATCCTGACCCAGAAAACCAAACCAACCAAAGAACAGTAATGATACAGTAAAATCAATTGCTTGGTTTTTTTTGTTTGTTTGTTTTATTTTGTTTTGTTTTGTTTTGGTATTTAGAATCTATTCAAGAATCTTGGTTTACTGGGAAGTGGTGGTACATGCCTTTTTCACAGCACTTGAGAGGTAGAGGCAGGCAGATTTCTGAGTTAGAGGCCAGCCTGGTCTACAGACAGCCTGGGCTATACAGAGAAACCCTGTCTCAAACAAACAAGCAAGCAAACAAGCAAAAGAAAAAAACACAAAGAAGCCCCACAAAGCAACAACAAAAAGAATTTCTGTTGAATGGGTGGTCAAAATGGTTGGATGATCCAGGGCTATGTTTTGGGACCAGGCTAAATTCACAGTGTCTATATCTATATAACTTAGAGAATTTAGCTACTCTTTATATCTCTAGTCTAATATTCCTTCTGCCTTTTCCTGCTCCATGAGTGCCACTGAATGATCATATGATGTCTGATTGTGTCATGATCACTAGGTATTAGATACCCATTCTTCAGAAACCACGAGCAGCCAGAGCAGAATGAAGCCTCTCAAGCAAGCTGTGACACGTCTGTGGGCACTGAGAAGTTCTACAGCGTAAGTGGTACAGCCTGGCAGAACCAAGGTGCACACAGGGATCTGATGAATTCACCTGAGTTGTTGTATATTATAACACCAAAATGTTAGCTATACAAATTAGATATATTAATTATACAGGGCTATAGTGGCTTAAATAATATAGATAGCATTCAAGCCTAGCCTAGACCCTGTCTCACCCCACCCCATGTCCTCAAACCAAAAACCTAAAGAGGTGGGGGATAGAGAGAACTGTTGAGAATGATACACTATAGTAATATACTAGGTCTGTTTTTAATGTCATCGTGCTTGTGGTGATGCATGTGTGTGAGCCATGGCTCAGGTGCAGAGGCCAGGGGATAACATTTTGGAGTCTGTTTTTTACTTTCACTTTTGTGTGGGCTCTAGAGATCAAACTCACTTTAGCAGGCTTATGTGGCACATACCTTTACTGCTGAGCTGAGCCATTTCGGTGGCCCAATAATGAAGTCTTTTGAAGAACATGGTACAGAGTCACATTTACTTAGAAACACGAACAACAAAAGCATTTACTCTTTGTACCATCTGAGGCCTGGAAAGATGGGCTCTACATTGAACACATTGACTTCCCTGGAGCAGCTCTAGTCAGGGAACGGGGGTGGTCAAGATTTTCTGAGGAATTTTGTTGTGAAAAGAGAGGCAAAAGGTAACAGCTCTTAAGTGTGTAGGGAATTTCTGAAGGGTATAGCAAAAGTAATGTCCAAGGAAATTAGTTGCAGTGTCTTACCGAATTTCTGTCTGAATTGGAAAAAAATGAGTGTTCTGGCCAGATAGTGATCAGGACCCAAATATAGCACGTGCATAAAGAATTGATTACTTCTTATATATTTTACTCTTGAGATTTCACTGTCGTTTTAAAAACCGGACTCCCTCACTTGTCTTTAATCTGTGGTGTCTTAAGAACTCTCAAGTTCTGCACAGCTACAATATCCTCATGTCTAAGACAGTGCGAGCACATGGAGTGTACCATGCTCCTGAGGGGCCCAGTGTTTCAGGTTGCTCTCAGCTTTAACTGCCCAGGGCTACTCTTCTCAGACTTCAGAGCGGAAAGGTTATTAATCCCTTCCCTTTAGCAAAGGAAATGTTGAAATTGTACTAACTTCCCTATTCTGTCTCTTCACCAGGAAGGTACGTGTTCAGAAAGACAAGGAGAGCCAGCTTAGGGCAACATTAGGCTCCTGGTAGTTTTGGATAAGCCCATTATTAACGTTGCATCCAGCTGTAAAAGGATTTGTTTGCAGTGAATAGCAATTTAAGCATTATTTCCCTCATTGTTAGTTAGGTCAGTCTGTACAATTCATCAGAGTCTTCTGAGGTCGTAAGAGATCAATTTAAACTTCAGACCACGAGTATATCTTTCAGTTATTATGAATGTTTTACCTTTGTCTTAGTCATTATGAAGAGACATGATAACCACAGCAAGTCTTATAAAAGAAAGCATATAATTGGGGGCTGGCTTACCATTTCAGAGGCTTAGTCCATTATCATCATGGCAGAGAGCATGGTGGCATATGAGGTGCTGAAGCAGGTTATCTGAGAGCTACATCCTGATCCACAGGCTCAGCAGCAGACAGAGATACTGGGCTTGGCTGTGGACTATTGAAACCTCAAAGTCCACCCTCAGGGACACACTTCTGTTTTCACCAAGACCACAACTCCTAATCCTTTCAAATAGTTCCCAAGGGGACTAACAAGAGGTCAAATATATGAACCTATGTGGCCCATTCTTATTTAAACCACCTCAGCCTGCATGTGTGAATGTACAAGACATTTTGTGCCTGGTGACTGAGGAGGCCAGAAGAGGGTGTTGGAGCCCTTGGTGCTAGTTACGGCCAGTTGTGAGCACCATGTGCTCACATGTAGGTGCTGAGAATTAAACCCAGGACCTCTGGAAGAGAAGTAAGTAACTGCTGAACCACCTCTCCAGCTGCCAAGCCATGAGGATTTTTATTCATCATCTGTGAAACAAAAACAAGTACACTTAGCTCTTTGTGTAACGTTCACATCTACATTGTGATGGTTCGTGCTGACTGCTAACTGGAAAGAGTCTAGGATCACCTAGGATACGGATCTCCAGGCTTACTTGTTGAGGAGTTGTTTAGACAGGGTTAGCCCCTGTGCATGTCCTGTGGGGGATTATCTCTAGGTTAGTTGAGGTGGGAAGACCCATCCTAAAGGACTGTCTTTCCCTAGGCTGGGGTCCTAGACTACAGGAAAAGAGAAAACTAGCTGAGCACAAACAAATAGCCTTTGTTCTCTGCCTCTTGTCTACAGAAGGAACATGACTGGCTGCCAGAGCCTCCCTGTCACAGTGTTGTTCAGGGCATTTTATCACAGGAACAGGAAGAGTAACTAAGACACACTGAAGTACACATGCAGATTTCTTTATTGCCTTCACATACACAAGGATAAATGTGTCACAGTATGCCAGAGGACAACTTCCAGGCACTTTCCACAGTGGGTCCCAGGGGATCAAACAAGTCATTAGGCCTGCATTATTCAGTGAGCCCCTTTGTTCATTTAAAATATTTTTTAGTAAAAAAAAAAAAACAAGGCTTACAAGTAGAGGTTTTCAATATACCAGTATTTTTATGAATGGTTTTTTTAAATTTGAAAAATAGGGTATTTGGGCTGGGGATGTAGCTCAGTTGGCAGAAGGCTTGCCTGACATGCAAACAGCCCTTTGGTTTCCAGCACCACACAAACCAGGCGTAGTGGTGCAGGCCTGTAGTCCTAGCACTGTGAGGTAGAGGTGAGAGGATCTGAAGTGCACCATCATCCTGAGGTAATAGTAAGTTCACAATTAGCCTGAGGTACATAATATGTTGTCTCAGAAGAGGAAAGAAAGAAAATAAGATTTTTGACAATGAAAAGTCATGTAGTTTCTCTGAATTTCTCTCAGGAACTTCATATCTTTTTGTACTTTTTTTTCAAAATGCTTTTAATCATGCTTCCTGGTTCCTATATCCTTTCTGAGGAAAGGACTCCCTTCCTTTGACATGTAGATGTGTAAGGGGTGAAGTTCAGTCAGCCAGCGTTAGTGGCAGGAGAGGGTTAGAAGCAAAGGTTCAAGGACAAACATGAGAAACAAAGTCTGTGAGGACTTGCCTGAGTCTATTTGTATGTGATGTTTTATCATGAGATGAAAGACACTGGACTCATAGTTACTTATCTGTTTACCTCTCTAAAACTTTTAAGGAATCGTGTGTGTGTGTGTGTGTGTGTGTGTGTGTGTGTGGTGTGTATGTGTGTTTGCACGTGCATACGAGCATGTGGAAACCAGAGACTAATCTTCTCTTCAACGAAAGAGTCTCTTACGGAGATCTGAGGAAAGCCATCTAACCTGTTTGTACTTCTCTAACACTGGTTTTATATACTTTATATCCTAGAGGTGTTTTTGTTTTTGTTTTCTATTTTTTGCTTTTCTTGAGACAGGGTCTCTCATAGCTCAGGGCAGACTCAAGTTTGCTGTGTAGATAAGGCTGACCTTGATCTTCTGATGTTTCTGTCTGTACCTCCTAAGTACTGGGACTACAGGCATGTACCACTGTGGCTGGACTTACATAGTGATGGGGCTCTGACTGTAGCTAAATGAATTCTAGGCAACCTCTCTACCAACTAAATCCCATCCTTAGTCCCCATCCCATTTTTCATGTATATTCTGCTGATCAAGCTGAGGTCCTCTTACAGGTGCAGCAAGCATTACCTGAGTTATCTCCTCTACCTAGGGAGGAGTTTCCTGTTCTTATTATCATAAAAAGTAGGAGAAGAAAAGGGAGGATTCTAGCATTTGACTGACTAAAAGAATCCCAAGGTACATGAAAAGTATAATTTGCATTTGTCTCTGTTTTCTGGAAACTCAGAACAATGCTCTATTATTAACTTCTTTTGAGTATTCTTAACCACATGCAGACTGAAACATTAAGAAGTCTTTAATAAAAAAGAGAAAATATTGACATAGGTTTGATAATATGTCCGTAGTCTCAGCATTTGGGAAGCTGAGGATGCAGAATAATAAATTCTAGGCTAGCCTGGACTACATAGAGAGATTGTGTCTCAGAAAAATCCAAACAACTTTATATAGATAGATGTACACATACATACAAAAAAAGTGCTAAATTTAGCTGGGCAGTGGTGGTGCACAACTTTAATCCCCGCACTCAAGAGGTAGAGGGAGGCAGATCTTTGAGTTCAAGGCCAGCTTGGTCTACAAAGCAAGTTCCAGGACAGCCAGTGCTACACAGAGAAACCCTAAATTGAAATACAAAATGAGGCTGGACCTAGCCCCTGCAAATAATGTAGCAGATGGGCAGCTTGGTGTTCATGCAGGTCCCCCAACAACAACAGCAGGAATCCTGCACCCCAAATGGACCACCTTGTCTGGCCACAGTGGGAGAGACGCACCTAGGCCCACAATGGTGACCTGATGTGCATGTCAGGGCGAGGAGCAGACACATGACATCCAGAGAGGGGCTTCCCTTCTCTAAAGAGAAGAAGAAAGTTGAATAAGGGGAGGACTTGTGTGAGAGAGGGGGTACCGAGGAGAGGAAGGGCTGTTATTGGGTTGTAAAGAAAATAAGTAAATTAATTTAAAAAACAAAAACAAAAAAGTGCAAAGTTTAGCTTATAAATTATTGCAAGCCAGAAACATAGCCAGGTCAAGAAACTGAACATCACGCGTCCCCAAGGACTCCCTTGTCCTCCCTTTCAGTCATTGCCTTTCCCTCAAAGAAGTCATTGCTCTCGTTTCTCACTTTATTGAGGTATTTCTTTTGGGCTATTTTCAGCCTCCTTTGCTTCTAGAGGTAGAGCTCCAATAACCATGGCATCTTTGTTAGGGTGTTGCACAAGGGGTAATACTGGAAGAAGTGAGGTCACAGTGGAGGTGGAGGGAGGGCACATCAAAATAGTGTCTGGCCCCAAGCACGCACACACATGCTCTTCACATCATGAAACCTGATCACACTCACTTCCCCGTCCTTCCAGGTCTACTTCCTCCTTTTGACTCCCTCCTTCCCCAAAAAAGAAGAAGAAGAAGAAAAAAAAAAAGCCCAGTTTCTGTTGCCCATATTCTCACTGAGGCATGCTCAAAATTCTCCCAGTGAAGGCCCTGTTTTTGATGCCCAGCACCTGAACAACGAAACAAAAATATAGAGAAATTCTCTTTTAACTTTTTGAAAATGTGTTTGCCTTTGCCTTCAGAAGCTATTTTTTTGCTTTTCTTTTATAGACCTCAAGTCCCATAGGAGACGACTTTGAAAGATTCCAAGATTCTTTTGCCCAACGTCAAGGCTATGGTAAGCGCCACAGCAGATCTCGTTGGGAATCTGTTCCCTTCGTGTTCTGTTGGATTACAGGTGTTAACAGCTGGAGCAGAGGTCGGGTGAGGGTGGGGCTCCTTAGAAATAACCTTGTTCAGGATTTTCATTTTGCAGATGAGAAAACCAAACAAGGCTCGCTGACCTCACCTCATTAGAGTGAGTCCTTAATGGGGCTGGAACGATGACTCTGCAGTTAAGAGCACTGGCTGCTCATTCTTAACACCCATAAGGCAGTTTACAACTGTCTGCATCTCCGTTCCTGGGGAATATGATGCCCTCTTCTGGCCTCTACAGGCCCTGCATGCACTTGGTGCACAGACAAAACACACTCATACACATAAAAAAAGATTAAAAATAGGATGAAATGAACCCTCCCCTCCTTAACAGTCTCCTGGTAGCCACACACTGTGTCTTACACCCCCTGGGTATTTCTGTGGTACATTTTGTAAGCAGTGCACACTTACCAAATTGGAGGTCCCTTGACAGATGTACAGCAGGAAGAGCGTTATCATTCCTGATCAACCTGAGGGATAGAGGAAAATGCACAGCATCTGTCTCTGACCTTCACATGCACACATGTGTACCTTCATATACGTGTGCAGTCACATGCGCGCGTGCGCACATACACACACACACACAAATAGAGAAGAAAAACCATACAGAGTAGCATACACACTTATATTCATACACCACAGAGCTGATGATCATCATCATTATTATTATTGCTGTTGTTATTATTATTATTGAAAGGTTTATTTATTTAATGTATATGAGTACACTGTAGCTGTCTTCAGACACACCAGAAGAGCCACCATGTGGTCGCTGGGAACTGAACTCAGGACCTCTGGAAAAGCAGTCAGTGCTCTTAACCACTGAGCCATCTCTCCAGCTCCCAAAGCTGATTTTGATAGCACAAAAATGACAACTTAATTTCTTGTGTTTCTTTACCCTAGAAGCCAGAATGTCACCATCATTTTCCTTTGCTTAGTGCCATTTTCTTCCTTTTAAGATTTATACTTCTAAAATTGGTGTAAAAATAAGATTTTGTTGTGACATTTTCATACCACACACATACCCTGCTTTTGTGTAGTCAGTCCCTTGTCACTCTCTCTTGTTCTCCCTGTGCATTCTCAGTTGTCCCCTTTTTCTATATAGTCCCCTTCTATTTTCATAACACATACAGTTTTTAAAAAATTTAGATTCTGTATATTAGATATACTGTAAGTATGTCTTTGTGAGTCTAACGTATTTTGCTTATATTATGATCTCCAATTCTATTTCCTACAAAAAACAATTCCATTCTTTACATCTAAAATAAATCTTCATTATATATACACAACATATTTTCTTTATCTGTTCATCTGTTAATAGCTATCTAGGCTGATTCCATGTTTTGGCAATTATCAGCTTGCTTAGTAGCTTAAAAAGCCAATAAATAACAGCCAGTTTTGCAGATTTAACTTAATACCCCCCAGGGAATCTGTGGTTCATTTGTCCTTTCTTTCTCTTTGAAAACAGATTTGGGGTTTTATTAAAGTTATTTCAATACAGGCTTAAGCATGAGAGACTCAAAAGATAAGACATTCTTAAGAATCATGGGTGTAGGGCTGGAGAGATGTCTCAGTGGTTAAGAGCACTGACTGTTCTTCCAGAGGTCCTGAGTTCAATTCCCATCAGCCACATGGTGGTTCACGGTGGGGACAGATGCCCTCTTCTGGTATGTCTGAAGACTGCTACAGTGTACTCGTATACATTAAATAAATAAACAATTCTTAAAAAGAAATGAATTGCTGAGTGTGGTGGCACACGCCTTTAATCCCAGCACTTGGGAGGCGGCAGAAGCAGGCGAATTTCTGAGTTCGAGGCCAGCCTGGTCTGCAGAGTGAGTTTCAGGACAGCCAGGGCTACACAGAGAAACCCTGTCTCAGAAAAAAACAAAAAAACAAACAAAAATAAAGAAATGAATCATGGGTGTAGACTTGTCTAAGAGAGTCGCCTCTTTTTTTGTTAACTTTCAGTTTTTTGTTTGTTTGTATGTATGTATGTATGTATGTATGTATGTATGTATGTATGAGCATGAGGGGTACACATGTGGATATCAGAAGACATCTTGAGAAAGTCAATTCTCTACTTCCACCACATTGGTCCTGGGATCCTAATTAAGGTTATCAGGCATGGCAGCAAGGGTCTTTACCTGCTGAGCCATTTTCCCTACAACCCCTCCTCTCTTTAAATTTTTTTCCCTCTCTTAATGACAAAGTTTCACTATTTGGTTCCCCACATTGACTTTCAACTCATGATCTTTGTGCATCAGCCTTTTGAGTACTGGAATTGCAGGCCTTTGCCACTGTGTCCTGCTAGCAGCCCTTGATTCTTAAGTTATTTATAAGGAACTTTCCATTACATAAGAAGGCAACATTGGACCAGCAGGCAGGGAAGTGAATGTTAGCTGTGCTAGAGATGCTTGTAAACGCCGTATGATTTGCCCTCCTGGCGCATGCATCGTGTATTTTTAGACCAGAGTTAAAAGCTGGAGCTGAGGCTGGATGGAGACGCAGCTCAGGTGATGAAGTGCTTGCCCTGCGAGCACAAGAGCCTGAGTTTGGTTCCCAGAGCCCATGTGAAAAAGCCTGGCATGGTGGCCATGACACATGTACTCTCATCACCAGGGAAATGGATACAGATGGAGCCTGGGGCTTCCTGGCCTGCCAGCCTATCCCCTTTGCAAACTCCAACCCAGCGAGTGACCCTGACTCAAAAAAAAAAAGGTGTTGCTCCTGAGAAACAGCAGTTGAAGTTGACCTCTGGCCTCCACATGCCTGTGCACTGTGTGCACACACATGAACACATATCAGATGTAAGTGATAATACACAAGTAATACCCAAGGAGCAAGACCCTGCCTCAAAATAAAGAGGCACATGGGACAGCATCTGCCTGGCATGGGTAAGTCCCTGGGTTCAGTCCTCGTACTGCAAAAGCCGCAGGCTTTTAGATGAAATGGCGCTCTCAGGACTCGGGATATGTATACTAAAAGACCCCAGAGTCTAGACACACCACCTTTTCCTGCAGTCTTTACTCATGATCACTTCCTCTGGGTCTGGTCCATAAACATGGCCTCTTTGATTTGGAGGAGTCTTTTGTTAGATAAAGGCATGGTAGGGACAGATAGAGCAGAAAATGAGGGCCAGTTCTAAACAAACATCTAAAGTGTATGGAAAACCCAAAGGCTTCTAGTTTGTTCTGTTCTTACAGCCTTTCTCTACTCCTCCTCCCACTTAGGACTCTGATATATAACCAACCCCTTCCTATTGTGGCAGAAGTGCAATGGGATCCCTGTTGGTTCTCAGCCTGTTCTGCCGCTGACTTTCTTCTGCATAGCCTTGGCCTATAGTTCATGGTAAAAACAGTAATAAATTGTGGTTGTTAGTTCATGCTTTCTCAAGGTTTATCTTTTAAAAGGAATGTCACAGGAAGAGGAATCTCAGCCCCCAACATTTCTCTACTAGTTGGGTTTCAGAGCTTCTTGTGTGTCTGCCATAGGCAACGGTGGGCCTTCTGGTGCCCACCAGCCACTTGGTTGTTGGGCATTGGGTAATTATGAGCATCTGGAGTCAGAATTTGCTGCTGTTTCTGTGGAACAGCTTAACGGTGGGAAGGAAATGAGTTCTGATCTGTTTGCCTACATAGTTGAGAAGCATCTTACAGAGAAGAGGGCAAGACTGACTTCAGACACTTGATCCTGGGAAACAGAAGATTAATGAGCTACCTTTTCAGTCTTTGCCCACCCCCTGCTCCCCTCTCTATAAACTGTGGTGATCGCTAAGAGGCACGGTTTTTTGGTTTTTTGGGAATCTTCAGTTAATGATCTTTACCCCAAATCCCTGGAGTTGAGGCTCTTGCTCAAGCACTCTACCACTGAGCTAAAACCCTTTGGATTTAAGATCTTAAGTGAAAAGCGCCCCCTGGAGACTATTTACAAGAATACAGTCAGTGTGCTTTGAAAAGACAAAATAACATTTGTTTCCAGAAATAACTGTTACATGCAAAAAGCTGGTAAATAGCTTGGTTGTATTTTGAGTGTTGGAATATAGTTCTCATTGAGTTCACACATATACCATGGCACACGTGTGGAAACCCGAAGACAACTTTTAGTCGGGTTCTCTCCAGAGACCTAAGTTAGGCTGTTAAACTTGTGAGCACGAGCTTCTGCTTAAAGCCCAACCCAGATGATGATTGTCGTCGTCGTCGTCATCATCATCTATTGATTTATTTTTTGGGACAGGGTCTCACTATGTAGCTCTGGTTGTCCTGGAACTCACAATGTAAACCAGACTGGCCTTGAACTCAGAGAACTGCCTGCCTCTGACTCCCAAGTGCTGGGATTAAAGTAAAAATATATTTCTTTATCGTTTCAGTTGAAGAAAATTTCCAAATAAGAGAAATATTTGAAAAGAATGCTGAGATTTTGACCAAGCCTCAGTTTCAAGCTATTCAATGGTATGTCTGTTATTTTCTTCCTCACTTTAAGGTACAGAAGCAATGTTCGTTGGTAAGTGATTAGATTTATTATTGCTTGCCTTCAAATGTATTACCCACTATACAAATTAGCTTTGAGCAACTTAAAAATATTAGGCTTTGTTCAGCAGAATTTGACAGGTAGTGAAAAGGAGTTAATTATTTGTATTGAGCTCCTGGCTTTTGACATTCTATCCATATGACTTTGGTTATAGGCCTCTGCCTCTCTGCTGTAACACCTTTAAAACAGGAATGATAAAGCCAGGCCTGGTGGCATAGACTTTTAATGCCAGCATTAAAAGTTTAAGGCCAACCTGTCTACATAGCAAGTTTCAGAACAGGCAAGGGATATATAGTGAAACCTGGTCTTAAAATAAATGATTAAATAAAATTGGAATAATGATTCTGAGACTACTTGACATAGGAATTAAAATTATAAGCCAAGTACTGGTGGCACATGCCTTTAACCCCAGCACTAAGGAGGGAGAAGCAATCGAATCTCTTGAGTTAAAGGCCAGCCTGGTCTACAGATTGAGTTCCAGGACAGTTAAGGCTATATAGAGAGAGACACACACACACCAGACATAGGAAAAGATTTAGTGTGGGATCTGCTTGTAGTTCTATATCCATGAGTATTGAAATTGAAGCTTAAGCATTGGTTGAAGTAGAAATGGGTCATTTGTTTTCAGTATCTCTTCTGGAGTTTCTTAGTGCAGGCCTTTCTTGGTTCTCTATACCAGGAAGCTGTGTCTCAGTTGCTGAAGCCTCCTGTCTGTGCCTGTTGCTCCAGTGTCTGCCTCCCAGCAAAGTTCCTGTATTCCACTGGCTTTTTAAGGAGCTTGCTCTCTGTCATATAAACCAACTGGCTTCTTTCAGAGCTGGGGTCACCCTTTGTGATAAAGAAGAATTGAGATCCAGTGATGCCAGAGAGCTGTGACTAGTGAACTTTGGGACCAGAACTATAAACCACATTTTCTGCTTCTGAACTTAGTGCTTTTTCCATTGCTCTTACCCTAGGCTGGTGAACTGGTACCACGTTAATGTACTAGATTGGCGAGGAACTCATTAATGTTCTTACTTTTTCTCTCACAGTGCTGAAGACAAACAAGACGAAACATTAGGGGAGACGCCAAAGGAACTGAAAGAGAAAAACACGTATGGCCACCAAAGAGTAGCTAAGGATATTTGTATAGTTTTATGGAAATATTTCTTTGTAAGAATCTGTATTCCACCAGGCATGGTGGGCACACGCCTTTAATCCCAGCACTTGGGAGGCAGAGGCAGGCGGATTTCTAAGTTCGAGGCCAGCCTGGTCTACAGAGTGAGTTCCAGGACAGCCAGGACTACACAGAGAAACCCTGTCTCGAAAAACCAAAAAAAGCCAGGTGGTAATGGCGCACATCTTTAATCACAGCACTTGGCAGGCAGATTTCTGAGTTTGAGGCCAGCCTCTATTATTATTTTATTATTATTGTTGTTGTTAAGATAGTCAGGTATGCCATGATACCCATATGGAGTGAGAGGACACTGTAGAGTTGGTTCTGTACTTGTACATTCATGTGGACTCCAGGATCACTCTCAGGCTGCCAAGCTTGTGCAGCAAGTGCCTGTGTCCTCTGAGCATCTTTATAGCTCCTATTCTTACGATAGATATATTTAATATAAATATCTTTCTTCTTTCATCAAAAAGCTAATAGCATCTTATAATCAAGGACGTAGAGCAATGGTAATTATGATGCTAATAAGGTTACTACCTAAGATAGATTAATGTACTTTCTATATGAATATCCTTTCATAAATGGGAATAGTTTATTTTTATCAGCCAAAATATGTTACAAGTTATGTATTTTTTTGTTTTGTTTTGTGGTGCCCAGACTATAACTCCAGGGCCTGTTTGTGCTTGGCAAGTGCTCTGCTACCATACCACCTCCCTAGCTCAGTGTCTCTTTTTGTTTGTTGTTTGTTTCTTGGTTTGATAGTGAGAGGGTTATGGACATGTTCATATCCCCTGCCCCCACCCACCCCAGCTGTTTGTTGTTTTGGTTTGGTTTTTTTTTTTTTTTTTAAATCACTGTAGCTAGCCTCAAAGTGGAGGCAATCTGTGGGGCTTGTAGTCTGGCCTGTAGCAGTCCTTCTGCCTCAGCCTCCCAAGTGTTGAAATTAAGGGCATACATAGGTAAGATACTATTACTCCTGGTCCCAGAATCTCAATCTTAATCAATTAATCTTTCTGTGTCTCTGTGTCTCTGTGTCTCTGTTTCTCTTTCTTTCTCTCTCTCTCTCTTTTCCCCAGAATCTTTTTTTAAGATAGGTATCTTTAAATCTCATTTTATTTTTACTCGTGTTTTGCATGCAAGTGTGTATATTGCTTGTATTCAGTGCCCAAGAAGGCCAGATGATGATATTGGATTCCCCTGGAACTGGAGTTGCAGATATGATCAGTCTTGTGAGTGCTGGGAACTGAACCTGCTGAGCCATCTCTCCAGCCCTACTTTTAAAGATATTTCTCTCCCACCACCTTTGTTTGTTTTGTTTTCCCAGACAAGGCTTTTCTAAGTAGCTCTGGCTATTCTGGAACTCAAAGATTCATTTACCTCTACCTCCTTAGTGCTGGAATTAAGGCATATGCCACCACTGCCCAGCTTAAAGGTACTTCTTAGTATTTTCTTTAAGATAGTGTAAAATATATTGACAACAGTTTTATCAGGAATGTACTCTAAAAGTTCTTATTAGAGCAGGACATGGTGGTATATATCTGCACTCCCTAGATTAAGGAGCCTGAAGCCATAAGATCATAAGTTAAAGGCCAGCCTGTGGTGAGTTCAAACTTACCAAAACAAAAGATGTTCTTATCAGGAATGTATTATTCTGTTTTTCCAAACATCTCCTCACATCTCACAGTTACTTTGTACCTTTTTTTTTTCCTTTTAAGATTGAATCTTGCAATGTAATTCAGGTTGGCTTTGAACTGTGTAGCTTTGGATGACCTTGAAGTCATGGCCATCCTCCTACCTTAGCCTCAAAACTACTGGGATAACACGGTTGTACCACTATGACCAGCTTATTATGTGTTCTTAATTCTTTAGATCACTGACAGACATTCAAGACTTGTCCAGCATCACCTATGATCAAGACGGCTATTTTAAGGAAACCTCATACAAAACACCCAAATTAAAACACGCACCAACTAGTGCCAGTACCCCGCTAAGCCCAGGTAACCATGCCCAGGGAAGAATGGTTTTAGAAGAGAAGTTCACAGGCCTTTGCTATTTGCCGTGACTGGACATAAGTCAGGATGACTATTTTCTTCCAGAGCAAAGGTGGTTTTTAAAGAGAACTAAGCAGTTATCCCGTGGCCTGCCAGGTAGAGGTATGGTGTTGCAGACCCACCCTGCTGGAGACAGCCTACTACAAATAGAGGAAAGTTGGGTTTCAGCCTTAGAAAGAGTTGATTTCATTCCCATAGTTAAATATCCATATCTCATGAGTTGTTTTTTGTTTGCTTTCTGTTAATATTAGAGACCAAATGTTGGACTTTGTAGAACCAAGCAAGTTCTTTACCACTGAAATAGACCCACAGCACTAGACTCTTTCATGATTTTACATAAAATACAAAATTGCCCAGCCATAGTAGAAAGAAATTAGGAATTCATTCTCTCCCCCACTCAGTAAAACTAACAAACCAGTTTCCTTTATCAATTCACAGGTTTTTAACTTTTCTTTGAGAATGCAAGGAAACTAAGGCAGTAGGTTATGACCCTGAGTTTTCATTAAAAGTGGTAGTGCTGGTGCTGTGGATAATGTTTGAAGGTTAGTGTTAGGTTGCAGTAGTCAAACATTCCAGTGCACAAGCACCTCTGCAGTAACTGCAGAAACACTGGATTTTGAAAACACTACTTTCTTCCAAAACATACAGTCCTTGAATTCTGCTACCAGACATAACCAGCATAAAATATTTATATTTATTTGTTCTTAATTCTAGTAAATTTGTGGTTTAATTTCCCTTTATTTCATTTTGATAACCAAGTTTACATATGTGTGTGCGTGTGTGTGTGTGTGTGTGATTGTGTGTACACGTATGCCTTGAGAACCTAGAATACAGAGTTTTAGACTGGAGAAGCTGTCTCAGATTCATGGTTGTTTCAGTTATTAGCAATGTGGAAAATTCCTGACATTGTTATAGTTTTGTGGCTGTTTTGTTTACAGTGTAAAGAATTTAGACATTTACTGCCCTCTTTTCTCCTAGAGTCGATTTCTTCAGCTGCTAGTCACTATGAAGACTGCCTTGAAAATACCACATTTCATGTTAAAAGAGGATCTACATTTTGTTGGAATGGCCAAGAAGCTATGAGAACTTTGTCTGCCAAATTTACAACTGTCCGAGAGAGAGCTAAGAGCCTGGAATCACTTCTCGCTTCTTCTAAAAGCCTACCTGCCAAGCTGACTGACTCCGTAAGTGCCCGAGTCTTGTTCTACACTTTCATGAGGTCAGTCCAAAGCCCTCAGTGACTGAAAGGGCTAAGGTTTCTCCAGATTTGTTGAGAAACATGGAATGCGCTAGAATCCTCCCAGGCTTCCCTGGGCTTCCTCTCCAGAGACTGCATTGTGGAAGAGTTCCATTTTGCTTCTTGAAGCCTGCTGCTTCCTTGCGTGCTGGTTGCAGGGAGAGCTCATTTCTATCACCTTCTCCTCATGCACGTGCTCTTTCTTCTTTCTCATTCGTATTGCAGAAGTTCCGTTTTTAAAAGAAAACCACAAATTCCTGCTTAATAATGCTTATTAAAAACCTTTTAGCTGGCCAGGAGGTGATGGTGCACACCTTTAATCCCAGCACTTGGGAGGAAGAGGCAGGCTTATCTCTGAGTTTGAGGCTGGCCTAGTCTACAGAGTGAGTTCCAGGACAGCCAGGGCTGTTCCACAAAGAAACCCTGTCTCGACAAACAGAAAACCCCTAGAACTTTTGACTGACCTGCTCTACTAGTTTGATTTCTGTTTCTGAGATAAAACATTGGCCAAAACCAACTGCTGAGTTAATTTGGCCTACAGGTTATAGTCCTCCATCCAGGGAAGCCAAGGTAGGAACTCAAGGCAGTGACTTGGTGGTAAGATCTGATGCAGAAACCATGGAGAAACATTGTTGTCATGGTTACTGCTATTGCTGTAATACATACCATGACCAAAGAAATTTATAATAGGAAGAATTTAGCCAGGGGCTTGTGTACAGTTTCAGGGAGTTAGTCCATGACCATCATGGCAGGCAGGCAGGTTTGATAACTAAAGCAGTAGCTGAGATCTCACATCTGACTCACAAGTTGCAGGCAGAGAGCACAAACTGGGCCTGGCATGGGCTTTTGGACCCTCAAAGCTCACCCTAAGAGATACACACTCTTCAATAAGGCCACACCTCTTAATCCTTCCTAAACAGTCCACCAGCTAGAAACCAGATATTCAAATATATGAGCCCATGAAAGCCATTCTCATTTAAATCACAATTGTTCACTGGCTTTCTCCTTCTGGCTTGTTCAACTACTTATATAGTCTGGGCCACCTGCCTAGGGATAGCACTGCCTGCCCACAGTGGTCTAAGGCTTCCTACACCAATTAGCAATTAAGAAAATGCCTCAGACATGCCTAGAGGCAGATCTGTTGGTGGCAGTTTTTCAACTAAGGTTCCCTTTTGCTAGGTATATCAAGGTGACTATTAAAGCTAACTGTGACACCTTATAGAAGCAGACTGGTTATTTTCTTTAGTACTTAATGGAAAATTGATTGTAAATGTTTTTTTGGTATTTGGCTCACAAAAGTTCCACTTACAAGGGAGGAAGTAACTAGGAATCTTACCCTCTTACTCAGTGAACTGGTAAGAGTCTAAGGGTCAGGCGCCATATCCAACCTAAATAAGAAAGACACAGGCCCTGTCTCAAAGTTACCAATGCCTTAATGAGGAAGACAGGCCTCGTGTGATTGCTAAATGCTCAGCAGACAGAGTTGCTTCCCAGAAGAGGTGACTTGTAGAATTTGTAATTTACTGTCCAAAATAAATGGCAAGGAATGAGCTAAATGTGTCTTTTTACTCAGTGCACATATTAATTACCACATTTTGTCTTATTTTTATAGAAGAGATTGTGTATGTTGAGTGAGACTGGCTCTTCTAACGTTTCTGCGGCATTTGTAACATCAACTCATGCTACCAAGAGGAAGAGCCTACCCAGAGGTACCCTTGTTCATGTTGTCTGGTCCATAACCTCTGTTTCCATAACAACCTGCTCCAAACATCCCAAGCCTCTTAGGAAGAATCTGTACCTTATCTGATCCAAGTGTCCTTTGGAAAGGTGTCCTAGGCTAAGAGTGGCATACGTGGGATGAAAGTGGAGAGTAGAGGCCGTCAAATATTAAGGAAGCCTCTACTAAGAATGTTATGTTAGGTGCTTTCATGCTCTTAGGTTTATTTCCCCATTGAGAAAGCCTCAAGGCCCCGGAAAGCCTAGAAAACTGCCATTCAGGTCTAGGAGGGTGTTAAGTCCTTTTCCCCTTGATCTTTTTTAAGAACTGGCAGAAGCCACCTCTCAACAGCATCTTGATGAGCTTCCACCACCAGCTCAGGAGCTACTTGATGAAATTGGTAAGAAGTATTCCAGTACCCGTTTTGGACCCCTTGGCCCCTGTTGGTTATGGTTACTGACCCCATTATGATTTCTTTTTCTTAGGTATCTGTACTAGTACAAAAAGAACTATAAAGCTGTGGTTCATTGTACAGATTCAGGCTGGGCGGTGGATCCTAGCACTTGGGAAGCATAGGCAGATAGATTCAGGGTTACACACAGAGAAACCCTATCTCAGAAAACAAAATCAAAAAGGGAATGTACAAATTCAGGAAGGACAGTTTTGAATCAAGTAGTCCACAACGTGGCCAGGATAATTGGCCTATTTATTTTGTCATTTGTTACAAAAGGGTTTATGGGAAAGTCTCTAAGATAAAGTAACAAAATTCAGAAGTTTTATGGTGATGAACTAATTTTTGTCAGGTTTTTGTTTTGTTTTCATTTTTTGAGGTAGGGTCTTGCTATGTAGCTCAGACTGGTCTAGCGTGCACTTCATAGCCAGACTGGCCAATTTACTCAGTCTTTATGCCTCAGCCTCCAAATGTCCCACCACCTAGATGATAAACTCCTTTGATTAAAGGAATTTTTAAACTGGGCGGTAGTGGCACACGCCTTTAATCCTAGCGCTTGGGAGGCAGAGGCAGGTGAATTTCTGAGTTTGAGGCCAGCCTGGTCTACAGAGTGAGTTCCAGAACAGCCAGGGCTACACAGAGAAACCCTGTCTCAAAAAAACCAAAAAAAAAAAAAAAAAAAAAAGAAATTGTTAATATCCCTTTCAATCCAAACCATATATTCCTTGGAAGTGTGTAGCCCTTATCTTTAGGAGGCCCATCTCCTCTGATCTGTGATGGTCCAGTTCTTGGTGTAAGGCCTACATAGAATTTCTCAAGGGGCACCAGTTGGTTTTCAGAATCTCTGAGGTCTGATGACTCATAAGGAATAAAGACTTAATGCTTAAAGCATGGCTATCCTCTGGACTCCTTAGCATAATCTTCAATGCCTGTCCTTTGACCCAATGAACTTGGGCAGTTATAGTACTATCACTGATTTTTTTTTTCCTTTTTGAAAAGACCTCTAGGAGTTGTCATGATATATTCTGTTTTTTTTTTTTTTTTTTTTTTTTTTTTTGGCGCGTTCACATCCAGAGGTCTAGGCCCCTGATAGGAACCTTAAAGGGAAAGGTCTTTTAGAATTCAGGGTATAGGTGATCATTTAAGAGCAGCAAGAGAATGACCATGGCAACTCTTATAAATAAAACATTTAATTGGTGCTGTTCTGCAGTTTCAGAGGTTTAGTCCATTATCATCATGGCGGGAAGCATGGCAGCGTGCAGGTAGACATGACATCTAGTAGGAACTGAGTGTTCTACATCTTGATCAAATGCAGTCAGGAGACTCTTGTGCAGGAAGCTAGGAAGAGGTTCTCTCTGCACTGGAAGAGGGCTTGAGCATAGGACCTGAAAACCTACCCTGACACTGACACACTTCCTCCAACAAGGCTACTCCTCTTAATAGTGCCACTTCCCATGGGCCAAGCTATTCAAATAGCTACAGGTAGGAAAGGAGCAGGCCAGCACTGCCTAGACATAACTTCCTCTCCTCAAAATGAGCTTGGGTTGGCCCTGGCTGTCTCTGCTTTGCTCTGAAGAGCATTTTGAAAGAAATAAGCCTAGCAAATACAGAGCAGTCACTGAGTTTTTAGCTTATGCTTATCTTGGCCTACTGAGCATTTTATAAGGAAGCAGAAATGATAGATATTCGTGGTAAGAAAACATGACATAGGCCAGTATAGATGGAGACATCTGTGGATTGCTCTGCTACTGAGAGTATAAAGTCAGGACTAGGGGGCTGGAGAGTTGGCTCAGCAGTTACGGGTACTTACTGCTCCTGTAGAGGTCCTGGGTTTAGTTCTTTGCACCTGTGTAGTGGCTTAAAAGCATCTGTAACAGTTCAAGGGATCTGGAGCCTCTTACGATCTCTGTGGATGCAAAGTATAAATGTGGAACAAGTACACACACGCACGCGCACACACAAATAAAATTTGAAATCTTAAAATTTATTTTTAAAATCAAAGTTAGGAGTATAAACTTTAGAGCTAAGATTTCCTGAACCCAGTCTCAAATTTTCCATTTATGGAAAAGTCTCAAACTTTCCCCATTTCAGTAGCTGTGCTCCCAGGCCCCTCCTCAGCTCTGGTCTCAGTGTTGTTGTTCCTCATCTGAAAACCAGAAATAAAACCGATATAGCCTGGCAGTGGTGGCGCACGCCTTTAATCCCAGCACTCGGGAGGCAGAGGCAGGCGATTTCTGAGTTTGAGGCCAGCCTGGTCTACAGAGTGAGTTCCAGGACAGCCAGGGCTACACAGAGAAACCCTGTCTCAAAAAACCAAATACATACATACATACATACATACATACATACATACATACATACATAGTCAGTGTCATAGGGCTGTGGTTAGGATTGTGAACATGACTCCTAAACTGATGTACATAAATATTTAATACCTGCCACCTAGGCCTCTGTGTTACCTAGCAGCAGCAGCAGCAGCAGCAGCAGCATCTTCGTCCTTGGTGTTTTGTTTTTAAGACAGGGTCTACATGTGTAATTCTGGCTGGCCTGAAACTCACAACAGTGTGCCTGCTTTTGCCTTCTAAGTGCTTGTAGTAAAGGTGCACACTGTCACACTCAGCCTGTTTTCTTGTTTGCATTTTTACACTGTGTGTGTGTGTGTGTGTGTGTGTGTGTGTGTGTGTGTGTACATAAATGCACATTCCATAGAGCTTGTGTGGAGATCAGGACAGTTGGAAGGAGTTGTTTGTTGCCTTAACCCATCAAAACATCTCGCTAGCCCTTTGTTTGTTTGTTTGCTGTTATTGTTTTTTTGAGACAAAGTTTCATGTAATAGAGTCTAGCCTTGAACTCCATGTATATAGCCAAGGCTGACCTTTATAAGTTTCTGCTTCCACCTCCCACCTCCTGAGATACGCACCACATATCTCCTAATGTTTTGTTTTGTTTTGAGACAGGATCTCACTCTACGTCCTGGCTAGCCTAGAACTTGCTATATAATTCAGATTGGCATCAAACTTGAAGTTTTTCTGCTTGTGCCTCCTGAGTACTGAAATAGTAGGCATGTGCTACCACATCTACTATCAATCGTTTAAAAACTCTTTGTCAAATGTTTTTTGGGGCTTTCTTACTTGAAGAATTCCTTTTGAACTCAGAGTGTACTAAAGTAGTGACTTTGAAGTTTTTCAGGAGTCAGAGTCATGTAAGAGGGCGGAGTTAAACTGCCATGGTTTCAGGTTTACGAGGTTTGAGTCTGACCAGTAGTGCTTGTCTGAAGCCTGGCCTCTGAGAGCCACTGTCCTAGAAAACGGTGTGGTCTGGAAAGGGAGGGTAAGTCGCCCTCTGCTTTTGTACTGTGACAGAGCAACTGAAGCAGCAGCAGGTCTCATCCCTGGCGTCACATGAGAACACGGCACGTGATCTGAGTGTCACTAACAAGGGTAAGCTCAGACTTAGGTCTTTATGTAGTGCATCTCTTAGCAGCATAGTGGTATATGTGGGAAAGTGTGGCTTAGGTTGGGTAAAACTCCATTTTAATTCGATTCCACCAGTTAATGTCCTGTGACAAACTATTTCATTTCTGAACTTCATCTATCCTTATCTGTGAAATGGGAACAATAGTATGATACATAATAGCTCTATGCACAGTGCCTGGTACACTAAAATAATTAGCAAGTGTTAGTCCTCTGCCTTTCATAGGTCTGCTGGCCAGATGCAAGGAGACAGTATTTATAAAATGCTTTGCATACATTAAAGGAATCAGCCTCATACCATACAGATTCCTTCTGTGAAGTTCTACCTTTGTCTAGGCAGCAAAGAAGGGAAGAGTGTCCTCCAGTACAGTTGTGTGGTCTATTTTTAGAGTTGTTTGCCTCTTTTGTGTGCCTTCCTTGCTTTGCTTTGTCTAGTTCTCTGAACTTGGCACTGGCTAGGTTTCCTGTAGCTTCACCTGGCACCAGAGATCTCCCAAGACCCCAGAAGCAGCTGCTGTGAACGCTGGTGTCCTGTGGACTGCCACCTGGCCCTCTGCTCTCCTGGGAACGTGGGGCTGCTGCATCACAAAAAGACCTGATGGCCTTGATTTTTACAATTCCTTTCAAAGGATGCTCTTAAGCGTTTTTCACTTTAATAAAGTTAGCTCTCTCCATTGCTTTAGATAAGAAGCATTTGGAAGAACAAGAAACCAACAGTAGTAAAGACAGCAGTTTTCTTTCCAGCAGAGAAATTCAGGATCTGGAAGATACAGAGAGGTAACAAAAAACAAACTAGACTTTTGAAAGGATTTAAAAATTGTGTTTGTATATATTAGTTTTTATTATATTAACAAATTAGAAGGAACAGAATAATATTTTTCTTTATTCTCTTCTCTTCATTGCTCTTCATTTTGTTTTATATTAGCATGTATTAATTATGTAGAGTAAGTCTCGGGGTGTTTTCATACAGGTGTACAATGTGTTTTTTATCAAGTGTGCCTCCCACTGCCCTCTCTCGTTTTTTCTCTCTCTCTCTAGTTCCCTTCTTCCCTCCTGTCTTTTGTGGAGGGTGTGTGACCTAATGAGTGTCAGTAGGGTTTCTCACAGAAGTGTGGGTGAGGGGTTACTTATAAGACCCGAACACTTCACCAGTGGCTGCACCACTGAAGAGCCCATCTCTCCTCCCCAGCAATCATTAACTGTCTAGAGATCCACAGGGCAGGATGGGAGCTGGTGAGCCCCTTCCACCTAGTTGTTTATACTTTGTGATTAAAATACATGTAATATTTAATCACTTTTCCTAACAAATTTAAAATGTACAGCCCAATGTTAATTATATAGTTACTATCCATGATGGTTAACTTAAAAGTTTTTGAAATATTTTTGTTTGTTTTTCCTTCTTTTCTTTCCTTTTCTCTTTTCTTTTCTTTCTTTCTCTCTTTCTTTCTTTCTTTCTTTCTTTCTTTCTTCCTTCCTTCCTTCCTTCCTTCCTTCCTTCCTTCCTTTCTTTCTTTCTTCCTCTCTTTCTTTTTTTCTTTTTTTTTTTTTTGAGACAGGTTCTTACTATATAGCTCTGACTGCTCTGGAACTCACTATTTAAATGTAATTTGACATGTGAAAGGAAAACACAGAGCGTTTTTCCTAGTATAATGATATCCAAGTTCTATCCACTTTTCTGCAAGTGTCATAATTTCATTCTTTTAAAAATTGTGTGTGTGTGTGTGTGTGTGTGTGTGTGTTGTGTGTGTGTGTGTGTGAGAGTAAATGAGTATGTTTATACATGTCACATACCACAGTGTTCTTGGGAAAGTCAGGGAAGAACTTGGGGGTGTTAGTTCTCTCCTTCTACGCTGTGGGTCCTAAGGACTGAACTCCCTAGTCAGGCTTGAGTGGAAGATGTTTCCCTGCTGAGCCATCTTACTGGGCCTTGTTCCTTTTCACAGAATGTATACTTAGCACTTCTTTTGTTTGAGACAGGGTCTGACACTGTTTCCTAGGCTGTATTTGAACTTGTGCCTGTTGTGGTAATTTCTTACCCCAATAAACCCATATGAAAACACACACAACTGAATTATTACAAGTGTCTTAGTTAGGGTTTTACTGCTGAGAACAGATACCATGACCAAGGCAAGTCTTATAAAAGACAACATTTAATTGGGGCTGGCTTACAGGGTCAGTTCAGTATCATCAAAGCAGGAATATGGAAGCCTCCAGGCAGGCATGATGCCGGAGGAACTGAGAGTTCTACATCTTCATCTGAAGGCTGAGAGTGGAAGACTGACTTTCAGGCAGCTAGGGTGAGGGTCTTAAAGTCCACACCCACAGTGACACACCTACTCTAACAAGGCCACACCTACTCCAACAGGTACATGCCTTCTAATAGTGCCACTCCCTGGGCCAACCATATACAAACCATTGCATAAGTTATATGCCTAGTTTGGGCAGATCTATCACTATACGTGATATACTCCTTGTTAGTGGCAGCCTCTCTTGAGAAAGCAGAATTAACATCAAAATACAAACAGTACCAGGGTAACCCACAACATATGCCAGGCCTCCTGCCTTAACCTCTGGACTGTTGAGGCTATAGGCATGTTCCATAATGCTGGGCTTCATGGTTTTTTCCTGGTTTATCTGTTGATGGAACTGTAGGCTGGTTTTGAGGTCTTGCTTTCAATTTTTAAAAGATTTATTATTTATTAGTTTTTGTGTGTATGTATGTGTGCCAGTGTATGTACATCAGTGTATGTGTATATGTATATGTGCCAGTGTATGTACCTCAGTGTGTGCTTGCCAGTGTATATACATCATTGTGTGTGCGTGCGTGCGTGCATCCGCCAGTGTATGTACATCATGTGCAGTCAGGTGTCTGAAGAAGTCAGAAGAGAAAGTTACATAGGGGTTCTGAGAACTAAACTCAGGTCCTCTCTAAGAGCATTAGTGCTCTTAACTCCTAAGCAATCTTTCCACTCCCTTGCCTTCAGTTATTTTGATATATACCCAGAAATGATATTTCTAGATCATATGGTAAATCTATTTTTAATTTTTTTAAGTAATCATTGCACTGATTTCCATAGCAGCTGCACCATTCTGTGCTCCCATCTACACTACACAAGGGTTCCACTCTCTCCTCGCCTTTGCCACTTGTTATTTCTAATATTGGCCAGGACTAGGAAGAGGCGAGTTTTACATCCTTGAACACAACCTGAAGGGTTTTTTTTTTTTTTTTTTTTTAAGATTTATTTATTTATTATATGTAAGTACACTGTAGCTGTCCTCAGACACTCCAGAAGAGGGCGTCAGATCTTGTTACAGATGGTTATGAGCCACCATGTGGTTGCTGGGATTTGAACTCTGGACCTTCGGAAGAGCAGTCGGGTGCTCTTACCCACTGAGCCATCTCACCAGCCCCTGAAGGGTTTTTTAATGATTTATTTTATGACAACACACACACACACACACACACACACACACACACACACGTGTTCTACTTGAGTGTATGTTTGTGGACCATATGCATGCCCAAGGCCTGCAGAGTGCAGAAAAGGATATTGAATCTTCTGGAGCCACAGTCACAGATGGCTGTGAGGTGTCATGTGGGCGTTGGGAATTGAACCCAGGTCCTCTGGAAGAGCTGCAAAAGTCCTTAACTGCTGAGCTGTCTATAGTGGTTTGAAGAAGAATGGCTTCCAGGCCAGGCAGTGGTGGTGCGCCAGGCAGTGGTGGTGCACGCCTTTAATCCCAGCACTTGAGAGGCAGAGGCAGGCGGATTTCTGAGTTTGAGGCCAGCCTGGTCTACAGAGTGAGTTCCAGGACAGCCAGGGCTACACAGAGAAACCCTGTCTCGGAAAGCCCCTCTCCCCCCCCCCCCCCCACCAAAAGAAAAAGAAGACTGGCTTCCCTAGCCGCATATGTGTGAATGCTTGGTCAATAGAGAGTGCACTGTTTTTAGGAGGTGTGGCCTTGTTGGAGAAAGTGTGTCAATTGGGGTGAGCTCTGAGGGTTCAGAAACCCAGGACAGGCTCAGTGGTCTTTGTGGATCCAGATGTAGAACTCTCAGCTACTCTTCTCCAGCACCATATATACCTGCCTGCCACCATGCCTCCCACCATAATGATAATGGACTGAACCTTTGAAACTCTAATCAAGCCCCAATTAAATGCTTTCTTTTATAAGAGTTGTGGTCACGGTGCCTCTTTACAGCAATAGAACACTGAATAAGACACTCTCTTTTTGGTTTAGGTAATATTTTAATGCAATAAAAGAAGAGATTGAAGTTGGGACTAGAGAGATGGCTCAGAAGAGCACTCTGGTTCCATTCCCAGCATTCCACATGGCAGTTCACAACAATCTGTAACTTAGTTCCAGGAGATTTGTCACGCTCACACAGTCATATATGCAAGCAAAACACTAATGCCATATAAAAAAAATAAGAAAGAATAATAAAAAAGTTGAAGCCGGGCGTGGTGGCACATGCCTTTAATCCCAGCACTTGGGAGGCAGAGGCAGGCGGATTTCTGAGTTTGAGGCCTGCCTGGTCTACAGAGTGAGTTCCAGGACAGCCAGGGCTACACAGAGAAACCCTGTCTCATAAAACAAACAAACAAACAAACAAACAAAAGTTGAAAATATTGAAGTTAATACAAACAAGTTCACAATGAACAAAATAAACTTTGAAAAGAGATGAGACTTAGCCCTGTAGTGGCACGTGCCCCCCTCCCCTCTTCCTACAGATGAGACTTAGGTGTGTGGTGGTACGTGCTCTCTCACCTCGTCCTACTCCTAATCTTGGCCCTGCCTCTGCTAGGGAAGCCGTACATGGTGGTTTCAGCAGCAAAGAATAGCAAACCCCACTGCCATGGCTAAATGAGTTGTCATTTAACAAGAGGTTCATGGGTGGCACATGGGTGCTGGTGTAGTCACACTGCCAGAGACTCCCGCTGTTTAGTCTTCTGCTCTATTCGCCTGTGACGTGCTGGCCTTTGTTCTAGGTTTATTTTTTTTCTGTTTTTCCCTCATACCTGTCTCCTGGTGGCTGGATGGCTGTTTTCCACAAGACAGGCAAATGTAAGAACAGGGTTGGACAAAGGAAGATGTCACTGGAGTCTGCCCCCTTTAACTTGG
Organism: Mus musculus; assembly: GCF_000001635.26. NCBI lineage: Eukaryota > Metazoa > Chordata > Mammalia > Rodentia > Muridae > Mus > Mus musculus. The sequence continues at coordinate 673,258 of NT_187003.1, forward strand.
GAGGCACAACCCTTCCCAAAAGTTTCCCAGCCTGCAGTTACTTATATTTCATTGGCTAAAATATGAATCCAGTATTTCCCCCGTTAACAGCTAAACCATTCTTCTTAAGGAAAATCAGAGTCACAGGAGTAGGAGATAGTCTTAAAAGCTGAGAAGAAAGTTTTTTATTTTTAGAGGAGACAGAATACCAAGGAATAAAAGGAAGGAGACTTTTGTTTTCCTCCCTGGTAAACATTTTGGAAACTGTTGAACATTTTTATTAAATGTGTGTATCATTGTTTTCTGTTTTGTGTGTGGTGTTTAGGAGTATACATATATACTGTGATCTGAGTGCGGAGGTCGGAGGAGAGCTCTGTGGAGTTCGTTTTCTCCACTTTTGAATGGGTTCTAGAGATGAGAGTTGTTAGGCTCCCATGGAGCTAGCCCACTAGCCCCGAGAAATCTTTAATCTCTGGCGTGTATTGTAACTATTTCATCCCTCTCAAACCACTTTCCACAATCAGCCATGTGGATTATTCAGGGGAAGGTGAGTTGCCCTCGGTCAAGCTGGTGCTGAATGTGCTGGCATATGCTGTATTTCATGCAGGAAGACCAAAGTTGAAAGTCAGCCTGGGCTTCATAGAGACCCTATTTTAAGAACAAAAAAAGCAAGTTACATTTGGCTATTCAGTGTAAAGCTCTTTGTACCTTGTCACCAAGTTAGTTACTTAGACTGGAGATGAGGCTCAGTTGGTAGAGTACTCAGTTGCTTAGAGTATATGAGACTATGTGTCATCCTTGGTACGGTATAAACTCTCCCTGGTACATACTTGGAATCCTAGTACTCAGAAGGTAGAAATGGGATGGTCAGAAGTTCAAAGCCAGTCTGGGATGAGATTCTGTCTCAAAAAATGTTACTGTTATTTCTTCTTCCCCCTTTGACATTTGTTTGTTTTTTTGTGGAGGGACCAGATGTCAGAGAACTACTTGGAGGAACTGGTTCCCTCCTGCCACCGTATGAATCCCAGGGATCTGACTCAGGGCGTCAGGCCACACCTTTACCACTGAGTTAGCTTACCAGTTTGGCTAGCTATTCACCTTGACCTGGGTCCACCTGTCTCTGGCTTCTAAATGCTGGGTTTAGAGGTGGGATGGCTTTTATGTAGGTTCTGGGGGTTCAGACTGTGGTCCTCAATGCTTATTTGTTAGTGCTTTGTTTACTGAACCCCTCTCCTCAGCCATTGATCTTAATTTTTCTAAAGGGTTGACAGTGCCACTCACAAGCTGGTTTCCACAATTCCCAAGTGGCTCAGTGCTATGCGAGTGGTGAGTCCAAGGCACTGTTATAGAATGGAAACCAGTTTTTCAAATGGAAAGTACATTTTAGGCCTTTCAAAACATCTTTTATCATCTAGCCTCAGAAGTAGTTCTTAGAAAGCATGTACAATTATAACATCATATAGAAAACTGGATTTAATGACTATAATTGAGACAGAGCTGGCATGAAGGGACTGTGTCATGGGTGCCAGGGCTTTGTCAAGGAGTTAAAGGACTATTTTAGTGTACACAGATGTTAGATACAAGGAACCTCTGGGTGTCTAGATACAATCTCACACCTTATGCTTTCAGTTCTTGGGAAAGCGGCAGTTTTGAGGACCTTTTCCCTGTGCTGCGGTGATGTGCTGGAGGGAAAGTGACTCTTGTCATTATCTTTACTTGCCCCTGGACAGAGCTCATTCTTCTCTTGATGAGGACCTGGAAAGATTCCTGCAGTCACCTGAGGAGAACACGGCACTGCTGGACCCTACCAAGGGCTCTACAAGGTTGTCTTTCCCCACTAAGGAATCATTTTCTTAGGTTTCATAGGGAAAAAACATACAAGGTCATAGAAGGCTCCATAGGCTCCCAGCTTTTCTTTATTTTTTCTCCAGAAAGTAGTTAGGCTTTCAACTTCTTGGATATGTATTTCTGGTGATGGCTTTGTCCTGCTGTAGGTCAGCCAGCCCTGACACCATTTGTCTGTGCTCAGACCTGCCTCTCGTCCTCCAGCCATCTACTCTCCCAAGACACTGATTAGCAGACTTGTATCAGAGCTCTCAGACAGGATTTTAGCCCTGTCACCTTCAACATTTTCATCAGTCATTTGAGTTAAATCAGAAAAGGCATCTGTATCAAATTTTCACACAAGTGGATTAGAAGTGGATGTTAATGTGATGGACGATAGACTGAAAATCTAAAATTACCTTGTCAGGTGGAAATGTTGGCCACTTTAAAAGACAAAGCCAAAGCCAGGCATGGCTGTTGCATGGTCTGCAGTTTCAGCTACTCAGAAGTCTAAGCCTGAGCTTGCCCAGAAACTCCAAGTCAGCCTAGGAGCATAGAGGGCTACAGTGTCTCAGACAAACAAAACTAAAACAGTACAAATGACACTTAAAAGATTGGTAAGTTTTAGATCCAAAAGTATACAATTTGGGAACCCAAGCCTAACTGGATAATTTTTTTACTTGGAAACTGCTAACTGTAATTATGTTGAGGGCAGGAAGTTTTAATTCACATACCCAGCACTCAGTTTCTGAAAAAGTTGATATAATGTTAATGCTGAATATACAGAAATAAGCTGTTCAGATCAGAGAAGTTCACCACAGGTCACACATGTGCTATTGGAGGACTCCTAGGTCACATTTCTAAATGAATGTCAGCAGTCAACAGAGAGGACACACAATAGTCCCAGGTCTGGAAACCAGGTCATAGGAGAGCAGCTGAGGAGCCAGGGAGACTCGGCCTGAAAAGACCAGAAGAGTGGAGAATTTGATAGCGTCCCTCAATTACCTGAAATACTGTAAAGTGAACAACATCTGCTCACTGTCTTCTGCCCCAAAGGATAGAGCTTGTGGACTAGGTGTTGCAAAGTAACAGCTTCTTATTAGAGAAGCATAATTTTCAAAGGCCACAGTTGTTTTATAGAGAAACAGTCTTTCCACTTCAACAGAGGCACAGCTGTTCATGTGGACTTGATGTCTGTGGTCTTGGGTGTTTGGATAGAAGTAGAAGATAAATGTAAAGGCCTTTGCCCACTCTCGAGATTCTGATTACGTCAATGAAGGTTAAAAGAGGAAAAAGCCCCCTTTTGCCCTAGGTGACTTTATCTTCTTCCCCACCCCAGAGGTGGCTGTTTCTGCTCTTAGGAGAGTGTGGCTTAAATATGAGATGCTTGCTTAGATTTCTCCTGTCACAGGGACCTTGAAGGAAATGAAGACAAGGGATGAATAATGACTTGAAAGAGAATGCTGACAATACAAGGACAATGCTTTCATTTTCCCTTTGAGGCTAGCTATATAGTGTTAATGTAGAAAACAGAGTCTGATTACATAGGCTTTAGAACTAATTAGGTAGGTAATTTTCTGTGCCTTGGTTTTCTCATCACACAATGTAGATATAGCAGTAACTGCATCATACAGATCAGAAAACAAGTTAACGTACATTTAAACTAGACTTGTCAGGCATGGTACACATGCCTTTAATCCCAACCAACACTCTGGAGACAGAGGCAAGCAGGTCACTGTGAGTTCAAGGCCAGCCTGGTTTACTTAGTGAGTTCCAGGCCAGTTAGGGCTACATAGGGAAACATGTCTCTAAGCAAATAAATAAATAATGAAAATAAAAGATAAACAAAAACTAAAGGTAAATAAAGATAAATACTTTATCCTTAAACACATGCCCTGAAGGAGTACGCCACTAGTACTAAGTACTCTACGCTTGCTTCTGACTATAGTCTTGCTTCCCCATGGTTACATATGTGTTTTAATGTCCCAAATCACTTTCATTAAAGGGAGAAAAAAAACAAAGATCAAGACGTTGTTGAGCAGAAGAGAAAAAAGAAAGAAAGCATCAAGCCAGAGAGAAGGGAGTCAGACAGCTCCCTAGGGACCTTGGAAGAAGGTATGGGTGAACGATTGTATAGTTTTCAGTCCTGGGGCTTTGGTGACTATCAAAGCTTTGAAATGTTTCCCAGATGCTATACACAATCTTGCAACCTGGGATAATTTCCTTTTACTTAAAGTTCAGCTCAGCATTTGTAATAATTGTAACTTAATAACAAATAGTAACATGAATTTTGAGGGTTTTGTCTTTTTTTATTCTTTTTGGTATTGCCTTTCTTTTTTTATTGGGTATTTTATTTACATTTATTTTTTATTAGATATTTTATTTATTTACATTTCAAATATTATCCCCTTTCCTAGTTTCCCCTCCAAAAATCCCCTATCCCCTCCTCTCTCCCCCTGCTCCCCAACCCACCCACTCCCATTCCTGGTCCTGGCATTCCCCTGGGTCCTAGAGCCTTCACAGGACCAAGGGCCTCTCCTCCCATTGATGACCGACTAGGCCATCCTCTGCTACATATGCAGCTAGAGACACAAGTTCCACCATGTGTTTTCTTTGATTGGTGGTATAGTTCCAAGGAGCTCTGTGGGTGCAGGTTAGTTCATATTGATGTTCCTCTTAGGGGGCTTCAGTCCCTTTCAGCTCCTCCCTGGGTATTTCTCTGGCTCCTTCATTGGGGACCTTGTGCTCCGTCCAATGGATTACTGTGAGCATCCACTTCTGTATTTGCCAGGCACTGGCAGAGCCTCGCAGGAGACAGCTATATCAGACTCCTGTCAGCAGACTCTTGCTGGCATCTGCCTAGTGACTGGATTTGGTGGTTGTTTATGGGGTGGATCCCCAAGTGGGGCAGTCTCTGGATGGTCTTTCCTTCAGTCTCAGCTCCGAACTTTGTCTCTGTAACTCCTTCCATGGGCATTTTGTTCCCCATTCTAAGAAGGATATTTACATTTTAAATATGGTTTCCCTTCTGCAAACCCCCCTATCCCATACCTTCTCCTCCTGCTTCTATGAGGGTGCTCCCTTATTCACCCACCCACTCCCACCTCACCTATATTGGGGCATTGAGCCTTCTCAGGACTAAGGGCCTCTCCTCCCATTGATGTTCAACAAGGCCATCTTCTGCTACTTATGCAGCTGGAGCCATGGGTCCCTCCATATGTATTCTTTGGTTGGTGGTTTAGTCCCTGGGAACTCTGCGGGGGTCTGGTTGGTTGATTTTGTTCTTCCTATGGGGTTGCAAACCCCTTCAGCTCCTTCAGTCATTTCCCTAACTCTTCCACCATTGGGGTCCCCATTCTTAGTCCAATGGCTGTCTGCAAGCATCCACATCTGTATTTGTCAGGCTCTGGCAGACAGAGCCTTTCAGGAGACAGCTATATCAGGTTTCAGTCAGCAAGCACTTCTTGGCATCCATAATAGTGTCTGGGTTTGGTTTCTGTATATGGGATGGATCCCCAGGTAAGGCAGTCTCTGGATGGCCTTTCCTTCAGTTTCCACTCCACACTTTGTCTCCATATTTCCTTTAGACAGGAGCAATTCTGGGTTTAAAAAAATTGGAGATGAGTTGGTGGCCCCATCCCCCAACTGAGGGCCTTTCCTAACCTCCAGATATGGTCTCTACAAGTTCTCCCTCCCCTTTGTTGAACATTTCAGCTAATGTCAGACCTGTTGGGTCCTGGGAACCTCTTGTTTTCCTGGCATCTGGGACTTGCTGGTGGCTACCCCCAGGTCTCATTCTAGCCCAGTTGGCCTCAAACTCAAAGCAGTCAGTCCTCTGACCTAGCAGGTGCTGTGATTGCAGGCATGGGCCAACACTCCTGGCTTTTTAGTTCTATTTCTAAATCAAGCCAGGGGCCATCCTCAATCTGCACATTGTCTGTAGAGCTGTTTTACATTTAAATGTATTCAAAAGAACTTTAAATTTAAGCTGAGCGTGGTGAAACATGCCCCAGTACTCAGGAGGTAGAAGCAGGAGGATCACCCACGGATTTCAAAGCCAGCCAGGGCTTGGAGAATGATTCACGGGGCTTACACCAAGCCTGAGGGACCTAGGTTTGATCCCCAGAACCCACATAGAAAAAGGAGAGATCCAGCCAGGCCTGGTGGCACACGCCTTTAATCCCAGCACTTGGGAGGCAGAGGCAGGCAGATTTCTGAATTCGAGGCCAGCCTGGTCTACAAAGTGAGTTCCAGGACAGCCAGGGCTATACAGAGAAACCCTGTCTCGAAAAACCAAAAAAAAAGAAAAAGGAGAGATCCAACTACAGTAAGTTGTCCTCTAACCTCCTCCATATGCCCGTGTGCATATACACATTTTACATACACATAAATATAAAATACAACTTCTTAAGCATTTTAAATTTAGCTTACATGGATACTGGGGAAACTATATATTGCAGAATTCAAACGGAGTTTACAAGTAATGGAAAAGTTACAAATTCACCTTAACTTTAGAACTATTCTAATGGAGTTCCAGGCTTCCAGTGTATCTTTACAGATGACCCCCCCCTTCTATGTTTACTTTACTTGGGGAGTTAGATGTTCACCCTTCCGAGTCATCTAGTGTCCCTGACATCTTTTCCCTAGTCCCTTCTGGTCCTTTCCCTGCCCTGGTTTCTGCTTTATGCCTCAGGATGCTTAGCCTAGTGGACTGTATCTCATTGACTTTCTGGAGTCTCTGGCAGAAGATCAGAGGGCAAGAAAATTGTATTCACTTCCTTTCCTACCTCTTTGAACACCCTGCATCTGGTAACCATGGTGTCCTTCACAGGCATCCTGCCTTTCCTAGCTCCAGTTCTCCCCACTAGGTCCTAGTAACTATCCTGCTGTCCCATCCCCACTGTTAGCCACTTTCCACTTAGGCTTTCCACCGCTGTAGCCAAAAGAAGCCGTCTGTCCTTGTTTGTCCCTTAACTCTAATTATACCTTTGTGTATAGCCGCTTTGTTAAGGAGTCTTTATCTGTACCAGCGATGTGTACATTTTATTTCCTCCAGAACTCTGACTGGCACAGGGCCCAGAGGATGTGGACATTTAGCCAAGAGTGAATTCACTAGCCGATAACTTGGGGGACTGGGAAAGGTAATGCAGGGACTTTTGAATTAGGGTCACTGGCACTCACTGCTATGGCAGCAGGAGCTGTTGGACATTAGGAGAAGAAGCCATTAGCTGTATTTTAGAAAACATTTTGCATTTTTAGAAAAGTCATATCTAGAGTGGAACAAATAAGTAAACAGCACACTGAGCTCGAGAGCACCCCAGTGTGAGTGCTGACGTCTCACCCCCTCCACCTAGAAAGTAACCAGGCTTTATTTTCTCTTTCTTCCTTTGTGTTCCATCAAGATGAACTAAAACCCTGTTTTTGGAAGCGACTGGGTTGGTCCGAACCTTCCAGGTAATGAGATAGCCTGTTTGTAGGTCAGAGTTTGTTCTTTATAGAGTGGTTAAACAGACTTAAAATATTTACCAGTATCTAAATAAATATCACTAACAGACTGAGTTCATACCAAGCTGATCAGTTTAAAGTTACATATTTATAACTGATAAAAACAAGGTGAAGTTAATGCCAGCTTTGCTTAAGTGATAGCTGTTCAAGTAAAGTTTTCACACACAGGGAATATGAGAGATGTTGCTGCTGTCAGGTGCTTTGTAGTCATTCTGCATTTCCAAGCTACACTGTTGATACTATCTGATTATACAGACTGAAATTCCTTTCCTCTGACTTCAGTTGAGTAGGAAAAGTGTGTGTCTGGGCTTAGGAAATGAGCTTAGTGTTGGAATGCCTGCTGGGTTTGTGTGAGGTCTGGGATGTGACCCTAAGCACTGCACAAGAATTTGTAAAAGTACATGTGAATTCAAAAAACTTCCCTTTTTTGCCCCTTAAAATATGTACACACAGGATAATTGTGCTGGATCAGAGCGACTTGTCAGACTGATTGGAACTGGACCGTGCAAGCATTGTGGCTGTGGCCTCCTTTCTTCTCTTATCTGCTTCAGTTGCCTCAAGGACAGTAGTTTCAGTCTGTAACTCACACTTTGTTCTGCTGCTACTATGGGCACAATAATGTGTCCCTATCATGTGTAGCATGCTTAATCATTTGTTTTAAATCAGGTTTCTGAAAAGTGCAAAGTAACCATAGTGGCAAACATTTTGTGTTCAGAATGGCTTTTGTTTTTTCTGATGTAAATTTTTGAAACCATAACTTTGTTATATAATAAAGTGTTTACTTTCAATGCTAGTTGGGTGCCAGTTGTGATTTTTGTGCATTAGTTTGGGGGGTTGGGAAGATTGCTGAATTTTTCTTCCAGTTAGAATCGGCTTTCCAGGAGACAGCAGGAGCACCCTAATGTATTGTGAATTGTCTAAGATGAACAACATCATCTCCACACATTTTGGAATGTGCACCTCACATCATCAGGGAACCTGAAAAGTGGAACTGTGGCAAAACTAAAATCAGTGCTTTCTCTCCTTTAACCTTTTTGTGACTATTAGCCAAATGAATATGTTATCTAGATGGGTCCATGTAGAATTTTCACATATGATTAACAACTTTTCTAGGAAGCATTACACTGTTGTACAGTACTAGCATTTGATTTTGTCTTAGTAGGTAGTAGGTCTTTGTTGTAAAAACTGAATAGCTCCTATTATGGATGATCATATTTCATGTTTTAGACTGTAGAAAATTTCTTCTGCACAGATAAAATAGCAAGTACACATTTGTTTGGTTACCTAGCTATTGTAACCAGAGGAAAACTGTCAGAAAACTAGTTAAGTTACATGGATATATGACAGCTCATGAATTCTGGCCTGTAATTCTAGCACTTGGGAGGTTGAGTCTGGAGGATTGCCGTGATTCAAGGCCACTCTGAGACAGTGTGAGACCCTACCAAAAGGAAGCAAACAACAAGGGGCCTGCAAGATGGCTCAGCATATAAGGCATTTGTCAGGCCTAACAGCCTGAGTTTGGCCACCAGGACCTGCATGGGAGATGGCGAGAGCTGGTTCTCAGAGGTGGTTCTCTGATTGTCCTCCATATATACACAATGAAAAAATAAATATAATAAAAATTTGAAAAGCAAGCAACAAAACAATACCACCCCCAAGTTTACAAATACTACATGTAAGGCCTGTGACTGTAAGATATAGTGAGGTCTTCCTCTGAAAAGCTTATCTAGTTGAAGAGACAAATGCAAGAATGTGGAGATTAATAGCAGACTGCATGAGAAATGGGGCTTATGCAGTTGTAACGTCATCAGTTCATAAACATAAGATCAAACTAATGCTTGCTGATGAGAGTTAATTTAGGCTGGATATGGTGGAACATAGCTTTAATCACAGCTCTTGAAGGTAGAGGCAGGTAGATCTCTGTGAGTTTGAGGCCAGCCTGGTCTGCATAGTGAGTTCCAGGACAGCCATAGCTACATCTGTGTGTCTATGTCTGTGTGTATATGTTCACATGTGTGACAGTGCACGTGTGAAGGTCCAAAGTTGATGTCAGAAATCTTTAATTGCGGTGTGCCTTATTCTTTGAAGCAGCATCTGTCTCTCACTTGGCCCAGAGCTCACTGTTCTGGCTGTTATGGCTAGGCAGCTTGCTCCTGGGGTCCTATCTCTGTCTTCCAAGCCCTGGGATTATAAAGTGTAACTAGTCCCCATGATTATGCACCAAGTGCTTTAATCGCTGAACCAGCTCCCTATTTCTGAACACTCTTCTTGATTCATCTCTTTCTATAAGCATTCACATGTTGATTTTCTTATGTTTAAAACTTATTTCCCTCATCTGGGCCTATACTCTCAGGAATCAAAGGCAGAAAAGTTACAAGTTGGTGGCCAGGGTGGACTGCAGGGTGAGTTCAAGATCAGCCTGACTACAAAAACAACATAGCAGGTTACAGAGATGGTTCAGCAGTTTAAAAAACTTGCTGCTCTTTTAGAGGAGGCAGCTCACCACTGTCTTTAAGTCTAGCTCCAGATGAGAGACACCTTTTTTTTCTGGCTGCCACAGGTACTCATATACATGTGGTGCACACATACACGTAAATCTAGAAAATAATAAATCTTACCTAGCCATGATGGTGCTTAGCTTTAATCTCCAAATTTAGGAGGCAGAGGCAGGTGGATCTCCATGAGTTCAAGGCCAGCCTAGTTTACAAAATGAATTCCCAAATAGATACGGCTATATAGTGAGAGACCCTGCCTCCAAAAACCTCCTCAAACCAAAGGGCAATGACAAAGCAGCAATCAGACAAGTGGCAGAGTGCTTACCTCACACGTGAGGTCCTGGGTTCAGTCCTCAGCACTGCAGAACACATGGCCTGGATTCCACCCCTCCCTCCAGCTGCTCAACTACCCTTCTCCTACTGTGCTTCTTTTTTTTCTTTTCCATTTTTTATTAGGTATTTAGCTCATTTACATTTCCAATGCTATACCAAAAGTCCCCCATACCCACCCACCCCCACTCCCCTACCCACCCACTCCCCCTTTTTGGCCCTGGCATTCCCCTGTACTGGGGCATATAAAGTTTGCATGTCCAATGGGCCTCTCTTTCCAGTGATGGCCGACTAGGCCATCTTTTGATACATATGCAGCTAGAGTCAAGAGCTCCGGGGTACTGGTTAGTTCATAATGTTGTTCCACCTATAGGGTTGCAGATCCCTTTAGTTCCTTGGGTACTTTCTCTAGCTCCTCCATTGGGAGCCCTGTGATCCATCCAATAGCTGACTGTGAGCATCCACTTCTGTGTTTGCTAGGCCCCGGCAGAGTCTCACAAGAGACAGCTACATCTGGGTCCTTTCGATAAAATCTTGCTAGTGTATGCAATGGTGTCAGTGTTTGGATGCTGATTATGGGGTGGATCCATGGATATGGCAGTCTCTACATGGTCCATCCTTTCATCTCAGCTCCAAACTTTGTCTCTGTAACTCCTTCCATGGGTGTTTTGTTCCCAATTCTAAGGAGGGGCATAGTGTCCACACTTCAGTCTTCATTCTTCTTGAGTTTCATGTGTTTAGCAAATTGTATCTTATATCTTGGGTATCCTAGGTTTGGGGCTAATATCCACTTATCAGTGAGTACATATTGTGTGAGTTCCTTTGTGAATGTGTTACCTCACTCAGGATGATGCCCTCCAGGTCCATCCATTTGGCTAGGAATTTCATAAATTCATTCTTTTTAATAGCTGAGTAGTACTCCATTGTGTAGATGTACCACATTTTCTGTATCCATTCCTCTGTTGAGGGGCATCTGGGTTCTTTCCAGCTTCTGGCAAAACACTACTGTTGGGGGTTCATCTGATGCTGCTACATAGACCTGCTTGCCCGAAGATGGACTAAGTCCCACTACACCAGCCTTTGTTATGTAAACCTTGCTCCCCACATTTAAGTTAATTGGTTAATAAAAGGTTATAGTCTGATTGAGCAGTAGAGAGAAAGGCAGGACTTGAGGATGGAGTGAGGGGACTCAGGAGAGACCATGGAGGAATGGGAGAGGAGAGAGGGAGAGAAGAAGGTTGCCACAAGGCTGGATGATGGACCATGAGCAGGTGATCGGGAGAAGTGGACCCTGAGGGCAAGAATCAAACAGCAAGGAACAAGGGACATATGGCTGGGATGTAAATTAGAAAGCTCAAAGCCTGGACCATCTAGGCTTGCAGCTTATAAATAAAAAGGATTTTGTGTCTTTTATAGAGGCTAACTAGACTACATAATTCATAGTACCCACTACCCTGGATATCTTTAGTGCCTTGCCTCAGCACACTAGAATTTGGGTCCCACTTCTTTAGAAGTTATTCAGGTCATCAGTGTCTTCCGTATTCCTAAATCACACAGTCAACTTTTGCCCCATGATAATTATTCTTTCCATTTCCTCAGTCTCAGTCGATGTTAGAGCCTCGTTTTTCTTCTACCACATCAGCCTCTACCTCCACTCTTTTTTTTTTTTTTTTTTTTTTTTTTTTTTTTTTTTTTTGAGACAGGGTTTCTCTGTGTAGCCTTGGCTGTCCTGGAACTCACTTTGTAGACCAGGCTGATCTCGAACTCAGAAATCTGCCTGCCTCTGCCTGCCTCCCGAGTGCTGGGATTAAAGGCATGGGCCTCCACCTCCACTCTTAATGTTCTTTAAGGATGACTGATGGTCTGAATGAGAATGGGCCCCAGAGGCTCATGGATTTGCATGCTTAGTCCCCCGCTGTTTGGAAGGATTAGGAGCTCTGGCCTTATTGCAACCTGCATTGCAAAGATCAGGCTTCAAAAGCCCATGCCAGGCCCAGGTCCTTCCCCTCCCCTCATGAGATTTAAAACTCTCAGTCCCATGCCTGTCATGAAGATTGTGAGTTAACCCTCTAAAACTGTAAGCAAGCTGCCAATGAAATGCTTTCTTTTGTAAGAGTTGCCTTGGTCATGGTGTCTCTCACAGCACAGAGAAGTGACCTAGTTTACTTCCACGGCTTTGGTCATCGGGCATGCTCTAACAATCCTGTATTGTAAGGAATGGGTCTCTGATGTGAGCCCATGCACTTACCATGCACTCAGTGTGGATTTCTTTCAGGTAACTCACTGGCCCAGCCAATACTCACCGTGGTTGGCTTGCCCTCCCACTCAGTATTAGTGTCGTGTTATCCACTCAAATCAGAGATCCAGATACCATCTTTGATTCCATTAGATTTACAATCTTTTGTGTGTGGGGGGGTGGGGGGGGCTTTTTTGAGACAGGGTTTCTCTGGCTGTCCTGGAACTCACTCTATAGACCAAGCTAGCCTCAAACTCAGAAATCTGCCTGGCTCTGCCTCCCAAGTGCTGGGATTAAAGGTGTGCACCACCACTGCCCGACTAGATTTACAATCTTAACTCTTAAAAATCAGTAAAGACTTGTTTGTTTCCAGCTGGGCATGGTGACCCAGGATTACAATCTCAGCACTTGGAGGCTGAGGCAGGAAGATTGCTGAGAGTTCGAGCCATTCTGGGCTACAGTGTGAGAAAACAAAACAAGACAACAGCAAAGAACCCCTCCCTGCTAGTCAAGCAAGAAACTTTGACCTCCAAACTCTAGGTTCCTTATTCTCACCTCTCCTGTTTTTTGTTGCCACTGCCTGTCCAGCAGCCTTCTCAAGTGCCTCCTTCCAGCTAGTATGTCTCCTTGAAGGCTGGCCTTGAACTTCCTGAATCTGCCTTTCAAGTGCTAGAATTACAGGTACTTGACACCATGCCTGCCTTACAAATCTTTGTAATAACTCCTACATGCCAGTCACACCTTCAAGCAATGATGAGCCAAGCCAAGTCTGCTGTCCTGGAGTTTACTGAGCTATTCAGTGACCAAATAGTAATAATAATGGTAAATGCTGTAATGATAATAAATAGGTTTAAAGGACAGTAATTACATCTGGATGTTAATGGGGATGGAGAGACGGCTCAGTGGTTAAATACTCACTGCTCTTCCGAAGGCTCTGAGTTCAATATCCAGCACCCATTCGGCATCTCACAACCATCTGATGATGTATTCCAATGTGCAGACGTACATGCAGCCAGTATCTATATACATAAAATACATAAACAAATTCATCTTAAAAAAACAGGCAACTTAACATTAAATAAAGTATTCAAGGGAAGTTGCTTTGAAGATGTGACCTTTAACCTTGTCTGGAATGATGGGAGAGAGCCAGCCTTGTGTCTGGAGGATGGTCATCCAGCACCGAGAACAGCAGGCACAGAGCTCCGTGGGACACACTGAACTGAGGTATGAAAGGCCAGCATGTGTAAAATGCCAGTGTGATAGAGAAGCAGAATAAGTTCCGGGGAAGCTGTCAGGAAGTTGCAGTGAGGGGCTGGAGCTCTGGCTTACTGGATGTGCTTCCAGTTGGACAGATGGTGCACAGGCATAAACGTAGGCAAAGCACCCACATGCCTAAGAAGTACAGTGAAGATGGAAGACTAAGCAAGGGGGATTTTAGACCATGGCGAAACATAGGAACTGTTAGAAAACTCTCTCCCCTCTCTAATATTTAACACAACGTATTGTTGTTCCTGTTTTGAGATAGGAGCTCATGTATTCTGAGCTAGCTTTCAATTTCTGTTGAGTATGACCTGGAACTTGGGAATCTTCATTCCTCCACCTTCTGAGTGCTAAGATTAGAGGCCTTTATCAGCACTCCAGTTTAGTCTAGCTCAGGCTGGAATCTGTTTGACGAGTACCCTGGCAGCTAATCTATACCCCAACCACTGTGACCTCTCATTCATTTTTCTGGCGTATGCATAGAAGCTATATGAGTGTCGGTGTGTGGAGGTGGGAAGTCACCACTGTACCTTCCTCTATTGCTCCTCACTCTGATTTTTGAGATAGGAGCTCTTACAGATCCTGGAGCTCATTGATTGCTTAGAATGGCTGGCCGTTGGGCTCTAGAGATCTGCCTTTGCCTCCCCAAGCACAGGGGTCACAAGTACACACCACACCTGCCTTTTCTGAGTCTTCACGTGTGCATAGCAAGCACTTTAGTGAGTCATCGTCCCACCTTCACAGTGATCTTTTCACTCTACGGATCTTGCTCGGATCTGAGCCTATGGCGCTTAGAGAAAATGGAGTTCTCTTAGCTCTTTAAGTACACTGTGGCATGTGCTGCTCTTGCATATCTAGCTATATTGCTTGTTTCCCAGCTTACTTAATTTCCTCAGAGAATCTTGTTGATGTTTTTGAACCTTCTGTAAGATTCTCTACTAGTAGTCTGCCTGCCTCCTTCTAACCCATGCATAGACCAGCTTGTTACACAGTCACACACATACACCACACACACACACACACACACACACACACACACACACACACACACACACACACACACCACTTTAGCCTATGCCTTTTAAATCCAGCACTTGGAAGGCAGAGGCAGGTGGATCTCTGAATTTGAGGACAGCCTGGTCTACATAGCAATTCGAGGGCCTCATAATAGAAAGACCCTGTCTCAAAAAAATATTGTGTGTATGGGAGTGCTGGAGCATACAGGTGCCCGTGTCACAACATATATGTTGAGGTCAGAGGACGACTTTCAGGCGTGGGTTTATCTTTCCATCATGGGTTACAGAGCTAGAGCTCATGTTGTCAAGGCTTCCACAGCAAGCACTCTTACCTGCCAAGCCCCTCTCTGGCTCCATACTTTCATTTCATACTGCACAACACACTTACAGGCCAGTAGGATCTTCCACTCTTGTTCTTACCAACTATAAGCTGAAGAAGGCCACATCATATTTGTGTTGTTCACTGAGGTAACCCAGATTTGTATTTTGGGCTATTCACCAGTGAAGACTGCTGGAACATGGGTTTAAGCCAATAAAAAGTCTTTATTGGCCTGATAGTAACTACACTGGGTTGGTTCAGGATCCCAGTGTAGCACCAAGCCTTATTTGCGGTTAGCTTTTAAGCACAAAAAAACATGTTCTGGGTTGACATACTTTAGTTAACAAGAATAGTCAGTCAAAAGTAGAACTATGAAGCTAAAAAGAAAGGTTAGAGACTTTTCCAGAACTATTGGCCTTGATGGATACTCAGCTAACATGTTCAGAGAGCAGCTGCAATATTCATAAAGCACTGAAGAATGGGTGTTCATCCCTTCCTTACAAGAGAGGAGACTATTCAAAGGGGACTTCATGATCTTCCCGTGGTCACACTGGAACAAATGTATTTTTGTACTCATAGATGGCACTGTAGCTCTGAGGCAGCTCAAGACTGCACAGAAGAAACACTGAGACTTAGAGAAACGGAGCTGGTGAGGCGGCTCAGTGAGTAGAGCCAGACGAGCCTGATGACCTGAGTCCAATCCCTAGACCCCCACAGCAGAAGGAGAGAACCAACTCCAAAACGTTTTCTCCCCTCCCTCTTACACACACACACACACCTAAATACAATTTAATAAAATACAAATTCTGAGAGGGCATATGTGAGCTTCTGGGGGTGGGAGAGACTGTTGTTCTGGGACTAGAGAGATGGTTCTAGCAGTTAAGAGCACTTAGTGATCTTTCAGATGACCCAGGTTTAGTGCTCATCACCCACATGGTGGTTTACAACCATCCCTAACCCAGTGCCAGGGCATTAGATGCCTTCTTTGAGCATTTTGGGCATGAGGCACATGGTGCACATGTATACGTAACAGACAAAATACTCATAAAATAAATAAACCAAAGAAATAAAGAATGGCTCTCTTAAGGAGGGCATAATAGAGTATATAAAGACATAATAGAGTTTATAAAGGCATAATAGCATATATAAAGATTTCATATATATGTACATATATATATATATGGTGTTTATTGTAGCGTTCATAATACAGAACTATCCAATAATAAAAGACTTATTTAAAAATTATGAAATAAGGGCTGGAGAGATGGCTCAACAGTTAAGAGCACTGACTGCTCTTCTAGAGGTCATGAGTTCAAATCCCAGAAACCATATGGTGGCTCACAACCATCTATAATGAGATCTGATGCCCTCTTTTGGTGTGTCTGAAGACAGTTACAGTGTACTCATATCTAATAAATAGGCCAGAGCAAGCGGGGCCGAAGTGGGCTGGGGAAAAAAAATTATGAAATAATAGCTGGGCAGTGGTAGTTAAATGCCTTTAATCCCACTATTTGGGAGGCAGAGCAGGTGGATCTCTGTGAGTTTAAGGTCAGCCTGGTCTACAGAGTAAGTTCCAGGATAGCCAGGGCTACACGAAGAAATCCTGTCTTGAAAAACAAAACAACAAAACTTATGAAATAACCATAAGTTAATTCATTCAAAATCATATTATAGATATGGATTAGCATGGAAACATACCCATGACATGTGAAGTAGTGATAGTAGTAATATTCCAGTAGGCAAATAGGATTCTACTTATATAACTTTATGTCCATATATGAGAAATGCAGAAAATACTTATTAAATAATAAAATAGGGAAGTTTGATCCTGTTACATAATTTCAAGTTTTTGTAATTCTTTGCAAACTCCTTTAATTGGAGAAAATAGACAGTTTAGAAATACTTAAAATTCAAGTCCTTGGAGAGATTAGAATACCACTATAATTAACCATAAACCTAATTAATTTTATCATGACTCATTTTAAGAAAGACTAACAGAAGAGAATGGTCAGTGTAGTGCATAAAAATCTGAAGGTGGGGCTGGAGAGATGGCTCAGCGGTTAAGAGCACTGGCTGCTCTTCCAGAGGTCAACTCCCAGCAACCATGTGGTGGCTCACAGCCATCTATAAGGAAATCTGGTGCTTTCTTCTGGCCTGCAGGCATACATGCAACAGAACACTTATATATTAAATAAAATTTTTTTTTAAAAATTGTGAAGGTAAGTCTTGGCCTAATATATGAAATCGCAACATTCAGGAGGATTGTGGGTAAGAGGCCAACCTGTGCTACACAGTCAGATTCTGTCTCAAACAAAACCTTTGTCTTTCAGAGTCAGTGCTAGACGGTTACATATGGTAATTTCTCTCAAAAAAAAAAAAGAGGGTAAAAGATGTCAAAGGAAAAGATAACAGTTTATCCACAGTGTTCATTGAAAGTGGAAAGTTGCTCTTCAAGGAGAAAAAAGCCATGCCAGGCAGTGGTGGCGCACACCTTTAGTCCCAGCACAGCAAGGCAGAGGCAGGCAGATCTCTTGAGTTTGAGTCCAGCTTGTTCTATAGAGTGAGTTCCAGGACAGCCAGGGCTACAGACAGACAGACAGACAGATACATAGAGATAGAGAACATATGGTCTGAAAGACTCTACCCAGGCCATAAGACCAGGTATAATGGCACGTGCCTAAAATTCCCACAACTTGAGAAGCTGAGGTGAGGGGATGGTGAGTTTGAGTCTAACCTGGGCTAGTGAGAATCTGTCCCCAAAGAGGAGGGTGCTGAAAAGGTGGCTCAGCGGTTAAGAGCACATACTGTTCTTGCAGAAAGCTTGAGTTTGATTCTCAGCCTCCACATCAGGTGGCTCACAGTGGTCTAACACCTCTATCCTTGGGGGCACCAGCACTCACATGAACATATACATAAAATTTTTATAAAAGAGCCAGGTGTGATGGCGCATACCTTTAATTTCAGCACTTAGGAGGCAGAGGCAGGCAGATCTCTGAGTTCAAGG
Source organism: Mus musculus (assembly GCF_000001635.26). Lineage (NCBI taxonomy): Eukaryota > Metazoa > Chordata > Mammalia > Rodentia > Muridae > Mus > Mus musculus. The sequence goes on from NT_187003.1 coordinate 691,226, forward strand.
CCAGCCTGGTCTTTCAGAGTAGGTTCCAGGACAGCCAGGGCTACACAGAGAAACTCTGTCCCCCCACACCCCCCCACACCCCCAAAAAAAACCAAAAAAAGTGAATAAATAAAAGAAGGTTGGAATATAGCTTGGTGGATAGCTTATCTAACGTATATGAGGCTTTGTGCATGATTCCCAACATAACATAAACTGGGGATGCTAGCACATGTCGATATGATACTCCCACTCCTTGGGAAGTGGATGTCAGAAGCACAAGCTCATCTTTGGCTACAGAAATAGTTCAAGGCTAGCCTGGGTTACATGAAATGCTTTTCAAAAGATGGGGAGGGGATGAGGAAAAGAAAAGAAGATGAATATCTAAATCTAGCTGATTGCCAACAAGAGGATCATTAATGAGAAGGGATGTTAATATTTATTGTGTGATTCTCATGTAGGAGGCAATAGTTTTCAGGTTGAAACTAAGACTCTGGTAAGTCATGCCCAAGGTGCTCAACCAGTTGTTTATTGTCAAGACCAAACTAATTCCAGATTTTTTACTATGATACTATATGCTCCTGGAATAATGAGAGAATTTATGACTTGAGTAACCTAGGTTTTGTCCCTAGAGACAAATTAACTGATGGTTATTCATGAAACCTGGAAAAGGCTGGAGCTCTATTATTATATCATCATCATCATCATTACTATTATTAATTCATATATCAGTTTCAAACAAGATGGGAATAAATCTATACATCACAAAAGGTACCTTGTTCAAGCTGGGCTAGCACAGCCTGATTGACCTGTGAGGCTGACTTCATGAGTCCCTGAGAACTCCTAGAATCCAAGACGAATAAGGAAGTTCCCTCTATACAAGGAAATCCTGACTTTTCTTAAGAACTTGGCCAAAGGCTTATTGTCAGACAGAGTTACTTTCCATCTGGGGAGTGATTCTCTATGAAGAATTGTAACTGTAAAACAAGATGTTTAATAGGAAGCTCCTTTTATGACATCATCAGACAGAGATTGTAAAGAGGACTGTGAGACACTCTTAGAACAGCTGCCACTTCCAAGGGGGACAGAGAACAGCAGCTCTGAAAACAATGAGGGTAAACACTCATGCTTAACCGGGATCCTGAAAACAAGCCCGCTGACAAAACATGGCATCTACCCAGAAGGCCACAGTCTATCAGGTGTACAAGACAAATAAAAATGGGTCCAAGGTAGCAGTTTCTTCGCACAGAGGGGCAGAGGTTACTACCTCCACTCCTCAGCGGGGACATGGGTATTATTCCTCAAGCCAGCGAGCTACTGCTGCTGTCTCCTTGAGTCCTCCTCCTCTTCCATCCCAGAGAAGAGCCGAAGCTACATCCACCACTCACCATTCAACATCAGACTACCTACACCCTGTGTCCCCACAGCCAGGGCCTGGCCTCTCTGCAGTCTCCACTTCACGGGGAACTGAGACCCGAACAAGAATAGAGGTGCCCTGCCATCACTCTCCTCATCACTCTCCACATCACTCTCCTCATCACTCTCCTCATCGAAAGAACCAGTCAATTCAGACAATGTCCTCCCACCTCGCAGGAGTGCATCGGAATGTCAGTCCAGTCAGGGAAGAGTCAACACGAAGAACTGAGACCAGGCCAGGGCGTGAGGTTGCCCACCATTCCTCCACGACCTCTGATGCAAAATGCCGTCACTTGTATTTTACTGGAGAAAAAGAGGAGGACCCACCCTCCAAGGTCCAGAACCCCCAGGGGGTTAAAGTACCCCGTAGGATTTCAGCATACCCGAAGGATGAAGCTATACAAACAGAGCCCACCCGAAGGACTACTGCTGAGGTCAGATCTTCAAGAAATATCTCCGTCCAAGAGCATGGCATTCGCATGGCTAATAACCCTCAGATAGTCATTAGAAAGGTCCCTCCCCAGGAACCAGAAGTTGGTCACAGCTCAATATATTCAGAACCTAAGACCTCGCAAAAGAGCACGAAATTGTCATCAGGCCTCAAACTTTCTGTCCTTAGAGATTTAGATGGGGCACCCCGAGCTGCTCCACCTCGACCAGAGCGTTCTGTCTGTATTGGGACCAAGCCCTCCCCAAAGATTTTAATATCCGAAGCAGAGAACACTATGAGATCCCCAACCCGAGAACGTGAGGTCACACGCAAGGTGACCATTTCCCCAGGAAAACAGTCAACGCAGCCACCTCATCGTGTGACATGTCGAACAGTGTCTGAAGGATCCTATAAGTCTCCCCTGTATCCAGAGCTTTCAACAAAGCCCTCCACCCATGTCCCCTCAGCATTTGAGTTGACTCCTCGGCCTTTGCCCCCTCGGTCCTTACCTAGGTATGGACCTGATTGCTCATGGTGGGCCTTACTGAATCCTAAAGTTGAAACGCCCCCAAACCATTCATCATTTGATCTTGAACCTAAGTCGCCTCCTCCCCTAGACCCTTTAGAGTCCTTTTATGAAATGGACTCAACCCCTTTCTGTGAGGACCTGCTGTTCCAGAGAGACAAAGCAAGCCTACCACCATCCCCGAAGGATTCTTTATACCGAGTACCATTGACAGAAGTGCAAAAGACCCCGAAGTACACCAGCAAACAACCCACTCAAGGGTTCAATGCTTTCTTCCTGGGTATGTGAAGGAAGCAAACTGTCCAGCCACAGCCCACATTTAGTGAAATGGGATATTGGTTGGGATGGGCAGGAGAGCACCCGCTCTTCGTTCTGGGCTCCAAGGCTGCTTTCCTGCTAGTGCCAAAGTTGGTTCTATCTTTGAGCTCAGTGCTCCATGCCTTGCCTGCCAGCTTCAGTGAGCCCCAAGCTGCTGACATCAGAGCAGATGGTTAAATCTGGAGTTGAGCATTGACTCTTAATAGGCATTGCAGCTTAACTCTTCCGTGGAAGGTAGAGAGAATGGACTGTGGGGTCAGAAGTGGATTCCTCAGAGTGGAAGTAAAGAATCAAGGCAGGGTGAGGGCTAGTAAGGCTGTTAAAAAAAAAACAAACAGGAGCCTCAGGTAAATACTCTGGTTTCAAAATAGAGTAGCTGGGACACATGTGGGCTGGGTCTCGGGCTTCCAGGAGGCAGAGAGCATTAAAGTGCACAGAGAAGGTGGAAGAGAGACAGTGAGCACTCAGTACCCAGTCCTAGGTGGGAGAAGAGTGAAAGGTTCAAGGGCAAAGAGGACGTTCTGGTGGAGGTGTGGAGGGAGGGTGGCATTGCACACACAGGAAAAAGCAAGTTTCTGCTACTTTCAGATGTTTCCGAGGAAATGTACAACCGGATCCTCTGGTGGCTGAAAGGTCTGTGTTTTCCCTTCTTGGGGGGTGGGGGTGGGGTGGGAGGCCGGGAGGGCTTGGGGAAGGGCTTTGGAGAAGGGTGAGAAGACAGGTGATAGGGTGGCCTCTGTGTCTGTCCTGTACGCTAAGTCTGTCAGGAAACTAAATGGCTAGGGTTTAGATCTAAATGAGCAGCAATTCTCTTTTTCGCCTTACATTCCATTACTAGTCATCCCTTTGGGAGTGTGGCCCTTTTCCATTTTCAACAGTCTCCTTCTAATGAGAACTCAAATCTGGGAAGGAGAACAATTCAAGTCCTGTTGTCTTACCTACCATTGATTGAGACTTTTGTTTGTTTTTGAGACAAGGTCTTGTTATATAGCCTTGGCTAGCCTTGACCTCGCTATGTAGACCAGATTGACCTGGAATACACACAGATCGCTCTGCCTCCAGAGTGCTTGGACTGAAAATGTGTGCCACCATCCACACCCAGCTTTTAAGGTTTAACTTATTTGATGTGTATGGGTCTTCTGCTCGTGTAGCTCTGTGCCCATGAAGGGCAGAAGAGGGCGTCAGATCCCCTGGAACTGGAGTTACAGACAGTTGTGAGCTGCCACGTGGTTGCTGGGAATTGAACCCGGATCCTCTGCAGGAGTACTCAGTGCTCTTAGCCATCTCTCCAACCCCTCCTTCCCCCCAATCATGTGTTTTAAGGGGAAATCACCAAAAACAAGACCACCTGCTTCAAAATCATGCTGACTGTTGAATCCCCAGTGAATCAAGTTAAGACTTCAGGACTCTCCTCAAACCCTCCCTCACTTGTTGCCCTGGGAGGATCTGTAGGCCTGCTCATGGCTCACCCCTGCCCCCCAGACCAGTAGCTCTTGCCTTCGTCTCTGGAATCATTAAGATCCTCTCAGATCCTTTGCTCCTTTTTGTGCTTGGCCACTGGTGGCACGGGAGCGTGGGGCTTGGACCTCCAAGAGTGTGTCTTGGTAGCATAGAGTTATGGCATGATAAGTCCTTGTCCTGTTTATGAATGGGACATAGGACAGGGCTGTGGATGACATTCCTGGGGAGGGAAAAGCCTAGTGCACCAACTCTGATCCCAAGCCCTCCTCCCATTTGGAGGGCCTGACCAGTGTGAGTTGCTTTACGTGTAAAGCATCATGAACACTCAGTAAATGGTAGCTGCAGTTTTTAGGCCATTTGGGGCCCTAGGAAGGGACTTGGGCTGGGCTATTCTCATATCAACTGGCCATCTTTAGTAACACACTGTTTTGCCCCCTCATGTTGACACTTCCTGAATTCCATTTGTTGTCCACCTCCGGAAATGCCTGGCTTCTACTTCTTTGTTTTGACAGACGAGGAGGTAAGAATCCTTGTGGGAGATAACCTCTAGTCCATGGTCCCAGCCCCTGATCTAATTCCTACTCCTGTTCTCTGACGGGAGGGGTGTAGAAGGAGACAGAACCACATGTGGTTAGTAGGTTGTCCACTGCACAAAAGGGTACTGTGCAGCCGTGTTTGTACAAAAATGTTACATGAGCTGAAGTTGCAGCTTTGAAGAGAAAGTGTGAAGATCTTTCACCCAGTGCTCCAGGGGAAGACTAGGTCACTGTGGGTTGGATTATTCCCCATCTGGCCCTTCCCTCTCCTGCCTAGGGCACTTCAGAAAGGGGTCGCTTTTCTGGGTTACACACTATTTGAGTCCTCAGGTTGGAGAAACGTGAAGTGGGCTCTGCCCTTGGCAGTCCCGTGGCCTAAATTTGGCAGTGTCCTGATTTTGCAGCGAGTGGACTCTTCCCTTAATTAAGTACTTGTGCTCCTCTTGGTCCATGTCTGATAAGATGGTCAAAGCTCTCCCGGCTTCCACTCTTTCCTTTGACCACATTCCTCTGTCAACCCAAAGCCGAGCAAATCTCTAGTGAGTCCCGTGCATGGCTGGCCAACCGGGATGAACAGTTGACTTGAGATAGAAACAAGGGGGGACAGCAAGAGCTCAGATAACAGAACAGCTGGAGGAGGGGGTGTCCGGGAATGCAGCTGCCACCCCCTATGCCCCAGGCCCTGAACTCAGCTGTAGGTGGGAGGGAGAAGGCACTCTTAGAGATTAAGTCCAAGCAAAGCAGGAAGCCCCTCTTTCTTCTGCTTGCTTCCAGTCCCATCCCATTCCTTCATTCCATAGACAGTTTTTATTCAGATGTCTGATACTCTGCTAGGCACTAATACACATGCGTGTGCACACACAGACACACACACAGACACACATACTGCTTTGAGATATTAGCTACACAAGTGGAAGATAAGACATAGACAGGAAGAAAAACCCAATATATAAATAGATACTAGTCTATGCTCAAATACCCAAACAAACAACAGGCTGAATGAATGCTCTTGATGGAGCTTAGGAGATGGGGCGCTAGGAGGAGGGGAAGTAGAGAGTAGCTACAGCTTCCTTTCTGAGGCCAGAGGGATACCCTAATACAAAGCTATACCTTTGAAAGGGGTACTGCTTTCTTCAGTTCAAGGTTTGATGCCTGTGACTAAGCAGGCTTCTCTTCATCCTCCCCACCCTCACCCCCTTTTCTGTGCATCTTGTTTTAGTTTAGGAAGTCAAAAGTTCTGGCAGCAGAATGACTTCTTCCCAAAATAGCTCTTATCCTGTCTGGATAATTACAGCTCTTCAGCCCTGCTCAGTAGCAAAACTGCTCCCCAGAAGCTGGGAAGAGAGGTTCTCAGGCAGCTGGGCTGGGGTCTCCTTTGGCTCTCTAGAGGTAGGGTTTGCACAGAGTTGGGCAAAGCAGTCTCCATGAAAAACCAACTCCCACAGCCAGTCCTTTCAGATTACATAACCCGCAGGCAGGCTCAGGATGGAGATTCTGTGGTTCTGGTGTGCAAGGACCCTGGTTCCTCTGATTTGGGAGTACTTGACCATAGAGACTGTTCCAGATTCCATTCCCAGCAGGGATTCTCTAGTGGCTCAACCCCAGTGGCTGGCCCATGGAAGGCAGTGTTTGTTACTGAATACTCCACTGTGAACCCTCCAGGTCCACAGCTATGGAGAACACTGAACTTCATAAAGCCCCTCTGGGTCTGCAGCTATGGATAACTCCAGATTCTGCCCATGACTCTGCTGATCTCCTGAATCCTTTTTTGAGGTCCTTTTGTCTAGGAGTGGGGTTGAGAAGTGCGTTTCACCCATGGATTGGGATGATAGGGGTTGGAATCTCCCCAGAGAAGATGGGGCTAAACCGAGGGGAGCATTCCTATTGGGTGTGCACTAGCAGAATCTCAACAAGAAGTGGGTCAGGGAAACTGCCTTCTCCTTTGGCCTGGGGATTTCTGGAAATAACACATCTTTTAATAAGACAGGCTGCAATGCCTCTGATGGGCAGGGGTACTCCAGCCCCCAGATCACTTGCCTACAGGATACGGGGACCCCCTTGCCTCTGGATGTGACTTCTCAAGCGACCAGAGGATGAGGTGGTTTTCTTCTTTCTGTGTCTATCAATTATGCAAGACACCAATGCTAGAAATTAGGGCAATTAGCAGAGGAGGCCATCTCAGTGGTATCCGAGGCAGACTTGAAATGTCTTCAGGGTCACATGTCATTTGATCCCTGAAGGAGAGGGTTGTTGCCTTCTGAAGCCTGGGGGAGCTCTGCTCTGAGGCACCTTATTTACAAAGGAAAGCCTCTTAGGAACCTAGGAGTGTCTGCATTCATGGAGGAGGGTCAGAATCCCACAATGCGAACTATTCGGAAGGAATCCTGGGAACTCTCTTTCCCACTTGCCCCAGTCGTCTTGCCTTGTATGGAGCAGTGGTTCTCAACCTTCCTAATGCTGTGGCCCTTTAATACAGTTCCTCGTGTTGTGGTGGCCCCCAACTGTAAGATTATTTTTGTCGTTTTATAACTAATTTTGCTACTGTTAGGATTGTAATGTAAATGTCCGTGATTTCCGACAGTCTTAGGTGACCCCTGCTGACCCACAGATTTAGGACAACTGCTCTAGCTGATGGTCGAGAGGCTGATTTTGGAAGCATAGAGCAATGTGGGTGAAAATGAGGCAGGGTACCTCTGAAGGCCTTTCACAGTCTCTTACCCCGTCAGGTGGCACATCGGTCATTTGCACCTATCACGGGCAGCCACTTCTGGAGCAGGATGAGCAGCTGGTGACCTCTGGCCATGACTTGCTAATGTGGGGACAGGTTAGGTTGACCTTAGGGTTTATTATTGAAAGTCCTGCTTCTCATGAGTCCTTGTTAGTCCTGGACAACCCAAAAGTTGTGGACCGGTCTATTTTAACGCCAGCTTCTGGATATGGAGCCAAGAGACAGATTTCCCTGCCTCACTTAAGACCTGGGCCACTGGCTCTTAACCCTATTGTAATCAGGGCAGGAAAATGTGATTCCTCCATGGCTTTGATGGTGGGACTGAAGCAGCTAAACTTCCTTAGTTTTCTGTTGTCAAAATAACCCCACACAGGCACACATATCTTAGACTTCCTAGTATATGTTTTTCTTTTTTGTTTACCTAATTTATGTATGTGGGTATTTTTGTCTGGAAGTATGTGGGTCAGTGTCCCATGTTTGTACCTGGTACCCCAGGAAACCAGAAAAAGGAATCAGATCAGTGGACCTGGATCATACAGCCGTGAGCCACCGTGTTAGCAATGGGAATTGAACCTGGGTCTGGAAGAGCAGCCAGTGCTCTTAGTCATCAGGTTACATCTCCAGACCTCCCCAATCCCATCAGTGGACCTCGAAGAGCTAACTGCTCTCCCGACTGGACTCCATTTCCAGTTCTTTGACTTAAAGTATTTTAGTGATGTCTGGGGTGATGGCTTTAGTGAGGAGAAAGACAGTGGAAGGTTGGCTTCAGGAGGCCAACTTGAATGAGGAAGCGAGGAAGAAACCTCTTCAGGCCAGAAGCCATCCTGACAGCTGTTCAGCCAGAAGGCCACTGTCATGATCAGCGGAGCCGGCCATGTCCCTTCACCCTCTGCTCAGCTGCCTTTGGTTCAGCTGCTGGGGGCGGGGGAGACAGAAAGACAGCTGCTCCTCAAGTGGACCGCGGCTCAGAGGAGGGGAACAGAATGTGAGTAATGTCTCTTAGTTCCTGAGAGAAGCCCCAGCACTCAGACTTGTCCTGGTAGGGCCAGACTCTTTCTTGGTACAGCCACCATCGTCAAAAGTCACCTAAAAGCCTCTGTAGTGGCTGCTCTTGGGAGTTTGTGTGGGTTGGTCCAAGACCCGAAAAGCTGACCCCACAGGCGGCAGCAGCATATTCCAGAGTCACTTTAAGGCGTTACTCCGGCCTTCTCCTCTCCCGTTCTCTATACCCATCACACATGGGCACTCCTAATCCTCTGGAGGGAAAACATTTGAAATAGCCACAGTTGGCAGCAGCTGGTTTGGTGTTGATAATGTCCTCATTTGCAGATGTAACAGCTACTGTTCATTCTAGTGGCCTTACCTTCTCATGTTACTGAATCTTGCTAGCAACCTGTGGCGTAGACATTTTTTTCCTCTGTTTCACGGATGAAGAAACTGAGGGTCTGAGCTTGTTTGTCAAAGCTGAAAACACCAAGAGATACCCCATTCTACTACTGCCCCACAGTGTGGTACAGACTCTCCTGTAGCCGCAGCTTCCTGTGAAGTCAGTTCTCAGCGTTTCAGAAGGTCAGGTACAGTAAAGGGAAGCGTATTCCTGAGGGCAACAGTCACGCCTTCTCATGTGAGTGAAGAGGCAGAGAGCAGACAGAAGGAAGGACATGTGCCGGGTCAGTGAAGTCAGGGCCCCGAAGGCTAGCCTGTGCACTAACACCAGAACGGAAAATTAATTCGTGCACTGGTTTAGCCGGCACGTATTGATTAGCCAGCTCCTGGGGGCAGGGCCCTGTTACCATCACATGACAGATTCTCTATTCCCAGGATAGAAGTCAGCAGAGGTTAAAATGGAAGACACATTCCAGTGTCTTCGTCGTCGTCAGTCGTCGCCGCCCCCCCCCCCCCGGGGGAGAATTGCTTATTTCGAAAGAGAAATGTATACAGACAGGTCACTTGAAAGTCTAATGAAATGAGTCAGCTAGCCTCCTTGCACAGAAGGATAGCCAGGGTGGGGGAATACTTTGACTCGGCATGGCAAATACCTTGGTACATCAGTTTCCACTGATAGCAGGATACTGAGTCCACACGATTAGAAGCCGAGTAGGTATTTAAAGAGAGGCTGGGAAGCTAGGAGAGTCAGACGGTCAGGGAGTGATGATGTCAGAAGGCATGCCAGGCCCTTCCCACCTGGACCTCCTGTGATGGAAATTCCTGCTTTATCGAAATGGTTGGCCTCTAGCACCTTTTGAGCTTCAGAGCTGTTCTCTGTGTGTAGCCACATAGCAGGTGACACCCACATCTCAGGCCTGTTCCAGAACGTGGAACCTGAGGCAGCTGGGGGTGTGTATGTGTGTGAGGGGGGTGGGGGTGGGCTTAAGGGAGTTCTCTTTCTTGCTTCTGTACAGACTTACTGAGTTTTCCTAGAAAGACACACCCAGCACTTTGGCTCCACCAGAGCTCTTGACTGTATCTTCAGTAAGTCATTCCTTTGTGGCAGAAGGCAGACACTACTGGTTCTTGAACCACTTATGGGAAATGGCTAGCAAGAGGCACTATCGTGACCTTTTGCTTATCATACAGAGCTGAAATACTGACTCCCGGTGTAATCATTTCGTATCTTGGACTTGAACTTAGGTCCTGGCTTGGTCCTTACGAAAATTACTATGCCGTGCAACCCCAGTCCATGAATGGGTAGAAGATGTCTCTAGAGGACTGTGGGTGTCAGGCTGTGGCTGGGATTGCTGGCTTGAGTTTCCCAGGGAGTGATAGGATCCCTTGTGCCACGCTGTCTGTTCCTCAGATGTTTGGCTGTCCATGCTAGTAGTGCTCAGGCAAATCGTCGAGGATACCAATGCCTACCTCTCTGGATGATGAATTTCAAGGGAGACCCAGAGTTGATTGAGATGAAAGGGGTTAAGGCAAAGTGGGTCTCCACACCTGAAACCAGGAGGTGGGAAGGGTGCCCGCATCATCAGTGATTTATGCAAGAGGGGCTGGATCTGGGCTATGTTCTGACCAAATGTGGATCCTCCTCTGATCAATACAGAGAAAGATCCAGAAATGGGGGTGGGGGTGGGGGTGGGGAGGATCCAGTTTCCTTCAGTGAGCCCAGGAAGATCAAGGGATTTTTCAATAGACATTGTTGCCATGGAACATATGCTAAGACCTGGCTCTTACAGAGCCCTCTGAGTGCTCCAGGGTTAGCCTACAGGCCTGTGGGAAAGGGATGGCTTAGCCTATCTTCAGCTGTTATTTCTATCTTCAGCATGTTCTATAGTACCAGAGATAGAAGGGACTGTGTACCACTGAGACCCATGCTCTTTGGCGTGGATCAGAGTTTTATGGTCTAAGGCTTCTTTCTCTTGGGGCTTTTTTCAAGGCAAGCTGGCTCCAACATGCCTCAGGATATGTGGGTCTCTGGACCCTGAGCAGCAGGTGGTTCTGGAGAGCTGGGAGAGTCGAGCCACAGCTGAAGAGAGAGAAACTAGCTGAGCTGCCTTTTGAGATGGTTCTGGGTCCATACTCAGAATGGCTTAGGGCTTAGGATTTGACAGTAAAGGAAAACAAGACTTTGTGGTCAGGCCTGCTGACCTTGCCTTACATGAGTGCAGGCATATACATGTGTACCTGTGGAAACCAGGCCAGAGTTCAGCCTTGGGTGTTGTTCCTCAGGACAGTGGCCACCTTGTTTACAGACAAGCTCTCTCACTGGGTCCTGGGGCTGGCCAGCCAGTGAACTCCAGAAATCCCCCAGTCTTTACATTCCTCATGCTGGGATTACAGTAGGCCACCACACCCAGCTTTTAAAATGGATTCTGAAGACCAAGTTCAGGCCTTCCAGCTTTTACTGCAAGCACTTTATAGACGAGCTACCTCAGCCCTGGGGTCTGTTTTCTTTGATGCAGATTTGTCCCGCTCCCACCCACATGATTAGAAAGACTGCTGATGTGTCTTACTGATGATGCATCTTTCAGGTGTGTGCTGGTGGCCGGAGGATGCTGTGAGTAGCCTAAGGTTGATACTCAGATGGTACAGCCACCGCAGGCTGCTGCTACCATAGACTTCCAACAGCACTGGACTTCCCCTTTTGTGTCTTTGTTTTTTCTGGGTGCAGCTTGGTAGCTCCTGTCTTCCACAGACCTTTGTCTAGAGCCTATGTACAGCCTCAGAGGGTCCTTCACTGAAGCCGAGCTTGCAGCCCCCCCTCCCATGCCTCAGAGACCCTTCAGGGCTAAACCTGTGCCTTGTTCCCATCTGCCTCTAAGGCCTATAGAAGCATACAGCACACCCTCTGTCCACAGTGCATCCATGTTTAGAAAGCCAGAAGGAACAGTTAGAAACTTAGAAGCCATCTATTTTTGTCCCCTTAATTTCAGGGGATGGAAAGTGGGGCCTTGAGGTGAAGTGAGTTGCCTAAGGTCTCCCAACTAGATAGGTTTCTCTCAGCTTGCTGGCCAGCACTTGTACTGCGAGGGTGATAGCTGTAGAGTTTAGCTTTGCCTGAAGCATATTCAGGCAGAGGCCAGTCAGCCAACCTGCCCTTGGGGAAGGGCTTTTGGGGGTCAGGGAGGGACATGTTTCTGGAAACTTCCACAGGAGCCTGACCAGTTCAGACCCTACTCAACTCAGGAAATCCCTTCCCAACTCCTGGTTCCCAAGACTCTACCTTTAGCTAGCAGCTGCTCTGACCCTTCCGACCTTCTAATGTTCCCAGAGCTGCTCTGACTGCATTTCATTTGCCTGTCGGAGGCATGGCCTGCCTTGCTGGTTATGCTCTGCTGGCCTTTCCAGAGGGCCTCCCGAATCTGCTTTGCCCCAGGCAAGGCTACCCCTTCCCTCTTAGAGCCATTCTGCCTCTTCATTCCACCCAACCAGCAGATGATCTCTGGATAATTTATGCAGCAAATCCTCTTTAATCTTTAATCTGGGGTCTTGAACAAAAGGAACCTGCCGCTAACCTGTGTCTTTTTCACAGCTTGAGTGGAGGTGGGGAATGTCTGACATTTCCCTCATAGGAGGTGTAGTGTGGGTATGAGCAATGAGTAACTTGGATGTTCAGTCAGCTCACTCCCCTAAATCCTTGTTGAATCTCCGGGAGGTAACTCCAACTCTTGCCACAACTCACCCTCCCAGCAGTCTCTCTTCCAGGGATGCCAGGTGGGCAGGTTTATTTTTCTGTGAGAACTGACTCGAGTTCCTACGGTGCAACACTGCCTGGAGAGACTATTTTAGAAAAAAAAAAAAAAAAAAAGCAGTTGCCCGGTGCAGCCCTGGGCTTCAGGAGAAGCTCACGCAGGCACCGGTTGTGGCTGCAGAGGTACAGGCCCCGCCCCAGGCCCGACTAGCCCCGCCCCACCCTGCCACCAGCGGACCGCACTCTTGCAAGGCTAGTGGGGGCCCCCGCGGTGCAAAGAGGTCGGTGCGCAGCTCGCATCACGGGTGACTGGGGCGCTGTCCAGGAGGAGCTGGCCCGGCTCGGGCTGCAACCATGGTAAGGAGAGAGGACAGCCAGAAACGCAGGGCCTGCCACTCCGGGGCTGCTCCGAGGGGACACTCGGCGCTGCAGCTCTGGCTGGGCAGGGCGGGAGGTACTGTCCCCGGCTCCGGGTTCCGAAATGCACTGCTGGCGCTAGGCGCGCCGCGTTGCCGTTCTCAAGTTATTCTTTCTGAGCAGAGCTGCTTTGAGCGGGCCGAGACCCCCAGGGTGCTGCCCAAGGTCTTGGAGGAAGGACTAGGTCAGTTTTGTGGGAGGTGCCTGCTGGTAGCCTCTCGTGATGGAGATAAGGATGGTAGGGGGTCCCCGCCCCGTGCCCGAATAAGCTGTGTTACCTGGATGGCCCTTCCTCACCTACCTGGGGTACAGAGACCAGCACCAACTTCCTTTGGAAAACACAGAGGAAATCCGTAAACACAGCCAGCCTCACTAGAAGGGATGATGACAGAATGACCCACATCCCCTGGACCTTTCTCGGAGAGGAAGAGGCAAGTCCAGTATCCTATTGTGCAGGGGCGTGATCAGCTCTATCCCTTTGCCTCCCGGTCCAGAACCATGGGAAACATTCTTCCTGCTGCATCTACCCCGTCCCTGCAACTAGGTCCTTCTGCAGTGTGTGGGGGTTGGTGGGGGGAGGGGGGGCGGGAGGGCGGGGGACTCGTTTCTGCCACCTGCCTGTGAGAAGAAAAGCTGTAACCCCAGATAAAAGTTTTCACCCTTGTCTCTGAGGATATCAGCTCCTCTGCTGTTGTCCTGCCAGAAACAGTGTATGGGGGTGAGGGCTTCCGAGCCACACACCACCCTCTTCTTCCAGACCTTGCCTTCTGCATGGGGAGACACAAGCTGTTTACAGCAGGAGGGGATTGGTGATCAGCCCACAGGGCAGGATGTTGGCTGTGAGCAGCTGCCAAAAGGGAACTCTCTGGGCCCTGTGGAATCAGAAGCTTTCAGGTCTAGAAAGGCCACCCTTTCGGCCTTTCGTCTCTCAAGCTGTGTCTAGGCAGAGGCCCAAGTTTTGGCCAGGAAGTGTTAGTGACCCTATGACCTACTCAAAAGGGGGTTCCTGGGAGAGGCCAAGTTGTGCTTGTCCTCATCCCAGTTCCCCAACTTTCTGCCCACATGGGAGATGGACAGACTGATTGTTCTAAGATAGACACCCGGGGCAGTACTGATTATCCCCAGTGCTAGACCCAGCAGGAACCAGGGGGGCTTTTTCTGCCACACACAAAGTTCAGTTCAGCTGAGGTCTTTGGGCTTTCAGCTTGGCTGAGGCCACCCTGCTCTTTTCTAGCTAAAGACACCCCATACTCCCCAAATGTCCAGTTTCAGACCTCTGCACTCACAACCAGCCAAATGCTTGGGCTGACTGGTTCATGTCAGGCCACACTTCTCTGTGTTGTGTCTTGCCAGTGGAGAAGGTCAGTACCCTGGTTCCTTTGGAAATAAGTGCAGAGACGTCCAGCTGAAGAGCTCTAGCAAGTTTGAATTTCCACATGAAAAGAATGACAGGGCACTATTAATGACCAGTGTGTGACTTGAGACAAACTTCAGCATCAAATCAGCTTGAGGTGTTTGTTACATGGGAGTTCGCTCTCTCCTCAGCTGTCCTGGGAGAAAGGAGAGACAAAGAAAGACCTTAAAGCCCCAAAACTAAGACGCTATTCAGGCTCGTAAAGAGTATTTCTGCCCCAAGCAGGAACACTGGCCTCCTGACTTCTAGTGGTTGCGCCATCTCTATACCTCCACTAAGACCCTTAATTGGTCTCTGGAATGCCAGCCTCCTTTGCTTTGAACCCATGCTCCTTGGAGACCAAGTGCTCTACTGATTTTGTGGGAAGGATAAGGTAGTGGGACATAGGTCTTTGTGAGTACAGAGGTCGTGTATCTTTGGATGGCTGATGCCCGGAATCCATGGAGCAAAAGACTCCTTTGTGGCTGGAGTTCCCTGCAGGGAAATCTAGCAGCAGTTTTCTGGACAATGGGACAGCAGCTTCTTCTGGTTCGGGAAGAACAATGGGATACTTGGGAAGAACTGTGGGGCCATTCCCATGGAACCTGTATGCAGGGGATTATCGGGCATTCCCACCCTCTTTTAGCGTTGCTTAAAAGTTAAAGACCAAGATGGAAGGGATTGGAATCTTTGGACACAGGTTCCTTGGTTGGCCTTCGCTATGTACTTATGGGCCGAGAGTCACCTTAGGGATATATGTCCCAGACTTCAAGCTGGCTTCAGTGTCCTTAGGGGTTAACAAGAGAAGCTAAGTGGATCAAGCCTGTGCTGCAGACTTTGTTGGGAGGTTGGTGCTGTGCCCACCGGGGTAGGAAGCAGGCAGGCGGCGTGGGACAGCCAATCAGAGGAGGAGGGAGCTGCAGAGGCTCTAACTGACCCTGATGCAGCTGAGCCGTCCTTGGAGGGTGGGAGCCCAGGGGAGAGGAGGGGAGGGGCGGGGGTGGAGAAGAACATTCCACAGAGACAAAGTAGGGTCAAAGAAAAAGGGGGAAGGAACCAATCAGGAAGCCAGATGACAGCAGGAGCATCAAGAGAAGCCTGTTTCTGTGTGAGGACCCTTGCCTGGAGATAAAGTTAGACCTAGAGCGTGCTGACAGGGGTCTCAAGTGTGGGGCATGGACCATTCACTGGGATGGCAAGGGAACTCTGTCCCCGAGGACGGGACTGAAGCTGGGGTAAGGTGGTGCTCGGGGAGATGGGTAGACCTAAGTGGTCTTCCACTTGGCCTTGACAGGCATAGGGGCTCAGAGCTGGTCCCTGGCAAAGCTGGAGGAGGTGGATAGACAGATGGGCAAAGAACCTAGTGCCTTAAACCCCTTGTCTGGAGTCCTTTGGCCTTCTCCATGCTGATGTACCATCAGGTCTGGCAGGGAAGATGGTTGTGCTGAGATCCTTGTAGCTCTGTGGCTTGGGATTTCCATTAGTGCTTCCCAGTCTTTGGTGCCCCAAGGAGAACACAGTCTTGTCGAAAATGCTTATCAAGACCCCCAGATCAACTTCTGGGTCACCATGGGGTGGTGCCGGGAGAATTTCCAGGAGTCCCCAGCCTCATTAGCTGCCAGACAACAAGAGCCACTCCAGCCTTTCTCTGCTGCTGTATAATGAATTTGGCCAAGCTGGGACACCCAAGTGTGAAAGGGGCGATGGCTCATCCTTCTGCTAGGCCGACAGGCATAAATGGGGTTGTACGGTTAACCCGTTAGCCCTCAGATGTAATGGGCACGGGGAGCCGTAGTCAGCCTGGCCTTAGCACAGCCTCTTGGGGACACCAAGGCCCAATGCTGGTTCTAGTTTCCTCTCTATCCCGGCCAAGCAACCTCTGAAGACTGATGACAAGCAGGTGTAGGGACCTGAGTCATACAAGATTCTCCCTTCTAACCTCCCCTTCTTTGTCTCTTCTAGCATAAACCTGACAGGGTGCATGTCTGTCCCTTTCACTTCTGACCTTCGTAAAATGATGCTATCTATGCAGGAAGGCTGTAGCCATCTTACCTCTCCTGCTTTGGCTGAGACTTCACAGTGGTCCAGGGTAACCCCGCTGGCTTGGCCAATCCCCAGAGGGTGACTCAGCCTCTGCAGCTGGCCCTTGTCCATTGTCTGGGGGTGGCACGTGGGTGTTGTGAGGCAGAGATGAGCCCAGCACTGCCAGGCACCCCACAAAGAATGCTGAACCCCCGAAAGGAGAGGGAACTCTTATGAAGCTTATGGCTATGGGAGAGCTAAGGGTAAGAGTAGGGGAAACCACTTGATTTCTATGACGAGGATAGAACGGGCCTCTGCAGGAAAGTCAGCCTGGTCTCTTCTCAGCACCCCACATTTGGGGTTCCTAGATGAGGCTGTAACCTTTCCTGTACTGCTGAGTTCAGGGGAAAAGGGCATATAGGCAACTAAGAGGTCCCTCTCCCAGATGTTGCTGCCAGTGTATGGTGCATGTTTAGAGAGGGAGGTCTAGCCATACTTTAGACTTCCCAGGCCTTTTCCGTGTTTCCTTTATCCTCTCTCACCTGGCTGTTCCTGGCTGCCCTCCATATTTAGCATCCACAGGGCAGGCGGAAGGTGTTACTCTTCAGTGCTGGGGTTTAGGCCAGTGTTGGGCATGGTTCATCAGCTAGAGTAAAATCAGGGTCAGTGGGCCTAAAGCCTGAGCAGCACACCTGGAACTAAGTACCTGTAGTAGAAGATGCACCTAGGTCCCCAGATCCCTGACCAGCAGTGAAAGGCTCTAGCTGTCTGCTGGCTTTTTATTTACCTGGAGGACAAGCCCCCTTCCCCCACCCTGCCCACCAGCGTCCCATCCTATTCTGAGTCTGCACACCTCTTGAGCAGCATACTCAATCTTTGGCCTCTCCTCCTCCTCCTCCTCCTCCTCCTCCTCTTCCTCCTCCTCCTCCTCCCCCCCTCCCCCTCCTCCTCCCCTCCCCCTCCTCCTCCTCTTCCTCAGTCTGATTTCTTTGCTTGCTTCTGGAACCGCTGCTAGCCCCTGACTAGGGCAGACAGACCTCCAGCAGCGGCAGCCTCGGTGATGACCTGCTAGGAGAACAGGGCTTTGTAGGGCTGGAGTCTGAAGCCCTTTCCTGTCTCTTGGCCTGGGGAAGCTAGTGCGCAGGTGTGTGCAGGGCTAAGTGGAGAACATGTCCTCTGGCTTTGCTGCTGTTTCTTTTAACCACACGTACTTTTCCTTCTTTCCTTTTCACCTTCTGCCTTTTGCCTCTATCTTCCCATCCCGCCCTCTTCTGCCATTCCCACCTCCTGTACCCCAACCCCCAGATCAAGCACTTCCTGGAGGACAGCAGTGATGATGCTGAGCTGAGCAAGTTCGTGAAGGATTTCCCAGGAAGCGAACCCTACCACTCAGCGGAGTCCAAGACAAGGGTGGCCAGGCCCCAGATCTTGGAGCCAAGGCCCCAGAGCCCAGACCTCTGTGATGATGACGTGGAGTTTAGAGGCTCCTTGTGGCCCCAGCCCTCTGACAGTCAGCAGTACTTCAGTGCCCCAGCCCCTCTCAGCCCTTCCTCCAGGCCCCGCAGTCCATGGGGCAAGCTTGATCCTTATGATTCCTCTGAGGTAGAGACTCCAGCCCTGCCTTTGCCACTCAGTGGGGTGGGTGCTGAAAGACCTGGGGAGGGCAGGAAGAGAGCCTGGGGTAGGTGTGTGGGCTTGTGCATTAGATGTGTCAGGGGGACCTTTCTGTTCTGCATCAGCCCCAGGTCAGTGGTTTCTGCCTTGAAGGCATTGGAAACTGAAAGTAACAGTAGGGACTGAAGACCAGTCCAGAGGCCTCAGATGATGAGGCAAAGACCCAGAAGAGAAGAGGAAGGCTGTTGACCGAGCTGCTGCTCACTCTGATGCATTGTGTCTCCTGTCCACTAGGATGACAAGGAGTATGTGGGCTTTGCAACCCTCCCCAATCAAGTCCACAGGAAGTCTGTGAAGAAAGGCTTTGACTTTACACTCATGGTGGCAGGTAAGAAGGGTGGAGGCTGGGGCGGGCATGGGTGTTTGACACAGTGCCTTGGATATGTGTTTGGGTCTGAAGAGTGCACGGGGGAGGAAAGAACGAACGACAGAGGACTCTGTTCTGTTTTGCAAAGTCACATAAAGCCTGCCAAAGATGCAGATTCAGGAGAAGAAGATGCTCTTGACTAACAGTTTTCTAGAATCCCCCCTCCCTTGCTCCCTTGGGCAGTCTCTTGGCTTCATTCAATCAAGAAGGCTGTACAAGTTTCCAGCTCTGAAATCCCGTGCTTTGGCTGCTCTGGCTCCCATTGGCAAGGCGGCAGCTTGTCCCAGATCTTGATCAGGTGAACCTTACCTTCTGAGTTGGTGCCTCTGTCTTCTCATCCACCAGGAGAATCTGGTCTGGGTAAATCCACTCTTGTCAACAGCCTCTTCCTCACTGACTTGTACCGGGATCGGAAACTGCTGGGCGCCGAAGGTAAGGACAGGAGAAAGAAACTCAACTCCCCACAGGTGCTGGAGATGGGGCCCTCCTTGGCACGCTGGGAGCCCTGGGCTTTCTGGAGAGATCTATGGCTTCTTTCCCTAGACCTATCTGGCCTGGCAAGTTCACCAGCCAGCTCCCTAAAGATCTGGATGCTGTGCTGGGTGTGGTGGCACGTGCCTTTAATTCTAGAACTCAGGAGGCAGAGGCAGGCAGATCACAGTGAATTCCAGGCCAGTCTGGTCTACAGAGAGAGTTCAAGGCCAGCCAAGGCTACCCTGTCTTATGGGGTGGTGGTGGGGGGAATAAAAAGATTTGGGTGCAGAGGCAGGGCAGGGACCAGAATCCTGATCTTTGTAAGTTTCTGACCCCTAAAGGATTCCAGGAATCCAAGAAAAAAGCCTGGAGCAGAGAAGAGGCTGGGGCCAGAGCCAACAGCCACCGGCATTTCCTGTGTTGGGAAATGTGTTTTTTGCTGGTTCCCAGGGAACTGGCCCTCAGGCGCCTGGGGGTGGAAAGGGAGGCTGTCTGGGCAGCAAAGCTAGCTGGGGTGGGCTTTTTTTTGGGGGGGGGTAAGCTGGGCAAGACCACACCCTTGTCCTTGCCTCAGTTTCCCTCTTTTCTAGAGCGGATCATGCAAACCGTGGAGATTACTAAGCACGCAGTGGATATAGAAGAGAAGGGAGTGAGGCTGCGGCTCACCATTGTGGACACTCCAGGATTTGGGGATGCAGTCAACAACACAGAGTGGTATGTCTGACCAAGTACAGCCCCAGCTGCCCTTGTCCCACCCACAAACTGCATGCATCTACACAGGTCACATTCGGTCACAGACATAGTCATATTTGCTAGGACGAAGAGGCCAGTGACCTTATTGGACAGCTGGGTTCCTTTAGCTGGACAGCTGTCTCTTCTGTAGGAGTGAGAGAAAAAAGACCGAGATGGGTGGTTTTGTTTACATTTGAGACACTCTTACTATATAGCCCCAGTGGGCCTCGAACTCACTATGTGGGTTGGGCAGGCCTTGACCTCAGAGATCTGCCTCACAGCATTTCACATTAACTTTTTAAAGATTAGGGTCTCTTGGTGTAGAGCCTGGGACTTGCTGTGTAACTCAGGCTAGCCTTGAGCTCAGTGGTTCTCTCGAATTAGCCTCCCAAGTGTTGGGACTGCAAGCATGCGTTACTGTGCATATAGCTCGATGATGTGAGGACTCACCAGTGAAAAGCCTCAAAAGAGTAAACGCCCGTGAGCACGTGTAGGTGCAACGTGAACACCACCATCCCTCCTTCCTTTCTTTCCCACAGTTATTTTAGATGCTGAAAACAGATCTTGTACAAGGGGAGAGGAGGAAGGGAGGCATAAAGGAAAGAGAAGCAAAAGAGCGGGGTTGGGGGTGGGGGAACCAGTAAGGGAATGCCAGGCGGCACCGTGGTGCACATCATCTGCCCAGCACCAGCACTCAGGAGCTGCAGGCAGGACCAGTCTCAACCATGAAGCTTGGCTTATATGAGATTCTGTCTAAAAAATAAAAAAAAAAGGAGAAAGAACTAGTGGGAGGGTTGGAAGGAAGAAGAAAAGGAAGGAACTCCAGTTGGCTTTAGACTACCTAACAAAAGGAAGGTGGTTTTGACAGATGCATCACACAAGCATATACCTTAGCTTTTCATGTACTAGAGAAATGCTCAGGTAATGGTCACGCCTAAGTGAGTTGGTGCAGGCAATGAACCAAAAAGGCAGGAGAAAAGGGCAGGGTGCTTGATGAAGGGATTGGGCAGATAGTACTAAGAGTCTAGCTCTCGATTGGCATTTAGTAACTGCATGGTCTTGAGCAGATGGTTAAAATCTCTCTCTCCTCATGGAACAAAAAAACAAACAATTAAGCACACACACACACACCCCCCCCCCCCGCCAAACAACAACAAAAATCCAGCTATTTCTACATCATCTGTTTGATTTGAAAATAATCCAGAATGACACCTATGTGTTTTAGCAATGGGAACTGCAGGGCCAGCAACAAGATTTGTGGGTCCCCATGTTTGTAATTTTAAGAATTTCGCTGGGCAGTGGTGGCACACACCTTTAATCCTAGCACTTGGGAGGCAGAGCCAGGCGGGCTTCTGAGTTCGAAGCCAGCCTGGTCTACAAAGTGAGTTCCAGGACACCCTGTCTCGAAAAACCAAAAAAAAAAAAAAAAAAAAAAATCAATATGATAGCAGAGGAACATCAGACCAAGCGTGGCCTTCCTGAGTGCAGATTCCCATGTGACTGCACAGGCTGTATATCCATGGTGCTAACCCTGAGTAACTGTCTTACTGACTAACCAGACCCTCTCACAGGCCTTTCTAAACCCTCATCACCTGCTTTTTCGTCACACCATGATGGCTGTCCTCACAGAGAACTGGCTCAGCGTCAGCTTTGTGTGAGCCTTGACTGAGTGGCCATCTCTGACGTTGGTGCTCCAGCACGGTGCTATTTGTGGGTCATGGTCCTGTGGTTTCCATCAGTGTCTCGGATGGACCGAGGATGACCATGTGGTCACGTCGTCCCTGCTCTAGCAGTATGCCTCAGCAGACAGTTTGTCCAGAAATTCCAATCCCAACTAGTACCTGCTTTCCACTGGAGAAGGTACCACTTTCAGCCCACTTACCTTCTTTTCCTTTTAATAAATAATTTCCATTTCAGTAAGAATTCCCTGTCGGTAGTAATAGTTCCCAGATAATTTTACTTTACTGTTTACAGTGTACCTCCATAGGTACTAAGTTAGTCAACTAGGAGGAATAAATGGAACACAAACATATGCAAAGGTGGGCATTTTTAGGGATTCGGAACATATCCTCATCCCTGAGGCATACACCCTGGTGGGAGTGAGGGAGCAGAAGGAGAGAGAGCCATTTTGTAGCAAGTTGTGACAGTTAGGTAAGGAATGGGTGAGTCAGGCCCTGTGCAGTTACTGCGTCAGTCACGGAGTATCTGGTAGAGGATCTGGAGGAAGTCTCTCAGAGGATTCTGATTTCTTTATGTATAAAATGAGAGTTCTGAGCTCCAAGTACTGATGTCACAGTAGTGATCATTAAACTAGGTAACAGAAGAGCAAAAGGCCTAAAAAGTGAAGTTCTTAAAACACGCATGCACACACACATACATGCACATATACACATGCACACAGACACACACACACGGAGGGGGGCACTGTTGAACTGTGAGGACAGACTTGGAGAAACACATCATTAGGTGGTTTCATCATTGAATGAACATCATAGAGTCTATTAACACAGAGCCAGATGTTGTAGATCCTTACTGGACATGATCTCTCAAGGGACAAGAGACCAAACATAAGACAAATGAGGCTGCTGTTGGCCTACAGCAGTTGTTTTACAATAAACACTTTTCATCAGTAGAAAGCATATATTATAGTGCATTATAGTGAATGAAGTGACAGCCATTTGGCATCCCTATTAAGTGATACTTTTTTGTGTGTGTGCTAGAGTTTAAAAATATTTTTTATTAATGTGTTGTCAGGGTGAATGGTGTGTTTGTGCTGGGGCATGCCTATGGA
The DNA here is from genome assembly GCF_000001635.26 of Mus musculus. Classification (NCBI taxonomy): domain Eukaryota; kingdom Metazoa; phylum Chordata; class Mammalia; order Rodentia; family Muridae; genus Mus; species Mus musculus. Next base: position 713,618 of record NT_187003.1, read on the forward strand.
GATAAGAGAAAAACACTGTGAACCAGTTTTCTCCCTTCACCTGTGTTCCTGGGATTGCCCACGCGTCTTGTAGGCAAGCATTCTTAGCAAGTGAGGGCTCTCATCAGCTACGTGCTGTTTTCTGTGCCTGGTGGCACACGTGAGGCACTCACGGGCGTTATGATGTTAGAGTGGCATTGTCTGAGCTCAGTTATCTTGTGGGGCTAATGAAATATGTGGATCTCAAGGTTGATTGAAACACTGCTTCATGGTGGACGACTGTGGAGTAATATCCATATGGCTATACAGTGGAGAGCACTGTACTACATTGCCATAGTCAGAGACACCATCATGGGAGAACTGGCTCTTGGGTAAGAACGACAAGAGGGTCTGGAGAGGCAGAGGCTCTGAGGCTGGACCATGAATCCAGACTTTCCCTGGTTTCTAACTGGTGCTCATCTGCTGCCCCTTGGCTGTCCTTTGCCTTGTCACCCTCAGTCCCTTTTGCTCCTCAAACTAGTATTTATTAAACTACCTGTGTACCTGTGTCATTTTCTCTCAAGACCCGAAACCCTCCCATCCTACTCAGGTGTCTCCCTGGACAAGGAGGAAAGCAAAACATGGCTCAGGCCAGACTTTCCCAGGCAGCCCCCACTCCCAGTCTCTCTGCTTGTCTCTCCTTGCCCCAGCTGGAAGCCTGTGGCCGAATACATCGACCAGCAGTTTGAGCAGTACTTCCGAGACGAGAGTGGCCTGAACCGCAAGAACATCCAGGACAACCGGGTGCACTGCTGCCTGTACTTCATCTCCCCGTTTGGCCACGGGTATGGTCTGAGCCTGAGGCTCCTGGGACCACTGGGGTCTACTAAGGGAACAGGCCGAGTAGCACCACAGGGCAGGGCTACCACTAGCGGGTGGTCACTGATTCCTGTTCCCCAGGCTCCGGCCATTGGATGTTGAATTCATGAAGGCCCTGCATCAGCGGGTCAACATTGTGCCTATCTTGGCTAAGGCGGACACACTGACGCCTCCTGAAGTGGACCGAAAGAAATGCAAAGTGAGGGAGGCTAGTGGAGGGAGGGGGCCAGGTGGGCGTCTAGAAAGGATGGGGTACCCAGAACTGTGGACCCCTCATCTGTTTGCCAGATCCGGGAGGAGATCGAGCACTTTGGAATCAAGATCTATCAGTTCCCAGACTGTGATTCCGATGAGGACGAGGACTTCAAATTACAGGACCAAGCCCTAAAGGTGGGGCCACCCTAGGGCCTCCCCTCCCTATCTTGTTTCTGCTGAGCAGAAGAGGGGAGGAGGATTCTATACAAGGACAGACTGTTGGGGTGGAAGAGGACCCTGTCATCTTAGAGCAAAGCAGAAGACCCAAGTGGAGAGGGACAGGGGATGGAACAAGGATGCTGACAGGCCACTGTACCTTCTCTTAGGAAAGCATCCCATTTGCGGTGATTGGCAGCAACACTGTGGTAGAAGCCAGGGGGCGGAGAGTTCGAGGCCGCCTCTACCCTTGGGGCATCGTGGAAGGTAAAGCTCTGAGCTTGGGACCAGAGTCCCCTTGCCCTTAGGAATTCTTCTTTACCTCTGACCCTGGCTGACTCCTAGCCTTGCCATGCAGTGGAAAACCCAGGTCACTGCGACTTTGTCAAGTTGAGGACGATGCTGGTGCGTACCCACATGCAGGACCTAAAGGATGTGACCCGAGAGACACACTACGAGAACTACAGGGCACAGTGTATCCAGAGCATGACCCGGCTAGTAGTGAAGGAACGGAATCGCAAGTATGACCAGGAGCCAGGACAAAGCTGGCCAGGGGAATCCCAAGTCCTCCCCTTATTACTCTGCAGGCCCCAGGCTTCACTCAAGTTGGTGCTGGGGTCCCCCCAACCTTACTACCCTCCTTTCCCCCTCCCTTCAGCAAACTGACAAGAGAGAGTGGTACTGACTTCCCTATCCCTGCTGTCCCACCAGGGACAGATCCAGAAACTGAGAAGCTAATCCGGGAGAAAGACGAAGAGGTGAGAGCAATACAATGCAGATGTCAGTCTGGGAAGTCCTCCGTTTGATAAGCCTCATTATCTCTTGGCTTGGGAATAGAAGGACCTATCCTTATGCTCTGGTACATAGGTGGGATGTTGAGTGGTTCTGCCATTTCCATCATACATAAGGGCCACCAAAGTCCCAGACTCAAGGGATTAGAATCTGGGGACACTTCTTCAATACAGTCAGACTCTTCCTATCAAACACCTTGCATTGATGATGTATGTGCCTGTTTCAGCTGCGGCGGATGCAGGAGATGTTACACAAAATCCAAAGACAGATGAAGGAGACTCACTAACTGGCTTTTGGACCTGAATATTTAAATCTCTTCTTCCTGCCTATGCCAGCCTCTATTCCCTGCATCAGCTCTGCTCAGGACCCCCCGCAGCTCCTACCAGTTCGCCTTATATCCCTGCTGACTTCTCAAGAGACTCAGAGGAAATAAACTAACCTATATGTGGCTTCAGGTGTCTCTGTATTTTTACCATTTCCTGGAAACATAGCTCCTATGACTAGTTTGAAAGGCTGATGGAAAGGGTACTGGTTTCTGGCTTTTAGTAGGAAACAGAAAGGGGGAAATTTCCCTTTCGCTTATAGAGTTCACTCAGCTTACAACATAGCTTGTCCTATTGACCATTTCTACTCTGGCTCCACTTTCTGAGCCTCAAGCCTCCATGTTTCCCGTATACAATACCTTCATTTTGTAGCTGCTCTTGGGAAAAACAAGGTATTAACTACCTGGCAACCTCTGATTTCCGCCTTTCCCCAGATTTGGGTAAATAGATATGCAGAATTAAGCTCCAAATTCCAGGAAGCTTGTGGTACAGTGCTGAACAAATTCTGAAGGTCCTGTAATTAGAGTGCTGGGACATAGGGAAAAACAAAATGCCATAGTCTCCAAGGAGCTCAGTATCACGCATGCGCTAGGTTAGACCCGGGTTCTAGACCCTGTAACTAAAACAGTGAACTCAGGAGAGATTTCTGTTTTCCTATGACTTAGTAACTGTAAGTACTTCAGAAACCAAGACGTGAGGACACTAGCCTAGGATCTCAGGGCCTAGACCCACTCCAGGACTCGGACTATCCGCCGAGAATAGGACTCTTTGCCACTTCAGTTTGGTTAGTAGTGGCGCGGATCACGGAGACCTCCAGCGTTACTGGTGACCTGCGTCCCGGTGCTGGCTCCAGGCGCTTCAGTCTTGTCCCTCTACCCCTTTTACAGACTAAGAAGCCGCAGCTAGCTAATGGCAGTCAGACCCAGTTTTTCTCTCTTGGCTGAGAGACTCTGGACTGGCGGCAATGCAGGTCTCGAAGGACGGCAAGGTTGGTCGGTCGTTAACAACCAGTCCAGATACGCAAAGGGAACCGCCAGCGCTGCCAGTCCGAGAGCTCCTTCCTCCCAGGCCTTCTAGGAGGGTCTTTCACGTTTTCCATTCCTGTGGCTTCAGCAGTTCCCGAACCCAGCTCTTCTCTTTCGCAGACAAAAAAAAAAAAAAAAAAATCCAGGATTTTCTTTTCCATCGACCGGGCGACGAAACACGAGAGTGATGGAACCGAGAGTTTGGGAAGGGACCTTCCCCTTTCCTAGCCGGCATGCTACCCTTCCTTTCTCGCATTACTGGAGCAAAACAGAAACACCACTGGGTTAAAACGCTGAGCCACCGCGAGGTCATTTGCGAACTACCTCTCGGGCGGGGTCGTCACCGGAAGTGACTGCTACCATTCCCTGCAATGTCCCGCCCCCCAGTTGCGCTACCAGTAGGCGACGGGCGGCCGTACTTCCTGTCCCCGGAGCCCTAGGCTGCGACCCCTCTTACTCCTCTCCCATTGGCTGCCAGAGGGACGCGCTGTGATTTCCTATTGGTCGTGTCTGCTCTCTGGCGCCAAGCCTCCTCCCTCCGGGTACTGTCTGGTCTCCGGGTGCCGGATAGGTTACAAGCTGAGAGGGCGTCTGCCCACTGGACCAGTGAGCAGCGTGGAGAGTGAGGGCGGCGGCTGCGTGGTGAGGCAGGGCGGGACTTCGCGTGGCTATTGGCCAGGGCGGGTAGAGGCTAGAGATACGATTGGTTGGGGACAAGGGACCGTGGTGGGGTTCGAGCTGCGCGGCCTCAGCAGCTGCGGGAGACGGAAGTGGTGAGAGCGCGGCTTTGGAGGGTCGGGCGGACGCCGCCTGGGTGAGTCACTGTACCCCGTGCACTGCCAGCCTGGGAACCACAACGACCAAGTCCTGCCCGGCCCTCGCCGGCTCTCTTGAGTCCCGCCCTCTGTCATTTGGGGCTCCGCCTCCGAGGCCTTGGCCCCGCCCCTAAAACCTGGGCACCTGGATCTCCTGGCTGCTTAGCCCATCCTCCCCCACCCCCCACCCTAAGACCAGAGTCCCTAACTGTGAGAACCCTGGGCCTCCTAGGCCTGGTCCTTGTCGCTCCCTTCCTCTCTCTGTTTCTCAGGCCGCGAGCCAGGGAGCCGTGAGGCAGCACCTCCGGCTGGCCGCTTGCGGGCTCCCCCGTGAGGGAGGGAAGGTTGGTAGGATCACAATGGAGGCTTTAATCGCCGTAGCCTCCTATGGGGCTCTGCTGCACACCCCTCGAGCATACCAAACATGAAGGAGTGTCGGTGAAATTCAGACCTGGCTCCCTAAGTGGGCCCAGGAGGCCTTAACTTGAAATCCTTGTTAATTCGACCCATTTGACAGATGTTGTCTCCCAGGCCGGACTGGCCTAATTCTGCTCCTGTTGTGTGGCCTCCTCCCTCAAACCTTCACCTACTTGGTCTCAAGTATGCTCAGCAGGACCGGGCCAACCCTGCTGCTCTTTTATCACAGGTTGTGGTCCTCTCCCTCTTGTCCTCTGCTCTGGACTCTGCCCCCAGTAACAGGTCAGGTGGGTGCTACTCCTAGACTCAGAGACTGGCCGAACTGCCCTGTGGATTCATGCCCCTACCAGGGCCAAAAGTGAGTCCCAGTTGGGCAGTCTTTGTCTCTTCAGAGTTGGAATTTCTTCTCTTTTGTAGAGAGCAGGGTTTGGAGTGCTCTACTGCTGGGTGTGGGGATCAGAACGTTTGAGTTCTGCTGAGTAAGCTAGGATGATACTTAGCCTTGCTCAGGAACTTTTGTGGTGGAATTCTCACCGGGCAGGGTCACTTGTTGCTTCTTCCATTGCCTGACTGGTGTGGTGACTTTTTGAGACGCCGGATCCTCTGTGGTGGAGGAAAATGAGTTGCAGAGAAGTTCAGGGGTAGACCCGTGTGACAATCGTTGATTCTATGGTGATGTTAATGACCGTGCACTTTCCTCTTGTGTTCTGTCTCCTTTAGTGACGAGCAGGAGCAGGCAGCCAGGACCCTCGCCAAGGTAGAATGGTGAGTAGCTCCTTTTCCCTCATACCACTGTGTGTCTCATCCTCCAGTCTGACTCAGGGAAGCTGCCCCACCTCTCTTGGCCCTAGTGCCCCTGGTTACTCTGTTCACTTCCTAAACAGGCTCATTTGCCCTGATGCTTTTTTTTTTTTTTTTTTTTGGATGGGCAGTGTTGTTTTGAGACAGGTTCTTGCTGTAGAGTTTTGGTTAGCCTGGTACTAGACATGTAGCCCATGCCAGCCTTGAACTTGTGGGCAATCCCTCTTTCTCCCTCCATCTCCTAAGTGTTAAGATTGCAGGTGAATGCAGTGTGGGGCCTTGTACATGATAGGCAAGTACTCTAACACTGAGCTATGTATCTAGCTTATGGTTTCTTAGGATTGAAAAAAATATATATCGGGCACTATATAGCACTGGGCTCAGCAGCTTGTAGTTTTTCTCGGTGTTAGGCCGTCCCTTCTAACAAACCGCTATATCGCCTCTTACTTGGATCCCCGGTTAAAACTATGCATATTCTGGTTTAAGAAAACAAGTCTTTCTTATCTGAGATTCCTGAACTTCAGGGCGTGGTGGCACAGGCTTCTAATCACATCAGTTGGGGACAGAGAAAGGTGATTCTCAGTGACGTCAGCCAAGTCTTATGTAGTGAGTTCCAGAAAAGACTCCATGGTTTTTTGGTTTTGTGTTTAAATAAGATCCCTGAACTCCCAGTGAGTCTCATGAATATATTGTTGGTGCTGTCCCAGGAGTGATTCCACCCAAATTGTAGGCCTTTTCCAGCTCCCAGGTGTTGCAGTCTATTAAGCCACTGCAGGTGACAGCTGACTGAGTATCTACCTGGCCAGCCTTCTGACGGTGGGTCCTCTCCGTCCTGGTGGGAGAGCTAGGGCTCAGCCGTTATGATGAAGGAGACTGAAGCCCTTTCCAGGCAGGACCTAGCCTTTGTATCTCTTCAGTTCCTTCCAGGGGTCACAGGTTAATGAATTCAGCCAGTGGTGAAGTCCCTCCTCTCCTGGTTCTCTCTGTGATGTGTGCATTAGCCCCTGCTCTTTCCAGAGAGCCTACTGCTGAGCCTGCCCCCTTGGACTGATAGCTCATCCCCTATTCCAACTCGGTGGTGCACTGAGAACGCTGTGCACTTCGCACTGAGTCTCCTTTCATCGTAGCACCACCACTTAGGAGAACTGCACCGTTTCTCTCTAAGCCTACAGTCTCACCCGTGAAATGCGCTCCAGCTTTATTCTTGGAGAGTTAGGGTCATGCTTGCCACTGCTGGCCATTATTGTAAGTACGTAATTAAAAATTCATCCCAAGTCCCCCCAAACAAAAGCCCTGGTTTGTGAGGTTACCAGGTACAGGAAGTGTAAGAGTTTGTAGTAAGCTTTCTGTTACTTTTGGAGACACCAAGCCGCTTGCTTATCACGAACTGCTTATGCCTTGGCTCTCTACCCAACACTATTCATTGCTCTACTCCTGGGGTTTGAGTTTTGTTGTTGTTTTCGTTGTAGCTTTCTATAGCTTCAGTGACCCATAATCAGTTCTTCTCTTAGACTAAGAAGTTCTTCCAAAGGATTTTCTTATCTGTGGTTGGGAATCAAGGGAGAGATGGAACTAAGGAGGGTTCGTGAGGATGGTAAGATACAAAGTCCAAGGGTTTCCCTTAGAGAAGTGTGGCATGTCCACTACGATAAGACTAGACCAATAGTCTTTTTAAGAGGACAAACGGAGGTTAGTGTAAGCAGGGAGGCAGTGAATAGAGCGTGCTGGGCCGTGGTTTCGGAGGGAAAGAAGGCAGGCTTGGGGCTGTAAAGAACGTGGGGAGAGCTCCATCTTAGGATCTGCAGCAAGCGTAGAGTGCTCTGGGAAAAGGGAAGAGGGTGTGGGAACTGTGCGACAAGCAGGGTGTAGGGTAGCACACCTGGAAAGATGGGAAATGAAAAGGTGTGGGCGGACTCGCTTCTTCTTTCTGAGCAGTCCTGGGGCGGGCCCTCGTCCCACTCTAGAATGTCCCTAGAGTTCCCTGGAGAGGTGGTGGTGGTGGTGGTGGTTGTCTCCCCCGCTGCCCAGGTTGCGGGGAGGGCGGAGCCAGGGCGGCGGGCGGGGCGGGAGGAGCCTCTCTGCCTCCGCCTTCGCCTCCACCTCCTCGGCGGAGTCCTGGGCTCTCCTGTCGCTGAGCTCCCCTCCCTTCGCTCTTGCCAGAGGGCGGAGCCGAGCCCGCTCCATTGTGGAGAGGAGGGGAGAGGCGCGCGGGAGCAGAGGCTGGGTCCTGGCGCCAGGGCGCTTGCTTCTGGCCGTGGCTGCATCAGGCGGGCCCCGCAGCCGGGATGCAGCGGGTGCCCGGGGCTGGCGGGCAGCGCAGCGGCTCCGGGGACATGTGCGCTGGTCCAGACAGCCCGTGACCATGAGCCTGACCGCCCGCGTCTCCTGCTCCATGCTTAGCTGCTTCGTAAGTGCCAGGCCTGTCCTGCCAGGGCCTGGGGCGGGGGTGGGGGGAGCACCCAACGCATGCTGTACCCACAGCCCCGCCCAAAGACCCCGACACGACCTCAAACCTTAGGGACAGGGGATACGGGTTAGCTCTTTTCTCTGAATTGCTTCAGGAAAGCGGGTACTGGGAATGAAAATTCTGTGATTCTTTCTGGCTCTGCAGCCACTGCCCTTGACTGCAGATTTCCAGGCCCCGCCCTGCAGGGGTACATCCCATTACCTCCTCTCCATCTTGGTCCCACCCGCCTCATCCTTGCTTGGGGATGTAGGATGTGCCTGGTAGGCTGTGTGGGATGTTACGGGGCTGAACTGAACGAGAAGCTTAGATGTTTGTGAGCTGTCTCTAGGTCTCCAGTCCCCTCCCCCTCACATACTCCATCGTTCACCTGACATACCAGTCTTTTCTCCTTGACTGTCCCCCAGACAGTCTCTTTTCTCCATCTTCCCTGCCTCTGCAGGATTCTGTATCTCTGAATCATCCCCAGTCTTCCCCTCCTCCCCTGGCTAATGCTCCTTCCCAGCTTCCCCATCTGTCCTCTCAGATGTCGTGCCCCCCCCCCCCCCCCCCCCCCGTAGGTGTCTGCCAGGCCTCTTCTCTCCCCTGGCTGTCCTTGGGTCTCCTGCTTCCTCCCTGAGTGTGGATTCCCTCTTTTCTTCTCCCTTGGTGTTTAGGAGCAGAGTGACTTCAGCTAGCTATGGGTATTCCTTAGGAATTCCCCTCAGATCAGCAGGCGGGGCAGGTTGCTTGGCAGGTAGTGGGGGCTTGTCCATATCGAGAGCCCAATGGGAAGATCAGCTCAGCTCCAAAACACAGGCTTCCTTTTTGAAGGCATTCACAAAGGCCCTCTAGAGGCATGGGACTGAATCCCCCCAACCTCCTCCTCTTTGTCTCCACCCACCAGGTTGATGCTTGAGTGGCTGGAGGGGCCTGTTTTCTTTCTCTCTAGCCAGCTACCTCAGCTGGCTCCTGTGCCTCAGGTGCCTCTCCCAACCCTACCAGTCTTATTCTGGTAGGAGGCTTTCTTAATTCCCTCCCTTCCTCACGGTTTTTGCAATTTTGGTTCAAAGGAGAAGTCTGTTTAAGCGGTACAGATTCTCTGTTCCTCCTTGGCTTAGTTCACGTTTCCCTGAGTACCACTTTATTCTACTCCTCCTCCAGCCAAGTCAGGTCTCCTTTAAAACAAAGGAAGGTGTCTGTAGGTTTGTTGGTAGAGGAGCAAAGTGAATGAGCCTTAGGAGCCAGGTGGGGTGGCAAACTCAAGGTTATGGCCTCCCTGCAGGGTGAGGAGGGCCCCCCCAGCCTGGAGTACATCCAAGCCAAGGATCTGTTCCCCCCCAAGGAACTGGTGAAGGAGGAGGAGAATCTTCAGGTAAGGAGAACAGGAGGCTCATGGTGGGAGGGGCTTCCTGCCCAGTTTGTGTTCCAGACTTTTAAATCTTTAGAGGATCTACCAGAGCCCTGGCTTCCTCCTCCTGGGCCTGTGAAGGGGGTGGGCTCCTGTATTTGTCAGTCTGTGTTATTGGAGCCTTTGGCCTCAGGGAAGGGGAGAGGCAGTTTTCCTGCACAGCAGATGACCAGTGTCCTGACTTGACTATCCTGCATCATCTCCCTTTCCTCAGGGCTGCTATAGAGCAGGGCTGCTGAGAACAACAAGGGAGAGCCTGGACTGTGGGCTGAGAGTTTCTCTTACCTTTACAGGTACCCTTCACAGTGCTGCAGGGTGAGGGAGTGGAATTCCTGGGCCGGGCAACCGATGCCCTCATTGCCATCTCTAACTACCGGCTGCACATCAAGTTCAAAGACTCTGTCATCAACGTAAGTTCTCGTCTTGTTTTCTTCACACCAGACTCAGAGTCCCCATCTGCTTCAAGGTGGCGTTGTTCCAGTGCCTTACCAAAGTATGTCTTCCCAAAGAGATGGGATTTCCTTCCCATTGGCCTTGCTACTTCTTAGCTCATTTCTCTATGTACAGGTTTATCTGTCTCTCTGTGTACCCTGGCTGTCCTGGAACTCCCCCTGTAGACCAGGCTGGCCTCGAACTCAGAGATCTGCCTGCCTCTGTCTTCCCAGTGCTGGGATCAAAGATGTGTCTCACCACTGCCTAACTTCTTTATTCTTTATTTTTTTTTTCTTTTTTAATATATGGGTACACTGTAGCTGAATAGATGGTTGTGAGCCTTCATGTGGTTGTTGGAAATTGAATTTTTAGGACCTTAGGACCTCTGCTCGCTCTGGTCAACCCGCTTGCTCAGTCCCTGCTCCTTCTGGCCCAAAGATTTATTTTTTATTATAAATAAGTACACGATAGCTGTCTTCAGATACCCCAGAAGAGGGCATCAGGTCTCATTACAGGTGGTTGTGAACCACCATGTGGTTGTTGGGATTTGAACTCAGGAAGAGCCAGTCAGTGCTCTTAACCGCTGAGCCATCTTGCCAGCCCTAGCTGCTTTTTTCTTATTTTATGTTTATTTGTTAGTGTCAGTCTGTGTGTGTACCATGTACACGCCTAGACCTGAGGAGACCAGATGACTAACCTGGAGTTACAAGAAGTTGTGAACAACTGTGTAGGTGCTGGGAACTAAACCTAGATCCTCTGCAAGAGCAGCACGTGCTCTTAACCCCTGAGCCACACTGGCATTCTTTATTAGAAGAAGATAGACTTTGGAGCCGGGCAGATGTGGCCCCTTTTCTTGCATTGTCACTCTGTGTCACCTTGGCCAAGTGATGATGTCCTCCTTATGGAATAAAATCACCTGCCTTCAGGATTCTTATGGTATTAACTGGTGACATTCTGGCAGCACCCGGCCTGGTCCCCAGGCCCTAACAGACTGTCAGCAAGTGCTGAGGCCCTAGCAGACCGCCAGCAAGTGCTGACCTCCCTCCTCTCACTGCTGTGTCACCTTCCAGGCTGGGGGCACCTGGCCTCACTTTGCTCTTCCACTGCAGGTGCCCCTCCGGATGATTGACAGTGTGGAAAGCCGTGATATGTTTCAGTTGCACATTGCCTGCAAGGACTCCAAAGTGGTGAGGTGAGCACAGCGGGTCTCGTTCATGGTCTCTGACCCTCGCCTTGTGCAGACAGACAGACCTCTCTGTTGCACGCTACCCTTGGAGTAAGAGGATCGACTCCACTTTCTGTTCCCCACTGGAGGAAAAGGTGACAACTCACTTCCCCGTTCTTAGTCAGAAGGTCAATTGGCTAACCCATTCTGTCTTGACTTGAAATAAAATGGGGATGGAGCCGTTGTGAGGACTGACTGCTTGAGGTAATGAGTGCGAGCACTAGGTTCGTGGTAGGCACAGCGTTGTCGCACAGCGCTCTCACTTAAGTAGTGTAAGTTTGTTGAGCAGTCTGTACCACACAGTGTATGTACTGCAGATATATCCAAGAACTCACAGACAAAACTTCCTGCCTTAAGGAGCTTATATTCCAGTGGGGAGGCTCTAACAATGAGTAAGTGAAATACTTACAATCCTAAAATGGAAAGTAAAACCAAGAAAAGTTTTGCAGCTTCTAGCTTTAAACAGCTGACCGCAGAAAGCCTTGTAGATAAAGGGTGATTGGAGTCAGGCTCTGAGGAAAGTGACTGAGCAGGTATCTGAGGGAAAGGTATGCCGAAGGGCAAGGTGAGTGCAAAGGTTCTGAAGTGGGTGTGACCCCTGCCTGCAGATCAGAAGACTGGCAAGATGCTCACGTGGCTGGGAGGAGTGCATCTGAGTGCGGGGAGTGGGATGTGAGTCACGAGAGCAGGGGGCAGGGCTCGCAGTGGCCGGAGTTAGCGTTGGCTTGGAGGGATCTAAGGAATCTCTGGAGGGTTTGAGCACAGCAGTGATGTGATGTGGTTAATGCTTTATGGGCCACGCTGGCTGTCACCTTGGACCCAAGTAGAAGAAAATGGGGACAAAAGCCAAGGCTGAGGCTGAGTAGCTGGTTAAGAAGCTGCTGTGGTTAGCTCAGGTGAGAGGCCATGGCACCATGCCTGGGGCCAGTCCAGATTCTGGGTGCAGCCAGCATTTGCTATAAATTGGCTATGAGAGAGAAGTACTGGGAGGACCGGGCAGTACTTGGAAGGACGCTCAGGCGAGAGCCTGCTGTGTGCTGAGGTCTTTGGCAGACTGGGATAATCCCTTTGCTCTTTTCCTTTGGGAAAACTAAAGTCGAGTTATTAAGGCACACGTGTGCTGCCCAGAGCCGCCTCCTCCGTACTCCAGGCACATTGGGAGTTGAGAGAGGAGAGACCTAGAAAGCCAAGAAAGGCTTCAAGGAAGAGGTGGGACTGAAACTGTCTTTAAAACATCAGTAGGGTGTGGCTAAGGAGGAAAAAACAAGGGAGTAAGATTGCTGGGAGCAGGACTTGTGCCTCATAGGAGGTATTAGCACTGGCTGGTAGGGTGGCCATGAGAATTGTCACAAGAGACAACTCTTAGGTGTTGATGTCTCCTCCCCTCCCCCCAGAGTCACTTCCTTACCTCATGCTTTGCAGTTTCCTTTCTTTGGTAGCCTTTTTGGGGCTGTGTTGTTTACTCTTGACCCCATGGCCTGTCAATCCCTTGCCTCATCCAAGCCTGTGGCTTCTTGCCTGGCAGGTGCCACTTCTCTACTTTCAAGCAGTGCCAAGAGTGGCTCTCAAGGCTAAGCCGGGCCACAGCGAGACCTGCCAAGCCCGAGGATCTCTTTGCCTTTGCCTACCATGCGTGGTGCCTGGGGCTGACCGAGGAGGACCAGCATACCCACCTGTGCCAGCCAGGTGAGGCCAGGCCTCTTGGGGAATCTGCTTGTTAGCCCACAGTCCCCTCCTCCTTTACCCCTGGATGTCGGTGGTGTGGGAAGCTGACAGGCTGGGGACTGTGTTGCAGGAGAGCACATCCGATGTCGACAGGAGGCAGAGCTCGCAAGGATGGGTTTTGACCTGCAGAATGTCTGGAGAGTCTCGCATATCAACAGCAATTACAAGTGAGGGTGCAGGGCTTGGGTGTGAAACATAGTCCATACTCAGACTTTATGTTTGAATGAAATGTAGCATGTCTAGCTTCTGGGTCCATGAGGGAGGAGGGCTCAAATTGTCCCTGTTGTCTCAAAGCCATCTCCTAGGATTGGTACTCCATATTAAGATCAGGACACCCTCCCCCATCTTTTCTCAGGCTGTGCCCTAGTTACCCCCAGAAGCTGCTGGTTCCTGTGTGGATCACAGATAAAGAGCTGGAGAACGTGGCTTCTTTCCGCTCTTGGAAACGCATCCCTGTTGTGGTATACAGGTGAGGCACTGTGGATGGGAAATAGGAGGCAGTCAGTGGAGAGGGATGGTGCCTAGCAGGCAAGTGACAGGAATTATTCTAAAATAAGAACCTTCGGGCCAGAGAGATGGTTCACTGCTTAAGAGGGCTTGCTGCTTTTGCAGAGGACCTGGGTTCAGTTCCTGGTATTGACAGCAGATCAACCATCTGTAACGCCAGGAGATCTGACCCTCCTCTGTGGCCTCCGCTGGCACACAAGTGGTGCACATATACATGTCTATGCAGAACACTGATACACCGGCACACATGTGGTACACATATACATGTCTGTGCAGAACACTGATGCACCTAAAAGCAAATGATAAAAAAAAAAAAACCTTATGCACAATCTCAGATTTTTAATCTCAGAGATAAAGCTTTAGTGAAATTGGTTTTTTGTCTGTTGTTTTTGGTTGTGTGTATGAGTGTGTGTGCGTGTGTGTGTGTGTGTGTGTGTGTGTGTGTGTGTGTGTGTGTGTGTAAAATACTGCATTTACTAAGAGGTTGGGAAGCTGGCCTGAGGACCAAATCAGGCCTATACCCTATTGGATGGAGTAAAGGTCTCACTAGGCCTACTAGCCATTCTCTTGCCTCTTGGGTGCTGGAGTTATAGGTGTGTATCAGTGTATTCTGTTAGGGCTATTTATTAATACATGGCATAGATTGGTAGTGACTTACAAAGCTAGAAATTTAGGCTGTTTTTTTTTTTAGTGGAAAGTTGGCCAATTCCTGTGTAAGAATGTCAGTAAATAAGCCGAATGTGGTGATGCACACTTTCAGTCCCAGCACTCTGGAGGCAGAGGCAGGGGGATCTCTGAATTTGAAGCTAGCCTGGTCTACCTAGAGTGCTCCGGGCCAGCCAGAGCTAAACAAAGGCTACCCAAACTGAGACAGGTAGTAACCATGAGGGTTAGTATGGTTCACGCTCTTGACTCGGTCTCTTGGTGCATATTGGAGCAGGTACTGTGCAGATCTGATGAGCCAAGGTCACAACGGGAGTATAGGAGCCATTTCACAAAGAATGTGTGTGTCATAGCACTTCAAAAACTATAAAGTGTGCTAGAGATGTTAAGGCTTTGGATTGCTATTTTTATGACCTGGATATGCTGGTAGCCCTTGTTGGCTCTGGAGACCTTGTTCTGGCCCCATGAGGTCTCTGCAGTAGGCTTCTGGAGGCTTGAATACCAAGGGCATTATGGTTCCTTCTGTTTTGTCAGACACCTGCGCAACGGGGCTGCCATTGCTCGCTGCAGCCAGCCTGAGATCAGCTGGTGGGGCTGGCGCAATGCTGATGATGAATACCTCGTCACGTCCATTGCCAAAGCCTGCGCCTTAGACCCAGGGACAAGGGCCAGTGGGGGCTCCCTCAGCACTGGGACTAATGATGCCAGTGAGGCATGTGACACAGATTTCGGTAAGGCGTGGGTGGTGCTAGTGCCCCCAGTGATAGGGCCCAGTGAAACTATGGGGAAAGATGACAAAACAGCGAGGGCTCTTGCCTTTTGGGAGGTGGAGGTCTGAGCGCCCCAAGGCTAGGCCACCACAGAGCGGATGGCTGGCTCTGAGACTTCTTCCTGCTCTGTGTTTAGATTCTTCTCTGACTGCATGCTCTGGGGTGGAGAGCACAGCAGCCCCACAGAAACTGCTGATCCTGGATGCACGGTCCTACACAGCAGCCGTGGCTAACCGGGCCAAGGGTGGAGGCTGTGAATGTGAAGGTATTGTGACTAGTGTCTGCAGTCGCTCAGGGTTCTGAGGCAGCTTTGGTCAGGAGGAGATTGAGGGCAGCTTGGATATTTGAAAGAGGCAAATAAACCTACATGGATCCAGGGTTCTGTCACTTAGGAGCCATGGTTATGAAGTAGAAGTTCCCTCCTAAATTTTACTTTCTCATCTGTAAAATGAGGATGATTCACGCCTTGAAAGGCTGTCAGAGTAGTTAGCTCTCAGAGAAGATTGTTGGCCCAGAGCAGCCACCAGTTGTTGAGCATTTCTATTGTTGTCCCTCGTGCTGCTGCCGTGGACATTACAGTTCCTGCTTGAGTATCCAGAGGTGAAAGGGTGATTAGGAGTCTGTGTTGCTGTCCTGGAGTGTTCTGTCCGGCCAGGGAAGCTCTCTTGTCCACTGGGGTTGTTCTTGTCCTGAGTGGCTGTTTCTGGGGCATGTCTGTATACTCCCCTTTCCTCCTGTCTGCAGAATACTATCCGAACTGTGAGGTCTTGTTTATGGGAATGGCCAACATCCACGCCATCCGGAATAGCTTCCAGTACCTCCGGGCTGTGTGTAGCCAGATGCCAGATCCCAGCAAGTAGGTGTTCTCTTAGATATCCCATGCCTTCCACTGCTGTGCCTTAGCCAGTACTACGCATCCATAGAGGATTTGAAGGGGAGATGGGAAGATTGGGGACTTCAGTGTCTGAGCACAGTTGGGTGCAGTGCACCATGTCCAGGAACACTTCCACTCCTTGAGCGGCGCTTTGACATGGTCATAGGCCATTAGATTTTTTTTTCTAGATCATTGTCCTACCAAAGAGAATAGAGAACTGGGAGAACCATGGCTAACTACACATGTGATGCCTCCCTTCCCAGTTCCTCTTTTGATTCTAAGAAGCTCTTACCTCTCTGTCTCATTCCCCTACCTTTTAGCCAAATATTTCTTGGCAGAAAGGCCATGAGTTAAATTCTTGGTTTCAGCCCTTACTGGGGCTTTTGTTGGGTAGAGCTGGCTGAGGAGGCAGAGACATGTGGTAGCCCTAGAACCCTTAGTGATTCCATTTCTCTCTGTTCTTGCACAGCTGGTTGTCGGCACTGGAGAGTACCAAATGGCTGCAGCACTTGTCAGTGATGCTAAAAGCAGCTGTGTTGGTAGCCAATACGGTAGATCGGGAAGGCCGGCCTGTGCTGGTACACTGCTCTGACGGCTGGGACCGTACACCACAGATTGTAGCCCTGGCCAAAATACTACTGGATCCATATTACAGGACTCTGGAGGTACTAAGAGGGGATTAGTTTTAAAGAACAACAGAAATGAGGGAAGACGGGTGGCGTCAGGCTCTCTGGAAGTGTCTAGGGAATGCTTCAGTAGAGGACACGGTGCCTTTTTGCCTCTTCCAGGCTTAGACTTAACGTGTTTACAGCTGCCAGCTCCCACCTTTGGACATTCTCTTAGAAAGCTGGACCCAAACCTTTCCAGAGCTGCCTTGTGCTTAGACTGGTCTTTCTACAGGGCTTCCAAGTGTTAGTGGAGTCTGATTGGCTGGATTTCGGACACAAGTTTGGAGACCGCTGTGGCCATCAGGAAAATGCAGAGGACCAAAATGAACAGTGTCCTGTGTTCCTCCAGTGGCTTGATTCCGTGCATCAGCTGCTTAAGCAGTTCCCCTGCCTGTTTGAGTTCAATGAAGCATTTCTGGTAAGTCCTGAGGCCTGTGGCAGGGTTGGAGAATCGTGTCCTGAAGGCCTCAGGTTCACGCTTGTCTGGGCTTCCTAGGTAAAGCTGGTGCAGCACACATACTCGTGTCTCTACGGCACATTCCTGGCCAACAACCCCTGCGAGCGAGAGAAGCGCAACATCTATAAACGGACGTGCTCTGTGTGGGCACTCCTGCGAGCTGGCAACAAGAACTTTCATAACTTCCTCTATACACCTGGTTCAGACGTGGTAAGGCCGAGCGAGCCCTTTTCCTGCTGGAAATCCTATAGGGAGAGGAGGCTGAGCCAGTGAAAGAATGTCTAGCCAAATGTTTAAGGAAAGAAATGAACCAAGGGCTCCCCTAAAATAATAACATCTGGCTGCTTCCCTAGGTCCTGCATCCTGTGTGTCATGTCCGGGCCCTGCACCTCTGGACAGCTGTTTATCTGCCTGCGTCATCTCCATGCACCCTTGGAGAGGAAAATATGGATCTTTACCTTTCCCCAGTGGCTCAGAGCCAGGAATTTTCTGGTCGTTCTCTGGACAGGTGAGAAAAAAAACCCCTTGGTTTCCCCCTCTCCACAAGGAAAGCAATAATTGCTTCCTATTCTATTTCACCTCAAGATTATTTACCTATTTGTTTACATTTATTTATTGGTGTGTGTGGTGTGTGTGTGCTTGTGTGCTTGCACAGGCCACAGCGTACATGTAGAGCTCAGGAAAACTGCCAGGAGTTGGTTCTCTCTTTCCACCCAGTGTGGGGTTTGGGGATTGAACTCTGGTCCTTAGGCTTGGTGACAAGCACCTTTTCCCACTGAGCCATCTCACTGGCCCTTATTCTGTTTTAATGAGCTTTTTAGAAACAACTTCTTGAATCACTTGAGGAGCTAGCCTCGGGGTTAGACTGGAATGCACTGTTTTCAAGGTTTCACTAAGTTGTCTTTGGTGCTGATGTCACCTGGTGTGGCACACTACAAAGGAGAGGGAGAACGGGAGAGAAAGGGATGCTGGGGATTTGTTCACACAGCTTAGGGAAACCATTCTCAGGAACCACCTTGGCTCTATCCTGCAGCAACTTCTAGAAGCCGGTCCCAGCAGGGGATAGACTTTTCTCTGTCAGTAAAAGGCCAGATCTAAAGTAGGCTGTCAAGTTCACTTCTGACTGAATATTTGGGGGAAGAGACTTGGTGAATTGAATTACACCAGTAATCCATGTTACTTTTTTTAAAATAAAGTCAAGCATGCCAGGCAGTGGTGGCGCACGCCTTTAATCCCAGCATTTGGGAGTCAGAGGCAGGTGGATTTCTGAGTTCGAAGCCAGCCTGGTCTACAGAGTGAGTTCCAGGACAGCCAGGGCTACACAGAGAAATCCTGTCTTAAAAAACCAGAAATCAAAAACAAGAACAAAATAAAGTCCAGCGTTATAAAAGAAAATGAAATCTTCCTCCTGGTTCTTTTCCTCACAGATGTGTACTGCTAACACTGGTAGGTGTGTGCAGATGTCTCTCTCTAGAAGCATCATGAGTACCTCGAGCCCTCAGGTGCAGGTTCTCCTGCCTTAGCCCTGCCGTTATGGCACCTTTGTTTTTAAAAACAACTCCCCAGTGTTTTGCATACTGCTCTGCAAGTCCTCTTTTTGTGTCAGGCTGTTATTCCATAACAAAAGATCCCATGTTGATTTTATTTCCTTCTTTATATATATTATCTTTGAAAATGCCAGAAATCAAACTTTGTGTATACAAGGCAAATGTCCCACACTCAGTACATCCCTAGCCCTTCTTCATTGTCTCTATGGCTGGCTGCAGGGTAGTCAGAGGTTAAGTATCATTTGGGTTCCTTTCTGCCTGTTTTGATCATTTCAAGACTGTTGCAGGGAATATTTTAGTGAGCATCTGCATGTGAGTAAGCTATGGTAAAAGCTCCATACTGTTTGCTATCTAAGCCAATTTAAGTGCACAGTTCCACTTGGGGCTGTAGAATGTATGCTGTTTATTATATTGTGCTTGCGTTTCTGCCAGAATTTTTAATTTCTGGAGACAAAAGTGCTCTGTTCAAAGGATGTGTAGTATATTTTATTTGAGACAGTCTCACTCTGTCACTGTTCATTGTGACTGGCCTTAAACTCATGAGTCTTCTAAATCAGTCTTCTAAATACTGCAGTTACAGGCATGCTCCAAATCCCGAATAGTGCACATTTTGATACTTGATTATTAGCTGAAGTGTTTGAAGTTAAAGTAAAATCTACTGACTGAATATTATAAAGTATAACAAAGAACTCATCCATCTGAAAAATTTGATTTTAGGCTCTTTTGAGCCAAGGCCATTGTCATGGGATACATCTCAGGGGTTTTCCTTTTCTTTAAACTATAAAGAATCTTTTAAAGGATTGTTTGGGGTTGATTTATATAGGACATTTTTTTTGAAGGACCAGTATAGGAACCATGGCTGTTTCTGTGTCCCAGATGGGGTTTTGTTTTGGGACAAGGTCTTCTGTGTAGCTGACGATGACCTGGAACTTCTGATGCTTTTGCTTTAGGCTCTCAAATGCCAGGATTACAGGTATGCACCACCACACTGGGCCCTAAGAAGCATTTGAGCAAATATTCAAGTGGATACATAAATGCTTGGAATGAAGATAATTATGAGTGTATTAAACGTTTTATGGGAGAAAGGACCAAAGAAACAGATGTATGAAAGATAGGTTTTTAGGGTTGTTTTTGTTTTTGTTTTCGAGACAGGGTTTCTCTTACAGCCCTAGCTGTCCTGGAACTCACTCTGTAGACCAGGCTGGGCTTGAACTCAGAAATCCACCTGCCTCTGCCTCCTGAGTGCTGGGATTAAATGCGCCACCACTGCCCCAGCAAAAGATAGTTTTGAAGAAAACAAAACAAGCAAAAATAACTCTGGAGCTAGTAGAGGGTGAGAAGGATTTGTTGTTTTGAGACTAGGACTCACAGGTCTACCTGCCTCTGCCTTGTCTTCTCAGCTTTCCCTTGGCTACTGATGGTATGAATATTCTGGATTTTAAACTTTAAGATGTGTGAACCTGTCTTTGACTCTGAAGAGACTTTGGATCTTCGGCACTTCTAGTCAGATTAAAGTCAAAGCACATCAAAAGGGAATAGGAAGAAACAAGTTATTGCAGGCTGTAGACAATATAGTGCAGAGCTTACTTTGTGTGTGTGTGTGTGTGTATGTATGTATTTTAAGATTTATTTTTATTTTATGTGTATGGATGTTTTACCTACATGTATGTCTATGTGTCACGTATGTGTCTGGTGCTAAGGGAGATCAGAAGAAGGGATCAAATCTGGGAACCAAACTGAAGTCTTTTGAAGTGTTCACAACCACTGAAACATCACTACAACTGCATTTTGATTCAGTTGTCAGTAATAAGATAGCATAGGAAGAGATTATGGCCTATTAGTAATGGAAATCTGGAGAATTTACCACTGAGCTGGGTAGAGGCATAGGGACTAGCCACCTCTGCTAGTGTGTAATTTATTTATAGAAAGTTCCTGGAAAAGAGGAATATATTCAGAAGTATAGTAGAGACATTTTCAGTAGACTCTGGGGTTGGTTGAAAGTTGGAGACTAAAAGTGCAGAATGCAGAGTAGCCAAAGTCTCTTCAGAGCCAAAGACAGGCTCACATGTCTTAAAGTTTAAAATCCAGAATATTCATACCATCAGTAGCCAAGGAGAAGCTGAGAAGATAAGCCAGTTTGCAGAGAAAGAAGAGATACAGGGAGAATGGTATTGAAGTATCACATGATAGCAGAGTAGAGGTGTAGTACAAGGCAGCCAAATGGAGAAGGTTGGATCTAGAGGACTCACTGATGGAAAGACTTTAAATGTTTCTGTGACAGCTGGCTTGACTTCCGTTGGTTATACCTTTTCCCAGACTAAAAGGATCATCCTCCTGTCTCTCCTTTTCTATTAAAAGTCCAACAAATGGTTTTATACTCAGTTCAGGGTCAGTGCTTTCTATGTAGCCTTCCCTGGCCATGTGGGCTGGCTTAGCCCACTTTTTCTAAAGTCCTCCAGCATTATTGTCTCTTCCATCCTTATTGGTTAAATCTTTGGTGCACATAGGAATGAGCTATGAAGGTTGACACACTGTTTGGATTTCAAAGGGTGCATGGGAGTCACATTCTTCTATATAGTTGAAAGTTCCTGTAATAAAAAACAAAGCAAGAGAAGACTAAGTCAGTTGTAACTTTTTAAACGTATTCGGGGCTGGACTGAGGGTGTAGGTCAGTCAGTAGTGATCATATGCATGAGACTGGGTTCAATCACCAGCTCTGCCAAGAAAAAAACGGTGGACAGAGGGACTACAGTTATTTAGGCCTTCCTCTTAACCATTCTCAGTTAACAGGTTTTGAATGGACCTTGGAAGCCAGGTCTGTTGTTTGCCAACTGTTGAGCTTTACTGACCTGGTC
Organism: Mus musculus; assembly: GCF_000001635.26. Classification (NCBI taxonomy): domain Eukaryota; kingdom Metazoa; phylum Chordata; class Mammalia; order Rodentia; family Muridae; genus Mus; species Mus musculus. Next base: position 734,616 of record NT_187003.1, read on the forward strand.
TATTCAGTTGGCATCCTACCAGTGCAAACCTGACATGGTCTTCAAGCTTATTCCTTCATTCCTTCTATCACTGGCCTCCTTCTATGTTGGGTTTGGGTATTCAAATGAGACATAGGCCTGACCTCAAGGCACTTTGGTAGAGGGAGAGAAACACTTTGGTAGGGATTATTTGTTCAACCCTTACTCTGGCTCTAAGATATAGGTACTTTTAACTTTTCTCCCACAAATGAGGAAAGCAAGGCTTAGAGAAGTTACGTTGGAAAGGAAAGTTCCAAAGGAGAGATTTCCGACCTGACTGTGAACTGGATCTCTAGTTTCGTGTAAAATGCCAAATGCAGAGACTCGTGCCTTGTGCTTGTAATCCTGGCTCTGGGGAGGCAAAGACAGGAGATCCCTGAGGCCGGCTGGCTGGCCAATCTAGCCAAGTTGGCAAGCTTCAGGCTCAGTGAGAGATCTTGTTTCAAATAAGTTGGAAAGTGACTGAGGAAAACTGCCAGTGTCAACATATGCACACGTGTTCGCCTGCACACACATAAAATTGATCACAAAAGTAAAAGCAAATATAAAAATATTATATATACTATAATAAATGACAAAAGTGGGGGCTGGAGAGATGGCCCAATGGTTAAGAGCACTGACTGCTCTTCCAAAGGTCCTGAGTTCAATTCTCAGCAACCACACAGTGGCTCACAACCATCTGTAATGGGTTCTGATGCTCTGTTCTGGTGTGTCTGAAGACAGCTACAGTGAACTCACATATATAAAATAAATAAATCTTTAAAAAACAAAACAAAACAAAACAAAAAACAGCCCGGCAGTGGTGGCGCATGCCTTTAATCCCAGCACTTGGGAGGCAGAGGCAGGCCTCTGATTTCTGAGTTCGAGGCCAGCCTGGTCTATAAAGTGAGTTCCAGGACAGCCAGGGCTATACAGAGAAACCCTGTCTCACAAAAAAAAAAAAAAAAAAAAAAAATTACAGTGAGTACTTAGAGTAAGCTATGTTGTAACATGGCGTGTGGAGGACTTTCTGTGAGGGCTGAGTAAAGCCACCTGAGAAGAAGCCAGTGAAGTGTCTCTTATTTCCTGGACAATTCTCCTAGGTTTTTATTGCTCTAAAGATTTTGTACTGCAGTAATAATCAGGATAACCATTCGTGAAAATGCTTGCCACCCATTTGGTGACTAGGAGTGCTTCTTAAGTTTCTTGAGTGATGTTTACTAGAAGTTTCCACAGGGTTCTGAGAGATGGAGGGACACACTGCTACTAAGTCTAAAAAAATGTATATCAAGTCATGCCTTCTTGATAAGTTTGTGGTTAGCTGTCTAACCTTCCGACATCTCTATAAGGTATAACATTAACATCTGTAGAGGTGATGACAAAATACCTGAGAGGTTAAATCATGCATTTCCTGGTAGTTAATCACTATGAAGGCCAAAAACCTGTAGTCTTTGACTGTGACAGAAAGTGGTCTGAGGTTCAGGTGTGGCTCTGGCTACAGTAGTGGATGTAGGCTCCTCAGCAGGATTAGGGGTGTAGCTTAGTGGTAGAGCATGTGTTTTGTATACACAAGCCCCAGATTCAAATCCAGCACAGATTTTACATAGGGAGGTGCATCAGCATTGCAGGCACCTGAAGCCGTCAACGTGTTTGGGATGGGCCTGGGAGACTTTTATAGGTTGACAACTTATAGGAACTGGGGACAGCTAAGCATTCTGGAAGATGAGTATGTCTTATCCTTTGTGCAGAGTAGACTCCCGGTGAACTTCAGTTATTTGTAATATTAGATGTCTTATCAACATCAATTTTGATACTGCTTTGATGACCTAAATGTGTACCTTGGAAATTGTTCCCTTTTCCTGACCTGGAGGCTCTCTGTCTGTCATTCCAGGTTACCTAAAACCAGATCCATGGATGATCTGCTCTCTGCCTGTGATACAAGCAGCCCCCTCACTCGTACTTCCAGCGACCCTAACCTGAATAACCACTCTCAGGAGGTCAGAGGCAGCCTGGAGCCCTGGCACAGCAGTCCTGAAGGAGCAGAGACAGTCATAGACTCTGGAGTTGGAAGCCCACAGCTGACTGTGGGAGAAATGGGCCTTCCTCCTCCTCTGCCCAGTAGCCAGAAAGAGTACTTGAGCAATAAACCTTTCAAGGGTCATAAAAGTTGTTCTCTTAGTTATAAGTTGCTTAATACTTCTGTGTCCTGGGAAATGAAGAGCAACACCTCTGACATCAAGGTCCTGGAAGAAACTGAAGCACTGGCCCCGGACCCTTCAGCCCAAGAGGAGCAGGGTAGGACTTCTGATGGCTTAGGGAAGCCACCTGAACAGTTTCTAGAGAAGGAAGCTGTCAGCTCACTCTGCAGTGTCTCTAGCAAGTGTGGTGGAGCCTGTGATTTTCCTGAGCCTCCCCAGGACCCCCTAACAGGTACTCCCCAACAGCCCCACCTAGACTCCATGCAGATCTCGCCCTCAAGGTGCACTCCAGATCACAGTCAGGGCAGCCTTTGCAACCCACCAAGTGTGGCCAGCCAAACTCCAGAGCCAAATACTGACCTCCTCAGCCAAGATCCCCCTGGTTCTACGGCAAGTATCTCCCACCAGGAACAGCCTAGCTCTGTGCCGGATCTGATCTACAAGAAGGAGGATGCTGGCAAGAGAGGAAGTAAGAATGGGCAGCTGTTGGAAAATCCTCGCTTTGGAAAAATGCCATTGGAGTTGGCCCGAAAGCCAATTTCTCAGAGCCAGATCAGTGAGTTCTCATTTTTAGGGTCAAACTGGGACAGCTTCCAAGGGATGATGACTTCATTCCCAAGCGGAGAGACCACTCCTCGGCGCCTGCTTGCTTATGGCTGTTGTAGCAAGAGGCCGAGCAATAAGCATATTCGAGCTGCAGGGCCCTGCCTTGGGGGCCAGTGGGCTCAGAGAGAAGGGATGAAATCTCCTGTCTGTTCTAGTCATTCCAATGGACACTGCACAGGCCCAGGAGGGAAGAACAACCGGATGTGGTTTTCCAGTCATCCGAAGCAAGTCTCCAGCACAAAGCCTTCTCTTCTGAGCTGCCCTTCCCCAGTGCCTCCTCTCTACCTGGATGATGATGGACTCCCCTTTCCCACGGATGTGATCCAACACAGGTTACGGCAGATCGAAGCAGGGTACAGGCAAGAGGTGGAACAGCTACGGCGACAGGTTCGAGAGCTTCAGATGAGGCTAGACATTCGTCATTGCTGTGCCCCTCCAGCAGAACCCCCCATGGACTATGAGGATGACTTTGTAAGTATTCACCAACGCCCACCTGTCTGTTAGCACTTGCTGAGTACTTTCTGTGTGCCACTGAGTTCGGCGCCCCCATCACAATGAAAAGACGGGTAACCATAGTGATTTGTCTGAGTGTTGGGATCAGGCAAGGCAAGTAGAAAGCTCTCCAGAGAAGATAATGCTTAAGCTGAATGCTGAAGATTGTGTGATATTTGGCCAGGTAGACAGTAAGAAGGAAATAGCATTTTTAGAAGCATGGAGGCTGTAGGTGCTCCAGTGACATTGCTTAACAAAGGGGTGTGTGGGGGAGGTGGGCATGGTGTGTATACATGGCGTGTCCATTTTGTGCTGGGATTGTAAGGGAGATAGGTAGTATAAATGAGAGGGAGCCACGAGAGCTGATGGAGGATCAGCTTGATGAGTCAAGTGAGACCCAGATTAGGCGGCCGGCTAGGACTTTCATTCATTCATTTATTTATTTATGAGACGGGCTTCCTCTGTAACTCTCTGTACACCAGGCTGGTCTCAGTCTCACAGAGATCTATCTGCATGCCTCTGCCTCCCAAGTGTTGGGAATAAAGGTGTTTGTCCCTATTCCTGGCTTGGTTGGGATGTTTTAAAACAATCCAGGTGAGGGATAATGAGGGCCATCTAGGCTTTACTGTCCTAGCTGTTTTAGATTCTGGCATTGCAATCTTCAGGGAGCTTCTAGGCGCCATCTTGCCCCTTGCTATCTGCATAGATACTTCCCTTCCATCCATTCAATTACTCTCATTGCTGATAGAGTAGACAGGACTAACAGCTTCATAGTATTCAGGTGATGCTTTAAATACTCAACCAAATTTTGTAAAGGCCAGAGGGTAAGCATTTTTAGGTTGTGTGGGCTGGACTGCCTGTAAGACAACTATTGTGTGGCCCTTGTGACACAAAAGCAGCCAGAGAGAATATATAAATGAATGAATGACTATGGCCATGTTCCAGTAAAACTTGATTTTAGGAAAACAGGGTAGATTTGGCTTCTGGGCCATAGTTTGCCAACATTTATCTAGGATGTAACAAGAAATACAGTGAACAGCAAGTAATGAGGGGAGTAACGTGGGTGTCTTTGCCTACACTGCAGACGTGTTTAAAGGAGTCAGATGGCAGTGACACTGAAGACTTTGGCTCTGATCACAGTGAAGACTGCCTTTCAGAAGCAAGCTGGGAACCCGTTGATAAGAAGGAGACTGAGGTATGTATGTGTAGGCAGATGTATAGTGGGTACTTCATGCAAGCTAGTGGGTTATATTTCTCAGAGATGAATTACTGTGGCCTGAACTCTTCCCCCCAGATAAGTACTATCCTTTTAGGCAAGTAGTCACCAATCGTAAAATCCATCCTTGCCAGTTTCCTTTGGGCTACTTTCCGGATTGCAGTGTTGTTCTCCTCTTTGGACGTGGACCTAGACTTTTCCTTTGTGCCTTCTGGTAGGTGACTCGCTGGGTTCCAGACCATATGGCATCCCACTGCTTTAACTGTGACTGTGAATTCTGGTTGGCCAAACGAAGACATCATTGCAGGTAAGACAAGTTTTTTTGTTTTGTTGCATATCTCGTTGTTACTCATAATGTGTAGGGTTCTTGTATAGAGCTAAATTAATTTGAAAATGGAGCTATCTTAGTATTTTTGTTTATATCCAACACTTTTATTTATTCATGGATACCCGTTTAGACTATTATTCATTCTCAAAGTATGGATATTTCTGACGAGCTCCTCCCTCTCTGTCCTTTGGCAGAAATTGTGGGAACGTATTTTGTGCTGGATGCTGCCACCTTAAGCTGCCCATTCCTGATCAGCAACTCTATGACCCAGTTCTCGTCTGTAACTCATGTTATGAACACATTCAAGTATCTCGTGCCAGGGAACTCATGAGCCAACATCTGAAGAAACCCATTGCTACGGCTTCCAGTTGAATGCCAGAGGAAATGATCTGTCCATTTTTAGCAGATTTGAAGGGAGGATCTGCTTCAGGTGTAGTCTGGAAGGTTCCTTGGTATGGCTCATGAACACAGAGCTCAAAGATACCGTCTTGAGAAATCCTCCTTGGTACCATGTGACCGGAGCAGAGGAATTTGAATTTGGCAGGAGCTTTTTCTACTGGAGAGACCCTCACTTTGGGGTGATGGTCCTGACCTAGACCCAGAGTCTGGAAGCTTCACACTGAGTTGGTGACTCCAGCTTCTATCTCCTGGAGGTCCCAAGATGATTCATAAATACTGCCTGGTGCACAGTGCCCAAACAGCAATAGAAAGGCTTACTTATAACCAAACTCCAAGTGATAGTGAGACCCATCTCTCCTCTACCTTGAAGAGAGCAGATCATAGTATATGAGATAGGAATTCCCATCCTATTTGAGTTGAACTCTCTTCTGTACCTCTGTGCTCTGTGTCTGTGCATGAAGGCTCAGTCTTTAGAGGCACTCCCTCTAGTTGATTAGCACTGTCTTCTGTGGAGTTTGGTTCAAAGACTGGTATGGCAGATAGAGGCTTGGATGCATTTTTCATCAGGCTCAGTGGCTAGCATCAGTGAACATTCAGTTTCAGAGGGACAGTTTTGAGGATTAAGACACTTGGAAACAGAAGAACTCTGGTAATGCTTAGTCTTGTGAGAACCAGTTATTCTGGGCTGTGAAGGCAGTTGCCACTGTTATGCAGTGGCTGCTTTTGAGGGACGCACTGTGAAGAATGAGAAGGGAAAAGCAAGATTATCCTTGTGAAATTCTGCTGATTGTGCCCTACCCTTTGCACCTGACTTTTCCTAGTTGTCCTGGTGCTAAAATGGAAGCTACACCTTGATCTCTCCTGGCATGAAAATAAAGGATTTTGTTGTTCCACTGCCCACTTCCCCCATGTTGTCTTTCCCTTGGCCGCTGCCTCCTCTGGGTCACACTGCTTCTTATCCTGAACACTTGACACCTTGAGGGTAGAATATAGCATTTGGTTTTTACCTCCTAGCATATGCTACTTGGTATGTGAGGGTTTCAGTACAAATGCTGCTGTCTATTTCTGTGCACTTAACAATGGAACCCAAACAGAAGGAAGAAAGCCTTGATACCAAAATTGGGAGTGAGGATGTGTCCATTTGGACCAAACACTTTGTTTTGTTTTATTTAGATTTTGTTTTTCATCTTACTATGTACCAGTGGCACTTAACCAAAAGATACAGTAACATAGCCATGTACTGTGGTTGGGACAGATACAGTCTCCTTGGCTTATAGGACTTCCTAGCTACACTTTCCTTAGCGCATTAATGTGATGCTCACTCTGTGTTAAAACTGCAGCCGTTGTCTTTCTCAACTGCTACTGTCACGTTGCTTTCAAGAAAACATTTTTTTTCATTCCAGACTAACCAGAACCTGCATTTAGAATAGGAGTCCTTTCTCCGACCTTTTCTTCAGTTCCACAGCGAAGCCTCTGTGCTCCTTTTATACTTGCCATGGATGTAACCTAAAAAGTTTTGGCATATTTAGGTCAGCCTAGCACATTTTTTTTTTTTTCATTTTAATGGAGCTGAAGAATGGAGATTTTTTTTTTGTGTGTGTGTGTCTGAGAAATTCCTAAGATCAATGAAAGAGTGATAAACTATTTGTCTCTGATACATAAAATTATTTTAAGCATTTTCTCAATCATTAAATGTTACTGCCAGTCATAAGTGGCTTTTTAATTACCAGTTTTCATTGCACTTCACTCTGTTTTCAGGGGGATTGGGGACATTCGGGGAGACTGTATCTGTCTACTTTGTGTGACTGTTTTGAGGGACTGTCCCATCAGTGAACAGATTGCATGGCCTTGGAGAGAGACTCTGGGCTTCTGGCTCAGATGTGTGCATCCTTTTAGAGCTGTTGTGGGTGTAAGTGACATGATGTGGCCAAAAATCCAAACTGTGCAGTTGCGTTGTGACAAACATGCAATGTGCTGTAAAAACTCAATACAGTTCAAATAAAATCTCTATATTAGTGCTGCTTTGTTGGGTCTTTTTATTTCTTACTGGTATTGGGATTGAGTCTAGCTTAATGGATAAAGCGTTCGCCACTGGACTAGCCTTGTTGTACACCGAGTACTGGGGAGCTAAAGGCAAGAGGAATAAGGCAAGTTTAAGGTCCAGGCTGGGCTTTATAAAAAAAACCAAACCAAACTAGTACCCATGGGTAGTCCCTCTTGTATTTTGGGTTTGTTGAGTCCCCATTCAAGTGAGGTTCATTTCTTTCTTCTCTGGGAGATCATAGCTGGTCATTAAGCACATACATATCTTCTTTATTCCCTTCTGCCAGGTACCAAGGACCTCATCTAATTTGAATTTAAGGTGTGTTTTTTTTTAAGGTGTAACTATGCTTCTGTATACAAGATGAATGAGTTCATGTACTACAGTTACAGTATGTACCCCCAGCCCCCAACCCCTGTCATTTTTATTTGAAGAGAGCAGCAGTTCGACTGTTAGGGAAGACTGGAGTGGGTTCCTCTGTTCTCAGGAACCATTAGCTGTGTATCGCCTGAGTGCACTCTGCGTTCTGAAACCTCCGCTGGCCGTCCTGTCCTGCTGGAGCCCCTCAGAGTTTGCCTAACCGGCCGCCCGCTTTCTCCTCGGGAACCGTGGTTCCCTGGCGTGCTGCCCTCCTGGGAACAGACAGAGAGGGGCCGGTTCTGGAAGGCACGCGAAGGTAGCCTTGTGTCGCAGTGTCCCCGCTGCTGCCCTCGAAGGCGTGCATCCCAACCGAGGGGGAGGGCGGGCTCGCGCCCCGTCGGCCACCACGCGGCGGGAACTCGAGGCCCCATTGGCCACACCGGAGGGCGTGCCGGGACTCGTGCGCCAACGGTCCGGGCCTCGGCGGCCGGGCGCTGGCAGGAGGGGGCAGGGCGCAGCGAAGGCCCGGGGGATCGAGAACGGTGGGAGAGCCAGGCTCGGCGGGGCGAGGCCCAGGGCCCGGGCGGGCGATGGAGGAGGCGCTGCTGTCCACCCCCATCAACCCCAACAACTTCCCCGCCAAGCTGTGGCGGCTGGTGAACAGCCCTCGGTACCGCTCCATCCGCTGGGACGGCCGAGGCGAGGGGCTGCTCATCGACCAGCCGCTCTTCGAGGCCGAGCTGCTCAGCCCGCCCGGCCCGGGTGCCGGGGGCGCGGGGGGAGCCGGGAGCAGCGGCGGGGGCGGCGGCAGCGGCGTCGGGGCGGCCGGGGCCGAGCCCGAGCTCTTCAAAACCACCAACTTCACCAGCTTCATCCGCCAGCTCAACCTCTACGGCTTCCGCAAGGTGGTGCTGGGTGGGCCGGGGGCGGCGGGGCCCGGGCCCGGGCCTGGGGCTGGCGGGCCGGCGGGCGACGGGCCACTCCACCACTTCCACAGCCCGCATTTCCGCCGCGACCAGCCTCAGCTGCTCGTTCACCTCAAGAGGCTCACCAGTGCCAACAAGGCCAAGCTGGCGGCCGGACTGGAGGTGCCCTGTCGCCCGCCCAACCGCTTCCAGCGGCTCCTCATCACGTCAGCCTCCGCCTCGGCCTCAGCTTCTACCTCCCCGCTGCAGCATCAGGACCCGCCGCCCCAACCTGCTGGGCCTCGGCCAGAGCAGCATGGTGAGTGTGTGCCACCTAGATCCTCGCTTTCCATCAAGCACGTGGGCGGCAGGGCGCAAACACCGTTTCTGCACAACCCCAAGACTAGGTCACATCATCCCCACTAGCACTTGCTTTTCCTCTGGCAAGAGTCCGTAAGCATCTCCCTAGTCCGGGTTTAGCTGCAAAAAGGACATGGACTTGACGCTTGCTTTCCACACTTCTCTAAGAGAGTGAGCCCCAGGAGCTAACCTACTCCCAAAGCTCTTGAACCATTTACCTGTACCTAGTCTCTCCACTGTATTTATCAAAGCACTGGGTGGGAGAGGCCTCCACTGTCCCATAGTCAAAAGAACAGGCACTCTACAGGTTGGGTGCGAAGGAACAAAGTCACCAGCAAGAAAACTTAAGGCATTATTTATTTACCCAGCCAAGGAAAAGAGGGACAGGTCTCTGGAGTGCACATTTGTTCAGAGACAGGACACCTTCCACTTATTGACATGAATAGAGCGGTAGACACTGTTTATGCATAATCTAAGGGGCAAGGTTTGATCCAGTGTAGAATAGAACCAGTTTACTAATACTTGGAGTTTGATGCCCTACTTGAGATGTTATGGTTGGACAGACATAAAGCAAAACGGCTAAAAAACGAAACAAAGACCAGATGTCAAGGCTTAAGTTTAAAAGAATTTTAGAACACACACGTTTATAGTTTATTGGCATTTCACAATTATTCGGGATCGGGGGAGGGGTAGGGGGGCTGTGTAAATATTCAGTGAAAAGTTAAGAGCCCTGTGGTCACAGTATTTCATGCACTTGATTTGAAGTGCCTTTCTGCACTCTTAAACGGGTGAGGGTGGCGGTGTCCCCTTGCTCTATATGGAGGCCACAATAGACAGCTGTACCAAGAAAGCAACAGGATACAATAATCAGAATTTGGATTTTTTTTTTCACCTTCACATAGAAGACTAGTAGAAACAATTTTCATACTTTGAAGCATGGGAAAAATGCAAATGTACAAATAACACTATGGTCAGTTTCATCTAGGCCCAGTACTGAAGCAATGCTGCATTTGGAATTTGGAAGATAAGGGCCTAGGTTTTCTGTCTGTGGAGTTTAGAAGATAAGGAACTAGGTTAAAGTTCTAGTAACCTGCTGAGAAAATAACTGGCCCAGGAATGTTCTAAAGGAATTCTAAAGGAATAGTGAGCTACCTCATGGCATTGGTCCTTGATTTGACTTGGGAATTGTGTGGGAAAAGACCATGAAGACAATCCTACAGAATATGTTCAGCAGAAACTCTAGCTTGGGTTTTTTATTTTGTTTCATTTTTCAAGTCTTATTTCTAGAAGGCATAAGGAGAAAAGACAGGGAAATAACAGTTCTCTTTATTCTTTTCCTCTTAACTGTTTTAAACCAGTTGTATTCTTTTTGTTCATGTTTAAAATTACATATATTTACTTATTTGTGTATATGTGTACACACGTGCTCTTAAGGTATGGCATGTGTGTGGAGGTCAAAGGACAACTTGTTAGGAGACTGTTCTCTTCTACTGGGATCAAACTCAAGTCATCCGGCTTGGTGGCAACTCCCTGTACCCAGTGAATCTTTTTTTTTTTCCAGTTGTGTTCATAAGGTCAGTGTCCAGATTATTTAAGCAGTTTAAAGGATATTTGTTGATTAAAAAAAAAAAATCACACCTTTTTAGTGTATGTGGAGGATGTGTGTTTTGAGGCATCTCCTGTTCTCTCCCTGTTGTCCCGTCCAGCAGGGTGTTAGGATAGCCTGTAGCATAGACTTAGTGCAGAAGGCAATTGTGTTTCTCATTCGGGTGTAAAGTGATTCTTCTGTTAAGTTCAGAAACACCGTTGCAATTTGTTTGCTTTTATGTTCTAAGGTCTTTGGCTCTTCTACTTTTCCTCACCTGTTGTTTTGGGGTTTTGTTTGTTTGTTTGTTTGCTTTCTGTGTTAGTTAATTTTGGGGCACAAGGTCTTGCCATGTAGTCAGGGTTGATCCTGACTTCACGGTCTTTCTAACTCAGCCTCCCAAAGCTGGGATTATAGCCACATGCTACCTTACCTGGCTTTTTTTTTAATTCTACTTCAACTTGTCTCAGCTGTATGATTGCTGCTTTCCCACCTCCCTAATTCCCATTAATTGTAGAAGAGTCTATTTTAGGGCCTAGCCCTCTTTTATTTAGATCCACTAAATCAAGAATATACTTGATAAAAAGTGTGAACATTCTTTTTTTTTTTTTCTTAGTTTGTTTAAAGTCTGGGAAGTAAATACTCTTGTATGGATACCACAGGCTGTCCATGAGCAAAATTTGGGATTGTTGATGGATGGTTAGTTTGGTTTCATTTCCATAAAAGGAACAGAATTGTTAAAGACAAAAACTCACCATGCCCTACATTTCCAGAATTCTAAATTCAAACATTGCCAAATATACCTTAAAGATGTTCTGAAGATGTGAATGTGGTGGTTTATAAAGTTGGTGAGAGAGCAAGTCCTATTACCTAATGCCTAAAAGAACAAAAGAGAACTAATTATGCCTTAGTTCTTTAAGAAACAAATTAATGATCTTTGCTCACACACACACACCCACACACAGTTGTTTGGGCCTGTTTTTATTAATTCTTTGACTATTTTATACGATGTATTTTCATCATATTCCTCCCTCACTCCTCCCTCTAACTCCTTCCAGATCCACACCTACCAATTTCATGTCCTCTTTAATATAAAGTCGAGTCTAATTTATACTGCCCATGTACTCATGGGTGTGGGCCATCCACCGGAGTATGGTTGACCCATTAGGGGCCACACCCTTAGAGAAAACTGACTTCTTTTCCCAGAAGTCATCAACTGTGGACAGCTCCTCAGTGAGGAGTGGCCTCCTAATCCTGACTGTATTCTTTTATTTTCAGCGTCTAAGATAAGTAATTACCCATCACTGGGTTGATCAAGGGAGAAGCAGAATTTTTTTTTTTTTTAATTCAGATCTAAACTACATTTTTGGAACCCAACTAGAGATTTAACAGCCTATCTGTGAAGAGTTCAGAAGATTAAAAGAGCCATGTGCAGCATGCAGTTTTGACATGGGAGACATCCAAGGAGAAATCACGTAGGGCACAGGGTGGTTGGGGTTCTTGGCAGCTCTTATGAAAAGTACCAGTTTCTTCAGGCAAACCAGACTGTTGGTGGTGAGTTCAAGGCATATGAATGTTAGAAACTGGAAGGCAAGCAACATCATAAAAGCTGTTCTTTGTGCTTCTGATTTAGCAATTTTCTTATTAGAGTCCTTGATTTCTCAGGCTCCAGAATTTATACTGTTAGTATTCATGCATGTATTTGTTTATTCTTCGTGTTAATGCTTTATTTGCTAAGGAAATTGATTGCCATAGAAATAGAATGGGAGACATGTAAAGTGTTGAGTGATTTATAATTTGAATGGGTAGAGATTTGAGTGACATCTTTCAACATGTAGCTTGGCACTGAAGTAACACGTAAATTAAGTTTGCCTCTGTTTACTAAAGATTAGCTTAATAAATAAATTAATAAGATTAGTTTAATAAAACATGTTGAAAGGAAATTGTGAACCATACATATAACCAATAGGTAATATTCTCCCTTTGAATAAATTAGTTTAGGTTTTTTTTTCTATTTAAGAATTGTAATCTATAAAGTAAATTCAAGCTGTAATATTTATAGCTACCATTTTTTAATTATATACCTTTGTCCTTTTTTTCCTCATTTTTTTCTATCTGGTTAGATTAAAAAAAAAAAAAGAGCAAACACTTGTGTCAGAGTCTCTGAGATTAGATACCTAAAGGTTTAATCATTGCTTCCTATGACACAGTGCGAGTCAGTGTTTGGCACCTGGGAAGGGTCTCTGTAAGAGACTAACGGAAAATAAAAATGCAAGGTTTTCAGTACAGCTCACTGGGTCAGGGGCTTGCCCAGCGCATGCAAAAACCTTGGTTGATAGCCAGACCTGCAAAGGAAGAACAATACAACCAAAAACCTCATGGAAGGTAATTACTTGATTGGTTGATAAGATGAAGAAAACTAGGTGAGAGTTTGTGAGGCTGACTTTTCTACAAGGATTCCTCTTGGAGCTGAGTGTGGTGGCACGTGTCTTTGATCCTCGCACTCAGGTGGCTGAGGCAGGACAATTGCTTCAGTGCTTCTGGTTAAAACCTGGACTAGGTTGTGAGTAATTAGGCCAGATCAGAGCAACATAGCAAGACTGTCTCCAAAAAGTTAGCTACATAAATAAATATAAAATAACTAAAGGGACCAGTGAGGTGGCTCAGAGAGTAGAGATGCTTGCTGAATTCCATCCCGGCCACACCCCAGCCTACATGGTAGTGGGAAGAGCTAACTCCAGAAAAGTGTCCTGACAGCCATGCTCATGTTGTAGCAGGCACACTCAGACAACAAGGAAGCAGATAGCTAAGCATTGCATTAAAGAAACAAAACAGTAATTGAAAGGGGGACGAAGGGTGTCATATCTCTTTGTGGCTCATGTTATGAATTCTTATTTATTCTGAACATTGATGTGGGTAATAGAGTGATACTTTTCTACTTATTAAAGTTTCCAAACAGCTTGAAAGGCTGTCTGGAAAACTCCTAGTTTGTGTTAATTTAAATCTTTTGGCCACTTTACCTTTTCTGGCAGTCCTGTTAAGAATCAAGAGTTGCTTATTCTTTCAGCACTGTATTCTGAATTCATTTTTGCTAAATTCAAATTTCTATTGTGTTAAAAAAAATCTGATGGGTGAGCAGCTGTTCTGACCTTTGGTTTACTGTCTCATGGTGTACTGTAAAGCTTGTAAATGTCTTCTTCCTCTTTCATGCAGGACCAGTGGCTGTAGGACAATTTCACCGGTCATTCCGGCGAGATAATTTGTCTCCTTATTCCTACGTATCAACTTCATCCCACAACCACAGCGCTTTCCCTCTGAAAGGTTTAGATCGCACCCCGATTCCTCCCAGAACGTGGCAGAACTCCCTTGGAATGCACCCTGGACAAGTGGAGACGTCTCCCACTTTTTCAGATAAAGGGGTTCCATTTCCTGTACTGCAGAGATTTCCAACTGAGGTTACATATACGCTGCAGCCCAGCGCCACATCTGTACACGTTCAACAAGGTCCTCAAACGATGGTCAGCTCCTCCCAAAAATATAGTAACTACACACCCTCAGCGCAGTACTCCCAAGCCTACTATCCAACAGGTAGGAGACATTCAAGTTCACCGGCTTCTATAAAGGTAGTTTATAAGGACATTTATATTTCTATCGCATTTTAATCTTTGTTGTGTTTAACGAGTAGGGATATGCATTCTTAACCAGGCATTTAAAACAATATGGCTCAGTGGTTAAGAGAGTTCTTCATGCTGTTCTTGCAGAGGGTGGTAGCTCCCTTGTCAGATGACTCATGACTGCCTGTAACCTGAGCTCCAGGGATTCTCTGCCTCTGGCTTTGATGAGCCTGCACTCACACCCACGTGCCTCGCCCTCTCCATAAGCCTAGCTAAAGCAAACCCTGTATATACAATGCATAGAAAGGTTCATCTGTTCTTAAGGATTCTGAGAATCTGTTGCCACATAAAAGTGTATATTTTCAGTGAAATGAAAATTCTGTATCCTCCAAGTGTATTCCAGTTCTGAGGCTCAGCTCTGGCGCCTGCCCTGGAACTTTACTCTTAGTCCGCCTTTATTGCAACGTGTACTTCAATTTGTTTGTTTTCTTTTTTTTTAAGATTTATTTATTTATTATATCTAAGTACACTGTAGCTGTCTTCAGACACCCCAGAAGAGGGCATCAGGTCTCATTACAGGTGGTTGTGAGCCACCATGTGGTTACTGGGGATTTGAACTCAGGACCTTCGGAAGGGCAGTCAGTGCTCTTACCGACTGAGCCATGTCACCAGCCCCCTTCAGTTTGTTTTTAAGATATGTTTTTTATTTCACAATTGAGATTACCTCAGTCAAATCTTTTTAGCATTTCAGTAATGAAGCTTCATAAGAACACATACTCTTTGAAAATCAACTCCTTACAGTGTGGTGAGTGGAGGAGACCTGCACTGTTCCCCAGACAGCTCAGGTCTCAGGATACAGGCTAGAACCTGGCAGCTGCAGCTGTGACTTCATCCAAGCACGCCGAGGACAGCAGGCTGGTAGATCTCAGAACACTAGCAAATCTTTCCGTAGTTACCGCTGCTTAGAGGGAAATGGAGGGTTTTCAAATACTTTTTGCAAGATGCTATGCTTGCCTTTGCAGTACATTCTGTTTTGTAGGAACACGGTGGCAGTGGTGCGTGCTTCCTCATGTATGGCTCCAAGCTTGGCCAATGTTTGGACATCAAGACAAAGTTCACTCTCAATAACCACACAATCAAGTTAAAAAATTACAAAAATTCTCATAATGTTTTAAGTAGGTTCGTAATTTTGTGTTGGGCGTCATTCTTAACTATCTTTGGCTGTCTGTGGCCTGGGGCCATGGGTTGGACAAGCCTGCAGAGCAAGACAAGGGTCAAAGCTTTCGGAGAAGACCAGAAAAAGAAGGGACTTTTTCTTTTTTTTATGAATTAAGGCCCTAGGAGGAACATTGATTTCTGTCAGTTTTGCAGATCTAGAGAGAGCCTCTTTAAGGTCTTTGCTGAGCCTCCTAGGGAAGATTTGACAAAGGAAGCAAAAGGAATACACAGGAACTAGAAAAGGAGTTATCTCTCCTTTGCCATTTAAAAGCTGCAAGACGTGGTGACTGTGCTGTGTGTGGTATAGACATGACTGCACTGTGTGTGCTGACGTCTAAGTGTGGACTTCGCTATTACTCCTTACCTTTTACCTGATGCAAAGGCAATGCTCTGCTCTCGCTAAGCATCTAAGTAGCATCCCGTTGTGGACGTTTAGAGGTCAGCTTCCCTCTTTAGGCATGGAGCTGAGAATGAGGAAAGTAATGATGACGTCATGCCGGGCGTGGTGGCACACACCTTTAATCCCAGCACTCGGAAGACAGAGGCAGGTGGATTTCTGAGTTCGAGGCCAGCCTGGTCTACAAAGTGAGTTCCAGGACAGCCAGGGCTATACAGAGAAACCCTGTCTCAAAAAAACCAAAAAAAAAGATGAGGTCATTACTTGGCCTATTGGTAATGCTTAGCTGAGAAATTATCTGATCTGAAGAGAACCCATTTTGCCCATTAGAAAAAAATTTAAGCTTATATTCTTATATAGAAAATGATTAAGCTTTAATATTTTCCAGATTTGCAGCTACTTCTTTGAAGAAAAAAAATCTGTGCAATTTTTAAAAGTAGAAGATGGCTAAATTAATGTTTATAAGCTATCTACCTTAAATATAGCAACAAATAGGTTTTTGTTACTGATGAGTTTAATCCAATATTTTTTCTTTAAAAGATATTTACTTTTAAACAGTAGTTATGTTTAACAACTAGATCATATCCTGACTTTAGTAATGTACTTACTTATAAGCATGAATGAACTGGCTCTTACTTATCCACTGAATGTATAAATTTAATCTAGTATTTTAATAAATCAGCATTGCTAGCTAAGTTATTTTAGCTGGATTATGTATATGCATGCCATATGTGTAGGTAGGTAGGTAGGTAGTATATTTTGATTTGGTTTGGTTTTTTTGTTTCTCTGTATAGCCCTGGCTGTCCTGGAACTCACTATGTAGACCAGGCTGGCCTCAAACTCACAGAGATCTGCCTGCCTCTGCCTCCCAGTGCTGGGATTAAAGGCGGATGCCACCATGCCCAGCTATATTGTTTTAGATTAGGTCTCTGTGTAGTCTTGGCTGTCCTAGAACTCATTTTTGAGACCAGGCTGGCTGTGAACTCACAGAGATCAGCATGTTTCTGCCTCTTGAGTGCTGGAATTAAAGGTGTGCACCACCACATCTGGAGAGATAGCTGGCTTGATGGTTAGGAGTGTTGGCTTCTCTTGCGAAAGACCTGGGTTCAGTTCCCACCTTCCTCGTGATGCCTCACAATCATTTATAACTCAAATTCTAGGAGTTCGGTACCCTTTTCTGGTTTCTGTGGGCCGGGGGGGGGGGGGTGGTGGAAACTGGGTGCTTTTAACTCTAGCATTCAAAAGGCAGAGGCAGTCATATCCTCCCAGCAGAGTCCTTGATTATAATGGGCCCTTGGCAACATTCTATTGAGTAGAATGAACTGGTTCTAGTCCCAGCTTTTAATTTAGTTGTCTAATAGGGCCTTTAGTGAGTTATCATTTTTCCCAATCTCTCATCCTATAAGGAAGCCATAACAGTTTGGGCCAGAAACGGAATAACCTGTGAACAGGTTTTGTAAAAATTGAAACACGGGCTGGTGAGATGGCTCAGCGGTTAAGAGCACTGACTGCTCTTCCAAAGGTCTGAGTTCAAATCCCAGCAACCACATGGTGACTCACAACCATCTGTAACAAAAATCTGATGCCCTCTTCTGGAGTATCTGAAGACAGCTACAGTGTATACACATATAATAAATAAATAATCTTTAAAAAAAATTGAAACACTACTTACATGTAAATGATAAAATATTTTAGCCAGTATGAAAGAACACATTTGTAATCTTAGCACTTGAGATGTAGAGGCAATAGGTTCAGGAGTTCAGGGCCAGCCTGGGCTATATGAGAACCTGTCTCAGAGAGCATCTGCATGCATGCACACACACACACACACACACACATGCACACACTCACGCACACTAAAATATTTTCAAAAATCAGTCTTAAATGAGGCTAGTAACTAATAAAGACTAAATTTATATAAATATATGCTTTGGGGCCCAGGAAGATGGCTCAGAGTTGGTTTATAACTGCCTGTGCCTCCTGCTCCAAGGGACTTGGACCCAGTGCTTTGTATTGGCCTCTATGGACTCCTGCAGGCCCACATACAAACCCACAGAGAGATAAATACATAATTAAAGTACAATCTTGAAATGCAAGATACATAAAATATTTGTATATTTTTATTTAAAAATATCTTTTATTATTTAAAATTGCTTTTTAATTCATCCTTAGGCAAAAAAGTTAGTTATCATCATTCATTGTAGCTCTGGCTGGCCTGGAGCCCACAGAGGTCTGCCTGTGTCTGCCTCCCACGTGCTGGGATTAAAGGCACTCGTTGTTTTTGTTTTGTTTTTGAGTTTTCTGTCACATCTATTGATTTTTATAAACCATTGATATATATAGATTCACAGAGAATGGAAACAGAAATGCTGTCTTTTGCAAAGCTCTCGTTGTTTTTAAAGGGCTTCTTGGGGTTGAGGCTGGGTTCTTGTTCGGTTGGATAGAGCCTAGGTCTCTGCCATGCTAGGTAAGTACTCTACCATTTATAACTTGCTTACATTCACAAGTTTGGATTTTAAGGTTTTAACCTTACGTAATGTAAAGAAACAAATATACAATATGGAGGAATGTATTTCCCAGTGTTTTGTTACTGTGCTCAGATACAACTTAGTACACAGAAAAGAGGGACTTGTCTCCAGAAAACTCTTCATCTCCCAGAAGAAACAGAGCAGAACCATGCCATCTTTATAATAAAATGTATATACTCAAACGTTAACTCTTCCCCTGACACCTTACACTCGCCATCACCACCATGTGGTCCTCAGACCTTTTCATCTCCCCAGTCCAAAGTCAAGACCCGAGTGGCCTGCCATCTGTCCTGCCATCCGTCCCTGCCATCCGTCCCTGCCATCCGTCCCTGCCATCTGTCCCTGCTTGGGAATTTGACTACTTGGATACCTCATATAAGTTGAATTATGTAATATTTAGTGTGTAAATTTGTCATTGAAAACTGTACAGTTCATTGTTACTACATTCACAATAGTCACTAACTCATCATCCAGAGTTAGCACCATACAAGTGGAACTGTACATCTAAGCAATGGCTTTTCCTTTTTCCAGTCCTTGGCAATCACTAACTTTCTGTCTATGAATATTGAATACCTCATGTAGAGTCATATAATGGTTACTCTTTTGTTACTGGCATATTTAATTCATCATAATATCTTTTTAAAAAGATTTATTTATTTATTGTATATCAGTACACTGTTGCTGTCTTCGAACACAACAGAGGAGGGCATCAGATCCTATTACAGATGGTTGTGAACCTCCATATAGTTGCTGGAATAGAACTCAGGACCTCTGGAGGAGCAGTCAGTGCTCTTAATCACTGAGCCATCTTTCCAGCCCCATTATAATATCTTAAAGGTTCTACTTTGTAATATGTGTCAAAGTTTCCCTTTTAAAGATGAATAATAATTACACATACAAGTACTAACATTTTGAAGGATTCTAGATTGCTTCCACTTTTTAAACTATTGCTACTCTGAACATGGATATATAAATTTTGTTTTGTTTGGGAAAGAATATTGCTGTGTGTTCCAGGTTGGCTTCAAACTCGAAGTCTTCCCTCCTGAGTGTTGAGAGCCCAGCCTTTTATCACTATACCCAACTTACAAATAATTTTTTTTCAGGCCAGAGGGTGCTGACACATACCTTTAATCCCAAAACTCAGGAGGCAAAGGCAGGTGGATCTCATTGAGTTCAAGGCCAGTGTGGTCTACAGAGTGAGTTCCAGGACAGTCCAGGCCCCATTAAGAAACCCTGCCTCAAAAACCAAAGACAACAATTTTTTTTTAATTTTTTACAGATTTCTACTTTCACTTATTTGAGTATACAGATACACTTCAACTTATGATGGGGTTATGGTAGCATGTTCTATAACCTAATCGTAAGTTGAAGGTTTACTAAAATTCACTTACTATGCCTACCATTCAGAATTTTCATGGTTGAATAGTAGGGCATGGTAGGGTATTGGATGCTAGGAACTGGGGCTCACTGTTGGTGCCCAGCATCTCAGGGGTAATGAGCTGAGGAACAGATAAAGTTTCAACATACAGTTTATACTGAATGCATATCACTTTTACACCACTGTAGAGCTGAAAGATTATAAAGCACTGTATCCCCAGGCGACTTTTTCTTCACCACAAATGAAATATTACAGCTTTATTTGCTATAGTTACTTGATCTTGAAATTAAATATATTATTACAGCTACCATTTCTTTTGAGCATTTATGTGAGTGGGCATTTTATCACTATTAACACTGCTGACCTGGAGTAGATTCAAGCTGAAACATTATATGTTTGGATGATTTCCATAGAATAAAGTACAGATGAGTTTGTTAGTAATTCTGGATTTTTGTTACTGAGAAAAATTTAAATGTGTTCTACTCTTGTTTGCATATCACATGAGTTCTAGTTTGTCATTTATACTTTCTCTTTTTAGCTTTTTTTGTTTTGGTTTAGTTTGTTTTTCTTTTTTTGGTTGTTTGGGTTTTTTGGTTTTTTTGTTTTTGGCTGTTTTGTTTTGTTTTGAGACAGGGGTTCTCTGTGTAGCCCTGGCTGTCCCGGAACTCACTCTGTAGACCAGGCTGGCCTGGAACTCAGAAATCCGCCTGCCTCTGCCTCCCAAGTGCTGGGATTAAAGGCATGTGCCACCACGCCTGGCTTATTCTTTTTCTTATACATGAAAACCGAATTCCTTAAGTGAGCACTGCCTTCAGGAAGACAAAGCAAGATCTTTATATAGAAGGAGTGTCTGAGGACACAAGTTAGTTTTATAATGTTATTGCTTTCATAATGCACAGTACATTAATTTTTCATATTTGTAGCACAAACTTGGATTGTGCTTTGCCTATACTGCATACTAGGCTAATTCCACACTCTGCTCTTTTCATTGACTGTACGAAGTAAGGCTGCACCGGTAATCAGGAGTCCGTGGCAAGTGTAACTTCACAGGCTCTCCTTTCGTTCCATTTCTCATCTCTTACTGGACACCGACTAGCATTTATGGTTTGCTGTCTAATTACACACTAAAAGCAGTTAGCAACTCCATATTATAATGGCACTCTCTGGGGTATATTGTACTTTTTTTCCTCCGACAAATTTATTTTAGATACTAGCTTAACAGCTATTCAGAAAATGTAAACAGTGGAGTCCTGCTACTGAACCATCAGAGAAGTACAGAAGTACGTGGTGGTCCTTGCACCGCCTCATTTGTAATGAGGCATCGCTTTTCCGGACAAGGAAGGGAAGCCCGGCCGCTCTTGCCTAGGTCTTTGCTGCCACTAGAGGGCTAGGTCTTCCTTGTTAACAACCAGTTCTACAGCCCGAAGGTCCTCCACAGTGACCTGGATGCACTCTGTTTCCCAACTTATTTTCTCAAGTTCAGTACAAAACGAGCCACGGTAGACTATCCAGCCTTGTTACTGTTGGCAAATTTCTTACTATCTTTGAATTTTAGTGTACTTACTTTTTAAATTAATGTTAATCTGATTGTCATTTGATATCAATACACACGAAGCATCCACCACTGTGCTCAAAACGTGGTAGGCATTCAACACACATCATCTTCCGCTTAACCCAAAGGCGTGGTGATGAAAGTAACTGATGCGCATCCACTCTGTGGAGGCTTTCTCTGGAAGGAGCTCAGTGCACTAAGACTGGGCCTGTAAGCATAACTGTTCCCGTGCAGAGTTTGATCTGTTCAAAGTGGCTTAACCATAAAGAAATGGAAAATATATTTTTGAGGTTTTTTTTTTAATGCTACACAACATTTTTTCATTAAAATACTATATTGCTCGTCATTACTATTCTAAGTGTTTTGTGCACAGTAGATCATTATGGTCCTTGAAATAATCGTACCAGGTAGGTCCCTGTTTTAATGGAATGAAAACTTTGAGGCCTGAGGTAATTAACTATGTTCAGATATATAAAATACTGAATTATGGAGCCAGGCTACAAAACCAGGCAGACTGAAACTAGGACCCACATTCCTAACCATTTATCTAAATGGCAAAAAATGTTTTTGCATGTTTTTCAGTAGAAAACCATTGCATTGTTGAATGGTAGATTGGAGAGTATTTTTAACTTACTTCTAAAGCCCTTCAACCTCCAAATAGTTGTTAAAATGATTGAAACGATTATTTGGGAACTACGAATATATTTTGCTGTTTTTAATGAAATGAAATTACTTTCAATAAGAATAAATATTTGGTTAGAAAAATAACAATATGTTTAAGTACTAAAGAATCAGTTACTGATGTAGCATAGCTGTGAGAGTACCTGCCTCCTATACACGGAGCCCTGCATGAAGTAGGCGCAGTAGCTCATGCCTGTAATCCTAGCCCTTGAGCAGTGGAGACAGGAGGATCATGAATTCATGGTTGCCTTCAGCTACCTGTGAGTTTTTGGTCAGCCTGGTTTGCATGAGACCCTGTCTCAAAACAACAAAAGAGAAATTATAAAGATAGACATAACCTTTTAAAAATTGATTACAGCAGTTATAGTACACACATTTGCAAACCTAGCTCAAGAGGGAGGGAGAGTGCTAAGTGGGTAACAGGCGCTCAAGGCTAGTCAGGGATAGACACCAAGATCTTGTACGTTTATTATAGGCCAGAGTTTTCTAAAAGCAATTGAAAGCACCCAAATGTGTGCACACGTGTGTGTGTGTGTGTGCACGTGTGTGTGTGTGCGTGTGCGCGTGTGTGTGCACACGTGTGTGTGTGTGTGTGTGTGTGTGTGTGTATGCATGTATACATGAAGACAGCTACCTCTGTGCTGTATCTTACTTGGTTGACGGCTGTTTGTGTTTGGATGTGTTCCAGCTGTGCTGCAGTGCTGCTCTCCTCCCACCCACATGGACGCCCTCAGCAGCTGTGTCACTCCTACTGCCTCTTCCTATGCACACTGTAATTACTTCCAGGTAAGATTCCTGCACACGCTGTGCTTCACAGTAATAGGAATCTGGCAGATTTTCAAAGTAGAAGCCAAAGATAGCTGGGTTTGTGGGCTTAGTTTTCTGAGTTCTAAGTGAAAGAAAAGAGGGTTGATGTAAATGATGCTAGAGTATTAGTCTGGCTGCCATGATCCAATATAGGAGCGATCAATTTCATGTAGCCTTTTGTGTCTGGGTTTTGCTTTCCCTTTTTGAGGCAGGTGCAATATCTTGCTTTATAAACAGAACTGGTCTTGAACTCATGCTCCCTATGTCTCTGCCTTAATGCTGGACCACAGGCGTGTATACCACCACGCCCAGCTCACACGGAGCCCTTTAACGTTAAGTTCCTGAATAGGGATGCAGGCTCCTCATAGAGCACTTGCTTGCCATGCACAGGGCACTGGGTTTAGTCGCCAGTACTGAAAAAAAAATTAGGAAAATTCAAACTCCTTCCTTAGTCACTCTTCATGCCAGTTGTTCAGTAGTCTCGTGGTTTGTGGCCACAAAATTCTGCAGCAGAGAAATGCAACGTATCCATCACCACTGAAAACTATTTTGTATTATACTGTTCTGGGCTTTTTCAGGGTAAGTTGAATATGCAAAATGAGATGTTTGACTGCTGTTCTCCTTTAGCCTTAGTATGCATGTTGTAAACACTGTACTTCAAATATCTTGTCAACATTTCTAAGGAAATAACTGCTTTGTTATAAATAGTTTATATCGATGCTTTTAGAATAAAAACAGGTATTTGGGAGGCATAGGCAGGTAGATCTCTGAGTTCAAAGCCAGCCTGGTTTACAGAGTGAGTTACAGCCAGAGCTACACAGAGAGACCCTGTCTTAAAAACAAAACAAAAAAGATAGAAAGAAAACAGAGTGTATGCTATGCATTTAGTGCTAGTGCTATAATTCTTAGAGTGTTTGCCCAGATAATTTGTGTGTGCATTGTGGTGTGTGTGTGTGTGGTACTGGGGATTGAACCCAGGACCTCACATGTTAGTTAGACAAACACTAACACCAGCTCAAGAGAATATTTTACTAGTGGCATTAGGGTATTCCAAAAGACATTCCTTCTTATTTTTACTTTTTAAAATAGAAAACATGGGAAGTAGATAATCAGACATTGTTTGAAGAATGTAGAATCTATTAGAGGTGACTTAGCTAGCCTCTCTCTCCCTCTCTCTCTCTCTCCTTCCCTCCCTCCCCCCCTCTCTTCCTTCCTTCCTTCCTAACAAGGTCTCCTTCTATAGCCTATGCTCTTCTGGAATTCCTATGTAGCCCAGGCTCTCTTTGAACTCATAAAAATCCTTCAGCCTCCTGCATGCTGGGATTACAGATGGATGTCAGCAACCACATTTGGCTTAGTTGGCCATTTTTGGTGGCCATTGTTATCAGACTTGACACCTTAAGTCCATCTTCTTTAAAAGGATATACTTAAACCACAATGAAATGTTCTTGTTTGTAAATTTATTCTTTTATTTAGTTTATGCTACAAATAAACTGAAGATGTTTATGTCTTATGTTAAAACGTTAAATACGTATTATCTGAACATTTGTATAAACTCTTCTTACTGTACACGATGACAATACATGTTAATCTAAGAAAAATGGAAATAAGTATATATAAAATTAAAAAATGGGAAGACACAAAATGTTTAAGATTCCATTGATTCTTCAATATACTAAGTACCAGATGTAGTAATCCAAGCACTTGGGAGGCAGAGGCAGGTAAATCTCTGAGTTCAAGGCTAGCCTGGTCTACAGAGTGAGTTCTAGGACAGCCAGGGCTACATAGGAAACACTATCTCAGAAAAAAAAATCTACGTGGTACATTTAGTGGCATTGTTGACACCAGTGAGGGTATGCCTGAACAGTCAATGTAGGACTGGTCAACAAGATGTCTCAGCAGGTAAAGGCACTTACCACCAAGTTAGACCTCATAAATTCAATCCTTGGGGCCCTCATAGTAGAAGGAGATAAAAATAGACTCCTGCAAGTTGTCCTTCATCCTACACACACACACTGGTGGCACTGGAAAACAGAGAAAGAGAGAGAGAGAGGGGGGGGGGGAGGGAGGGAGAGAGAGAGAATAAAATATTCTGGAGGAAAAAAGGTGGATCTGTTAAGAGCCATGACTAAGAGCAGAATCAGGCAAACCTAAGCTCAGACACAGGTTCTGCCAGTTACTTCAGCATCAGTTTTTAGCTAGGCATGGTTGATTACATATTCTTGTGACTCCAACACCCAAAAGGTAGAGAGGCAGGCAGGTGGTTTCAAGTTTGAGAACAGCACGAGCTACATAGTGAGTTTGAAGCTAGCTTGGGCTATGTATTGAGATCCTGTCTCAAAACAAAATATAAAACAAACAAGCAAGCAAGCAAACAAAAAACCAAATATGATTTAAAAAAAATAAAAAAGTAGAGCAGCTGATGGGTCAGTGCAAGTTCGCTAACCTAAATTTGATTCCCAGAACCCATGTGAAGGGGAAAGACTTCATGGGCTGTCCTCTGACTTTCACATGCATGGCATGGTACACATACCATCCAGCACAATAGTAGATAAATCAATTAGAAGGTAAAGCTTATCATTTTAAAGTGGAAATCACTGGGTTGAGGGTGAAGCTCAATTGGCAGCGTTCTTGCCAGGGGTGCATGAAACCCTGGTTTGGATTCTGAAGGACCTTATAAACATTATATGAGTCACGTGATTGTAATCTCAGCAATCCTAGAAATAGAAAGGTCAAAAGTTCAAGGCCATCCTCAGACGTATAGGATGTTCAAGGCCAGCTTTGGAGGTAAAAGTCCTTTTTTTTTTTTTTTTTTTTTTTTTTAAAAAAAAGGAGGGAAGAGTATCACATCTCATAGGGCTTTTGAGAGGATTAAATGAAGCAATTTGTATAAAGCACTTAGCACATATTTAAACTCAAACGGTGATATTGACTATAGTAACTTGGTGCTTATCCTATCTGAGTTTACAGTATTTACTCTAAACATCTACACAACCCTTGGAGTATATCAGTATATTCAACAATGTCAACTCTTCCTATGTCTTATTTAATTACAGCTCTTTGACATTTTTTATTTATAATCTCAAATAATAAAGTACATATTGAATGTCTACTCTAGTTAAAGCATTATTTATAAGAACATATCTCTGGCCTTAAACTTATGATGATCCTCCTCCTGTCTCTGCTTCCCTGTCTCTGCTGGGATTAGAGGTGTGTTCCTCCTTACTCTGCTAGGAGAAGATATCTTCAAGATAGAAATATAACAACTATTCTGGTCTATTGCTTTATTATAATGCAATCTCAGGAACCAAAGGACATTTGACATTCCACCCATTTCCCCCAGGGCATTTGGGACAGAGTATTAGTGCCTCCCCCTGAGTTTGTAGAAGGATTGATGGGCTTATGAGCATTCTGTGTTTAAAATCTCCTTATTCCTTAAATAATGTATGGTAAATAAAAGTGACATTTTGCTAGCCTTCATAGAAGATTGTAGTATATAGACATTTTGTCAGCAAATTTGGGTACTATAGCCTTTTAACATATATTTTAATCCTGAGAACTAGCAGTCCATGCCTGTCTGTACTAAACTCAACATGGTTGAGGTATGGTAGATATTAAAGAAATGTTACTAATAATACATTTGAAGCTACCACTGCTGAAAAGTAAGTTAGCCTTTTGGTTTTCTCTGTTTCTTTTTGTGATGTTGGTAACTGAAGCTAGGACCTGAGTGTGCTGGGCATTGCTCTATCATTGAGCTACATTCCTAGCTCCACTTTCAGGCTTTTGTTAGTAACTTCAACTTTACTGTATGTAGCATTCATGAACTTAAATGTTACTACTTTCCTCCTTAATTTTATACTTGATTTTATCCAAACAGTACTATTTTCTCTTTTCCCAGAATCCTCCAATGCAATCTTCCTATCCAGTTGAATTTCTGCCTTCTAATTGGCCTTGCAGTGCTACTGATGAAAATAAAAAGACAGAAGTAAATCTAGAGGCTGTCTTTCAGATAGTAGATGAGTTGCACTCCTCCCCTAAGCTGGAGATGGTAAAGGTGGAGCCTGTTGAGACTCAGTGTCCGTCATCTCAGGCTAACAGAGGCCAGCATATCTTACCCAATGCAAACAGCAGCAACCCATCTTCCACCAGTCAGGCTAGCCAGCTGGAGCCACTCACTCCTGTAGGCTCAGATATTACGTCTTTTGTGGTTGGAACAGAACAAGCAATTACCTGCTCTCTACCACAGTCACCTGAGTACATCTATACCATCCACACAGCTCAACCTTTGGAAAATAGCACAATGCAGGAATCTGCAACCATCCAACAAACTCATGTCAAACTGAAGGAGCAGCTAAATCATAACCCATCTCCGTCTTCAGTAGTATTTGTGCAGGAAGGGCTACCATTCAGCACACCGCAGGTAAGAGCACAAACGAGAATACTAACTAAGCCCACAGCATACATTGTTTTTTGCTAAAGATGTTAGTGAAGAGTTTTTCTAGATGTTATTTAATGTCAGTTCATTGTGGTTTCCAAAGGGATCATGTCCCAGTAGTTAAGCAAAAAAAAAAAAAAAAAAAAACCCTCAGAAGTTTAACCCCAGCCATTCTCCAACTGTGATATAGTCTGAAATGAGCCTCTAGAGAGGCGAATTGATTGATTAAGGTCTAAATACTGTTTTTAGGCTGGTGGCACATGCCTATATCCTAGCACTTAAAGAGATGGAAGCAGGAGGATTGCTGAGAGTCTGAGGACAGGCTGAGCTGCATATAGTGACTTCAAGGCCAGCCTGGGAACTGAACCTGGGTCCTCTGCAAGACCAGCAGTGCTTTCAACTGCTGAGCCTTCTCTCTAGCCCCAATTTCTTACCTTTTTTTTTTTATAACATCACAAAATGCTATTAATGACTTTACTGGGTTCATATTTCTTACTAATCTTGCATTACTAATCAAACAAAAACTAATTAATGAAAAGTACATCCAAAGTAACCCCGCCCTTGGGATGCTGAGGAGGGAGGCGCCACCTGGGGATGGCTGATACTCAAGCCAAGAAAGTAAGAAAAATCTATAATTACTGTATACACACCAGCGTAGCCCTGCAGTCCATGTTGACCTGGAATTCACATTTTAGCCAGGAATAACTTGGACCTGTATATCCTCCTCCTCCTCCCTCTCAGGTAATGGAATAATAGTCATATATCATCATACCCGATTCATTTTGTTTGCTGTATAGGGTATTGTTGTATGTAGTTCTTTTGAAAATATTTATATGTATATAATATGTAAGTATAAAGATTTTAATTTTATCTTCTCTCTCTGACTTTGGTGGAGGGTGGTGGTGGGGGTATTGGTGGGGTAGTGGTGGACGATAGTACTAACGGGATGGAATACAGATATTTGCTCCTTCTGGTTAAGTTATTGTATTTGGATACACTAAAAGATATGCCCAGCTGATATAATTTCACTACCTAGGCAAGCATTGTACCACTGGGTTATACCCTTATCCTAAATGCATTTAGATTTCTGTCAATTCATTGTCCTTTTTGAGACCATTAAAATATGTGTTATGATGATATAATTTCAGCCTCATTTTAAGCATTCCTATAGAAATAAAAGCTTTGGTGTCTTCATAATTATATGCAAACTACTGGATTGCATGTCTTGAACTGCACATACACAGTGGTTTCCTTAATATACTTGACTATTGTAGCTCATTTTGAAAGCTGAATTTTAACTTTTAGCTTTATTTCATAATGCAGTTATATTTTAAATAAACTTATAAAGAACAACATGGCAGAAGTTTGTTGTTTTGACCAAGGGTTTTAACATTCCAAAGAACATTTTGGAACCAAAGAAACTCTAACGAGGATGGATAGAGATTTTATAGAGAGTGAGGTATATGTGATTTTGATAATGTATTCAGTACAGAATACAAAACTAGAAAAATCGTGTCCATTCCCCACTGACACCTGCCTATCTGTGACATCCCAGTGTCAACTAGTAAGGGTGTCAGCTTAAACGTCCTTCTACAGTGAAAGGATACATAGTGGCTCTCAGCAATTGTGTTTAAATGTCTTACTATATTGTAAGTCATTAAAAGCATTCAGCCTCATGGTATGCTCATCAGTAAACATTTTAGCTTCGTGTGCATTTCAAGGGCTTGAGAATCTGGGAAACCTATGTCTTACTCTTGAATATGGGTAAATCAACAGTATCAAGGGTAATGACCTTCACAAGCAGGAAAACATGCTTGTGGGATCCTGTCCTTTAATAGGATGTCTTTGATAATATATATTATTAACCTTTAGTAGGTATCTGGAGGTAAGTGTAAGAATAATAAGTGTGTTTAATATTTTAGGTGGATAGCAGTATAAAATGCCAGACCAATCCCTCGGAGAATATCTTGCCTTCAGAACAAATGGGATTCCTTATTTCAGAAATGGGGCCTGCTAACAAGTCTACTAAAGACACAGGTTTATCCACTCCAGCTAGATACAGAGAGCGAAGAAGCAACTCACAAGGAAAGTCCCCTGGTAAGGATGAAATAGTTTTATGCTCTAGAATGTATAGCTCTAAAATGCTAGGAACTGAACCTCGGGATGTAATTCATATATGAATGATATTTTATGTATCTTTATTATTTATAGTCATATTATGTCTCTCATGTTGTTTTATATAATTGTAGTTTAAACTAGTATTCATAGCTACCTTTGAAATGCATATAAAATAGTTGTTTTCCTAACAGTGCATATAAGAACATGAGGTTTCAGAGGACTTGGGGAGACGACTCAGCAAGGAAAAGTGCTCACTGCTCAAGTGTGAGGGCCTGAGCTCCACTCTCTGTTCAGTTAGGGGTTTCTTTGTGTGGTTTGTTTGTTTGTTTGTTTGTTTGTTTTTGACTCAAGTAGGGGTTATTATTTGCTAAATTTTCTGAGACTGGCTGGGCCTTGGGTGCCTTCTTGGTGCTTAGAGCACTCGAACAAGAGGTTACTAGGAGCAGGGGGCAGGGGTCTGAAGCCACATTCCTACTGTGAGGAGCTGGGGGTAGGTGTCTCTGTATTTTTAACTCCTCCTCTCTCCCCAAGTGAATATTCAGCATTGCCAAAGATCTGCCCAGGAAGCAAAGTAGCCTAGTTTATCCAAAGGCTGAAATAAGTGAGCTTAAATAATCACATCACAAAAGGCAGCTCATTGGGAAGACTGAGACCATCACTTGGAAATAAAGGGGGAGGGCATACAGAAAGGGTCAGAGCACAGTGGAGAGAGGATGAGCTGTAAACACAGCAGCTACACCATAGATCTTAGAGGATCAGGCTCCCGCACACACAGGCTTTATAATACCAAACAGTCTATTTGTTCACAATGTTAAAGGGCACCTAGAAATAGCTATAGTAAGGGATTGAAAGTTGTCTGAAGAATGAGCCCAGAAAGGCTGTGTCCGAAGATGGCCTGCCACTCAGGAGAGAGGAGCTGCTGGGCCTTCCTGTTGACCACTGTTTTGCAAAAAGTGCAGAAAGGGTGGTAGCGCTAGTCGTCCGCTGTCGCCGGCTTCCCGGTGGCCGCTCTCCCGGTGGCCCGGCCCGGTCACGCTCGCTGCCTGTGTGCCTTCGTCGTGGTCTGCTCTGACCCCGCTGTTCTCGCTGCGATCATCGCGCGGGCTTCTGCAGCCCTGCCCTGGCCTTGCCACCTCCCTAGCCTCTAAGGAGGCGCGGCCTGGAGCTCCGGTTCCGCAATGCCGCGCGGAGGCGGGGCCTCCATTCACCTTTTTAAAAGCTGAGCCAGTCCACACTGTACTCTAACTCTAGAGCTGATTGCTGGGGCTCACTGGCCACCGGCCTAGTTCCTGGTTCCTGAAGACCCCTGCCTCTTATTCAAGGAAATAAGGTGGAGAGTTGATAGAGATACCTGGAGTCTTCCAGTCCCGGTGTGAATGCATGTGCATTCCCCCTTACACCTCCACATATTCACAATAAACGAATGAAAGAATTGAACCATCAAAATATTGAATATATTAAAGAAAAGTAAAGAATTTAGATTAACTTAGATAAGATGAAGGGTAACTTAATAATCATCTTCAGATGCTAAGGATTTTATTAACAGATAACAGAGTACATATTTATTTGTGATACAAGAAGATTAATGACACCAAAGATAGTGCCTTAAGCACATTATAAATACACTTTAAGGCATGAATGTGTATAAGTGGCATGTTTTTGTATGTGTGTGCTATAGGAGTCTGGTTATCTATTGGACACCGGAGCACTTGTAAATGGTTCTTTGTTTTGAAATGGGCCCATCCCAGGCCACCCTCAGACTCAGGCAGTGATTCTTTTGGGTCACCCTTATTAATATGCAGGCGCATAGTGCCATAATCAGCTTTGAAACCTCCCTCTTAATGACTTGAGTACATTTGTATTTTTTAATCTAAAAAATTTCTAATATTCAAATCAAGTCACTGTACTCTGCTCCAAACATTTTTTTCTTTTCTTTCTTTTTAGACAGGAGCTTACTATGTAGACCCAACTCACCTGGAGCTAATTGTGTAGCCCAGGCTGGCTTTGGCTTCATCATCCTTCTGCCTCCCAAGTGCTGAGATGAAGGATATGAACCACCAGTCCTTGCTTACAATGGCTAATGTAATATTCTCAAATTAGCCAGATGCAGTGAGCGGCTCACTCCTGTAATAGTAGCAATTGGGAGGTTGAAGCAGGAAGACTGCTACTATTATTATAGATGAGGGCTAGCCTGTGCTGCAGAGTGAACCCAGCTCAACACATGAAATGCAGTTACCAATATAACTTATTGGTAGAACACTTGCCTAGAACCACTAGAGAAAAACAAAACCTCAAGTTAAAGGTAATTCAGATTATTGCAATAAAGGCAAATTAATTAATCAAATTAGTCACCTATATTTTAAATATTAAGAACTTCTTTGAGAATTTATTCAAAAAACATGAAGAGAGTACTCAGGGGCGGTCACAGTGATATACATCATACTCCCAGCACTTGGGAGGTGGAGACATTGTGAGTTTGAGGCCAGTCTGGGCCACAAATGAGACCCTGGCTCAAAAACCTTGAAAGAAAACAAAAATGGTGCTCGGACTGAACCTCTTCCTTCAAAATATCTTTTGACTAAAGCTGTCTTGTGAGTTTCCGTGGTTATGCTTAGCTGAGCTTAAACCAGCACCTTCTGGGACTATGAAGGAGTCCTGGGGACGAGGCTTTAAGGTCAGATCCAGCTCAGATCCTCCAAGCCCTGTGTCCTAAGTGCCTGGTGTCTACAGTAATAGGATAGGGCCTTGCCTTCAACCTCTGGGAGGCCACCAAAGGCAACAGAAAGAGCCTGAATTATTTTGGGAATCTAGTGGACGCCCCTGACCAACAACTTTAAAGGGGTTTCTCTGCCTGCCACTTCCTTCTTTTCCTAACTCCACAACTAGTCCTCTGTTTCCCTAGACAGCTTTGCTTCTCCTTCTATGTCCTCTATGTGTAGGTGATTTTATGTATCTATGTAAAATCTGGGCCTCACAAACAAGAGAGAACATGATATTTGTCTTTCTGAGACTGCCTTAATTGGTTTAGCATGATTACCTCCAGTTGCATTTGTTTTCCAGCAAACAACATAACTTCATTCTATCTTGAAGGAAGTGTTGGAGACTGAACCTAGAGCATTATATTATGCATGTCAAGTTTGCACACCACCACAGCTGCCAACAATGCCCTAACATTGCTCTTTTTTATGGATAAAAAATTCCATTATGGATATAAGTCACATTTCTCCTCATCAGTTTGATAGACACCCAATCCAGCTTTTGTTGCCTGCTTCTCATTAGACTAGTCGGAAAGATTACTGTGGGAGCTGAACAGTCACATACTTTGGAGAACAGGTTTACTAATTCTTTAGCATTTTAATCTTTTTTTTTAATTGTCATATATACATTTGTACATAGTAATGGGTTTCATAATCTTAAAAAAAAGATAACATGCATTCTTACCTTTACTCATTCCTGTTGAGAGTTAAAGCAACCAGAGATCTCATTTAGATCATTTTAATCCTGAACATGGTGTTTGATGTCTGACTTGTTCACCCTCTCCCTTTAGCCTAATGGTAACCTATATTGGGGTCATGTGAAAGACTGTATTAGATTGGAAGATAACACCTGTAATTGGACTTGATTGGATTATTTCTCTAAAGTTTTTTTGTTTTTTTGTTTTTTTTTTTTTACTTTTCAAAATCTTATAATAAACATGTTCTTTACTGAGATTTTGTTTATGAATAAAGGGATTATTGAAGTAAGTGCTGATCTAAGAAAAAGGTACTTGACAATATGTGGGTGCCCTTTCTAAGACTTTATTTTTAAATTTAAAAGGTGTATTTTATGTGGTTGGGTTCCTTGCCTGAATGTGCATGTGTGTACCATTTCATGCTTGATGTTTGCAGAGGCCAGAAGAAGATGTTCAATTTCACTGGAACTGGAGTTACAGAGAGCTGTGAGCTCACGTGGGTGTTGGGAATTGAACCCTGGTCTTCTGGAAGAGCAGCCAGTGCTCTTAAACATTAAGCCAGCTCTTCTTCCCAAGACTTTATTTTAAATTATGTGCTAAATTATGTGCATGTGTGGATGTTTTTGTTTGTGCATGAGTGCAGTGCTTATGGAGACCAGAAAAGGGCATTAGATTCCCTCAACCTGGAGTTACAGGTGGGTGTTAACTACCTGACTTGGGTCCAATCTTAACTGCTGAGTCATATCTCCAGCCTCTGGCCCTTTGTGAAATCACTTTCTACTACTTCTCAAGATTGGGATCCTGAAGCAGTTGGATACATGGTCAAAACGACTGAACACTGATCTGTCAACCATTGACAAAGAAATATTCCCTTCAAGGCAATAGCTAGTTGATAGAATGCTTACCTAACATGTATGAAGCCCTGTAGATTTGATCTCCAACACTGTGTAAACAAGACATGGTGTTGTGAGTTTATAATTCCAGCTCTCTAGAAGTAGGTAGAGACAGGAGGATCAGGAGTTCAGCTAAAGAAAACTCAGCTTGGGTTAAATAAAACCCTGTTGCAATAAGAAAAAGAAAAGAGATCTCTCCTGCATATTGAGAGATGCTCCCTTGTCTCTCCTTGCATATTGAGAGATGCTCCCTTGTCTCTTTCCTTGCATATTGAGTGCTTTTATCCTATTCTCTCATCTCTTCTTCAGGGATTTGCTAAATGCAAGAAATAACTCAACACAATGTAAATTCTGTTAGTCTTTTCCTCTGTGGTTGTGTGCTTATTTGCTTTGTGGTTTATTTTCTAGGGCATTACCAGTAGTGATTTTATCAAAGTTTTGGTGTGGTTAGATTTTCTATTGCTGACAGTTGTAGTTCATTATAAAAAGAACTCAGGGCAGGAACTCAAGCAGAGACCATAGAGGAAGGCTGCTTACTGGCTTGCCCCTCCTGGTTTGTTTAACCTGTTTCCTTATATCATGGAAACCATACTGCCCAGAAGTGGCACCACCACAATGATCTGGGCCCTCTGACCTCAATCATTAATTTTAAAAATGCCTTGTAGTCTTGCCTTGGAACAATCTGATAAGGCATTTTCTCAATTAAAGTTTCTTTTCCCAGATCACTCTAGCTAGTGTCAAGTTGAAAGAAAACTAACCAGGATGAATGAGTAGCAAAGTTCATAACATTGTAGCCTGCTGTATCCTAACTACCTACTTAGTAGCTAGTGTTGCCATTTTGCTATGTGTGGTTTGTTTTGGGTACTGGCTATTTAATTCAAGTATGACTACCTAATGCTTACATTCTTTTCAGTAAACTATACCTCCATTTACATATTTTAATTTGGATTGTATCAGTACCCCACTTCTAGATTCCAAATCCATATTAGGACATAAATTAGACTACAGGAATTATATAAATAAGAATTATAACACATAAAACAGAAACAGAGGCTGGAGTCCTAGCTCAGTGGTAGAGCCTTTGGCTAGCATGCATGAGACTTTGAGTTTAATCCTCAACACCCCAAAACAGACAAAAAGTAGGGATTTGACAACTTTTCCCTTTAGACCAGACTGAGTGTAAGTCACCTGAAGCTGCTGTGGCAGTGACTTGTTTCTGCTAGCCCACATAAGCCAAAAGAGGGCATCAGATTCCCCTAACTAGAGTTAAAGCCACCATTTGGGTGCTGGGAATGAACCCCCAGGTCCCCTGGAAGAACTCTCAGTGCTTTTAGCCACTGAGTCATCTCTCCAGCTTCTTTATAGCTTCTAATAGAGAGTTTGGGATTATTCAATTGTAAACAACTAAGATGTTAATGCATTTGGACTCAAGAATGGTACTCCTAAGATTCTGTCATGTGGAAACATGTTCCTATGAAAAGGACTCAGATAGTGTTCTCAACAACAGCAAAAACTCAGACATAAATACCCAACTAAAAAGCTAGTTAAGTTGTGATACACAGTCATTTAAGAAGCAATGCTTGCTCTGCTGTGACTGGACAGATAATTCATCACTGAAGATTCTTAGTGTTCTAAGTGGATGAACAAGTCGACATACAGTGTTCTCTTTATGGGGCAAAACAAAGATAAATGTATGTTGTGTGGTTATAGAACAGTCTGGCAACATATGATTAAAACTGACATGTGTGCTGGATACTTCTGAGAAGATAGAGTTGAAGGGCATAGGATATTTTTAACTTAGCAGTTTGAATGTGTGTGTGTGCATGCACATACATGGGCTTGTATGTAATTATGGAGAAATTTTGCTATTTATATTTTTAATTATTCTTACATATACTTTATTTTTCTCACTTATATGTGCATTTGTGTGCATGCTATAGCATGTATGTGAAAGTAATAAAACAATTGTGGGAGACAGGCTTCTCTGTCCACCATCTGAATCATCTTACTGGTTATATTTTTCTATATAATTTTGGAAAAGCATTTTAAGTACAGAAAGAGGGGCTAGAAAGATGGCTCAAAGGTTAAGAGCACTTTCAAAGAACTTTGACCTCCGAGGGTACTTCCACATCCATTGCACACACTCACACAGATGCACACATCATACATACATACATACATAAAAACAAACAAACTTTTTTGTTTTTTTGGTGTTGTTGCTGTTTGTTTGTTTTTTGTTTTTTTTTTTAGTTTTTTATTTTTGTTTTTCTGAGACAGGGTTTCTCTGTGTAGCCCTGGCTGTCCTGAAACTTACTCTGTAGACTGGGTTGGCCTTGAACTGAGAGATCAGCCTGTCTCTGTCTTCCAGTACTGGGATTAAAGGAATGTACCACCACCACCCAGCCAATCAAATCCTTTTTTTTTAAAGATAATTATTGAAAATGCATTTCTTTTGTGGTTGTTGTTTTTTTTTTTTTTTTTCATTACATCCCAGTCACAGCCCCTCTCCCTCCTCTCCTCCCAGTCCCACTCTTACAAAACCCTCCTCCCATTACCTTCTCCTTTTCTTCTCAGAGAAGGGGAAGTCCCTTTGGGCACCACCCTACCCTGGGACATCTGGTCCCAGCAGGACTAAGCACCTCCTCTCCCACTGAGTCCCAACCAGGTAGGGGAAGGGGATCCAATGGCAGAGAACAGAGTCAGAGACAGCACCTGCTCCACTTGTTGGGGACCCACATGAAGACCAAGCTGCACATCTGCTACTAGTGTCTAGGGGCCTAGGTCCAGTTCCTGCATCCTCTTTGGTTGGTGGTTCAGTCTCTGTGAGCCCCCATGGCCCCAGGTTAGTTGACTTTGTAGATCTTCTTGTGGTGTACTTAACCCCTTAGGCTCCCTCAATCCTGTCCCCTACTCTTCCACAAGATCTCTAGAGTTCTACCTGCTGCTTGGATGTGGGTCTCTGTATTTGTTTCCATCTACAGCTGGATAAAGCCACTCTGGAGCTAAATTCTTGTCTGTAAGCATAGCAGAGTATTATTTATTAGTGTCAGGTTGGCTCTCTCCCTTGGGATAGGTCTCAAGTTGGGCCAGTCATTGGTTGGCTGTTCCCTCAGTCTCTGCTCCATCTTTATCCCTGCATATCTTGTAGGCAGGACATTTTTGGGTGGAAGGTTTTGTGGGTGCGTTGATGCCCCCCTCCTCCCACTGATAATGGTTGGAGAAAGTGGCCGTTTCAATCTCTATATCCCACCCCCTTAGACTCCCTACAAACAAATCTTTATAAAAACCCAATACGTATAAGCTTGGTGGTATAGTCCTGTAATCGCAGCTATTTAGAGGCTAAAACAGAAGAAACAAAAGTTCAAGGTCTGCTTGTGCAACAAAAAGGCCATGGGCACCTTATGAGAGTTTGTTGCAAAATATAAAAATAAAACAAAAACAAGGCCTAGAGATATTGTATAAAGCCCTAGATGTAATCCCAAGTACTTTTTAAAAATCCTCTAAATAAAATCAGTAATTAAATCTTAGATACCAAACTGAGTTTTATGGTTTACACATTATTATTCAAGTTTATCCTTTACCAAAAATTCCCTTCCAATCTTTCTGAGACTCTCTAGGTCTCATAGTGGCCTTTTGCACTTGTGTGTCTGTTTAATCTCAGACTTGTCCTTATCTTGCCTTCCAGAGCCAACTCTTCAGCCCATTCAGTATCAGATGCAGAGCTGGACTCCCTTTCTTTGATATCTCTCCTCTAAGGCTTTCACCCTGGGAATCTGAATACATAGCTTACATTCTGCAAATTGGGAGAGATACAAAGGGATTGTGTTTGAAACACTGCAAAGAATTTGGAATGGAATGATAACCCTCTCTCCTATTCATTAATTTTTATTTTTTGATTTATTCTTTTTGAAACAGGGTCTCTCTATGTAAGCCTGGCTATCTGGAAATCACTGTGTAGACCAGAGAGGTCCGAGATCCTCCTCCTCCTGCTTCCTGAGTGAACATGGGTGAAACCCATGTGCCACCACACCTGGCCTTCTTATTTGCCTCTCTCTCTCTCTGTTTCTCTCTCTGTGTCTGTCTTTCTCTTTCTCTTTCTCTCCCTTCCTCCCTCCTTCCCTGCCTCCCTCCTTTCTTTGTCTGTCTGTCTGTCTTGAGATAGGGTCTCATACAGCACAAACTAGCCTCTAGTTCCCTCTGTAGCTAAAGATTACCTTAAACTCTTTTTTCATTTTTAAATGTTTAAAACCACATTGTGTGTGTGTGCACACATACACATGTGGAAGGGTAAGTACATTAATGCAGATGCCTGCTAAGGCCAGAGGCATAGGATGCCCAGAGAGCTGGAGTCACAGGCAATTGTGAGCTTTCCAGTGTGGGTGCTGAAAACTGAAGTCAGGTCCCCTGGAAAAGTAATGCCCACTCTGCCCATCCCGCCAGCCACCCGATTGCTGGGACTCATTGTGCTGTCATTGCCATGTCTGGCTTCACCTTTCTTTTAAAAGGACTTAGGCCACTTTATTATTTGTCGTCCTATTTATCATTAGTCATTATATCTTTCTGCCTTGTTACATTCTCTTTGCAGTCATTCGATGTTTTTTCTCCTCTTTTCCCATGCCAAAATCCTATTATCTTTGGACAGAGGCACTGAGATATTGCTTGTTTTTTCTGGTGTCCTTGAAGCGTCATCTCCCCTAACCTAGACAACCACCAAGCTGCCCCCCTCACAACGAGAGTCACTCCCTAATAGGACCTGTGGTACTTACCAGCTATTAAAATATTTTCCTCCCTTCCAGCGCATATTATGGTTATAAGTGTGACTGATAAGTAATTAGCTCATTTGTTATCTCTTTCAACTCTTCCCGTTGGCTTTTCCTAAGAGTCATATCCCTTGCTTAATGGAGGTGACAGATGTCTTAATTAACCCCGATTTCCTACAGTGGACAGTATGTGCTGGGAAACAGTGGCATCATTGTGACACCTAATCATACTTTATTTTATCAGGGCAGGGGAGCCAACGACTTATAATTGAGCTAGGATCTCTGCTGGAAAGTTAGATTTTATAATTGAAGTGTAAGCAAAAGTATAATTTATGAAGTTGCAGATTTTTCCTTCTCTGAGGGAATTAGCCTATCAGTTTGTCCATTTAAACATGAATATAGAGCTGAGTGTAATTACACATGTGTGTAATCCCAGAACCTTTGTGGATTAGGATGAAAAGTTCAAGGATATCGTCAGGTAAGCATTGGGTTCAAGACCAGTCTATTTAAATAAAACAAGCAGAATAATAATAAACTAAATAACTGGCCTAGCATGGTGATTGGTTAGTCAAAATAGTCAGCATGTGATAGCAATGTCATTTTAAAGATAATTTTTATTTTTTATTTATTTGTTTAGAGACAGGGTTTCTCTGTGTAATAGTTCTGGCTGTTCTGGACTTGATTTGTAGTCTAGGCTGGCCTTGAACTCACAGAGAGCCACCTGCCTCTGCCTCCGAGTGTTAGGAATAAAGGTGTGTACCATTATGCCTGGTCTATTATAGTAGTTGTCTTTTTTTTTTTTTAAGATTAAAAAAATATCTTTAGACACACCAGGAGAGGGCATCAGATCCCATTACAGATGGTTGTAAGTCACCATGTGGTTGCTGGGAATTGAACTCAGGACCTCTGAAAGAGCAGTCAGGGCTCTTAACCGCTGAGCCATCTCTCCAGCCCCTATTGTAGTTGTTTTAGTTGCTTTTCTATTGCTGTGATGAAGCATTATGTCTAAAAACAACCTGGGGAGGAAAGGATTTTTTCAGCTTACACTTCTATCACTGTTCATCCAAAGGAAGTCAGGACAGAAACTCAAGCAGGGCAGGAACCTGGAGGCAGGAGCTGATGCAGAGACCATGGAGGAGGGCTGCTTACTGGCTTGCTCGGTCTGCTTTCTTATAGGACCCAGAACTACTATCCCAGGGATGGCATCACCCATAATGGGCTGGATCCTCCCCCATTAATTATTAATTAATAAAGTGCTCTACAGGATTGCCTGTCTACAGTCTGATTTTATGAAGGCATTTTCTCAATTAAGGTTCCTTCCTCTCAGATGACATTAGCTTGTGCCAAGTTGACAAAGAACTAACCAGGGCAGTAGTTATCAACCTGTTAATTACTACTAATTAGTTTTTGTTTGTTTTAGACCATAATTTATTTTATATATAAATCAATATTTTACATTTAGAAATAAGATTTCATGTACTGGAGTCTGGCCTCAGCCTTGGAAGACACTATGTAGTGAAGAATGGCCTTGAACTTCTAATCCTACTGCCTGCCTCCAAGGACTAGGACTGTAGGTCTGCACCGCCATGTTCAGGTTATGCAGTGCTGGGATTGAAGGCTCTGTGAATGCTAGGTGTGCACTCTGCCACTGTGCCAGCACATCTAATAAAGTGAAGACATAAGTGTCTACCCACTGATAGATTTGTCAACCTCCCTTCAGTGTTGCCTTCCACGCTCCTTGCAGCTGTCCTGCGTTCTGCCTTTGTCACCTGGGTCACAGTGAAAGGCCAGTCCTTGCATCTATGTACAGACTCCTATCCCTTTTGTGTGCTCACAGACATTCCTCTCATGCTCTTCAGTAATCACACTTTACCCTTTACAATAGATCAGCAAACATGCACTGAGGTCATATGTCAGAAAAGCCCCAAACCCTTTTTTAGCCGAGGGTGGCACAAACTTGTCCTTAGCTACCCTAGAGGCAGGAGGAGAAGTTGAGATAAGTTTTGTACTTCTGCTTGGTTGAGACTTTCCTTTTCCAATTTCTGATGACTGTCACACTGCCAAATGCAATAGACTCTCCTTAACCCCCATCTTCCTGGACATGGACATTTGGACAGATTGCTCCAACCTTAATGAAATACTTTTGTCTAGCTTGTGATGTCACCCTGTCCTGGTTTTCTTCCAAACCACTAGCTACTCTTTATATTTAAGTCAGAGGTAATGTCAACCATTATTGCTTCTATCATCTTTATGTGGTGGTTCCTAAATTTGAGTTTGAACTTTCAATCTTCTCTGAACTTGAGACTTACATTTCCTATGGTCTAGTCTATATCTCTAGGTGTACTTGTTTATTGTTTATGTGTGTGTGCTTGTTCCTGCATATGTTTTTGTACACTGTGTATACTGTGCATGTGCAGAGCCCACAGAGGCCAGAGCTAGTGTCAGATCCCCTAGAACTGGAGTTTCAGGCTGTTGGGAGCTGCCTGATGTTGATGCAGGGACCCAAACCCAGGCCCTTATCAAAAGCAATGTGTGCTCTTAACTGCTGAGCCATCTCTCCAGCTCCCCTATTCAATGCCTTTGGACATGTCTAATTTGTGTGCCAAGCTTCATATACTCTATCCTTTCTCCAGTTTTATATATGTTTAAATAGCACCATATAGTTTTCTAGTCATACAGAAATCTTGAAGTCTCTGCTGTATGCTTTCTCTCTTACACATCAAGACCGTTAGCAAATGCTAACCATTCAATGTGATTCACATACAGAATATGGCCATTTCTCTCCACCTTCATGAGTAGTTACTTTAGCCCATGACTCTATATTCTCTTGTCTAGGTGATTTCAGTGGCTTCTTCACTGATCTTCCTGCTCCACTGTTACAACAATCAATGAACCTTGTGGTAGTTTGAATAAGAATGGCCCCCAAAGACTCAAGTGTTTGAGTTGCCTACAGAGAGTTGGTGTGATTAGGAGGTATGGCCTTGTTAGAAGAAGAGTGTCCTTATGGTGACAGGCTTTGAGGCCTTATAGGCTCAAGCTGCACCCAGTGTGGACACAGTCTCCTTCTATTGCCTGAGGATCAAGATGTAGAACCCTTGGCTCCTTCAGCAACCATGTCTGCCTGCATGTTGCCATGCTTCCCTCCATGATGATAATGGACTGCACCTCTGAAACTGCAGGCCAGCCCCAATTAAGTGTTTTATCGTATAAGAATTGCTGTGATCATCGTGTCTCTTCACAGCAATAAAACCCAAACTAAGTCAATGCTCTTAAAACGTCAATCAGAGCAAGGGCGTGGCTCAGTGTAGAGCACGTGCTTAGCATGTGCAAGGGCGCTGCAGTCAGTTCCAGCACTAGGAAAAGATTTTAAATCCTGTTCTTGTTCAAGGTCCTCTAGTAATTTTCCATCACATTTTAAATAGTCTAAAAAACTCCTTAATATTTGCTACAAGAGTTTGAATGGTTTGGCTTCTGGAAACGATTGTGACTGTTCCAGCTACTGGAGCGTCTTTGCTGGTCTTTGGCCACATCAAGCATATTCTTATCTTCATACTTGTTCTCTCTGAGTGGAATGTTCTTTGTATGGACTGTCACATAGGATATTCCTTCATTTCATTTGGTTATCCGCACAGAGAAATCTCCTGACTGTATCTTGCCCTTTTTCATTCATTCTTTGGTTTTCTTTTATGGCTCTTATCTCTACTTGGCATTTTCTATTATTTTTTCTACTTCTAGGAAGCTAATTCATTAAAGAAAGGTCTTTTTATTTTTTTCAGTATCCTCAGACTCTAGAACATTATTTGTGGCATACCATGTTTGCTGAGTGAATAAATGATCTGTCTGTTTTCTGTCTTTTAGAGTATATATATTATATCTTATGACAGTATATATATTTTCAATTTTAACTACATATTATTAGAAATATTTCCATATTGCTTTGCTCTCATCACCACCATCCATCTCTAGAACCAAGGAGGCTCTGTGCACTAGCCCTGTCCACACCGTTCTACTTTCATTTGTAAAATGTTTTTTACCTTTCTAGTTTATTTTGTACAGGATGGGAGGATGGGCACAAGTGCTACAGTTTTGCACTGTAGTCAGAACCAAACTGTAGGCGTTGGTTTTCTCTCCACCATGTGAGGTCTAGAACGGGACTGAGATTTTCAAATGTAAATAAGCAAATTACACTTATTGTGCCTGTGTCTGCTTTCTCTCTGGTTCTGATTTTTTTTTGAGTATTTTTTAAATTACATTTTAATTTATTTAGTGTGTGTGCATATGTGTGTAGGTGTATATATGTATGTATATGGCAGTGGTTGGAGGAGGTGCCACAGTTCATATGTGGAAGACAGGACAACTTGCAGGAGTTCATTCCCTCCTTTGACCTCAAGGATCTCAAGGGTTGAACTCAGGTCATTAGTCCTGATGTCAGATGCCTTCAATGGCTGAGCAGTATCATGGGCCCTGTATCCAGGATTTAACCCAGGGCCTTGTGCACACCAATAGATAAGTGCCATACCACTGAGTCATGCCTCCAGCCCTGAATATTTGTCTTTAAGAGCAATATTCAGTCATGA
Source organism: Mus musculus (assembly GCF_000001635.26). Classification (NCBI taxonomy): domain Eukaryota; kingdom Metazoa; phylum Chordata; class Mammalia; order Rodentia; family Muridae; genus Mus; species Mus musculus. The sequence goes on from NT_187003.1 coordinate 777,512, forward strand.
AGAGGTAAGGTTTAATATTTGAGGAGCTATATCAGTCTTTTGGATTCTTTTAATAAATGCTTGGTACTGTGCTAGGTGCAGGAAGGACACAAAGAACCAGTTTTCTGTGTTGGAAATAAGAACGTATGTGTTTTGTGCTAGGGTGGAGCCCTCCTACCATTAAGGAAAAAGGAGAAAAGAAAAATAGAAGAAAGGGAAGAAAAACCAGGTGTACACCTAGCTGTAGATCTCACTAGAAGTGAGATCAGAAGTGCAAGACTATTGGCTATTAGTAAGCTTAAGGCCAGCCTGGGCTACATAAACCCTTGCTTCAAAATAAAGCAAGAGGCCTAGAGAGATGGCTCAGCAGCTAGGAGCGTGGCTGCGTTTGCAGAGGACCTGAATTTGGTGTCAGCACCTAAGTCTGATAGCTCACAGCCACCTCCAACTCTAGCTCCAGGGTCCACACCTTATTGAGGCTTAGCACACTGATACAAACACATCTTATTTCTGTGTCATTGAATCCTGAGATAGGGTTAGGTGGGAATTTTGTATTTTCCAGTTATTTCCTGCTTTTCTCTTTTTGGGAGTAGGGGGCTGGAGTAGTTTCAACTTAATAGGAAAAGTTGCCTTTTAAAGTTTCAAAATAGCAAATGAACCAGCTAAAGCAAACAGTTCAGTGGCTTCAGTGGCTTATAACTAGTCACAGTGATGCCTGACCTCTGCATCTGTCCAGTTCCAAACCATTTCCATCACTCTCAGAGGAAAAACACAGTGTTTATTAAGAAGGTTTTTATTTTTTTGTCTGGGGTTTTTGTTTTGTTTTTAACGTCTCTGCCTTTTTCTTCTCTACTAATCTGTCTTTGGCCCTTATGAATTTGCCTAATCAGAATAGTTTGTGTAAATGCAGTCACATAACAAGGGTTCTTTTGTGTGTGGTTTGTCACATCTAAGCTTAATACTTGTGAACTTTCACCTTTACACCCTGAGCCATCTCACCACTGCCACCGCCTTTCTTCTCTCTTCTGCTTCCTCTTTTTCTCTTTCTCTTTCTTTTTTTCTTTTCTTTTTAAAGATTTATTTTATGTATGTGAGTACACTGTAGCTGTGCAGATGGTTGTGAGCCTTCATGTGGTTGTTGGGAATTGAATTTTAGGACCTCTGCTCGTTCGGTCCCTGCTCGCTCCGGCCCAAAGATTTATTTATTATAAATAAGTACACTGTAGCTGTCTTCAGATGCACCAGAAGAAGGCTTCAGATATCATTACAGGTCGTTGTGAGCCACCATGTGGTTGCTGGGATTTGAACTCAGGACCTTCGGAGGAGCAGGCAGTGTTCTTATCTGCTGAGCCATCTCTCTAGCCCCCTCTTTTTTTTTTTTCCTTGTTTTTGTTTTTATTTTTTCAAGACAGGGTTTCTTTATGTAGCTTTGGTTATTCTAGAACTACTTCTATAGTCCAGACTGGCCTCAAGAGATCCACCTGCCCCTGCCTCCTGAGTGCTGGGATTAGAGACCTACACTACTACCTGGCCACACAGGGGGATGGGGGTAAGGTGGGGTGGGGTGGGGTGGGGTGGGGTGTATATTTGGGCTGTCTTCAAATTCACTATGTAGTTTAGGTAGGCCTCAAACTTAAGGCTGTTCTGCCTCAGCCTTCTGAGCAGCAGCCTAACAGGCGAGCATCACCATGCCTGACAGCTTCTGTCTTTTGCACAGCCCTAGCTACTTATGTTCAGAAAAGCACTCAGTAAATACCAAGACCCTCACTAGGGTTTGGGGGGTGGGGTCAGTAAGACTCAGTTTAGTTCTGTTAGATGAGTACATTTTTACTGTAGTATGTTCCACAGTTAAAGTATTAGTAGTAAGGACCAAGCGTAGAAGTCCTACAATCTTACTTATATTCAGTAACCACTAAGAATATTTCCTACGAGTAAGTTCCCAACTCTTACACAATACTGTTTATGGTTAAAATGTGAGAGTTTAATGAGGACACTTCAAAAGACAATGTGGTCTCAAATTCTAAAACAGAATATATTTATGGTTCTTAATATCCCACTCAATAGGGTCATGCTATCTCCTAGAACTTCTCAGTGTCCTTCTGTAATGAAATTATTTTAAAATTTGGGGGCTACAGAGATGGGCCCAGTGGTTAAGAGCATTGGCTGCTCATAGGATAACCTGAGTTGGGGCTGGAGAAATGGCTCAGTGTTTAAGAATACTGACTGCTCTTCTGAAGGTCCTGAGTTCAAATCCCAGCAACCACATGGTGGCTCACAACCACCCGTAATGAGATCTGACATCCTCCTCTGGTGTGTCTGAAGACAGCTACAGTGTACTTACATATAAATAAATCTTAAAGAGAGAGAGAGAGAGAGAGAGAGAGAGAGAGAGAGAGAGAGAGAGAGAGCGAGAGAGAGAGAGAAAGAGAGGAGAGAAAACCTGGGTTTAATTCCCAGTACCTACATATATATACATACATTTACAACCAACAGGGCAGGGCATCCAATACCCCCTTCAGAACTCTGTGGGTACCATGTGGTATACAGACATACATGCAAGCAAAACACCCATATAGATGAAATAAAAATAAAATAATTTTTAAAGTTTTAAAAAATATTTAAAATTTTTGTTGCTACATGTAAATAAGGGCAGTTTCTTATATTTTGAGCTTTGGTTTGGGTTTTTTTTTTTTTTTGATAAAAGGCTTCATATTGATTAAGCATCAAAATTACACTTTTTGTTTGTGTATGTCCTGATAAGATGTATAATTTTACAATTACTGAACACTGAATGTTTAAGATCAAAGTTCAGTTCATTCCTAAAGACTTCCCAAGTTGGGCGTGCTAGTTCACAGCCGTACTTTCAGAACTTGGGAGGCAAAGGCATACATATTGCCGTGAGTTTAAGGTAGCCCTGGAGATTGTGTAAGACCCTGTTTCAGAAAAGCAAGCAAGCAACCACACACAAAAAAAAAACTTCCCATTTTGTAGGGATTGGATGATGGTTCACATAAAGGGAGGGTGCTTGCCAAACAAGTGAGGGCAGTGTCCTCGTCCCTTAAATCAGTGTCCTGCCTGCCACTGATTCTCTAATACTTATCTTTTCGTTTCTGAGTGAAGTCATAATATAAAATATAAAAGCTCTTAAAGCACCAGGCTAGTCTATAGTCTGTGCGTTGTGTTATTATATATACGCTCTTCTTGATTGGGTTGATACAAAAGGCTCACCCTTTTAGTAAAATCATTGTTTAAATGCTTACTGCTAGAAGCCATGTATCAAATTACACACACACACACTTTTGGGTTGTTTTTTTGTTTGTTTGTTTGTTTTTTGTTTTTATTTTTGTTTTTGAGACAAGGTTTCTATGTGTAGTTCTGGCTGTCCTGAAGCTCACTGTGTAGACCAGGATAGCTTTGAACTCAAAGATCCACCTGCCTCTGCCTCTGCCTCCCAGGTTTTGTGATCAAAGGTGTACACAACCATGCCTGGCTCCAATTTTCATCTTATTTTAAAGCTCAGTTACTAAAAAATTGTTGCCGCTCAGTCTGTCTTTCCACAAGATTCCTCCAGTAGTCTCTCCTTTTGTCATTACTAAGATTTCCTAATTGTCTCAGTAAGGGTTCAATGAAACTCTTTTTTTTTCCATTTTTTATTAGGTATTTAGCTCATTTACATTTCCAATGCTATACCAAAAGTCCCCCATAGCCACTCACCCCCACTCCCCTACCCACCCACTCCCCCTTTTTGGCCCTGGCGTTCCCCTGTACTGGGGCATATAAAGTTTGCGTGTCCAACGGGCCTCTCTTTGCAGTGATGGCCGACTAGGCCATCTTTTGATACATATGCAGCTAGAGTCAAGAGCTCCGGGGTACTGGTTAGTTCATAATGTTGTTCCACCTATAGGGTTGCAGATCCCTTTAGCTCCTTGGGTACTTTCTCTAGCTCCTCAATGAAACTCTTATAAAGGGCAACATTCAATTGGGGGTGGTTTAGTCTGTTATTATCAGGGTAGGAAGCATACATAGTGCCATGCAGGCAGATATGGTGCTAGGAAGATAGTTGAGAGCTCTATACCCAGACCCCAAGGCCGCAGGAAGAGACTGAGACACCTTTTTTCCAACTATGCCACACCTTCTCCAGCAAGGCCATACCCCCTAACAGTGCCACTCCCAGTGAGTCTTTTGGGGGCCATTTTTTTCAAACTACCATACTAGTTTATTTTCAAAATAGGGTTATAAATAGATCTTTTCATATCTCAAAATCACTCTGTCTGTCTCTTTGTGTGTGTGTTGAGTCAGGATTGTGTAGCCCTGGCTAGCCTAGAATACTCTATATAAATTAAGCTTGCCTTGTGTCAGTCTCTTGCCTCTGCCTCTCAGGTTCTAAGATTACAGCCTGTGCCACCACCCCAGCCATATCTCAAACTCTTATTTTAATAGTATCCATTACCATATGCCTTGTTCTCATCTTGATGTGGAGCTGAGGAGTTTAGAAAATGATCATAATTGTTACTCCTACATCTTTTGGTCAGTTTTCAAAAATCCTGAAGCTTAGGTTGCACTCCGTACCAATTAAACAAGAGTGTCTGGAGGAGGGAGCCCCAGGCACTGGCGTTTTGAAGATTGCCAGATGATTCCAGTGTGTAGCAAGGTGGAAACCACTGGCTTTTCTTACTTGCCATATAATAACTTAGCCACTCCACCTCACCGTTACCTACTTTCTTGTCAGGGTTTAATAGATGACTTATAATGATGTATTTATCTACTTTAAAATGTTCATACGTTACATAAGTGTTCTGCAATTATCACTGTTGAAAAAAAAGTCCCAAGCTTGTACTTGCACTGACAATTTTGACTACTTTTCACTCTTGATAAACTGCTTTGCCTCTTGATCCCTATGAGGATATGCTGAATCGGGGTGTGTGTGTGTGTGTGTGTGTGTGTGATTTTGTTTGTATATTTTACTTCCTTTTTACACATTTTCTTTTAAGTTTTTGTTTGTTTAGTTTGAGACAGGATCTAAATGTAGCCTCAGCTACGTAAGCCTCTCTAAGTAGCTAAGACTGGCTTTGAACTCCCACCCCTCCTCCCTCCACCTCCCAACAGCTAAGATTACAGGCATGTGCTATCACATCTGGCTATCCCCTTTAAATAGATAGTAAAAGGCAATACTTTAAACTTTGTTGATCTGCTTGGATTCATACCTAGCTCCTGGGTGTGCTTTAAAGAGTGAAAAAATGTCCTAAAATTGGGAGTCTGGTGAAAAAACCTAATTTATGATTATTTATAGACGACTTGTTCTTCTTGTCTGAAGGCATGTCTGTTGACGTCTGTAGCCTGAGGGGCTGAGAGTGAGTAAACCATCCTTTCTTCCTAGATCTTCATCTGCTGGTGGACGTGGCCTGCAAGCAGGAACACTTCCCAAAGGAGGAGGAGTTAAAAGAATGAGAAGCTGGGTGACAGCCGTGACATCGTGCGCTAGCCACAGCTGGAGGGGACAGGCGCTGCACATGACACACTGTTGGGAGTTTTTCAGTTCTGTTAAGGAAAAAAAAAAGCATCTTTTTTGTTTTTGTTAATTGAGATTTTGTTAAATTGGAAATTGGGAGTTTGATATTCACTCCAACTGTTCAGTCCAGATCGCTTACCTTGGCAAACTGCTAAACAGCTAGCGGCCTTTTTTTTTTTTTTTTAATTTTTTTTATGCTGCCCAGATTCCTTTCAAATGAAAAGTCCTGGCCTTCAAGAAGCATCTAAAAACTACTGTGTTGATGGTACTGGAGCAGTGTGTGTGCTGAGTCGTGATGCCATCTTGAACTGTAGTCAGCACAGTGTCGCCTGTCTGGAGTCACAGTGTGACCCTTTAAGGAAGAGGGTATGATAAACCAAGACACAAGAGGTCACCAATAGCACAAGTCCAAGCGGGTCAGGGCCCCGGGAGGACGCTGGAAAACGCTCGTTTTCTAAGTGAGTAACCAAGAACGGGCTCTTGATTCTGAACCCACGTCCTGTTTGAAGAGCAAGGCATCCGGACTTGGCCCATCCATCACACTAACAGCCTCTGAGTCTTTAATATTCATGGGAGTGTTTTTTCCCATTTTCATGTCTTTCTTTAATTTGAATGATAAATTATCATAAATAGTAAGAAAGTTTTGTTAATATCACTTACATAAATGTCTTCTAAAGAAAAATATTTAATTTGTTTAATTATATTTATAAATGCTGATAGATGTAAAAGTTTTAAAGCTTTGTGTTTGTATTAACATTGCAGAGTGGAAGGATTAAAGGACGCATGTGTAATTTTATGTTTGAAGGGTAAATGTACAATATGTAGACAAAAGCACTGAGAGGTTAACACTGTTTTCTTATTTTAGATTTTTACATTCAGCTAGTATAGATTCTCATCTATAAGGGGTATTGTGTGCAAATCTGGGGGGAAATTGCTTGGTATCATTTACTGGAAGCTATGCTGTAATTTGAAACAAACCTATATTTGAAATATTAAATGGCTTAAGCTTCTGAGAGACTTTTGGACAGTGGAGTAGACTATCACCAATTTTCTTATCCCTCTGTTGGACTGTGCACTTGAGTAGTCGAATTGTGGGGCTGTTTTTAAGGAGAAGGAGGAGATTTTAGATGTCCAGTTTTTGTAGCCAATCCATGTCCACCCAGTGACAGCAAGAACTTTTGTAATTTAATGGATTTTCAGGACTAGAACTTTCTTGCTGAATACCCCCCCACCCCCACACACACACCCAGTTTCCTAATAAGCGCTGCAGAAATAAAAGGAAAGGTCTGTGGATTTAAAGCTAATGAAGCAAGCAGCGCTTCAGTGGCATTGCCACTGTACCAGCCATTGCAGGTTCACAGCTCACTTCCTGCTTTGCGCTGGGCCTTCCCAATGGCATTAGACCCAGAAGTGTCGCAGAGGTCGAGCTGCTCTGGAGGGTGAGCTCTGGATTAGTCCACAGCGACTCAGTTTAATTTTGAAACTAGGTTTTGAAAAATGACTCTCTGACCATCTAATTAGACTATTTGTGCTCCTTCCTGGGCACCTAATCATCTTTACTAGGGAGGCTTGAAAGATACCCAGACGATTGAGACGTCTACATCTATCTGTGCCAAATGTCTTGGCAAAATATGTGAAAAGGAGACCGGCTTCTAATGAAGGACCTTTGCCTTTTCTCTGTCACATTGAAGAGCTGGTAAGCTGTGTAGGTGATAGTTCTTCCCCTCGAGATGCCTTTCTTAGCCTTGTGGCTATGGAAAGAGGTAATACCTTTAGAGGAACGTGTGTCAGGCAGAGCCTTGGCACAGACATGGTTTCAGTGGTCTTCAGGCTTGATCGATGAGATGCCTTGATCTGCTCTCCAAACGTTTTTACAGACGAGCATACCAGATAGAGGAGCTGGATCTCCTGCTCTGCTCACTGCCTGGAGCCCATCTCCTAAAGCCATCGTCAGTGACTTGTGCAAATAGCAAGCAGTCAAGTGGAATGTGCATGTGAACAAGCCAGCAGGGCCTGACACACACTTGAGTTCCTGTCTAGCACATTCGCGTTTCAGCACCTTAAGCACCGATCAGTTTCAGTCAGTCAACAATAAAATGAATGTTCCAACTAGACTCTTGTCTTGGTTGTTTTACTGTTGTATTGGTTGCCAATAGAAAATTTAGTCATTATAAGCAGCTGGGTAAAGTTCAAAAACTCAATGCATTCTGTTTTTCAAAGAATCTGATTTCTCTCTCTTTCTCTCTTCTACAGTGCTGGAGATGAACTCAGAGCCTGGCATGTGTGCTAGGTAAACACTGTACCTGTCTCCTTGTTGAGACAAGGTCTTGCTATATAGACCAGGCTAGCCTTAAACTTGCAGTGATCCTCCTGCCTCTGTATCTGGAGTTCTGCATTTCAGGTGTGTGGCACTATACACAGTCTGCATCAAGGTTATGCTTGGCTACATAAAGAGTTAGAGGCCAGCCTGGGATCTGTGAGACCAAGACACTGCCTCAACAAAACAGTTGTCCAGACCTTTAAAAATGTTCCTTTTAAATAACGATTAAAAATTAAATGTTTTAAAGAACAAGGACAGTTCTTATATATACTTCATAGAGTCCTGGGTTTTAGAAAAGGATGAGCCGTCTTCAGTAACTTTAGTCAATCCAGACAGGAAAGTGATTGCTAAGGATGCTCTGTCGGATGCGCAGGATGAGGCTGGGGCTGAGGACGCCACTGAGACCCAGAGCACTGGCCCCACATGCACAGGCCCTGCATTTAGATGCCATGGGCACCACAAAGAACACAGTGCTATCTACAGCATTTTCAGGAAGAGGCCATGGCATATCAGACCTAATTTGAATAATAATCTACCTTGTTATTTTGGTAATGTAAGTGAACTATGTATTAGTGCACTAAAGTACAGGGTTGTTTGGCTTGATCCCAAGTTCATGAAAGATTTATTTCATCATTTCTAGATTTCAGAATTTCCGTGAGAGAGAACAACCAAGTTTATAAGTTTATATTTTTAGTTTTCAACTAAATATGTATATTAACTATTAGTTGATTACTCTGTGAGTTTCAAGAAGGAAAAGGTGCGGTCTACTTAGAAGTTATTTTGTTGTTTCTCTTTACCCTGAAGATATTTAACTTGTACTAGTGTTCTATAATTACATGTAGTTTTCATTATTTTGATATGTCACTCTATTGCCATGGTTAAGAGCAAAACATTTGTGCTAGTGAGACAGCTCAGCAGGTAAAGCCCCATGCAGTCTTGATGACCTCTGAATTGGACCCCAGAACTCCTGTAAAGGTGGAGGGAGAGAACCAACTGCACAAAGTTGTCCTTTGATCTTCACACCCGTACCCCCCATCACACTCCACCTCTCTCTTTCTTCTCCTCTTCTTGCTCTCTCTCTCTCTCTCTCATACACACACACAGAGAATTATACATTTAAAAATTCAAACAAATTTACTTCAGAGCTAAACACTATAGACTATGCTTGTAATCCCACCTAGAAAGTTTAAGCAGGAGTTTCAGAAGTTTTTGGCTAGCCTGGGCTAAAAACAAGACACCTACCCCCTTTTTGAAGAAAAAAATTAGAATTTCTCTCTCCCAGGTTAGTTATTAACTATAAAACTCTGAGACCATCTAAAACCTATATAGAAAAATATCAGTGGGCAACTTAATGCTTTCTGAGATACTATATTACTTAATCCTTACAGCAAGCCTACCATTGCAATTATCCACAGGGCATTTTTTTGACAGGGGGTCCTGATATAACTGACTGACTTGGAACTCACTCTACAGGCCTCCAATTAACAACAGTCCTTCTCATTCAGTTTTGTGACTACTAATATTACAGTTGTGAGCCACTATGCTTGGCTAATTATCCACATTTTTACACATGCCCAAACAGGTTCATCTATATATTAAATTAAAACACAGAACTTCTTCATAATCATTTAAAATGTATACATTTCAACAGAGTTGAATGTCCACATTGTTGTTTATGAATAGAATTTTGAAAAATTCTACTAGTTCAACCATGGAATGCTGACCATGGGGCTGGAGGGATGGCACAGGTTAAGGTCACTGACTGCTCTTCCAGAGTTTGAGTCTCAGCATTCACACGTGACTTAAAACATCTGTAACTGCAGCTCCACAGAGCCTTACACCCTCTTCTGGCTTCTCACACACATGGTATACAAACATACATGCAGACAAAACATCCATACATATCAAATACAATTTTAAAAAGAAATGTCAAATATAATTTGAAAATTTAAATATTACAGTATTCAAATATGAAGATTTACAAAGAACTATATTGCATGAAGGTAGTAATTAGCTAAATTTAATCTCTTTACCTATACTGTTTTTATTAGACATATTTAACTTTTAAGAAAAGATTCATCTTGTGTGTATGGGTGTTTTGTCTGCAGTGCCTGTGGAGGCCAGACAAGGGTGTTGAATTCACTGGAAATGGAGTTGTAGATGGTTGTGAGCCACCATGTAAATGTTGAAAACTAGACTTCAGCCCTCTGGATGAACAGGCAGCCAGTGCTCTTAACCACTGAGCCACTGCTCCAGCTCCAAGCATAGGTTTAATGCTTAGCTTCTATATGCAGACTAACTTAGAGTCTTACACTGGAAGAATAGGTTTGACCCAAAGAGTAAGAGAGAAATAACAGATTCCAGACTTCTGACAGCAACCTGATTCGAGAGATCCATCCAGGTGCAGTTTAGGCAGAACTACTGAACGTAGTAAGAACTGAAGAAAAGCTATGCAGAAGTCTTTATTCACAGTGGCAGACATAAGCAACAAGTACTCAGTATAAGATCTCTCAATTCTGGCTTTGTGCCATTTGTAGACACTAAAACATGGGAAGAATAGAGATCTATTTGAATTTGTAACTGCAAGACTTTGCGCCGTTCTTTTGTCTTTTGGATGTCTTTGTTTTCTGTTCCGTTCCTCATACCGCCGTCAGTGTGCTAGTGCTTACAGAATAGACACATTTGGGTGGCCCTGATTTATCTCCTGTGGGGAAAGGTAAGGACTGATTGAACTGCATGCAGTTGGGCTGTCGCTCACTAGGGGGAGTAAAAGAGCAAGAGACAGAAAGAGACCGAGAGAAGACTTTTGGTTAAATTAGTGAGTGCGTGCACCAAGAGGAGGAGGGGCCGGCTTGCGTGTAGCGGCTCCACCCTCACTTTGTCAGCAGGTAGAGAGCGTGATTGCAGTCCCAGGGGAAGAAGTCAGAGCTGGTACACCAATTACAAACCACAGGTTTCCTGCTGTAGGGAGCTGATCCAGAATTGTCTTTCTTGAAAGGAAGCACTTCAACCCTGCCTCCTCCTGAACTTCCAAGTCCGTCCACGATTCAGGGATACCGTCTTCTCCCTCTGGGATATTCTGTGATTTGGGTAGTGACTGTTCTATTTGCTGCTTCGTTTCTCATCTCTTCCAAGATATTCCGTACAGAGGCGGAGGGAGAAGACTTTTGTTAGATTTTAGAGATGATTTTGGCTCATCTTTAAGCATTTCCAGAGTTCTTGAGGAGGACAGTAGCTCTCGTCTTGGAATAAGTTTTTGCCTGATCTGCGTGGATTACTTTTTCGGGCTTCGGAATTTCTCAGCACCTACCTGTAGTGCGAGCACTTGGTCTGATTGCAGAGTGAGAAGGTGGAAGCGGGAGCCGTACTGGGTTAAGCAGCTCAGGTCTTTTTTTAAAGCAGGATTTATAAATGCACAATTGAATTTGTTTCATCCCCGTGCCGTGGACTCCAGTGGGCCCGACAGCGCAACAGGTTTGCAGATTTCTTTTGAAATTCTTTCGTGTTTTCTCCCTCCCTCTGTCTCAGCGAAAGTAAAGAATCTATAGAACAGGTTTGCGTTCAGACGCTTGGCTTTTCAGCACTTACTCTGAAGACTTTATAGGATTTTTAAATGACTTCAAAAGGCAGCATACTTTGTGGGTGAAGTGTATTTATAGTTACTTAAGGGTGCGCATTTTAAAAATCTGATGTTTATAAAGAGTCCAAAGTTTCCTAGGAACATAGAAATAACCCAGGTCTCCTCAGCCTGATTTTTTTCAGGGCGCTCAACTTAGAGCCTCTCTACCCCCCTATCTTTTATTCTCCGCCCCCTCAAGGAATTTGAAAACTTAGGAATAGTCCTTTGTTTTTCTCCTGAATCTAGAAGATTACAGATTGTAAAGTCTGGATGTGTTTCCACAGCATTCTGAGGAAAGTCAAAGCGCTTGGCATTCTCAGACTGGAGAATAAACTCTGGGATCCCTAAACGAGAAAGGAAAGTGGAAACAGAAATATGAATTTTAGCTGGGAAAATAATTGCAAAGCTAAACTTTTCAAGTATCTCAAAAGGGAAGTTGGAAGAGATTTTGATACTCAGATTAATTGTGTCGTATGTCAAAGATATATGAATTTGTGCCTAATTTTACAGGCACTTTTGGTGGAACACACACACACAAAATAATATATTGTAGTTCTTTAAAAGTATATAAATTCAGTAGGCCTAGAACTCTGGACTATGCTGAAACACAATTTAGCATGGACATTTTAATTAAGAGTATATGCTTCAGCATCATTAGACATCCCTCCAGGTGGGGCCTGATTAGTTCCCACTCTTCCCCTATTCAAAAGAAAACCTCCTCATGGACTTTAGCCATTTATGGTTGACATTTTTTTCTGGCTTAAAAAGGGCAGCATGTCTTCGTGTTCTGAGCTGAAGTTCCTCCCTCACCTCCGATGCGCTGCTTTAGCCGTTTACTGACCTTGTTTTCTTCATCGGCCTCGGGTTTAGTGCCTCAGGAATCTGATACATATGGAAGACCAGCAGCAAGTGATCTGACATAATACCAATCCATGTTTGTATCTAAAGCACATTTGGAAATTCCAAAGAGAAGAGGTGGCATTTCTGTATTCGCAGTGACGATGGGAGAAAAGGACATACCTGCCCCAGAGGTGGGCTGAAAAGGCCATCTTCTGCTCCCAATCAGGAATACCCCCTGTGCTTGGGAATCTACGTTAGAAAAAGGAAGGACCAGAATCTGACTTGGCTCTCTGAAACGGAGGGCTAGCACTTCTCCCCATTCGTTTTCTGCATTGAGGACCTGCCTTTGGGATGAGCTGGTAGTAGAAGCGGTATGCATGGCCGAAGAGCATTGATGCAGCTGGTAGCATGAGTGGTGGCCACCAGCTGCAGCTGGCTGTCCTCTGGCCCTGGCTGCTGATGGCAACCCTGCACGCAGGCTTCGGACACACAGGACGGGTGCTGGCGGCGGCAGTGGAGTCCGAAAGATCAGCAGAACAGAAAGCTGTTATCAGAGTGATCCCCTTGAAAATGGACCCCACAGGAAAACTGAACCTCACTTTGGAAGGCGTGTTTGCTGGTGTTGCAGAAGTGACTCCAGCAGAAGGGAAGCTAATGCAGGCAAGTAGAATGCGGTTCTGTTTTACCTTCTGTCTGCTTGAAAGATGCCGGTCTTCTTTTAGTTTGGCAAAGCAAAAACCCATGCAAGGGCTTCCATTGCTTAGTGTTGCATTTATTCACGTTTTGTGAAGACATTGCTTTATTGGTAGTGTAAGGCATATTCTTATTTTATATTTGAATATATATATACATATGTATGTATATATATATATTCTGTATTTTAGAAGGCAATTTGCTTATTTTAACTTATGTTGCATTATCTCTTGGATTATACATAATAAAACTTTTCTTTACAAATATATTTGGAACACTATTTTGATAGATGAAAATACAAGTATTTATTTAATTGACTTGAGGAACATAGCTTAGATCCTGTTAAATTGTAAGTGTTAATTTTAATGATCGAGGCACCCTGAAATTCTAGACTGCCCCCGAAGCATATTTGATTACTGTGTCACTTTTAAAATTCGGTCAAGCTTGAATGCTATGGCTGGCTTCCTACCACGTGTGGCTCCCTGTTGCTAATCCCCAAATGGAGAGGACTAGGTCACAAAATGGACCCAGCGTCTGCACCAGGCCTTGCTCCTTCTGGTCCAGTTTTTAAATGTACAGTTCAAAACTATAAAAGTTTATTTGACTTTTTTTTTTTTTGACTCACAGAGTTTTTCCTGACACAATTTCTTAGGTTTCAGGCTGTAACTTATTCACAATCTACCTTTTCGTATATGTTGAATTTATTAACTCATGAGGGCCATAGTCTTCCTTAAGGCCAATTGCTCGTTCCTGTGGGGAAGACAGAACTTGGTGAGCTGTGGATTTGTTTTGTTTTGTTTTTGTTTGTTTTGTTTTGTTTTTTAATGGGCAATCTACTGTCTTACTTCGTTAAAAGATGTTGCTTGCTTATTTGGTAAAATAACACTTCTTGCTGTAGTTATTGGAGGTAGGTTTAAATATGATCAGCCTTAGCAGCCAAATTCAGATTTTCATTTTGTGATATATATGGAATATGAATTTTAGTTCATGGTTATATGAATTAGAACTTTTTGATATTTATAGAAAGAAGGTAAGAACTTGAAATAAATAAATTAATTAATTCTCAAAAATGAATATTTTAACTAGGCGTTGTGCCCCATGCCTTTAATCTCAGCACCCAGGAGGCAGAGGCAGATGGATCTCTTTGAGCCTAAGGCCACCCTGGCCTATACAACAACTTTCAGGACACCCAAGGAGACATAAAGAGACCATATCTCCAAAAAAAAACAAAGACACTTTTCTATATGGTTTAGTGGTTCTGCATTTCAGTTCTTTGCTGGTATTTCGAAACTGCGATAAATAAAGAGGATAAAGAATTTAGACAGAAAGTTCTGCTGGTTGGAAAGACAGACTGCAAAATTGCCGTGAGATTTGATCTATATGAGAGGCTATTTACTGTCTAAGTTGGCTCTAGGCTGGAGTTAGGAGGACTTAAAGCTGGAATAGTAACTCATTGGTAATGGAGGGGTGGCCTCTTGTATCCCTAATAGCCTGAAGCCTGAGGTGCCTGCCTTGTGAATTTTAGCAGAGTTTTGCCAGTAAGCAATCTGTGCAGTCCGAGGAGTCACGCTAAGTAAGCCCTGTGCTTCACTCGGCCCCCATGAACGCTTGTTCAGGAACTCAGGGACCTGCCCTGTGGTCCAGCGTCCTCTTTCAGTTCACATTGGCTGGCTTCTCTTATGGTAAAACTCTTCCCTAAAAACGCCTGTATTTTCATAAAGGAAGGGACCTGCCAATCAATTTTTAATCCACAGCAGCTAACTAAATTTTCTTAATCACTCTTGAAGACAACCTTTTTAAATAAACCTTGTAAAATATATATCTTTCTTCATTATTTGATCCACTTTTTCAAAGAGTGAAGTTGGTTTGTGTGTCTCGAATCCACGCCGTTTGCTCTTCATCAGACCACACTGAAGTCCGTTTACTCGTGAGATTGCCTAACCCAGCCTTCCACTTGAAGTTCTGCTTCTGTCTCTATGTCTGCAAGTTTAGCTATCTTGGTAGATAGCTGCATTGTTCCATACCACAAATGAATAATTCCTTGTATCCTGTTTATGAATTAATTCTTATTAAGATTAGTTGTCTCTAAAGAATCAGTTGGGTTTTATAAAACTGTAGTACTGTACTGTACATGGGAAAGTTTATATAAAACAGTGGTTGTAAAAAGAATAACCTTATCACTCTGAACATTAGACATTTCTTTACACTGTCCCAAATTAATTCAGGATTCATCCACTTTCATGAAAACCAAATTAATTGGATTTCATTTGTACCACACACTTAATTTTCCTTAGAAGAAGGGGGCCCGACTGTGACAATGTAACCATCCTGTGACAATGTTGCCATCATCCCCTGACATTGTAGCCATTTTGTGACAATGTGACATCCCCCTTTTGTTTAATAAGGAAGTAGAGCATGTAACTGCCTTTCAAATTAATTTCTTTTTCTCAACTTTTTCTGGTGATTCTAATTGTCTTTTTTCTTTTCTTTCTTTCTTTCTTTTCTTTTCTTTTTTTTTTTTTGATTCTAGTTTTCATATTCAAGCATTGGAAAGCTGAGCAGTGAGGAATTTTTGTCTAGATTCTTAATCCTCACTTTCTATGTTTAGATTTCTCCTTGTTAGCAGTAATATCTAGGCTTGTTTCTTTGCTCTCTCTGTCTGTCTATCTCTGCCTCTCTGTGTACAGGTTCGTGTTTGTGTTCCTCTGTGTGTGTGTGTGTGTGTGTGTGTGTGTGTGTGTGTGTGTGTGTGTGTGGTGTGTGTGTGTTTGCTGTGCACTGGAAGAAACTGAAGAGGAGCTGTCTTTGCTACTATAGCCTTCTACTTCCCAAGTCTTCTTTTCCTCAGAATTTCCCATCTTAGCCCTGCACAATTATATTTCTGCTTTGCCCCTAAGTTTTTTCTATGAGTTACTGTATCTTCCTAATCTTGCTACATGTTTGCCATCCTCTTTGAAACGGCCAACTCTCAGGTTCCCCCTCCATTTGCCAAGCCTTTCTTTCTTCCTTGTCTCTAGTTCCTTCTGCCCCGCCCCTCTTGTCTTCCACTCTGTTTGTACACTTAGAATAACTTACCACTGCTATTCTGATCTGTTGGGTTTTTAAACTAATCATCAAAGAAAACAGACAACCCAGAAAGGACAGGCCAAAGAGACTCTGGAGACCTCCTAATACTTGGTGGTGACTTACAAAGATTATTCTTACATGGTAGTGATTACAACTTATATATATTTTTATTTGAACATATTCTTCATTTCCTGGTTCCACCACTGCTGATGAAACATATCCTAGAACTGAGCACTGTCTGATGCCCAGTTTTCTGTCTTGCTTATATTTAATTAGTGTTTGTTTCTATTATTACTATCTAGTGATTTTATTGGTGTTGCATCTATACACAATTGTAGTCATTCTCTCTTAAGTATTCGTTAGAAGGACTCCAAGTTTTCTCCAAGCAAAAGAACACAAGGATCTTAGCACAAGAGAGGTCACCAACTCCTTGGCTATCACATTCTTCCTGCTCAGCTGGTTGTCCTGGATTTTCTTAGACTCCAGGATAAAGTTATGACCAAGATTAGAATGCACTACCTGGAGGTGGCAGACTACAGTGGGAGCGGGGCTAGTTTCACAGTGTGAAGCTAGCTGCAGTGATAGGGAGAAAGCACCTCCTAGACAAACCCTTTGCCTCCAATCCACCACACATCAGCACACACATTACGCTCTCTGAATTTTCACTTTATTTGTATTGAGCACCTGAAACTTTTAACTGAAGGTCTTGGCCAGGGTTAGACAATCTTCTGTTGCAAGCTGTAGACCTAAAGAATTAACTAACCCCAAGTGGCTGTTCCATTGGAACAAAATAGCTTTTATCTCGGCAGGTGTCTATGACATTGAGGGACTTAAATATGATAGCCACCAAACAGATACTGCACATTTTACATGTATTAGCTCATTGAAATATCATGATAGCTTTATGAGCAGCAGTATTCTATATACATTTATTTCTCACATGTTACAGAGAAGGAAACAGAGGACTTAATGTCTCTAAGGTAATAAATAACTAGTATTAGTGAGCATTGGTACAGCTGCAGCTTGGACTGTAGAGCCGTGCTTCTCTAGCTCTGAAGTCCTGTCTATGGCACGGTGGAGAAAGCGCCAGAGCATCACTCAGAGGCTCATCCTGGACACACAGTATTCTACCCCCTCTAATAATGGCTGAATTTCTATTTTTTCTCATATTGAGTTTCATTGCAGAAATGAGTAAATCAGAATGTTTATCCAGGATCTCTGGTACAGTTTTAAAATGTGGTGACTACTAACCCAGGAACTCAAAGTATACATTTTAAAATAACATTCATTTAATTGACATTGCTTAAGTGAGTTCCTTAGATGCAGATGTCAGAGTAGATTTTATGATATTTTTGCTTTGCTGCCAACCTTTAAAAGAACTACAGAGTAAATATTCAAGATACAGTCAACTCTCAGTTATTTATGCTAATGAAGATACAGAAAATATAATTAATAATTGGCTTTGGAATGTATTCAGAAATGCACTATCAGATACTAAGTCCGCTGAGGCTTTCTAGATCTGTTTTTTTGTTATGAATCTAGTATCTGAAGGAAAGGAGAAGCTGCAGAATATTTTTTAAAACTTTTTATTTGTGCATATGGGTTTCTTGCCTGCATGTGTGTGTACCTCTTGTATACCTGGAACCTGAAGAGTCCAGAAAATGGCATTGGATCCCCTGAAACCAGAATTATAGACAGTTGTGAACTGCCATGTGGGTACTGGGAATTGAACCCAGGTCTTCTGGAAGAGCAGCCAGTGCTCTTAACTGCTGAGACATCTCTCCAGCCCAAGCTGCTGCAAGATATTGTTAACAGTGCTTTTCAGGTCAAAAGGGAATCTCTTGCAGAGTATGATGGCACAGGCCTATTATTCCAGAACTCAGGAACTAAAGGCAGTAGAATTATGAATTAGAAGCAAACCTGGACTCCACAGTGGAGTCAGGGCCAGTCTGGGCCATTTGTTCCTATTTAACAAAGAAACAAAGCAAAATAAAATCAACAAAAAGATGTGTCCTTTGTAATTATCTATATAAAGTAGATGTGCGTGCATTCTGAATTTCATATAGAAATGAAAAAGTTTAAGTTCAAACAAACTCATAGATATTTTTCACTAATAATAAATGAGTTGTGTTTCAACTCTTTTTTTTTTTTTTTTTTTTTTTTTTTTTTTTTTTTGGTTTTTCGAGACAGGGTTTCTCTGTGTAGCCCTGGCTGTCCTGGAACTCACTCTGTAGACCAGGCTGGCCTTGAACTCAGAAATCCGCCTGTCTCTGCCTCCCAAGTGCTGGGATTAAAGCATGTGCCACTACTGCCCAGTTCATTTTCTTTAACAATTTACTTACTTTAACAGTTTACTTTTCATGCAAGATTAAAAGTATTTCTAGAGAGCAAGATGGTGTAGTTCAGGTCTTTAATCCCAGCACTTGGGAGGCAGAGGCAGGCGGATTTCTGAGTTCGAGGCCAGCCTGGTCTACAGAGTGAGTTCCAGGACAGCCAGGGCTATACAGAGAAACCTTGTCTACACACACACACACAAATACATACCTATACATACATACATACATACACATATATACATACATATATTCATACACAGATACATGCATACATACACATATATAAATACATATACATACACACATACATACATACATACATACATACATGATTTCACTTATTTTTAAAGAAGTTCTTTACATTTTGTTCCCTTGAAAAGAGTGTTTTGGCCCTTTGTGGGCTTTGATTTTCTTCCTTTCAGTTGGTGAATACAACAGAGGGAAACATAAATGAACACTGTATTATTATTACAGTATTGGCATCCAGAAATGGTGGCAAGGTATTATAGAGAAGAATGTGAGAATGGGATCCATTTACATAGTAATTTTCTCCCAAGAAGCTAATGTTGATTCCCAAACTCTTGTCACCCAGATAAGAAGAGGTAACATTTTACCAAAAATATACTGAGGGCTAGGAGCCAAGAACAGTGTTGCACAGAGGCAGAACCACTGTGTTTTATAGGACATGGAAGAGACACCTAGAGGCTGGAGAGAAGGCTCAAAGGTTAGGAGCACTTACTGAGGACCCTGGTTCAGTTCCTAGCACCCATATGGCAGCTCACTGCTGTCTGCAACCCTGATTCCAGATCTGACATCATCTGGCCTCTGCAGGCATCAAGTATACATGTGATGCACAGACATACATGCAGGGGAAACACACATACACATGAAGTAGTAGTCATTTAAAAACCTTTTAAAAATAGAAGTAAGAATCTATTTTTATTTGATTGTTTGATTGAGACAGGGTAGCCCTGTGTAGACCAGGCTGGTCTGAATTCACTATGTAGACTTGACTGGCCATAAAACTCACAGAGATCTGCTAGCCCCTGCCTCTTGGGTGTTGTTATTAAAGGTGTGAGAGATCTATTTTTTAAGATATCTGAGGATGCAGGCTTCCATGGGTCAGTTGCATTATTGTGAAGAGCTTAAATATTGTTAATGGCCAAGATAGGTCCTACTTGGAGATATATGTTGGTCAGTGTGATAAATTCATCAAAAAAACAAAACAACAACAACAAAAACTGTTGATGAATCAGCTTCACAACTTCATCTCAGAAAGGCATTTGCACTGACCTTCTGCCCTGCTCTTACTGTCCTTTTGAGAATTGCTGGACTAAAAGCCCAGGTCTGTCCGTGTGAGCCTTAATGGCCTGACTCTGCTCCCTTCCCTTCCTCTCTTCTCCCCATCCCTTCAGTTAGACCATGTGCATCCTACCCCAGGGGAGGCTTCTTATTAGCCCATCAGGCAGAGCCACCTATACCCAGGCACTTTCTTCCCCAGTCCCCCGAATGCCATCCCCCTGCCAGCCTTGATGAGGCCTTCCTCCACCACCGTTCATTCTTAGTAGGCCTCCTTGTTCTCTCCAGGACCCATATTCCCTGCCATGATTTAGTTTTCTTTTCCAAATCATTGTCTCTAATGACATTTTATTTTTCTAGTTGCCTGTCTCCTCTTAGTAAACTGTGAATGCTATGAAAACAGATTTTTTCCCCACTTTTGTTGAAAGCCATATCTCTAGAAATAGTGCCATATTATATTAGGTAGAGCCTTGGCAATCAGTGTTTGTTAGTGAACATAAGTAACTCCAAGCTGAGAGATAATAAACTCTTGGAGAAAATGGGTTTATTTATCTCATCATATTTTAATTGTTTTGATATATTAATGGCCAACAATTCATGGCTAGCTCTCATGAATATATTTGATGTGTTCCTTTATTAACAATTTACAATATTTGTTTCTTAATTAATTGATTGATTCTGGAGATGGATTCCAACCATGCTCACTAGGCAAGTACTCTTTCCCTAATCTGCATTTCGGGCCCTACTTAGCACTTCTTTGTGTGTTTGTTTGCTTATGTGGCTATGAGTGGTTTTAGCTTTGAGACAGGGTCTTACTGTATAGCTCTGGTGAGCCTGGAGTTTCCTGTATATAACAAGCTGGCCTTGAACTTGTTGCTATCATCCTACCTCTACTTCCCAAGTGCTAGTATTACCAAACCCAGCTCCTGGCTCAGCATTTGTTCATAGATAGTTCAACCTTTGCTTCTTAGGAAATTCTGGTTTTCTAAGGAGTATTGGGTACTGAGTTTAAGCCCTTGATAACAGAGCATTAACATATATCCAGCCGGGCATGGTGGCGCACGCCTTTGATCCCAGCACTTGGGAGGCAGAGGCCGGCAGATTTCTGAGTTTGAGGCCAGCCTGGTCTACAGAGTGAGTTCCAGTACAGCCAGGGCTATACAGAGAAACCCTGCCTTGAAAAAAACCAAACAAACAAACAAAACAAAACAAAAAACCCAAACAAACAAACAAACAAAAAAACCCAAAACCAAAACCATATATCCAAAGGACTTCACATTCTTAGTTCTTAAACTTGTGATTCCTAATACTGGTTTTGAAATATTCTAAAGCAGTGTTTTTTCCTGCCTCTGTCTGTCTGTCTGTCTGTCTGTCTGTCTGTCTATCTGTTTCTATGTGTTGCTAGAGATTGAAGCCAAGACTTCATGCATGGTAAGCAAGTGTTCTTCTAATTGAGCTATATATACTCACCACCAGACTTGGTATTTTAAAAAACTAAACTTAATAGCTTTTTTGTTTTTAAATAACTGATAAGCTACTGAACATTAAGTAGCTAATATAAGCATTGTAGTTCAAGGGAAAATGTGTCCCATGATTTTTAGTATCTTAGAATTTGTGTTGAATTTGCAAATTTAGGAACACCAAAATGATTTAAAATTGTAAGCCTAAAGGCAATATTATTTCTCAAGATAGCAAGTTAGATAATGTAAAACTTCTGACCCCTGAGTTAAAACACTGGCAGTTCTTCACTTGTTCATTTTTGTATGTACAGTACTTGTGTAGTGAGAGAAATGACATAATGCAAGTACACTTTTAGGTTGAATTATCAGACACTTGTCAACTCAATACCACTGTGGACCCAATAGGGCCTTCCTTGCACACACTAGACAGACTATCAGTTTTGTGCAAGCAGATATCTGGGCAGTCTGCTGTTGGTGCTTGTAACTACATGACAGTTGAGGAATACTGTTGCCACCATTGTCTGTAGAATACATTGGCTGAAACTAGAGGCCTTGTGTTTTATGTCTACAACTTTTGCTGTTTCCTATAATGTGCACGCAGATGTTCATTCTTTGTTGTTGTTTTTCCAAAAACATTTTCTGCAGTCTGGTCAATTAACCACTCTAAAAGAAACTTTTTCAATGGTCCAGGTTTATGTGCTCTTATTTATGTGTTCCACACTCTTTCTCTCATATTCTCATGGACACTTCTTCTTTACCCTTGTAAAGAGCTTAGAAGCCCTATGTTGGAATCAAGGTCTACTACTATAGGGTTTTTGGTTGCTACAGTAAATGGTTTGGGTGTGGGAGTCGGGGAGGAGGGGCAGGGGTAAGCATCAGTTATCGCACCTGGTAAATCATCAAGGTTCAAGGTGGAATAAAGCAACTACTCCATTCTTTTCATCTCACAGATGAAGAATTAAATCCAAGAAAATTAATGTTTGTTAGCCAGAGAACTGGTATATTTTCCTGTGATATTTTCAGCCAAGTTTACTCATTTTAAACAATATTTTGTCTTTGCTGGAAATAAAAAAAAACAAAGAGTCTATTAAGAAAACAATGTAGCTGGACACGGTGACATATGTGATTCCAGAATTTAGAAAACTCAGACAGGAGAAATGCTGAGAGCTCAGGGCCAGCCTAGGCTACATAACAAGTTTGTAGCAAGCCTGAGCAACATAGTCAGACTCTCTGTCAAATATACCCCCCTCCAAATTTTTTTTAAAGATTTATTTATTTTATGTATGTGAGTACACTGTAGCTGTCTTCAGACACACCAGAAGAGGGCATCAGATCCCATTACAGATGGTTGTGAGCCACCATGTGGTTGCTGGGAATTGAACACAGGACCTTCAGAAGAGCAGTCAGTGCTCTTGACCGCTGAGCCATCTCTCCAGCACCCCTCCCCCTTTTTTTAATAAGATGGCGTGGAGGCTCATACCTGTGATCCAGCACTGAGGAGGCTGGGTCAGGTGAGCCAGGTAAACAGTGAGATCTTGTCTCAAAAACAGCAGCAGCACAAAAACCAAAAACAGGGCTGGAGGGATGGCTCAGCAGATAAGTGCACTTGCTGCTCTTACAGATCACCTCGTTCAGTTTCTAGCACCCGCGTGGCGGCTGTAACTCCAGTTCCAAGGGAACTGGTGTCCTCCTTTGACTTCTGTGGGGGCAGGGCACGCATAGACAATATACACTGGCAAACACTTATAAACATAAAAAAATTTTTTTAAACGCAATGATTGATTGATTTTTTTTTTTAAAGATATAGTACTGGGGATATAGCTCAGTGGTACAGGATTTGTCTTGTATGCAAATGGCCCTGGGTCTGAGCCTAAGTACCACAAGGGAAAAGGCATTCTGTCTGTCTGTTAATCATCTATCTATGGTAGATTGATAGTCTTGGACTCAGGAGGCTGAAGCAGAAGGATTGTAAGTTCAAGACTTGCTTGGGCCATGGAATAAGACCCTGTCTCAAAAGAAAGAAAACATGACAGATTGCTTTGAGATGACTTTCACCTTTGATCCCTAATCAGTTAGAAGGCTTGCTTTAAAACCAATCAAGAAAAAAATACTCTGTCACAATTTAGCATTACCTTTTGTAGTTCATGTCATTTTATTCTGCCATAAAAATCACTGTAGGCCTAGTCGTCTATAACCTGGATCTGTCATCTGAAAGCAAGATGCTCTTGGAAGTCTAGGGTGAGAAAACTCATCACAAGTAGAAGCTATGCTGGCTTCCCTGGATGCTAACAATGGCGGTCCCCATCCTGTGCCTGTATGCTATAAGCCTTACTAGAGGAAATCACAGCATAGCTCCTTACCTGGTCCAACTAAGGACACACGTCTTAAACAGCAGAAAGGATAGCCTGTGGTGAATGGCAGAGGAAAGTTACAGGCATAAAAGCTCCAGAGCTCTAGTTTTTATTTTCTCCAGAGTTGGTCAAAATGACTGTAGTCGTCTGGGCGTGTGACTCAAGTAGTAGGGCACTAGCCTAGCATCAGGAGGCCCTGGGTTCAGACCCTAGCACCACAAGTAGGTAAATAAAAGTGAAAACAGAATTAAGCAAAATGAAAGGAAATGATTATGGCAACTCAGCCTTGAGTTCCATGTGATTGAAGCAAAACAAAGTAGTATTAGGTTTTAGCCCGAGCAACTTTAAGTAGCTGAAAGACGGAGAACAGCGGCACCCCCCACCCCCAGGTTGATGAGTTACAATGTTTCAGGTCCTGGGTGGCTGTGCTTCTCCGCCACTCCTCCATAGATGTCCAAATAACTAAACGGGCTGCCTTTCATTCAGAGTGCAACCAGACTTTCTAAAATGGGCAAGACGTTTCTGTTGATACATTAGCTTTAAATGGAATTCTATATAGTAGGAACTTTGAGTGAATAATCTCAAAGTTTTAATAATCTCAAATCTTTAATGCATGAAGAACATTCCATGAAGTAAAAAAAGAGAGAGAGAGAGAGATTTATCATAGAAGGTGAAGTGTTTAGATACATCTCCATTTAACAATAATAATAACAATAATGATTCTTAATATTAACAGTTGTTTGAGAGGTAATCTTGTGTGCCCCAGGCAGGCCTTGAACTCCTCAAGTAGCCAAAAATGATCTTGCAGTGTTGATCCTTCTGTCTCCATTTCCCAAGTGTGGGGTTTCGAGATATACAGTATTATAACTGTGTGTATGTATGTGTGTGTGGTGTGTGTGTGTGTGTGTGTGTGTGTGTGTGTGTAGGTTGGATGTTATGAGCTATAGTCTCAGAACTTTCGAAGTGGAGGTAAAAAGTTTCTTCACTGAGTTTCAGGGCAGGCTGTGTAATACAGTGAGGTCCTGTCTCAAACAAACAAGATGCCTAAAACGACAGTGCAGGAGCCTTTAAACTATTTATCATCATCATCATCATTGTCACATCATCATAGAAATAGGCATGATATATGATAGATTTTGAGATTTATACCTATAAATCCCAGTGCTTGGGAGCCAGAGGCAGGAGGATCAGGAGTTTAAGGCCAGTCTTGAGCAGCCTGTCTCAAACAAACAAACAAATAAACAAACAGCCCACCTAAAACAAAACAGAGTAGAAGTAAATTTAAGGCACTAAACACAATAGGTGTGTGAGTGCTTGTCTGCATGTATGTTTGTGGTCCCTGTGCATCCCTGGCGCCACAGAGGGCACTGGTTCCCTGGAGCTAGAGGTTTAGACAGTGCTGAGATGCCATGTGAGAGCTAGGAACTAAACCTATGTTAGTCCTATTCTCTAAAATCTGTTGGTTTTAGTATAATATGAGAGATCTATGAACATTATAACCTGCTATAATGTTAATAAACTGTAATGATATGCACAGCTTTAGATTATTATTAGATTTTCTTATTAGACTATTTGGGACCACTTAGGTGCTTCCTGTGTGTGTGTGTGTGTGTGTGTGTGTGTGTGTGTGTGTCTTAACCACTGAGCCATCTTTCCAGCCACTTAAAGAGACATATGTCTCATGTATCTGTCTGTCCATGCATCCATCCATCCATCCATCCATCCATTTTTGCTTTAAGACAAGGTCCAGACTAGCCTTGAACTTGCAACAATCTTCCTGCTGCTCCTACCTCCCAAGTATTGGGATTCTAGGTGGCTTCACCATGCCAGGAGTATTTAATTCTTTCATCTGAGGTAAAATATATGGTAGATACTGCAAAACAGAAAACAAAACCAAAAACCACCCCATACCAAATTAAATTAAAGTCACAGGACAACTTTGTAGCAGAATGTGAGAGTGATGGCTACCGTCTTCTGGTCCTGTTCTGTCCTTACATTTGTTAGCACGGAGAGAGGTAAGAAGTGAGACTGTCTCTGTGTTTTAGATTTTACAGTTCCTTTTGTTAAACTTGATGCTAGAAACCATCAAAGCTGTTTCAAGCCCCTGTGATGGAGCTACGTTGAATTCAAACCAATAAGCAATGCCTGGGAGACTCTAATTAAATCTTAGGAAAGATCTGGAGGGACCAGAGATAACCTAGAACCAGCGGGTTGGGTGAAGTCTGAATCTAGGCTTTAAAAATCGTGTAAGCTTGAATTAGTATCGCTAAGCTGAACAAGTGTGCAAGACCTAAGGTTTCAGAGCAGCTGGTAGGTGTTCATACGCCGATTTGTAAGCATTCTAGGAGGACGGAAATCTGATTAGTTACTGTGCCTTATTCCTAAACTGTGACTATCTTTCTGTTGTCTGTCCCTAGAAAACTTCCGCCTGAAAAAAAGAGAGAGAGAGAGAGAAGGGCTGCCATGAATTGTCTTAGGTCCCAGAGTAGACACAAAAGCACCTTCTTAGAGCCCAGGCAGCGGAGGGAGGCAGCTTGTACAGGCAGGTCTGTGCTCTCAAAGACTGGGAGTCGGAGTCTTTCCCCAGGGGGTTTCCAACTAGTTTGCACTTCAGAAAAATCTTTTCTTTCTCCTGCTGGTCACGCCCTGCAAAGAATTTTCTTCTAACCAGAAGAAAAAAAAATGTTTTATAATCAAAGATCCTTGTCCTTAGTTGTTGGACATCAAAGGAAGTTTGGAGAAGATTGGGGGATTATTTGAGCACCCAGAATTTATTCTGAATGCAAACTTGCAACATAGCAAATTCCCCAAAGCACGTACTGAGAGCTGAAGGAGCTCATAGAACGCCGTCTTTATCCATCCTTGCTTAGCTCAGTTCGGTACAAATGAGTTGAGGTCCTCTGTCTCTGAGCTTGGACTTAGCCCAGGAATGTTTGGGGTTTGAGCTGCTGATTTACTGGAAAAGGCCACTCACCCTATGTATCTGCTATTTTATAACCTTGTGTTTGGAAATATCGGCAACTAT
This sequence comes from Mus musculus, assembly GCF_000001635.26. Classification (NCBI taxonomy): domain Eukaryota; kingdom Metazoa; phylum Chordata; class Mammalia; order Rodentia; family Muridae; genus Mus; species Mus musculus. The sequence goes on from NT_187003.1 coordinate 804,009, forward strand.
GGAGAAACTTCAACAACAAAATCGTCCGTTTTAACCTTCATTGTTTTAACTCTTGGGAGCTTGGTGTTTCTGGGCAGTTGATGATATCACAAGTTTTGGGAGCCACATTCTCTGCATTTCCCTACTGTCTCTGAGGAGTCGTGATGTCATTTTCTCCCACAGAGGAAAACCTTGGCACCCTGAGGGCCTGAACTCAAGTCTTGGCAGGTAAATGAAGGAGGTACCTGCTTTTAGATTTAAAGTGAATGAGTCAGGTGCAGAGAGACATAGCCATGGTCAGCGTTGTCATTGCTGTCACATGTCATTAGTCATCTAAGGAGAACTGAGACCGTACACTACAGAACTGCTTTTCTGGGTGAGAACAAGGAGTCACTTAATATTTCAATTTTTACATTTTTGACATCTATAGGACATTATTTTCTGATTTTTCTGCTCCCTCGTAACTGCCCTTCTCTTAATCCAGGAGCTCTCTAAGCTTCTGAAAACCTGTTTATATTATACAGTTTTCTCTCATAGAACAGACTAATAACATCAACCAAAACAAAGGACTGAAATGATGGGCGAAGCAGATCTGGTGAATCATGCCCCGGGCCAAGTTCCGTGTTACCTTAATCTTAGCTCTGTGGTTGGGAACTGAAGAGTGTTTGCCTTCCATGACCGAGTGGTGGTTGGAGATCGAATTCCAGGAGCACCCAAAAATGCTCAGTTTCCAATAATGGCAGTTACCAGTGCCCCCTGCAAGGATTCTGTGAGCGCTCTGAGCGCTTTCTTGTGGTGTCCTTGTGGTTTAAAAAGGCATCATGAGTTAGAAAGGTCTGCCCTGAAGACAAACCTCAGAGAAACATCACTTTTCTATCTTTGCCACTAAAAATAATCTTTTATGGTTTTATTCTTTTCTGAACTGGCATGCTATATAGTTTTGTGGGTTTTTTTTTTTTTTTTTGGAAAGTCTTTTTCATAGACTCATCAACAGACTTCTCTCAAAAGTTTTTTTTTAATTTTTATTTTATTTGTGTGTGTGTGGTGCATGCATTTTGTGTCAGTGTATGCCACATGTGTGGGGGTCCTGTGGAAAATATAAAAGGGAGACTATACTCTGGAATTGTAGTTACAGGCAGTTGTGAACCACCCAATGTGGGTGCTGGCAACAGAACTTGGGTCCTCTGGAACAGTAGCCAGTCTTAACCACTGAGCTATCTCACCAGCCTTCTCAAAAGTTTTAAATGCACTAGTTTGCTCTAGGACAGTAATGCAGACTCTTAGATAAATGGGATTTACCAGTTTATTCTACTTAGCAGTGAAAACTTGCCTATTCAAGATCAGTCTATAGTCTGACACTGCTGACAAAGATGGCGGGAGAGTGGCAGGGGTGGACCACGTTATTACCTTGATGGGAGAAATTCCAGGAGACAAGAAGACCTCCTACTGAGAACATTAATATTAACATGTGGAGGGTGTAATGGTGCACACCTTTAATCCCAGCACTTGGGAGGCAGAGGCAGGTGGACCTCAGTGAGTTTAAGGCCAGCCTGGTCTACAAAGCAAGTTCTAGGCCAGCTAGGGCTACTTAGAGAGAGCTTGTCTCAAAACAACAACAACAATAACAACAAAATCCCAAACCCAAATAAACAAACAACCTTGCCTATTCATGTATTATTAGATTATATAGAGTTCTTAAAACTCTATATAATCTTACCTATTCATGTATTATTAGATTATATAGAGTTTTAAAAACTATATTAAGATCATATTAGTAAAATTTACTAATAAGAGTCTTTCTGTGAGACTATGCCGGGGCCTAGCAAACACAGAAGTGGATGCTCACAGTCAGCTAATGGATGGATCACAGGGCTCCCAATGGAGGAGCTAGAGAAAGTACCCAAGGAGCTAAAGGGAACTTCAACCCTATAGGTGGAACAACATTATGAACTAACCAGTACCCCTGAGCTCTTGACTCTAGCTGCATATGTATCAAAAGATGGCCTAGTCGGCCATCACTGGAAAGAGAGGCCCATTGGACACGCAGACTTTGTGTGCCCCGGTACAGGGGAACGCCAGGGCCAAAGGGGGGGAGTGGGTGGGTAGGGGAGTGGGGGTGGGTGGGTAAGGGGGACTTTTGGTATAGCATTGGAAATGTAAATGAGCTAAATACCTAATAAAAAAAAAATGAAAAAAAAAAAAAAAAAAAAAAAGAGTCTTTCTAGTCTAAATAAAGACATAGAAAATTAAACTATGAGGAAGGTAACTTATCTGCAGCTGACTTCATGTTCACACTCTTATGTCTCCTGAGCTGTACACGTGAACCAAATTAATATTGTTATATAAAATGCTTGTACTTTCCAAGCACTATCATTCCTCAAGGTGTGGGGCAAGAGATCACGTTTTGTTTTCATTTCGGTTGTTTTCTGAAGGGAAGTTTGAGTTGGAGACTGTCTGGCATGTCTAAACACTCCTGCCGTACCACCTGCCCTGGCAGGGACAATGGCATCAAAAGTCACCGTCTTTACGACTGCACCTGCCTCGTGACTGCTGCCAGATTTTTCTCCTGGCACTAAACCACCCTGAAATGGTAATAGTTCCCGACACCCAAACAGTGAGTGCATGGCATGTCCTCATGTCCAGAGGACCAGGAAAGAGCTAGCTCTCCCCCTGACGACTTGTGTAGGCTTTGGCGTGGCATTTGGTGATTGTTCCATTGTTTATCAAGTGAAGGAGGTACAACTTTTATGGCTTTCTGATGTTCACCTGGTTTTCAAGACTTCCGTAAGGATCTACCAACCGTATCAAATCAAGTGATAACTTGATATTTGAAACTTATCTCTTGCAAGTCTGCATCTAAAGAGCTCGAGGAAGAACAATCTATCCAAAATGGAGGAGACACATTCCAGAGTAAGGCCACCACATGGTCACTTGGGAGTGAGAAGCTGTGGGGTGCTCTTGCTGGTTCCCCAGCAGTGCTGGTTATCTATCTACCTGGCCACAGGTGAAGGCTCCTAAGATAGCCAGTTGTTTGGGAGGTAACAGAACAAGCTCATGAATATTTTTTTCTTCTGAATTATTGGAGTGTTTCTTGGGTTCCTTCAAGGCAGAATTACCTCTTTTGCTTCTAATCTTTGTTAATTTTTGTATATAACTGGAAACATGCTGACCTAAGAACACAATTTCTATCACCCATCAATTAATTGAAGATAATATGCCCCCCAAATGGTATCGCTTGCATAGTACCCCCATCTAATAGTATCATGATGATCTAAGGCACAAAGAGTGCTCTGCAATAAAGGAGGACAGACATCCTGCAGTGAACAGAGCTCTGGGGGAGAGAGGGGGGTGTGCTTTAACCTCGTCTCTGATCCTACGTAGCTTCATGGCCTCAAGGAAAATTGCTTAACCTCTGTGAGCTTGTGTTCTCTTGAGTGAAGTAGGGATGATGATAATAAATGGCCTGCCCACCTGGAGAGGAATAATATGGGAGCTCTATCTTTGAAGATTGCATGTGCAAAGCATTATTATTAATAGCAGTTAGACTTGGGCTACTTCTCAGTCACTCGATAGCTGTCAGAAGAATTAAAAAGTATGGGGTTATTTATTTAGAGATGGTTGACTTATGTGGTATTATCCCTAAATAACCGTCTAGGCTATTGGTGTTTTAATGTGGCTGCAAAGATAAAGCTTTAGCTTTAAACATTTTCGGATCAAGGGATTGATTAATGTCCCAGTAGTTCCAGTAGTCCAAGCAGGCAGTGGCTTAGAGAATGACTAACTGTGAGTTCTGGGGTGGGGACTTAAGTTCTGCGTCCGTCTTGGTTGTGCCGCGGTGAATCACTTCTCTGCTCTGGACCTTTGTACGTGTGGCCATTCTACATTGGTGAGCCATGAGCATGTGTCCACGGTCAATAAGCTGGTCCCCGGCACAAAGCAGAAGTCGTCTGCCTTTCCACTTGGTAATCGGAAGGGTCCTGGGACTGCATTAACACCTCCCCTTCACGCTTCGGCCTTTTAGAGCCATTTATTCCATTACTTTGAAGCAGCTGCTTAGAATCCTGTGCAGCTTGGCTGTAAGGCATTTGGGATAGTGATGGGGACTGACTTACCCAGTTCATTATGCTGTACTGGTCCCAACATGTCTTGTGAGGCTCGGCAGATAAAATTCTATCTCCTGCTTGGAAAGTATCTGTATAGTCCTTGAGCCTCATTCGAGAAGAATCAGATCAAAATGAGGACAGAAGCAGAGTCCTAGTTACAGAAACCATCAAATATTTGAAGCCCTGCCACTTTTATTTATTTTTTTTTTCAGGTGAAGAACATCCTTTTAGCCATCCCTGAGACTGACGGGTCATCTGCAGGGTGGAAAGTCAGTGTTTTGTAGTTTTATCAATTTGAAGCCTGTTCCCCAAGTAGATAGATAATGGGATAAAGGTAATTACAGGTTTCCTGGTCTTTTCTACTTACTTGTTCTCTGTCGTGATTAAACACACACAGCCTATACCTCAGTTACCTTTATTAACCTTTCAGCACTAGCACAGCATCATCTGGCACCATCGCACACCTCAATCACCAGGACAAAACAAGAGAGGAGGAGGAGAAGGAGGAGGTGGGCGGGGAAGGGAACAGTGGGCAAACGTTTTCCTTATTACTGGTTTTAAGTCACATCCTTCCTCTCTGAAGACACTTCTGAGAGAGAACTGTTTTCTTCCCAAGGCCTAATAAAGATTAGTGAGTGAGGTTTGCAAAGCATTTGAGGCTTCTTTGAAACAAAGGCTGGGATAAACACTCAGCCTCGCTGTTATCACGGCGAAGGAAAGCCTAGCATGCGATGCTTTGGGTCAGGTCCAGCGGGCTCGTTTGATGTCTCTTTCTGACCTTTACCTCTTGATATCTTTATACATTTATTGAGGCTGTTGGACAAAGTCTTGCGATCCTAAGCCATAGGGTGTTAAGAACGTAAGGATGAATGGCTGCCAGCCTCTGCTTCTTATTAGTTTTGTTTGCTTTGTTTTGGGGGGCAGGGTTTTGCTCCACAGCCCAGGCTGCCTGGAAAACCTAACCCTCATGCCTAGGCCTCCCGAGTGCTGGGATTACAGTAGGTGCCACCAGGCTTGGCCCACCTCCAGGTCCATGCATGGAATTTTTTAAAACATTTTCCCCCCTGTCTTTAGATACCTTGTTGTTCCAGTTTGATAATCCTAGTGGCAAGGTTAATTTAATCTGTTCATTTGAGGCTTTGTGTCCCATTGTTAGTAATCTGTGAACTGAGGTTTCATAGGAAATTTTTCATTAAATAAAATAAATATGCATACAAAAGAGAAGCAGATACTATGTGAACTAGGAGGTCTGTGTATTGTACTCAAGTCCTACAGATAAACTAAAAGGAAGAAGCAGGGCCTAAAATCAGAATCGCCTGGGCAGCCTCTAAGTCTAGCCCATTGTTTCATGTTAGAATGCCCATGATACGACCCTTGCCGTGTCATAAGACATACAGATTACGTTATGTATAATATAACTTATTTAAGTTAGAAAGTACACCCATATATTTTAGAAAGGGGTTCAAAACTACAAATTGAATTTTAAGTACTTCCTGGTTTGTTTGGGTTTTTTTTTTTAAAGATTTATTTATTTGTTTATTTTATGTATGTGAGCACACTGTAGCTGTACAGATGGTTGTGAGCCTTCATGTGGTTGTTGAGAATTGTATTTGATCCCTGCTTGCTCCAGTTGGCCCCGCCCTCTCAGTCTCTCGTTCGGCCCAAAGATTTATTTATCATTATAAATAAGTACAGTGTTGCTGTCTTCAGACATCCCAGAAGATGGCATCAGATCTCATTATGGGTGGTTGTGAGCCACCATGTGGTTGATGGGTTTGAACTCAGGACCTCTGGAAGAGCAGTCAATTCTCTTACCTGCTGAGCCATCTCACCAGCCCACTTCCTGGTTTTTAAACAGGTAAATAAATCAAAATGTTATCATTAGTCAGGGACCTGTGCTAACTCGAATGTCCTACTCCCTAACTAGCAAGTGTCCTTGAGAATCAGGGTCATCTTTTCTGCTTGCGTCTCCCTGTGTGTCTGTGTGTCTGTCTGTCGGTGCCTGTCTCTCTTCTGCTGAGGATAGCATCAGGACCAGCGCTCTCCTGCTGCATTATGTCTGAATTGTACCCCTCAGCCTTTTCTTCCCCTCTTTCTTCTTTTCTTCTTCTTCATACTCTTTTTTTTTATGTTGTTCATTGCTTTTAGGTTTGTGGTGCATGCACACAAAGAGGCATGTTATTAATAGTCCTAATTGTTTGTTTTAAAATTTTAAGTGATTATCCTACAATAACATTTGTCTGTCTACACACAACCATATTTTTCAGTTGAGTTTGTTTGTTTGATGGGGGTGGGGGTGGGGAGAGGTTGTTGTTGTTTTGAGACCAGGCCTCGGTATGTAGCTTTGGCTGACCTGGAATTCACCATGTAGGCCCAAACCATCTCAAACTCTTAGAAATTCTCCTGCCTCTGCCTCCCTACTGCTGGAATTAAAGGCTTTTGCTACCGTGCCCAGCCCAATTTCATTTTTTGAGGCAGAGTCTTGTGTATCCCAGGCTACCCTGTAGCTTATTATGTAGCTGATCTTGAACTCCTGTTTCTCCTGTACCTGCCTCCTGCGTGCTGGGGTCACCGGCCACACGGGCGTGAGACAGATGTGCTCAGTTTCCCCAAAGCTTCCAGCAAATAAGTACCAGTACTGGAGCCAAAAGAACTCAGGTTCTACAGGATCCTGAAGCTGAGGATGGATGTGGTGTGGCTGTGACTGATGGGAAAATGTCTGGAATTGTCATCCTACTCAACTTTACACTGAAGCATCTATGACTCTACCAGGAGAATGTGTATCTGAAAACAATAAGAAAGGTTATCTTGAACATAAATACACATGTATTTACATGTATTTGTAGAGAGAATGAAGAATGCCCCACTTTGGTGTTTTGAGACAGGGCTTAACTCTTAGCCCAGGCTGGCCTGGAATTGATGTAGCCCAGGCTGACCCCCAACTGTTTGGGATCCTCCTTCCCTCCTCAGCTTTCCAAATGCTGGGATTGTGCTGGGATGACCATGCCCAGCTTAGAGAATGAGTATGTGTGTGTGTGTGTGTGTGTGTGTGTGTGTGTGTGTGTGTGTGTAGAGAGAGAGAGAGAGAGAGGAGAGAGAGAGAGTGTGTGTGTGAGTTTTGTTTGAGATAGGGTTTTGTTTATCCCAGACTGGCCTTGAATTTGTTAGTATGACCTTGAACTTCTGATCCTCTTCCTGCCCCTCCCAAGTGTCAGGATTAAAGGCTTGTATCACCATACCTGCTTTTATGCTGTGCTGGGGAAATGAAACTCAGAACTTCATGCATGCTGGACAAATACTCTACCAGACAAATACTCTACCAGAGCTGTACCTCCAGCCAGAGGATGAATTCTAAAAGCTTAATTTTCCACCCTTTTAGGGGAAACTGCTTCCCTTAAACTCTGTCTGGACTGGTCTCTTAAGAGAGCTGCATTTGGGGATGCTGCTGTAAAACCGGCCATCTGTCCTTGGAAAGTTTGCCTGCTGAGACAGAGATTGGTCACTTGCAAATAGATGAGCCTTTGGCCCCTCTGGTTCCTTTGCTCAACTCCCTTCTTCTACTCATAATTTTAGCTAATTTCAAAAGTGAAGGCTAATTTCTCTGCAAATGTCTCTCCCTAGGCTTTGCTTGTTCATCTCTCCTCAGCTGTGTTGAATTTTAACCTGCACCGCCATCCCTTCTCTAACACAGCTTTCCGGCTTTGTAAGAATCTGTGCTTACTGCTAAATCAACCATTCTCTCTCTCTCTCTCTCTCTCTCCCTCTCTCTCTCTCTCACACGCACGCACGCACGCACGCACGCACGCACACAGCACACACATCACTTTTGTATTTATGCTCCTTAGGTTGGGATTTTGATGGCCTGTCTGTCCCCTTCTGTGCCGCACACTGCACCAGGCCCCCTGTCTGGAGTTTTAGTAAATGCTTTTAAATGAAGTTGTTGAGTGAGTCGGTGTGATGCTGCTAGCGCTCACATGGAGATGTTAATCTGCAGGCTACGGTAACGTGCAACCGCACTGCATGCTGGGCTGCATGTCTTCTGTGTCTTCCCATTAGAAAGAGGCCTTTCCCTCTCTCCATCAGATGAAGGTTTACATTTCAGAGGAAGTTAGACAAAGAAGAACAGAAATGGCAGGGCCTGTCTGTGGTTTTCCCCATTTCAGTGGCAAGGCTGTTCCTGGGGGACTTCACAGTGAAATGCTGAGGTATGACGTCATCCCCATCCCCGTGTAGTTTGCTCTGTAGCTGTAAGCAGCAGTTCCCACAATCATCTAGAAAAGGGTTAGTTAGATGAACCTTTCTCTCCCTTTTCAGTGGTAGACCCAGCACACACCTCTCTCCCTCCCTCCCTCCCTCCCTCCCTCCCTCCCTCCCTCCCCCTCTATTTCTTTCTTTCTTTCTTTTCTTTTTTTAGAAGTGATGTCTTGTTTTTATTTTTATTTATTTATTTATTTATTTTTATTTTTTTGGTTTTTTGAGACAGGGTTTCTCTGTGTAGCCCTGGCTGTCCTGGAACTCACTCTGTAGACCAGGCTGGCCTGGAACTCAGAAATCCACCTGCCTCTGCCTCCCAAGTACTGGGATTAAAGGTGTGCGCCACCACTGCCCGGCTCTTTCTTTCTTTCTTTCTTTTGAGTTTAACACTAGATCTTTGACATGAGGTGTTACATAATCTTTCTTTCAGAAGAACATCTCTCAAACTATGGGGTTTTATAGATTTCTGATTTTATTGCCATAATAGATTTACTTAGCATGGAATTCTGACCATCTATAGAAGCTCGAGTGTATGCAGTGATAAACTGTCCTTGACGCTCTGTTGCGGCCGCCAGCAGCTCGCAACGTGAACGGTTCGACTGAGAAGGCCGCTCGAGCTGTAAGAGAGGAATCTAGACGGGGCAAAAGAAGAAACGTAGCCAAGACAGTTACTCTGATCAAGGCTCAAATTTTATTGTTGTGACACCAGTTATGAAGGAAGGGGGAGGGGACCCGATTCCCGCCGAATAATCTCTGGTCCAGTAGAAAGGTGCACGGGTGTGGCTCCGCAGGTTCCAGCAGTGGGCGTGGCAGAACGAATGAGCAGGAAGCTCCACCCCGAGCAAGCAGGTTTCAGGCTGGGGGAGGGGAGACTACATCTCCTCCCTATTATTAACAAAATAAAAAAAAAAGGAAAAAGCTGGCCTGAGGGGGGAAAATTATCTATGCTCAATAGTTCTGCCTGGAATCTAGGGCTAAAGAAAAAACTTGCTTCACTGGGATTCTTTAACCTTTCTTATGGTAAACTGTATCTGGCTTAAGACTGTCCTTTCTAGTAAACAACTGAAAGGCCTGGAGCTGCAGACTCTGACTTTATAATGCTAATTAGTACTTGGTAGGTAACTTTCTAGTTGAATTTTAAGTAGGGCGTTGGAACTCTGGCTAAGTTTGACTGAACGATGTGAAAATAGCACTAAGTTGAATTCCTCCGCATTTTTGGAAGATAGGTGGGAAACAGGGAGAAGGAGTGACCGGCTCTTGTAGTACAAGGCCAATTGGCTTTTTTATTTGGGTGGGAGGCAGTGAAGGGCTTGCCCTTTCAATAGTACGTCTCCAATCTCTCTCCCCCCTATTAATTAAGTTAAATAAGGCAACGCTTAACTGAGGTGATCAAATGATTTTCTCATCCGTAGATGAGTGGGCTTTTAACCTTGGCTTGGGTGGACATGGACCCGATTCCTCCCGTGGGTAAAACCCACACATGTGGCTCTCGGTATCTTTTGGGGAGGCAAGGTAGAGCCGGAGAATATTTTTTATTTTTAACCAAAATATGATACCAACCTCTTTTAAACCGGGTTTATCTCACAGGAAACTCAGAAATGGTCAAGCTGGACCTTCCCTTGCAGTAAGTATCTCTGCACCAAGCGGTGCCCATACTGAATTTGTACAATCACAAACCAGTATGCACAGTTCTGAGTGCTGTGCAGCTCCTAAAGGAGAATTATCAACCTCAGAATTAGCAAAGCCTAAGCAAGAATTATGTCGTTAATAACACCACGATTTGTGGGTAAAATAGGAGCTGGAAGTCGATCCTCCTCATCCCTGTTTTTTCCACAGCCTACTGAGCTAAGGACACCTTGCGGTAACAGCAAGGGTGAAAAGCCAGAGGTCAGCTAAGGGGCTAAGCCTGTCTACCAAAATAAAAACCAATCTTTATTGATATAGAAAAATCTACTCTTCTAGCCCTCTAGGTAAACCTAAATTTTTAACTCAGACTGAAAGCCACATGCTGGAAATGTCCTGAGACTGGGGGTAACAGCTGCCGCCTGTGTGCTCTAGGGGGGCGGGGATGCACATCCGCTGGTCCGCCTCGGGAATGTTGATTTACCTGCTTGAAAGACAAAATCTTGAAAGACAGTGAGAAAGTAGGAAAGCAGAACTTCTTTCGGGGAAGTCTAGGTACTTTATTTAAATGCAAATTGTAAAGCTGAGGCTAGTCTCCGGCCTCCTGTCGGGAGCTGGTTCAGAGAGTAGCTGGAGAACACAAACAGCTTTGAGAGCTGTTGCTCTCAGCTGAATTTTAAGCACAAAAGGAATTTTAGTCTTTAGAATGATACTTACCAGAAGAGTCAGAATCTGTGTTCATCTGACGAATTAATCTCTCTGGCAGCCACCGCGCTCCATCTTCATCTCGTGAAAAAACACAAACTGAGTCCCTACCCCAAATTAGAACTGGATCTGGACCCTTCCATTTGTTAGTCAGGGGGTATTAAGTGACCAATTGCTCTTTAATTAACTTGCTAGGTAATTTAGAATATAGGAATCTCTAACATTGGACTGAATATTAGGACCAGTCTAAGATTGAGTTAGAATGGCTGGTCACACTGAAGAAAGGAGAAAAATCATTATGACTCTATTAAATGACTAATTTTACTAAGTCTGAATATACAGTCTCTGATGTACTATTGTCATAAAGTTAAAAGGCTAGAAGCTAGTCTAAACTGGAAAAATGACAAGTAAGGATGGATCTAAAACATGAATTTAATTTAGTTTTTTAGTCAATTTAATCAGGACATGAGTCAACTTACCTACCAGCTCGTCACACGAATTTACTAATATGCTTCTGCAGCGTTCTGTGGAGAAAACCTGTTTTTCCCTTTTCTAATAAGGTAGCTGTTTTAGGATTAATCTATAAGCCAATAAGTAGATCTCTTTAAGATACTATAAAGCATTTATTAAACTCTTTGACATTAAAATATTAGATTTTGAAAATAAAGGTAAGACTTAAATAGTGTGCATGGGAATGCACTAAATAGTATGCACGGGGATACAATTTCTCTCCTTTTTGTCTTTTAAGAACTTAAAGTTTTAAAATTTTACAATACCTACTTTTGAATTAATAACTAGTTGACAAAACATTTTAAATACTTGGCTGTAAAGGGGCAGTGACTAATTGCACTTTTAATCAATTTTCTTAAGGAGCAGTTGTAACTAGAAGGCTTGCAAAGTTATTAAGAGTCACATGTTCATAATTTATTTATTAACTAGAAATATGCATAAGCAATTGTAAATTTGAGAATTAATAGTATCTGAGGGATGAACAATTTAAGCAATTGTGAGCTTAGAGATATGGCATTGAGTATTAATATACAAATTAAGGTTTGATTGTTCAGCATTTTAAAACACCATCTACAGCACACAACTAGATCATCTGTGCTGGAACAGGGGAAACTGTGTCTTAAGACTCCGCCCCACAGAAGCTAGTTGGGCCCACATGGGCCAACGATTGGCTGGGAGGATGAGAAAAATGACTTTACAATAATGTTTTCTTTTTGGCCAAAGAATTGTTTTGGGCACAACCAATTTTTAATTACCAATTAATAACAATTATAAAAGCTTTATTTTTTGTAGAAACTTTTGTAGTAAACTAAAACCCTAAGTAATAAAAGGATATTGTCTCTGAATCTTTTGGGTGAGAGCAAGGATTTAAGGTAAACTTTAAGAAGCATTAGTTAATAAAATACTTTTCACTTAGGAAACAATATACACTGAAAGATTAAAACTCTTGGCTTCTTGTATAGAAGCAGAAACAATAAAATTTTTCTTACGTAAGGTAAAGTTACATTAGCTATACCTAGAGGCAAAATTTTCTAGTGATTACAGTTCACTAGAAGCAAAACTCTTTGAATTTAAGCATTATTTTAAACATCTGAATAGATCTGTAACACTGTTAAAAAGAATTTCTCTTGAACACAGGGAAAAAATCTTTCTCAGGCACTGTTTGCAAAACAAAAGAAAGGCCACAAGCCGCTCTGGGGCTGCCCAGAGCCCTGCATTGACTCAAACGTAAAATACTTTTTAATCTGAGCATCCTGGCCCTCCTGTAATAAGGACCGATTTTAGAGAAACAATATAACTGTCTACGCCTCTAAATTTTGATACTCTTTCTTAAGATGACTTACAGTTAAAACGTTCTTCACAACTTTAATGTTGTGAAAAAATTGCCTGTACTACAGTTTCCTGCCAGGCAGCAACTATAACCAAACTGTTTGTCTAATCTATTCACAAAGACAAACATAACTAGATAACTCTGTCACAGTTTTGTATGAAGTGAGCTGTATGAGCGCTCTCATAAGATGATTACTCTTGTAATTATCTTAATTACAGTATACAGGTGAATTAAAGATCTTAAATTTGAAATCAAACTGCAAGCTGCAGTCAATGGAACAATAGCAGTTTTAACCATAATTTTTAAGTTTTTTGTGCAAGGTTAGGATAATACCTATAACCTTGGGAAAGTAAAACCCAAGTTTAAAACAATTTATTATCTTTAAAATCAATATTAGAAGCATTACTATCATATTACGAAGTTTGGATGTCAATTAATACCTATGAATACCTATTAAAACAAGCTTTAATGCTTTAATAAAGAGACATTGCTTTAAATCTTATTTTAAATTTTACTATTTAGGATACGAACCATATTAATTATTACCTAAACTAGAAATATCTTTAGAGACCCAGCCTCTTGGGCTGCCTTATGCCATGTGTCGGAAGGACTCTAAACTTGAGTTATCAAATTTAACACTAACCATCTGTAGCAATGTAACAATTATTAATCTTAACCAACAACTTATGAGCTGATTGTGAAAACACTTAGAGCACATTACCAATAAAAAAGAACCAAATGAAGCAGTTACATTTAGACCAATCAGAGAATAATAATTTTTGTAGCTACAATCATAAAATAAAAAACACTTTACCATTGTCAAACACATTAATCATGAACCATTTATTAGCTTTTTTACTCTGAAACTTAGAGGCTGTGCACTCGCCCTTATTTCCTAAAACGAACAGTTTTTCCAGCAGGGGCCCTCTCGCCACGTGTCTGATTCCTGGCTGAAACACGTGGCAGCTCTCGGCTTTGCAGATAAAGTTTTTTATACCATCTTTATTATCCAACACAAAACATAGAACATTCATTCATACAGACTGGACACGAACATACATGAATCGAACACGAGAACAGATTGGTGCACCGGACATTAGACAAGACACAAAAGGGAACAGAGTACTCCTGCTATAAGGCCCAGAGAGATATTTCTCTCTGCTTTTTGGGACATTTTCCTCCCTTATGATGCATTTTTTATTAACTGGGGCAATACGCCTATTCCTTTTAATAAACCCTTTCTTTTCTCACACCTCATGTAGCTTCGGAGAGCTACGGCCTACCGCCTGATCCATGACTTTAAACCCTTTCTTCTTCCACCTAAGCAGCTTCCTAAAAAGCTGCGGCTAACCTGCCTGTTTCCGTTTCTAGTTCCGATTAACACGCTGCTGACCCAAGCAGAACCAGCGTTGGGTTAGCACTGATTCAAGCTTAATTCGTATCCTACCGCATCCTCAGCAACACTTTACAAAACTGAAATTTTAAGCTAGCGCTAGCATGTGTACCTGTCCGTTGCTCCGATGTCCGATACGAAGATCCTTTCCTGTGGAGCTCCAATGCAGCGTTCCTCTTAGCATCTCTCTGCCATTCTTCAGGTCCCAGTTCTGGCGCCAAAATGTTGCGGCCGCCAGCAGCTCGCAACGTGAACGGTTCGACTGAGAAGGCCGCTCGAGCTGTAAGAGAGGAATCTAGACGGGGCAAAAGAAGAAACGTAGCCAAGACAGTTACTCTGATCAAGGCTCAAATTTTATTGTTGTGACACCAGTTATGAAGGAAGGGGGAGGGGACCCGATTCCCGCCGAATAATCTCTGGTCCAGTAGAAAGGTGCACGGGTGTGGCTCCGCAGGTTCCAGCAGTGGGCGTGGCAGAACGAATGAGCAGGAAGCTCCACCCCGAGCAAGCAGGTTTCAGGCTGGGGGAGGGGAGACTACAACGCTCGAGTGTATGCAGTGATAAACTGTCCTTGATGAAGTGAGGTTGCTTCAGAGCTGTTGCTCAAATGCATCTCAGTGCAGAGCTAGATCTGGCATCTGGCACAGCATGTGCAATTTGTGTGTGTTTCAAAGTAGGAAACTTACCATTACCCCAGACTGCCTCAACTGACCATGCTCTCTTTCTTTAGTCTTTGGATAGACAGGGACTGCTGTCACACTTTCTGGCTTTTGCTAAGCCATTACCTTCTATTGTTTCCCCAGAGTAACTAAAGATCCTGATTAATATTTGCTGGGTTTGCTTGTTACTGATGGCAGAACGAGGCTGTGGTGGCAATCTCGTGAAGAAGGAAATTAGTGTGGCTTATCTATTTCTATATACTGCCAACCTGTCCAAGCAAAGCCATTCTATGGAAAGCTGATAAGGAGCTCCGTTTTTCTCCTGCTACTCTTGCCTGTGCAGCACCGTGCCCTACTTTGGAGAACCTGGGATAGGGTTTCAGCTTGCGAGGTACGGTGTCTGGAATGTCTGTAAAATAGGGGAGCCACTGTGCCTCCGTGGATTCCCCCCAGCTCTAGAGGAGAGAAGGGATGGGAGGATGAAAGGGCCTATTTTTCCCCTAGTTGTCCTGAAGTTCAAAGACACAGCTGGTGTCTCAGTGGTGCCAATGCATCTGGAGCAGCCCAGTTAGTGGAGACGTAGCTGTCGCCTGTGCCCTTTTGGTTGTTAGTCTCTGAAATCCCTTGCCAGTCCCTGGTGGATCGCTGGCCCAAGTCCTGCCTTTCTGCTTGGCCTCTTTGAATTCCTGTGTACTGATCTGTCTTACTAGTAGGGTCTCTAGGCCGTGGGCAGTAAGTGCACACCATACCGTGTGAGGAAGCTTATTGAAGATCTTGTGCCTGCATCCATCACAATTACAATGCTAGCCCATTCTGGCTCACGTGACTTGTGTTTCTAGTGGATTGTGTTTCCACATGGTTCCACGTATGGAAATTTTTTGAAAATCAGGTAATTTCTCCTTAGAATGTGAGAGAGCTGAGGTAAGAAGTTTTGGAGTGAGTGATAACTAACATCTCCCATAGCAACCTTAGAGAGTTCTGTCCTCCATGCAGGCTATCATTTATTCCCCTTTCAAATGCATTCAGAGACCAACAGGTACTTAATAGGTCATAAAATCCTCTAGCTTCCTCTTGGCAGGCTCAGTGCTCTCTGGTTTGAGTGTTCTTCGCTGTCTGTGTACCCAGAAAGCTTTTTCCACCGATGTTGGTGATAGGTCTGGTATTCTTGTCATAGACTAGCTGGTTTCCGTGATCTCTGTTGATCACGTGATTCGTACTCAGGGTTCTAACTCTCCCAGACGCGTGCCATCCAGGCTCCTGGGACGCATCCCCAGAAAGAGGCATCTTAGTTCTTCCTAATTTTATTGCCTTTTGTTTTGTTTTGGAGGCAAGGTCTTCCTGTGCCCTGGCTCCACCTACCTGCACCTTGCAAGGGCTGTGTTTATGAATGGGTTCCACCACATCAGGCCTGTTTGGCTTTTCAATTGGGAATCTTACTGCATAGTCCAGGTGTGATATTGTCTGCGTAGCTCAGGCTGGCTATGACCTTGCAGTGCTCACCCCGAATCAGCCACCAAAGCACTAGGATTATTGAGCAGGCACCACCAATGCTAGGCTGGACTTTTTTTTTTTAAGTTCCCTATTCTGTTCTGGCATCGAGGTGATTTCTTTTCCAGCTTGTACATTGCCCTTTCTCTTCTCTGTCTGGTGTTTCTATATGTAGTCAATTCTTTCAGGTCTCTTGCTTAGGAACTGTTTGCCACATCACATAGTATGGATTTTTGTTTCATGTCTAGGATCTTATTTGTCTACCCTACCATCCTCTGGCTCCCGGCTGCAAAGACTGTTACCTATACCTAATCCGGAGTCTCCTAGACCCAGAACAGACCTTCACCCTTTCCTCTGTCCAAAGCAGTCTTCAGTATTCAATGTCCTCTGCACCTGATTCATGGCTGATTTTTTACTATTTCGCTTGGGTCCAGGAGAAAGGGAAGAGAGGAAAGGGGGGGAGTTGAGGGGAAGAAGGAGAGAGGGAGAAAGAGTGGGAGGGAGAGAGAGAGAGAGAGAGAGAGAGAGAGAGAGGAGAGAGAGATTCTGAACACTCCTTTTGTGTCGGCATCTCTGTGAGGTGCTTTGGAAAGACTCCAGCCAGGCATGGAAGGGCTCTTTGATAATATCTGACGGGTGGGTAAGAATTTCAGGCACCTGGCCAAGATACACACTGCCTGTAATCGTTAACTCAGTCTGTAAACAGTTCAAACGGCACCGAGAGGCCGTCCTTTATTACATTAGAAGAAGCCTTTCATCTCCCTTGCTCAGGAGCCAGGCATCCAGGATTGGCCTCCTCAATGGCTTTGCAGCCGTGGTATTCTGTGCACAGCACCAAGACCCAGGACATGCAGGAACATATAATGGAGCCTTCTCCAAATGACTGCCTTTCAAGCTTCAGGCATTGGAGCAGTAACTATGGGACTTCCTGTTGCCTTGCACCTGGCTGATCCTGGGAAGGCAAAGTGTGGGGAGTGGGGCCAGGAACAATCAGCCGGGAAGGAGGTCGAAACTCTCATTTCCCACCCACACTCGTGTCTGCAAACTCTGGGACCTCCTCTCCCCTGCCCCCTTCACATTTCATTCTGCCCCTTTGGCTCCACACTGATGCGGAGTTTGGTCCTCAGAGTATTTGATGTCTCCAATTAGCTATACAATTGCCCAATATCCCCAGACCCTAGTTTAGGGTACAATGCTATGCTATGGAGCCCCCACCCCGACTGGAGCCAAAGATAACAAACATTCCTGCCCTGGAGGTGCCAGCTAACTGAGACCTTAAGACAATACGAGATCTAGAGGAGAGATAAGCTGTCCGAGTTTATAGTAAGTGCCAAGTAAGCTGTACAGTGGCTTTTATGGGCACTCACAGTGAGAGAGTAGCCATGCACCCAGGGCTGTTGGGGAAACCCCATGGCATTCTGTGAAAAGTAAAATATTTTTCAACATGTTAAAAAAAAATATGTAGCTTCATTCAAGTCTCTCTTTCACTTCCTTTCTCTACTGAAAGTTGCTGAGCTATTGAGTGACTCGGGCACTTAACTGAAATCATTAAGCCTGTGAGCTGCGTGTTTGTTTTTTGAAACCACGTCTCACATAGTCCAGACTGCGATTGACCTTGAGCTTCTGACCCTCTGCCCTCCACCTTCCCAGCGCGGGGATCACAGGAGTGACCCACCACACCCAGGGTACGCCGCCGCGCTGGTGAACAGATGCAGGGTTTAGTTCTTACTAAGCGAGCACTCTTATCAGCTGAGCTGCGCCAGCGGCCCCTTAACCTTACCTTTAGAGAATGGGCTAGAGTTTGGCAGAGTAGTAGAGTTCCGAGACCTGTTTTCCCACTGGGTATTCTGGACCCTAACAATGATCCAGAAAATCTAGTCACAACTTACCAAAGCACCTTAATTACCAAAGACACTCTGACCCGGCCTCATCTTTTCAGTTTAGACAGAGTCTTGCTCTGTAACCTAGGCCAGTCTGGAATATACTATGTAGCTCTAAATTCAAGGCAATCCTCCTGTCAATGTCCCACATACTGGAACCATTGGTATTAGCTACCATGCCCGATGTAGAGAAATCCTTTTCTGATATCTTTGAAAATGTTCATGTGTAGAGACTAATGTCAGCAGAAAGAATTCATTTGATAAAGCCAAGTAGCAGAATTTAGATTGTGTCCTAATTGTGTTTGTGTGTGTTTGTTGTTTGAGTGTCTCCAGCCTAGGCCTCAGACTTTCTGTGTAGTCAAGGATCATTTTGAACTTGTGATCTTCCTGTTCCACATCCCAAACTCTGGGATGATAGGCATGACCCACCTTGTCTGCTTTCTTCACTGCTGGGCAATCAAGCCCAGGTCCCTTCTGCACATTAGGTAAGCGCTCTACCGGCATGTCCAGATGCCTAACCTAGGCCATAGGTTTCAATAGATGTGTACTAAAACCTCACTTGAATATTGCTGAAGCCGAGGACCAAAGATCCAGGGTTTGCTCCTTCTACCAAAAGCTCAAGTGCAAGCAGCTAAACGCTTCCTCTGCAGGACAGTAGATTAGCATTTGCCTTGCTTCTTCCCAACTAAAGGAAAACAGAGAGCCAGGAGACATTCATCCAGGAAGGCACAGGCTGCTGTAGACCTGAGCCCCTCATCTGACTCCTATTTCAGTTGTTTACTTTGCTCTTAGCTCAGATTTCTGGGTTGTCTTATTTATTTTGCATTTGAGGTTTGTCTGTTTTCTCGCCATCTGGATTTTTCTGTGCTGATTCTGAAGATCGCTTTAGGGAACTGGGATATAAAAAAGACAGAGCTGCTGAAGGTGTTCTTGTTAGTGCCCAGCCCACAGCCTTTGGTGTATTCAGTAAACTCGTGTGTGTGTGTGTGTGTGTGTGTGTGTGTGTGTGTGTGTGTGTGAGAGAGAGAGAGAGAGAGAGAGAGAGAGAGAGGTCGGGGAATGTACAACCCAGCATCCATCAGGGATTGGCCTCTGAGACAACTAATATTTTCCCCATTTTATGGAAAAAGCAGCAATTCCATCTTTAAAGAAACCCGTGCATCTCTTTATAAGAGCACAGGCACTAAACGGATCAAGTTTGCTCAGCACTGTTACTTGTTCATGGTGGACGGGAGCGTGGTTATTTGAAAGCACATGGTAGGGCCTAGTTATGTAGCACAATTATAGAATCCCAGATTTCCTACAGTACCTGTGTAAGGAAGCTCTGAAACTTGCTCCCTGACTGGCTCAGCCATGCACTGGTCAATTCTGAGGTCACCTGCAGCCTCAATGCAGTGGGGAGGTGACAGAGGGTGGGGAGGTGACAGAGGGATCCTCTAATTTTCTTCACGACTACAGAACCTGCCTTTTGAGACGTGACCAATCTTGAATTTTGGCTTCCCATTCCGGTTGATTTTCTTCTGTGTTTAGTGGAGAAAATACCAGGAATTGTTTTCTCCTCTTCCAGTCACGGTTGCACAGGCTTACAGTGTATCCACGGACTTTTAGAAGGCTTGCAGTGTCCAGCCCTCCCTCAAGGGTTTCTGGCCAGGCACGTCTGATATAGGGCCTGAAACTTTCTGAAAATGCCCAGGTGGGGTTGGTGCTGCTGGCCTGGAGCTGCACGTCGAGGGTCACTGCTCTAGGCTACTTCCTACCTTCTTTGTGGCATCAACATTTTCTGCTGTTATCACAAGGCAGCAGCCAAACAAAGCTTAAGACAGATTGGCTTTAGTATTTCCTAAGTGACCACTTGGTTGTGACAGATTTTTGTCTTGCTTGCGGAGATAAAACACAGCCTTAGAGGTCATGTCCCCGAGGCTAGGTCAGTTACCTACTTACCACCAGCAGCCATTCAATGTCTTATTGATTTGAAAACAGCAGGCAGCTTGTGGGAACCTGCATTAGGGAAAAAATATTAGCTAGACTACAGAACTGGCAATGTGGCTCCGGAGGACAAAGCTCTGGCCCAGTCTCTGTGTCATCTTCAGAGGGAAGGCTTACAGTTTTCCCTGCCTTCAGGAGTTTCCACTTTCCTGAGCTAGTGAATCCTGTAGTCTATGCATTAGGTGGTATTAAAACCAACTGGCGGGCTGGCGAGATGGCTCAGTGGGTAAGAACACTGACTGCTCTTCCGAAGGTCCTGGGTTCAAATCTCAGCAACCACGTGGTGGCTCACAACCACCCTCTTCTGGTGCTGTCTGAAGACAGCTAGAGTGTACTTACAGATAATAATAAATACATCTTTGGCTTAGATTGAGCAAGAACTGAGTGAGCAGAGTGACCGGAATGAGCAGAAGTTCTGTACAGCTACAGTATCCTCATATAAATCAATCAATCAATCAATCAATCAATCAATCAATCAATCAATCTTTAAAACCAACTGAGTGGCTGGGCGTGGTGTCACATAAGCTCAGCACTTGGGAGTTCAAGGTCAGCTTGGTCTACATAGGATAACCCAAGTTACTTGGTAGGACCCTGACTCAAAACAAAACAAAAATCTAGTTGGGACCAGTGAGAAGGTTTATTGAATAAAGGCACTTGATGCTAATATTACAAGCCTGACACACTGAGTCCTATCCCAGAACCCACATGAAGGTAGAGAGGGAGAGACAGATGCCACCAAGTTGTTCTGTGACCTCTACGTGAGCACCATGGCTGTGAGCACCATGGCTGTGGCATGTGCACTTCTCTCTCTCTCTCTCTCTCTCTCTCTCTCTCTCTCTCACACACACACACACACACACACACACAAACACACACACAATAATAATCACATTCAATTTTTTTTAAATAAGAAAAAAGGAAAAACCAAGCCGGTTTGAGTTGCCCAGTGGCATCATAGCAAGCAAACAACACAGCCCCATCCCTGCCGACTCACTGTGGAGAAGCCAGCTCCGATGAACCCAGAAAGAGCCACAAACTCCTTTTCTGGAACTTTTTCCTTCTGAACATTTTCATATGTTACACTTAGCATTTAAAATGCTCCATTCTGGTGCTGGAGAGATGGCTCAGTGTTTAAGAGCACTGGCTCCAGAGGTCCTGAGTTTAATTCCCAGCAACCACATGGTGGCTCACAACCATCTGTAATGGGATCTGATGCCCTCTTCTGGTGTGTCTGAAGACAGCTACAGTGTACTCATATATACATAAAATAAATAAGTAAATATTTTTAAAAAATAAAATAAAATGTTCCATCCTATGACCATGTCTAAAGACATGAGCAGTGTTTTTGCAAGCTTGTACCTCCAATTTACCCACTCAAACTCTAACTCCTTGTTGCTGCTGAGATAGCATATCACTGTGCAGTGCGGATTGGCCTAGAACTCACTATGTAGCCCAGGTTGCCCAGAGTGACCTCCAACTTCCAGTCCCCCTGCTTTACCCTCCTGAGTCCCGGCCACACAAGCATGGATCACCGAGCCCGACTCAGACTGCCGTTCTCCATCGCCAACTGCCTACCAGGTTTAAATGTTGTCTCTCCTTCAGCCTCTCCATGACTGACTGAGACATTCCCTGTTGAAAGCTACCCCTTTGGTTAATGAACATCTTTTGTCCTGTTTTTAAAAAAATATGGAACACTTCTCGAATTTGTATGCCATCCTCAGAGGTCATGCTAATCCCTGCATCCTTCCAATTTTAGTAGTTGAACTACTGAATTGAGCCCCCCCCCCCCGACCCATTTCTCAGGTTTAGAACACCCAGCTTTTCCCTCTCTTTCATCCCTGCAGTCTAGTCTGTCTGCAGATGCTCTCAGTACCCCTCCCCCAGCTTTTTCGATTCCCCCCTTATAATTGCTGCTGCCTGAGGTCAAGCCCCCACGGAGCCTGATTCTGGGAGAGCTGGGGTTTGCTACTCCTCATTTTCCTTCATTCCATTCTCGTTTTTATCTTGAGAGTAGAATTAAGATGCTCACGGCACTGAATGTTTTTTGGTTTTTTTGTCTTTGTTTTTGTTTTTGAGGGGAGAAGAGTGTTTGTTTGGGAAAGAATTTTGCTCGATGTACCCAGGGTCGCCTTGAACCCATTGTGTTGCCCAGACTTGGTCTCCAACTCATGATCACTCGGCCTGCCTCAGACTCCAGAGTGCTAGCATGGCAGGTGCGAGCCACAGAACCCTACCCAATACTGATTCAATAATAAGTACCGCTTGTTCAGAACTTTAGGGCGACTCTTTTTGCTCGTATGGGAGAACAAATGCTTGTCTTTTTTTTTCCCTGCAATTCTTCCCAAACCCTCCACACTTAGCCAATCTCCCCCTTTCTCTTTATTAAAAAAAAAAAAAAAGAAAATCTCAGGAAATACACACACAAAAAAATCCCCACTAAAAATGGAAACAAAAATATACAAGCAAAAGACCTATAGGACAGAAAAATGCCCAAATAAAGCAAAATGAGAGGAAAAGTCTACCCCCGCCCCAAATAACCATCTAGTACATTCTGTGTTGGTCTGTATGGGGCCTGCCCTAAAGTATGGTCGATATACCCATCAATTAGTTTACTCTATTGGAGAAAACTAATTTTCCCCTTATAAGTAGTTGTCCACTATAGAATAGATAGCTGCTTCTTCTTCTTCTTCTTCTTCTTCTTCTTCTTCTTCTTCTTCTTCTTCTTCTTCTTCTTCTTTTCTTCTTTTGGTTTTTCAAGACAGGGTTTCTCTATGTAGCCCTGGCTGTCCTGGAACTCAACTCTGTAGACCAGGCTGGCCTCGAACTCAGGAATCCACCTGCCTCTGCCTCCCGAGTGCTGGGATTAAAGGCATGTGCCAACACTGCCTGGGTTATAGATAGCTTCTTAATTGGGGGTGTGAGCCCATGGCTCCTTCCCCCTCTCTGAGCTGGGACCCCATTTGGCTTGAACCTGTGCAGGTCCAGTGCGTGCTGCCACAGTCTGTGAGTTCACATGTGTATGAGTCCATATGAACATCAGCCCTGTTGTGTCTGCAAGCCACTGTTTCCTTGGCATGAGTCATGCATGATCTCTGTTCCTGAGAATCTTTCTGCCTCCTCTCCACTTAGATCCTTGAGCCCTGAAGGGAGGGAGGGAGGGAGGGAGAGAGGGAGGGAGAGAGGGAGGGAGAGAGGGAGGGAGGGAGGGAGGGAGGGAGGGAGGGAGGGAGGGAGGGAGGGAGGGAGAGGTTGATTTAATGAAGACATCCATTTAGGATGGAGCGCTCCAAAATCTCTCACTTTCCACACATTCAGACCCTGGCTCTTCATATTCAAGTTGCCTTCACAGTGTTGACCCTACCCCAGCTCTCCAAACATTTTTAAATTATTTATTTTTACTATTACTACTGTGTGTGTGAGTGTAGACATGCATGTACCATGGCAAGTGTGTGGAGGTCAGA
The DNA here is from genome assembly GCF_000001635.26 of Mus musculus. Taxonomy (NCBI): domain Eukaryota; kingdom Metazoa; phylum Chordata; class Mammalia; order Rodentia; family Muridae; genus Mus; species Mus musculus. The sequence goes on from NT_187003.1 coordinate 827,380, forward strand.
GGACAGCCTTGGGGAGACTTCTTCCACTTGGGCACTCTGGGGACCAGGCTCGGGTTATCTGGCCTACATGGCAAATAGCTTTACCTACTGAGCCCCCTCAGTGGCCTAGCTAAGACGCTCTCAGAGCTGCTTTTCTTTTCAAACGAAGACTTGTGAGAAACAGATTAAAAGGCACTTTCCTCTGGCCTAGCCCTCTGTTTCTTCTCAAGACTAAAGCTAAGGTGTTCCAAAAATAAAAAATAAAAAAATAATCCACTTGAAAGTTGTCAATAGACCAGAGCCAGTTTTTTTTTTAAAATATGGCTATTTTTCTCCTATCCAAACCCTTCCCTCTTTGAGAGCTATTTGAAGACCCTCACAATCCTGCAAAGCCTATTGGCTGTACCACAGATTGTAGTGCTAGATAATATACCCTTTGGCATCATCATTGGCCTTGTGTAAGCCATGTGTGTTCTGGCCTCAAGGAGACTGAGGGCAACCCAGCACAATTTAGGAAGAAAGTAGTTGCTCATCAAATACTTGCCAACTTTGTAATGGGACACATTTCAGAACCATTCTGATGCGTCCACAGGGAATGTCTCTATGCGTGTCTGTCCGTCTCTACCGGCTCCATGGTCACATCAAGAGATTCCCTGCATCTTAACAAGGAACACTGGGTACCATTTGATCCTTCCTCCTTACAGAGGGCTTGGAGGGAAGCTTAGGGACTGTTATTGTGGGAAGAAAAACAGCTCCAGACACAGGTCTGATAATGCCCAGGCTTAGCATCGGCTGAGCGACAGACAGTGGTTAGTGATTTGGCTAGGAGGGGGGACTCAACCTTTGAAGTATTCCAGGTGGGTGTTGACTGAGCTACCAGCTATGCTGCTGTTCCCGAGGTCAGCCTGCCCGAGGGGAGAAGCGAGGCCAGGTGACTGGGTGCCGCTCTTGCACCCTAAGAATCCATTTACGAGCTTGAACACAGGAGTACCCGCCCGGACAGAGAACAAACAGTAAGAAAGAAGAGCAGAGGAAAGCGCCCCTCGGTGCAGTCACTGTGTCAACAGAAATCACAGATAAGGTGGCTTTTATGAAGCAGGGATGTAGTGTGTGGGGAGAGCCCATGCACCTGGGGTTGGTGATTCAGAAACTTGGTGCCAGATTATATGGCTCTCTGAGAGCGCCTTATGTTCCAGCCACCCTATGATAGCTGATGTCATATAATTACCCACTTGTTAACTGGGCCAAGAGGAAAGTATTGGAAGACAGCCAGAGGAAGGTAGAAGCACTGTCAGAACCCATGAAACACATGGCTGCTAGAACCTCCTTTTCTGCATGGGTGGAGTCGCTGTCAGCCTAATGGAGATTGATTCCTAGGACAGACGACCTGCGATTTGTCCTGCCCATTTCTATGACAAATACGGTCTCACTTAAATGTATTCAAGTGGGGGCGGGGGAGACGCAGGAGAGATGGTTCAACGCACTTGTTGCTCCTGTAGCGGACAGGGTTCAGTTCCCCAAACCCACACGGTCGTTCATAACCATCCGAACTCCAGTTCAAGGGGACCTGATGCCCTCTTCTGACCTCCATGGGCACCAGGCACATACATAGTATGCATACATATATGCAATCAAGACACTCATACACATTGTCATTCTAAAAATAATGTTTCGTGTGTTCAAATGGAGCTTGGCAGCCAGCTCAGTTGGGAAAGCGACTTCCCACACAAGCATAAGAACCCAAGCGTGGATCCCAGCACCCAGCTGGAAAGCTGGACGCAGCTGCATACAGCTAGGTCGTCAGCACTGGGAGGTGAGGCCAGAGTTGAGAGGTAAATTCTTGGAGCTCACTGACCAGTGATCAGGTTCTAGATTCAGGTTCAGGGAGAGATGTTATCTCAAAAATAAAGTGGTAAGTAACCAAGGAAGATTCTCAACATTGACCTTCGGCCTTGACATGCAAAGTAAAGTAGAATAAAATAAAAGTGAAGGTATGCAAATAGACTTCTGTGGCTTCGCCCAATAACCAACTTATTGCATCTTAAGTGGGAGCAAGGTCTGGACCATTCCTGTTGGCTGACGTAGCACTGGATTGAGTTCCAGACTCACTTAGCTTCTCTTTCAATTGTTTGCTATTTTAAAAAGTGCTTAGTGGGTAATTCAAGCAAACACACTCTTGGGAGACCAAAAGCTCAGGCTTTTAATATCAATAAAGCATTCATTTATTGATCATTATGTTAGGACACTGCTGCGTGAGATATGAAGACAAGCCTCCCCTGGAGTGATACTCTCATGAAATAAAGCAGAAAGGAAAAAAAGATAGTATATAATAGTTTAAAAGGACACAAGACATTTGGGGCATTTCTGAGATTCCCCATGAAAGAAGCAGTGCATACATGTGTATACACTTGAAGGCTTAGTGGGGCTTGCATAGGTCATATTCCAACAGAGTGTGAGAACTGTCAGACCATTTGTTTTGGACAAGAGGTACACTCAGGAAAGAAACAGGGATGACACCAAGGAGACAAACAGAAGTCATACTTTGTAGCCATACTGTGTGTGGAAATAGCTAGTGCCTTAAATATGGGACCATTTCTACAGTGAGCTTTTTGGATACTGTTCTCTTTTAAAATTTATTATTATTATTAATTTATTTATTTATTGTGAAATGAGCCAATTCAAGCCAAATCAGATTATATTAAATGCAGGTTTATTGGGAAGCTGCTCTCAGGAGGGTTCTCTGGCCCCGAGGACAAAGACCAGAGAAGTCACCATGGGAAAGGAGAGAGAGAGAAGTGGAAAGAGAAATCGAGAAAGAGAACTCTCAGAGAGAGGGAGAGGAGGAGAGGGAGAAGGGAAAGAAAGAGAGGCCCAAAATGTCTGGATTATATAGGGAAGAACAGCTGGGGGAAGGACAGCCAGCCCCTGGGCTGGAAAGTTCAGGGTTGGGAGCAGGATATGCCAGCTAGGGACTGAAGGATGCAGGAAGAACCCGGAGGCTCCAGGTCTGCTTTGATGCCTGAAATCTGCACCTCCGTCCCTTGTTCCAGGGTCTGAAACCAAACAGTTATTGTTACTGTTTTATTTTATTATTGTTGTTATGATAATAATAACTATTATTATTATTATTGTTGTCGTTCATGTTGTTATTGTTACTATTATTATTATTATTAGCAGGCCAGGAACTCACTCTGTAGACCAGTCTGGCCTTGAACTCACAGAGTTCCACCTGCCTCTGCCTCTTCAGTGCTGGGATTAAAGGCATGCGCCACCATACCTAACCGATGAACTTTATTTTTAGTTGTGTATGTGTACCTGTACTTGGGTGCACACATGTGAGTGTGGATGCCCTTGAGACCAGAGGCACCACATCTCCCTGGAGCTGTAATTACAGGCAGTGTGAGCCTCCCAGCACAGCACTAGGAACTTAACTCAGATTCTCTGCAAAAGCAATACACACTTCTTAACTGCTTAGGACATCTCTCTGGGCCTACTCCCCCCCCCCTCTTTTTTTTTGATAGAGATTCAGATAGGGAAGATCCATCACATCTTAGAAGTGCCAGAGTTGAAATGCAAAACCAAGTTTACTGCTTCCGGGGGCTGTACAGCAAACCTCGAGTTGATAGGCCAAGGTCTGAACTTAGTTCAGAAGATTGTTCATATCTGGACAGAGCAACGATGGAGCTAGAGTATTTAGTTTAGGAAGATTGTTCGTACAGTGAAACAGAGACTGTTAGAAGGTTGAGAGACTGGCTGGAGCCTCTGACTCTAGGGACAGAAAGGGTAGTTCTCCAAGACTAGTGATTAGATACAGGAAGGATTCATATCGGCTCTGGGTGCTCAGTCTGCGTCTCCAGGGAAAGGGTGGAGACACTAACAAAGGTAAGTCAGACAAGAAGGGTTATTGACTTAGGGTGGCGTGCTGGGAGGAGGTGATGCTTAAACCTGAGTTCGGGGGTACCATTAAGACAACAAATGACGTCTAGTGGGCCTATGGAACCACAGGCCAGATTGCCCTTAGAGACCTGATGTAGCAATCATCTGGAAACACTAGAGTGTATGGGAACTCCTGAAGAGAGTGCCTACTAGAGATGAGCGCGCATTTCCTCAGGAAGTGTGGGTGTATTTCCATGAGAGGCAAAGGAAAGGAAGAAAGAAAGAGGAAAACATAACAAAGAGAGGGTAGTCAGAAGAGCAGCACCAGCCCAGCCACTTGTCACAGACAGCGAGAAGGATCCAGACAGAGTCCAGGCTCAGAGTCACCAAGGGACACATCTCTGCAATTAGTGTTGGTCTCTTTCTCAAGAAACAATGGATGGACACCATTATGTTCAGACACTTTTTTTCCCTCTGTTCTCAGCTCTGTTTATGGAGGCAATGAGTCAGTCAAGAGGGCCGTTTTCCTAGTAAAGATGCGTTTAGTTACCATACTCTTAATTTGCACTCGTGAGAAACTCTCAATTTTATTGCCAACAAATTAAAGTAAAAATGCACAGGCTTTTATCACATCACTGGAGAGCAGTTGATTGGCCTTTGGGTCTCTCCCACTCCTCCAAGAAAACTCTTGTAAAGTTCTTGGCTCTTTCACTCTGTGCTTCCCTGTGTGGTCTACCAAGCACCCTTAGCTTGAATCTATGAAGTCAATGGGCAGGATCCAGTCACAAGCTCAGAGCTCACTGTGTTGTCTCTTCAGTCTTGAGATAACCTTTTCGAAGTGGGTGGCGCTAATGAGAAGAGAATAAAATAGCTAATGGGGGATTATAAAGTACTTTGCAAATATAAAGACAACATCAAAGCTAAATAATAATCTTAATTTAGGGTAAAGAGTTCTATTAGCAGAGAGAAACATAAAGAAGGACAAAGGGTAGTGGCGCTTTGTACCTGAGTAACTGTGCAGATCAAAAGTGCCGTATTGATCGCCATTGCCCTGTGAACTCTCCAACCTAAGAATTTGGCTCCCCTCCCTGACTCTCAAAGGACCTCTACCCACTCAGTATGCCCATGGCGTTTCTCTGAGTCTCCTGACCAATGTCAACAGGAACTTCTGTTTGGGGCCAGCTTGATAACTGAGTAGAGTCCTCTTCCGGTTACTGGTTACCAGCTCTTGGTTATCTTCTCAGTATCTCTTAACTATCTGTGCCTGGCAAGAAAATAGAGAGGCTTGAGCAATTAGGAAACAACAGAGAGCTCAGAGTCCACAAAACAAACAAGTTAAGGGATGCTTGGAATATTTGCACATACATGTGCCTTCCGCATGAGGTCACATATAGACACCCTCCAGGCTGGGTGGGCTGCAGGCCCTTGGGAAGCAGAAACAGAGGCTGGCAGTGATGATCATGGGCTTCATGCGTATCAACTTTTTTGAGTATAAAGGAAAGAGAAAGAAATTAATTCATCTCTCACAGGTAAGCAAAAAAGACTCCCTTGGGTGAAAAAATTCGGAATAGTGCAGGGACTGAACTGAAGTTCCCAGAACTTCTCCGTGCAGACCACTGGGCTTGGTTGTCATAAAATTTTAGTAGGGATTGGAGTTCACCCAAGACGCTCAGCCAGCTAAAGCTAAAGTCTGTCCCTGTGGGAAGCAAGAGCTTCTTTGGGGCGATGTTAAAGGGATGTTTTCTAAACTGATTTAATAGTATTTAAGTGACTTCTCCCTCAAGATAGCTTTCGGGTCAAATCTGGAGATGTCTCTTCAGGGCCCCAAATGACAAGAGAGTGCTTCCAAAGCGGTGGACAGAGACCAAATTAGTCTAGGCATGCGTTCCACATTCCTCTAATCTCAAAGTGGACCTCTTCCTCCGTGAATTTGCATTTCCTGTGCTATTAGCGTGTGGCTTTAAGACCTTGTGTGCATGCGTACACAGGGCGGTAAGTAATAGGCTTCAGACTGACTCGTCGGTGAGCAGAGCCATTTCTTTGATAGGTGTTGGTGGGGGGGCGCTTTTTGCAATGTTGCTTGGCTCCCCACACCGATCCTGAGAGAGGACTAGGTCACTAGGAAGAAAGTCTTCCTGGAAAAGGTGAGTCTTTTTCACAGGAATAGAAGGCATGCTGGGTAAAAGGAAAGGTGAGAACTCTCTCTCTCTCTTTTTATGAGGGCCAAAACTGTAGAGCTGACTTTGAGTTTACAGGGAGTCCATAGACCGCATACACGTGCTTGTTGTATAACAGCCCTCCTGGAGTTCAAGGCCAGACTCCAATGTGGAGGGTTGGAGAGGTTTGCAGGTTTCTGAAGAGAAAGCAGGAATCTGAAAATAGTCATTTCCTGATCAAATGAGAAGGCGCTCACCAAATTCATGTCATCTGTTTGTCCTAACACCTGCTTGTGCTTGGCATTGTGCAAGCAGTGACATGAGGCCTTGCCTCTGACTCTGAGGGACTCAGGATGTACTCTGCAGGAAGGAGAACATGACTAATATTTTATTGAACACCTACTATATAACCAGGACCTCTCATAGAGGAAATGGATATGGGGAGGGGCCGCAGTGGAACGCTGATTAATACTAACAGTTACTTAAGAATTTTAAATAGAGGGTGGGGAGGTAGCTCAGTGGTTAAAGTGTACGTGCTGTCCTTTTAGAGGACCCAAGTTCAATTTCCAGCATCCACCAAGGTGTTTTGTAATAGCCTGCGACTCCAGCTGCTCCAGGGGATCCAACATCTTCTGTCCTCCAAGAATTTTGAATGGATTAGGTGGAGGGCCTAGGGAAATAAATGGAATGTGCTCAAATCTAGGAACGAGGAGCTGGCCAGGGGGTAGAGAAGGACCTTGTTCTGAGGAGTTGAGGACAAAAACCAGTGTAAGATTATGGGAGGTGTTGGCTCACAGGACATAGTGGAGGTGCCATTTGTCCCTGATCAGTAAAGGAGATAGGGCAAGGCCCGGGGGAAGTGAAAGAAAAGGGACTTTAGTATACAACAAACTTTCCCATCATACTTTTTTTAAATTTATTTATTTTTTGTTTTTTTGAGACAGGGTTTCTCTGAATAGCCCTGGCTGTCCTGGAACTCACTTGTAGACCAGGCTGGCCTCGAACTCAGAAATCCACCTGCCTCTGCCTCCCAAGTGCTGGGATTAAAGGCGTGCGCCACCACTGCCCGGCCCCATCATACTTTTTAAATATATATATATATATATATATATATATATATATATATATATATAATATATATATATATATATATATATATATATATATATATATATATATATAATATATATATATATATATATATATTTTTTTTTTAAAGAAACTTACTTTAGAGGCTGGAGAGGTGGCTCAGTGGTTAAGAGCACTGACTATCCTTCCAGAGGTCCTGAGTTCAGTTCCCAACAACTACATGGTGGCTCACAACCATCTATAATGAGATCCGATGCCCTCTTCTGGTGTGTCTGAAGAGAGTGACAATGTAATCACATAAAACAAATAAATCTAGAGAGAGAGAGACACTTTAATTTGATTTAATTTTATGCACACGGGTTAGCATCTCTGCACCGCGGGCGTGCAAGGGCCTGTGGCAGCTGGTAAGAGTCTGTCTGCTTCTCTGAAACTACAGTTGATTAATTAGCCACCATATGGGTGCTGGAACTGAACCTAGGTCTTTTGTAAGAGCAACAAGTGCAAGTGCCCTTAACCCTGTGACATCTCTCCAGCTGCCCACCATATACTCCTGTACACATGAGATAAGACTGTTTTTCTGATCTTATTCTCCTTAGTTCTTAGAATTCTACCATTTAAAAAAAAAGTCAAGCAAACAAAAAATCCTACTGGGCTGGAGAGATGCCTCAGTGGTTCCGAAGACCTGAGTTGAATTTCCAGCACCTACACCAGGCAGCTCACAAACCACCTAGCTCCATGGGGATTTAACACCTCTGGCCTCTGAGACCACTTGGGCAGGCCCATGCGCATAATAGCTATCTTAGGGATTGTTAAATGAATGAAAACATCTTGCGTATGTTACGTTTTAGTTCCTAGGAGCTAAAGAGATGCTGTTAGACATCTCTGAACTACTCAGAAGATGGACACTGGCTGGTTCAATTGCTATGATATCCAGGCACCACGCACAGAGAGAGACCCAGTGAAATGCTGAGCCCCAACCAAATGGCATCCACACCCCACGCTCTCCCAATGCCATCTCGCTTTTGTCGTTATTCCATGTCTGGAAGGTTATACTGCGGGTGGGAATAAGACATCTACTCTCCAGTGTTGTCCCTGCAGCTGCCAGCACTCTGTTTGCTGTGTTCTTTGCTGGCAAATCATTAAACAGTCCCCCCAAGGCAGGCCTCTTCCCCCAGGGCCACCTCCTGGACAAGGAATCAGAGCTGTGGTCAAAGGCTGTCGGGCTGGAGCCTTTGGGCTGTCTCCAACACAAGCCTTTCCTGGCCGGTGTCTCTTCTGAACAGAAGCCTCTTCGGCCTGATGTCAGCCTCGCAATAGCTTTGGAGGGACACTAGCATCGGAGTTGGCTGGTGGCTTGAATAATTTGTGTGTATTTCCTCCTGATGTAATTTGTAAGTTCAACCACCCTGTGTTCCATCTATTGTTTCTTTAGTGAAGCTCAGGCCCATCCCGCACCGTTCTTCCATCCTGAATGTAAATGTGATCCATGATACCGCCCAGGAGCAGGGAGACTGGGAGCAACCAAGTTTGAACCACAGAGTGTTACCCGTCCCCATTCAACAGATGGCATCTACACGATGGCCTGAGAGGACTTAGTTGCACCGGTCCATTTGGAGACAGCACCTGCCCCTTCTGAGCTTTTCAGCTACAAAGGAAGCTGGCTGGAGAAGCCAGCAGCTGGAACGGAGCTGGAGACTAGGAGGCTGGAAGACACTGAATGAGCGTGAAATTGACCAGTTAAAGTTAAGCCCTTTCACCTGCTAGCACGGAAGCTCTGCTCACTGGTGCCACCGGAAGTTCAGATGAGCCTCTGGCACATTTAAATAGATACGCTGGTTTCCTTGGATTTCATTCATTTCTTCTTTTTCTTTCTTTTGTTTTTGTTTGTTTGTTTATTGCTGGTTTGGTTTGGTTTGGTTTGAGACAGAATTTCTCTGTGTGGTTTTTGGGTGTCTTGGAATTCCCAGAGATCTGCCTGCTTCTGCCTTCTGGAATTAAAGGCCCCTTCCCCCCCACACCCTGCTCTTTTAGTACTTTCATAAGTAACTGTCTTGGGCCTTTTAAACTTCAAAGTCTTCTTAACCATTTTGTTTTGTTTTGTTTTTTGAGACAGGGTTTCACTGTGTACTCCTTGGCTGTCCTAGAACTCTCAACAGTAGTCCAGGTTGGCCTTGAACTCACAAGATCCACCTGCCTCTGCCTCCTGAGTGCTGGGATTAAGGGCGTGTGCCACCACTGCCCAGCCAAAGTTTTAACCTTAATGATGACTTGGAAGCAAACACCACCTACTTCCATCAGTTTCTATATTCCTACCACCTAGGGCCTGAGTTTGGCCAGAATAGAAAGAGTGAAAGCAGAAGGCAGACCATGGCGAAGCTGTTTGGAACAGTCTGTTGGGTTAAGGGCAATCAGTTAGCTTACTGTGGGAAGAGATAAGTAAGGCCCTGCCTCAGAAGGGCCTGGGCAAAGCTTCCAGAAGCTTTCTTCATCTTGGAAATGAAAGGATTGAGTATTCAACCCTAAAACCAGTCACTTGACTTAGACCTTGGCTTCCCTGCAAAGGGCCTCCTGGGATAGGGTGGAATAGACCTCATAGGCCTCAGGGTTGCTCTCCGTACCACAGAGTCCCAGGATTGGGTCAGAACTCAGCCATCTGCAGGGCTTCGTGGGATTCTTGGAGGTTGAGTCTTAAGTACTTCACCTGGTGAAAGATGGGTGTCCAAATCACGTGACTAGGGTGCCTTTTAAGAAGTGTGTGGCCGGGCGTGGTGGCGCACACCTTTAATCCCAGCACTCGGGAGGCAGAGGCAGGTGGATTTCTGAGTTTGAGGCCAGCCTGGTCTACAAAGTGAGTGCTAGGACAGCCAGGGCTATACAGAGAAACCCTGTCTCGAAAAACCAAATAAATAAATAAATAAGAAGAAGAAGTGTGTGTGCGCGCCTGTGCATGTGTGTGTTGGGAAAAGGCCACTCTGTAGCCCAGATGGACCTCAAACCTAACCATTCTCTTGCCTCAGGCCCCAAGTCCCCAGCATCCTTTAAGGTTTTAACCTTTGTGAGCTTCAAATATAGTATTTTTTCTCAGCCTTCAAGATACTTGATGTAACCACTGAGTCTTGATAGGCCCTTCTTATTTACTCCTACCTGTAACTTCCTAGTGCCTCGGTACCTGGAAGTCGTTCCTAACAGAGAGGATGTTCTGAGAATCGTGATGGGCACTTTTGTCTTTGTGCCAACATGGCTACAAGCCGGTCCCTTGAGGCTGATCCTTTTCCTCCTCCTTCCCCTCCAAAGGTCTCCTGTTCTCAAGCTCACTATGTACCTGAGGCTGGCCTTGAACTCCTGATCTTCCTGCCTTTGTCTCCTGGAGTGCCACCACACCCAGCTTGTACATAGGGCAATGACTCTTGTTCCGAGGATACTGGTTGTTGTTGTTGTTATTGTTGTTGTTGTTGTTGTTGTTGTTTTGAACTACCACAGATTGCCTTGAACTCGATGAAGTCAAGGATGACTGAACTGGTGATCCTCCTGCCTCTGCCTCCCACAGTCCTGGGGTTACAGGCATGTGTCACCGTGATTCGTTTTATATGGTACTGGAGATCACACCTAAGGCTTTGTGTGTGCTAGGCATGAACTCTACCAATTGAGCTGCATCACCAGCCCCTTGTATGCAACTTTTGACAAGACTAGAACTCATGGTTATTCTCCTGCCTCAGCCTACCGGTTATAGGGATTATATGTGTACTTGTGTGGCTTCTTTCTGGAGGCAAGGGGTCTTTCTTTCTTTCTTTCTTTCTTTCTTTCTTTCTTTCTTTCTTTCTTTCTTTCTTTCTTTTCCTTAGCATACGAGTAGGGAGCTTTTTTGAAATCTTCCTATATAGTCCTAGCTGGCCTGAAAGTCACTAAGTAGACTGGGCTAGTCTTAACCTTGTAGCATCATTCCTCCTGCCTTTGCCTCCCGAGTGCTGGGATTGCAGGCATGCACCAGCATGCCCTGCTCAGCATGGTTTCTTGGTGCGCTCAAGAGACAAGGTAAAAAGAAAATGTAGCAAGCTGCCACCAGCCTAACATGGCACAGTTTTACAGCAAACTTTCTGTAAGTCCAAGGTGTTAAAATAATGATTAAAAAAAAAACCCCAGGGTGTAGGAGATGTATGGGCCATTAGCAGAGTGGTTTATCATCAGTGTCTGTCTGTGTGCCCATGTGGTGCACCTTTTACAACTGTCAACTCCGTGAATTTATTCCCATCAGCATTACCGGGAATGCCAGGATGGGCTGCTCTCCCGTGTAACTTCCATGGCAGACTCATTGGACCGCTGTCACACGGCAGTCAGCAATGATGGGAACATCTTTGTGTGGGTGTGTGACTCAGTAATGGCATAAGATCTGCATATGGAGTGGCGGCTGAGAGCTCCCCCTCTGCCCTGACCCTGCCACGCGGTCTCCCCTTACATTCAATGCATTCCTGAAGCAACCCCAAGCAACCAGCTCCTGTTTCTTCTGCTTTTGAGTCTTACACACACACACACACACACACACACACACACACACACACAGAGAGAGAGAGAGAGAGACTAGGCACAGTATGGGGTAGGAAAACCCCACCGAAGCTGTTCTCACATCAAGAGGTCTGATTACATCATGGAGCTTTGACATAGAGACAGAGACAGATACATTTTCACATGGAAGAATGGGGTCTTTCCTAGGGGATGAGGGAGCCGGCGGGGGGTGGGTGGGGGGGAGCCCAGAAGAACCATTGTTTCAGTCTGAGCTTCTGTGACCTCTAATTTCAGGACACACCTTTCCCATCCCAAACTAACAGGGGCTATTCACCGGAAAAGCATCTCTGCACAGAGTCTGCCCTTGTTGTGGCTAGAAGCAAGCCACACTGTAGTAGTGCCCCCTTTAATCTCAGCACTTGGGAGGCAGAGGCAGGCGGATTTCTGAGTTCGAGGCCAGCCTGGTCTACAGAGCCAGTTCCAGGACAGCCAGAGCTACACAGACAAGCCCTGTCTCTTAGGGGAGGGGTGCTGTAAGAAGAAGATATTAAATCCTATCAGGAAGAAGGAAGCTGAGCCTGGGAGGCCAAGTGCAGAGAGAGGCCCAGAGGCAACAAAGCAGACAGATCCAGGCTCTGGCTTGCTGAGTGGAGAAGCCTAGATTCTGAAGTTTTCTTGCCCAGGTGCCTGTACTGCAGCTCTGTGAGGGGCTATGTGCTCACATGGGACTGGGGCATACACCTCTCTGACTTGTTAGTCCTGGAGGCGTAGTGATACAGACAGGGTAGAGACGTAGTCTAGAATGTAACCTCCTTTAACTAGAGTTCCATTTTCTTCTGTGAAAAAAAGCAGGTTTGTCTTTGAGGTAGGGTCTTGTCATATTGCCCACCCCATCCTCCAAGCAGTTGGAACTGTAGACCTGTGCCACAGTAAACTGAAAGCAAGTTTTGAAGATCTCAGAGAGGCAGGATCCAGGCTACTCATTCAGCAATTTGTATCCCCTTTGTAAACTATATCCAGTTCATTGCTTCCTTTGTTTAAAATTATTTTGTTATTTATGGATGTGGGTGTTTTGCCCGTGTGTATGTATGTGCAGTACATGTGTGCTTGGTACCCATTGAGGCCAGAAGATGGGGTCAGATTCCCTTGAACTTTAGTTACAGGCAGCTGTGAGTCACTCAAACCCAGGACCTTTGGAAGAGCAGACAGTGCTCATAACCACTGAGCCATCTCTCCAGACCCGTTTTCTTTTCATTCTTACACCAGGCCTGTGATATGGAAAACCGCAAACCAGACTGCCTATGAGCAGCCTTTCCCTCTTCGGTCTTCCCACTTTACTAGTCTATTTTTGCTCAGCTGGTCTGATCCGCCCTCTCACTCACTAGCATCTCTGCTCCATAGGGAGCTTTCCTCCCCACCAACATGATCTTCTGTAGCTTTAAAGAAGTACACAGTGTCCAGACAGGCCATCCCAGCGCTTGAGAAGTAGAGGCAGGAGGATCATCCAAGGCTAGCCTCAATTACATAATGAATCTGAGGCCAGCCCAGGCTATCTGAAACCCTGCCTCAAAACAAAACACAATAAATAAAATATAAAACAAAGAGAAACTCTTCTTGGCAAATTCCCCAGCATTTCAACTTCATTGGGAAACTCTGCCTTCCCAGAGACGGGTTCTCATGGGAATGAGAAACAGTTCCCAAAGTTTCCAGATCCAATCACGGCTAGGATCTAGTCTGCAGCAGGTGAGCATCAACCTCTTTAAAGAGAGGGCCAGGTGAGCAAACCCGGAGCCTCTGTGAAGTTGCTGCAGTGTGGGAGCCAGGAGAGCCAAACCCACAGGCTGGGTCTGCTTTCCCCAGCCACCAAGCAGCAGGAGCCTTGGTTTATGACGGTGGTGTGTCCTGCCGCCCGAGATAAAAGTCAGGTAGTTCTAAGTTCAAGTAATGGAGGTTGCACTGCTGAGGATGATTATAAAACCTGCAAAGAGGAAGTAGGGAGAAGGGCGCCTTTGATGTCTGGCCAATGCTCCCGATTACAAAGGCAAAATTGTAGCGGGGCGGTGAAGTTACCTGTCCAAGGCCTTGGGTGAAGGTCTGAGTGTGGAATCAGAGAACTGAAAGATTATTGCAGCAGAGGTAGGGGGGAGGAGAGGGCCGGGAGACAAGAGAGAGAGTGCATAAGGGTTTGCAAAAGCCCACGCCCAAGAAAGAGGAGGAGAGAGATGCCCGAACTAAAACCAGCAGTAAAGTCCGGAGCTCAGCGGAGCCCTGGAATGCCCTCAGTGGGGGCCGTAATGAGGTCACGTGGGAAGAAGGCGGGCTGGAAACTGGAAGAGCTCGTTTGGTGGGGTTTGCTGGGCTGAGAACAGGAGGGAAGTGACCGAGGATAATGAGCCGTCCCAGACTGTACCTGGCAGAATGCTAGCTTTGAGAGGCACTGTTGACCGCCAAGGGAGGAAGGAGTCATAAAGGGCTTTGTCTCTTCCAGGAATAAGAAGAGATTATTATTGCAAGGACAATAATAAAGCCAGCTCCCGTTTAATGGGCACTTGCTAGGTGTTGGTCTGTGCTGAGCACTAACTAGTCATTATCTCTAGTCTTCGGGACTCTGAAACAAAGCAGGAAACCAGGAGCTAGGAGCTCTGCTGTACACCTGTAGTCCTAGATACCCCAGAGGCTAAAGCAGAAAGGCCACTCGAGCCCAGAAGTTCATGGCAATCCTAAGCAACATAGCCATACCATGGCTCTTAGAACAAAAGGATTTTAACAAGAGACATGCACACACGCGCGTGAACACACGCACTAGTTTACATGGCTTTGCCAAGGGGTTGTGTGTGCAAAGGCAGTTCGAAGCTTGAGTGATCTGCATCTGGCAAGTATTCCTCCTGACTTCTCCCTCGTGGTACCTGTAGCACAGGTGCGTTCTAACTCATGGCCTTCCTTAGGAACACACCAGTCGCTAATCCTTCATTTCCTCCAGTTTCTGGGAGCCCCGCCCAGCCATGCCCTCACCCTCACTGGATTTAAAAGCTCTCACCTTCTAGTGTCGCTGAAAGAATGGGCGGCTGCACACTCTCCTATGTGTGGTTAAGGAGCCCCTGTCCCCTAGATCTGTGGTCTCCCCAGGGGCCCTCCTTTTGGCTAGAATGCCTGGAAGGTGTCCTCCCAGAAACAAGCTTCCTAGCTAGGAGGTAGTGAAGAGTCTTGGTGGGAATGACTGGTTTCCATGTTTCATCCGAGGGTACTTGCAAAGCTCCCGTTGTAACTAAGTCAAACCATGAAGCACGTGGCAAGTGTGTTTCTTACACTACTGACGAGACTGTACAAGAAATGACACATTTTCTGTTCAATCTGACTCCAAGGCCCTATCTCTCAAAGTGAGCAGAGATGTTGTTCAAGAGAGCATCCCTTCACAAAGTAGCACAAAAACCTGGGGGTTTCTGAAACCTAGACTCGCTAGGCAACCCTCTGGTACCCACGCGCATCACCGCAAATGTCTTATCCAGACGCACATGCTCTTTGAGATTAGAGGAGGAAGATCCAGAGCTGTAGCTCAGAGAAAAGCATTTGTATCGCATGCACAAGGTGCTGGGCCCCATCTCCAGCACTGAAGGAAAAGAAAGGTTTAGATGTATTTACTGTCTGCAGATGTGGCTCAGTCAGTAAAGTGCTGACCTAGCAGCATGAGGCCTGGGTTCCACCCCAGCCCTGAGTCAACCAGATGTTGGGGCACATGCCTGTAACCTCAGTAACTTAGGGAAAATCAGAAATGCAGTCAATCCTGAGCTACTTACTGAGTTTGTAACTAACCTGGGCTACATGGGACCTTGTCTCAGAGAGAAGGGAGAAGTGGAGGAAGAGAAAGAAGAACAATCTGAATGGATACTTCTCTGCTGGGACCAGTCTGTGCGTATCTATTGTTTGGTCATTCTGCAGGGGCCAGACTCCTCCTGGGGCCCAGGCTTCAGCTTCCCACTGCTGGTGCATCTAGGTCCTGCCCAGCCCTTTAAGGTTCTGGAGATAGCATCCTCCCTCCACACTCCACTTTCTTCTGCCTCCAGGATGCCTGCTGCACTTCCTCAAAGAGGTCACTTTTCACCAAAACCAGGAAGAGAGGTCGTTAGCCAGCACTGGTCTTTGGCAAATGCTCCGGAGGCAAGGAGATGGAGAGAAGAGACAGGAAAGGAAATAGAGAAAGAGTAAGAAAGCTCTTGTCAGCCGGGCGTGGTGGCGCACGCCTTTAATCCCAGCACTCAGGAGGCAGAGGCAGGCGGATTTCTGAGTTTGAGGCCAGCCTAGTCTACAGAGTGAGTTTCAGGACAGCCAGGGCTATACAGAAAAACCCTGTCTCGAAAAACCAAAAAAAAAAAAAAAAAAAAAAAAAGAAAGAAAAGAAAGCTCTTGTCACTTCTTGGTCCTCCAGTTCCAGAGTCTCCTCTCAGCCACCCCTCTCACCAGCCTTCCTCAGAGCAGCCATTGCCAGGTTCTGAGGCACACGCAATTTTCCGTCAGCCATCTGGTTATAGACCTTCCACAACTATTCAGCAAATCCTGAGTACCTCATGTATGGCAGGCACTGATAGGACAGTGGGAGGCTGGATGGGAGGCGGGGAGGTGTCCTGGGGGCTGGGGAGAAAAGACAGCAGACAAATGCACTACAGTGGGGTTAAGACTAGTTAGGGAAATGCAGGACAGATTGGCAAATGCCAAAAGTGTGTTTAGGGAAGTGAAGCAGGTTGTTATTTTTGGACATGGTCGCAGGAAGGAGGTGTATAGGAAGAGAGCAAACCATGAGGTATGCCCAGTCCAGACACAGCCTTTGAAAAATGTGTCCATGTGTCTGTCTGTGTGTTCTGTGCAGGCACACACACATGATTTGTATGTGTGGGCCCGTGTGCCACACAGTACCGCGGAGGTCAGACTTTGTAGAATTATCTCCTACCTTTTTGTGGGTTCCAGGGTCGAGGCTCACCCAAGTGCCTTTATCCACCAAGCCATGACCCCCCCTCTGCTGCCCCCCACCCCCCAGCCCAGGCCAGGCAGTGAAGAGAACAGACTTCATCCCAAGAGCGTCGAGGAGCCTAGTGAGAGCTCCCATAGTGACAAGCATGCTCAAGTTAGTGCTGAAGCCACTCTTGCCACTGCATGAAGGGATGGATGGGATAAGGCAACCCTGGTTAAGTTTCTAGTAACTCAGGACAGCAGTAGCAGTGGCAGGTGTAACTAAGGAGCTGGGCGAAGTTGGAAGAAGCCGGAGTATAGAGGTAGTCAGGGAACTGAATTGTCGGGTCTCCTGAGCTTCGCACCTAATGATGGACCTGGAACAAGGACTGATGGTTGCTCTATGCCTGGGGCTGCAGGAGAGGGTTCTCCAGGGCAGCCACAGTGAGAAGGATCCGGAGAAGCATTTATATAGAACTGATCGAATCTGGAGAGTTTCTTTCTTTCTTTCTTTCTTTCTTTCTTTCTTTCTTTCTTTCTTTCTTTCTCTCCTTTCTTCCTTCCTTCCTTCCTTCCTTCCTTCCTTTCTTTCTTTCTTTCTTCCTTTCCTTTCCTTTCCTTTCCTTTCCTTTCCTTTCCTTTCCTTTCCTTTCCTTTCCTTTCCTTTATTGGTTTTTGAGACAGGGTCTCACTACGTGGCTCTGGCTGTCCTGGAGTTCACAAAGATCCTCCTGCCTCTGCCTCCTGAATGCTGGAAGCCAGCAATTTTTTGATTTCTTATGTTGTGGTCATAAAAAGAGAAACTATAAGAATATGTTCTGGCGGGGTGTGGGGGAGGGGGTGTCTCAGCGGGCCCATGCCAAGGCATCCCCTCCCCCTGAGGGACCAGACACACACGGGTATAGTATAGAATAGTTTATTTAGGACATGGGGAGGGGAGTTAAGAGGGTAGCAGAGGCAGAGAGAGGCAAAGAGAAGAAGAGAGTAGAGACGGAGAGGCCGGCTATGGCCAAGTGGAGAGAGAGGGAAGGGAATGGGAGAGAGGGGGCGCAAGGGGGCAAGAGAGCAAGAGGCTAAGAGAAGGGGTCAAGCAGCCACTTTTATACTGGGCCAAGCCTACCTGGCTGCTGCCAGGAACCGTGGGGGTGGAGTTTAGACAGAATATCAACCTCTTACATGTTGACATTTGAAGGAACTGAGGAGACTGGGAGGTTAGCCCCTAGGTGGGTGACATCATGCCTCTGACCCCTGAGAGAGAACACTGGGAAGTCAGTTATAGACTACACAGTGATGCAGTCAGGCCTGAGCCGGCTGGGTTTGAGGTATCTCACTTAAGATCCTTCCCTCAGAAGGATCTAGAGAGCATTTGGACATAGGGATCTGGCGCTCTAGAGAAGATGAAGTCTGTGGGTTGGTTGGGTCACGCACAGCCCACCCACTGGGTAGGCCCGGTGTGGTGACACATGGCTTTAATCCAGCACTCCAGAAGGCAGAGGCAGGAGGATCTCTGTGAGTTTGAGTCCAGCCTGGTTTATAAAGCAAGCCCAGAACAGCCAAGGCTACACAGAGAGACCCTGCACCCCAAAACCCCTGCAAAAAAAAGTGTGTGTGCAGATAGACAGCACCTAGGACAACATCCTGGGGTCACCAGCATTCTAGGGACTTTGCACTTGGGACTTTTGATTGGCTGGGCACGATGGTGCACACTTACCCCAATACTTGGGAGGCAGAGACAAGGAGGCTTGCTGCAAGTTGCTGGTCTACATAGTGAGCCCTGGTCTCAATCAATCAAACAAACAAATGGAAAAGACTCCATATAAACTAGTAAGGCAAATAATTTGGTCTTAAGTTGGGGAGAAGATAGCAAGCTTTTAAAGTCAGATGTAAACATTTACAAACAGGTGCTCACACTGTAGCTCAGGCTGGCCTGAAACTCATTATGTAGCCCAAGCTGGACCCCATTGGTTTTCCTTCTGTCTCAGCCCTCAGTGCTGTGATTGCAGGCCTGCGAGCCTGGGCTCAGCAACTTCATTTGTTTCGCCTTTTCCCCTTTAATGTATTTGCTCTGAACTGGAACTAACTGGCTTTATATAGACCAGGCTGGCCTTGAGCTCACAAAGATCCGCCTGCCTCTGCCTCCTGTGCTGGACCAGCTGCGTCCTCAAAGGGGACCTTACTTAGCCAAATTTTGGTGCATGCGTTCCTCATCTTCAAAGAAGGGACAACAGCTTTCTACTTCATAGTGATCTGCAGGTGCTTTGAACGATCAATGCAAACAGATCAATGCAAACCATTACCCTCTTCATGGTCACCGTTGGCCCAGTAAATGGGGGCTGACCCTGCATTCATAGTGATTCCAATGACAGCAGAGAATGGAGCCAGGTAAGCTAAGTTGTAGTCCTATATGACCTTGACTTCATGTGCCCCAGGTGGCAGTGCCTGTGTCTCTGTGAGATAGGGCCTGAAGTCCTGAAAAGCAGGGGACACGTAAAATGGCCAGCTGCCCCTGGTTCTCATACCCTTGGTTGCCGGTTCAGAGTCAGACAATCTGGTGACTTCTTCTCTAGGTCCTCCTCCCCTTCCACCTCGCCAGGGGCATCCCCCAACAGCGCTGCTCTGGACGGCAATTCTGAGTTAAGGCTGGGGACAGAGTTGTGGGTAAATATTTGTACCTCCTCCCCTTTCCTGATCCGCCCTGTGCTCAGTGTGAGGGGGTCTTGGTATCTTAGAGCGCTTAGAGCGCTGGCCTATGAAGGAAGGGCAAGCTAGTCAAAGCAGTGCATTTCTGGGGCTAATTTCTATGCCCTAAGAGTCTCTGTTGTGTCTGAGTGGCCATGTCTTCCTCTCCTCCACACAGTTTCTCTCTGAAGCATCAGGGGACTCCTCCTGTGTGAGCCTGTGGTCCCTGCTGCATTCTTTCCAGCCTCATCTCCTGCCATCTTATCATGCCTGTCCCATCTTCCTTGAGTCCCACCTCAACCTGCGGCTTCCTTTGCTGGAATGACCTCTCCACCCCACTTCCTCTGTTGGTCTTCTGGATGGACACAATTAATCAGTCCTCAGCAAGGCTATTGAGTCACCCTTAATGACAAACGCTCTCTTCCTTATATGGAATTATTAGTCTCTGTTTCTTGCATCCTCCCGCGGTCTCTTGGACACACTAGCATCACGTACACACTAGGCAGTGTGTTTACGTGGCACGGTGGGAGCCTTCCATCTTGGTCGAATGAAGAGATGAAGGGAAGGTTGGAGATAGCTTAGTCAGTTACAGTGCTTGTCACACAAAGAGAGGACTGGAATTTAACTTCCCCAGCACTGTGTTTAAAAAAGCTGGGTACCAGCTAAAGAAACACCACTCGGTTCAGAACGCTGGCCACTCTTGCAGAGAACCTGTGTTTGGTTTCCAACACCCACATGGCAGCTCACAGCTGTCTATAACTCCAGCTTAGGGGAAATGATGCCCTCTTCTGGCCTCCTCAGGTACCCAAGTTGTGCATGTTCAGGCAAGCACTCATATATACAAAATAGGAATATAAATCTTGATAGCTCACGCCTTTAATCCCAGCACTTGGGAGGCAGAGGCAGGCAAATATGTGTCTGAGGCCAGCCTAACCTTAGGTCAGCATGGTGGTGTACACCTGTAATCGAAATACTGAGGAGACAGGGAGCCAGACACAGGCAAGTTCCTGGGGCATGCTGGCTAGCTGGCTTAGCCTGGTTGACAAGCTCCAGGCTCAATGAGAGACCCAGTCTCAAAAAGTAAGGTAGAGATTAATAGATTGATAATTCCAACATCAGCCTCTGGGTATTGTACGCATGCACACAAAAATGAGCATTTACGCACACACACACACACACACACACACACACACACAAACGGGTGCATGTGCATATGAAATGAATGGATGGATGGTTGGATAGGGAAGCTAAAGCCAGTGTATTCACTGAAGAGGGAGGTCAGCCTCATGCCTTCCATTTTCTGGAGACAAGAGCATATAATCTTTTTCCAACACTAAATGTCCATTACCACCAGCCCAGTAATCCTTAAGTTCTGGAATCCTGGAACCCCTACCCAGAGTTTTTATTATCAAGGCTACGATGCAAAGCAAGGTAGTCCATATTGATTGACAGCCTCTTCCGGCAGCTTGCTTGATCCCATGATGAGCACACACATGCAAAGTGAAAGCAGCAGGGACAAGCATACAGAGTTAGAAGACACAGGACAGAATCTACAGAGCAAGAGCTGTTGGGGGGAACCAAAGAGGCATCAGTAGCACCCGGCACTGCCTTGGGATCAAGGGCAGAAGGCGCAGATGCAGCAGAAGGCAGGCGCAGATTCAGAAGCACCCAGCATCCTCAGAGCCTGGCACCTAGAAGCAGGGGAGTGCTCTCAGAGCTTAGAAGTTTGGGAGCAAGCAGAGGGCTCAGGAATCAGCAGGCAGACACTGTGGTCAGGAAAGGGGCGTTTGGAAAGGTCTGCCTTAAGGGTCCTATAGCTATTTGACAACAGGTTCATTGAGGTCCCCACGGTGGTACCTCTCCTTCCCAAGCCCCCAGCCCCTCTACCTCCAGGACCTCTGAAGTGATTTCTATTTAATATGAAGCAATCTAGTAGTAAGGGGTCACCCCTTTTGAGATAGGATAGCCCCGAAACTCACTATGTAACCCAGGCTGGCCTCATTCTTCTAGCAAACCTTCTGCCTCCTGAATTTGGAGTCAAGACCATCAGCCACCATGCCCGGCTAATGTCTGTTGTTTTATAGTACCAAGAGACATGCCACCTCAGGGCCAGGAAGATGGTTCAGCAAGTAGGGGCAGCCTGAGAACCTGAGTGCGCGTCCCCAGATTCCAAGGCAGAAGGAGAAAAACAGCTCCTCTTGCCATCAAGTGCACACCACAGCACATATGTGCCTTGCCCCTGCCTGTCACATGCACACATGCACACATGCACACACAATAGTAATACATTTTTTTTTATTTCTTTAAGATTTATTTATTATGTAAGTACACTGTAGCTGTCTTCAGACATACCAGAAGAGGGCATCAGATCTCATTACGGATGGTTGTGAGCCACCATGTGGTTGCTGGGATTTGAACTCAGGATCTTCAGAAGAACAGTCTGTGCTCTTAACCACTGAGCCATTTCTCCAGCCATTTAAAAAAAAAAAATTTAAAGAAGCCAACCTAAGTTGGATGTGGTGGCCCACTCCTTCAATCCCAGCACTCTGGAAGCAGAGGCAGGAGGATCTTTGTGAGTTCGAGGCCAGCTTGGTCTACAAAGAGAGTTCCAGGACAGCCAGGACTGTTACACAGAGAAACCCTGTCTTGGAAAAAAAAATTAAAACAAACAAACAAAGCCGGGCGTGGTAGCCCACACCTTTAATCCCAGTACTAGGGAGGCAGGGGCAGGTGGATTTCTGAGTTTGAGGACAGCCTGGTCTACAGAGTGAGTTCCAGGACAGACAGGACTATACAGAGAAACCCTGTCTCAGAAAAGAACAACAACAACAACAAGCCCAAACAAACAAAAAAACCAAGGCCAACTTGGAACCTGCCTAGAATACTATAGCTGTGCTTGATTCTTGTCCATGGCTCACAGCTGCCTGCTAGAGTTTGTCTAACCCAGATGTCTGTCTGTCTCTCTGCAGTCCCACCCCCTGTACCTGTGCAACGCCAGTGATGACGACAACCTTGAGCCTGGGTTCATCAGCATCGTCAAGCTGGAGAGCCCTCGACGAGCTCCTCGCCCCTGCCTGTCACTGGCCAGTAAGGTAGGGCCTCACGCCACACTCCTCTGCTGCATCCAGCATGGGCCATGAGCACCCCCAGCTCTCGAGTTCCCTTGTCTCAAGAATGATAAGCCCACAGGGCGGTGGTGGCACACACCTTTAATCCCAGCACTTGGGAGGCAGAGACAGGATCTCTGAGTTTGATGCCAGCCTGGTCTACAGAGAGAGTTCCAGAACAGCTGGAGCAGGACTATACAGAGAAGCCCTGTCTGGGAAAACACCCCCACACACACACACACACACAAAAATTAAGAGAGAGAGACAATGGCAATAACCTTGAGGCTAGAGAGGTGGCTGAGCTCAGTGGTTAAGAACTCTGGCTGTCCTTCCAGATCTGAATTCAATTCTCAGCACCCACATGGTAACTCACAACCATCTCTAACTCAGTTCCAGGGACTCTGGTGCCCTCTTCTGACCTTCATGAGCACCAGGAACACAGGTGGTCCACAGACAAACACACACATTCAGGCAAAACACCCACACACATAAAATAATACAAATAGTTTTAAGAATGCTAAGCCTGCCAGGCAGTGGTGGCACATGCCTTTAATCCCAGCACTTGGGAGGCAGAGGCAGGTGGATTTCTGAGTTCGAGGCCAGCCTGGTCTACAGAGTGAGTTCCAGGACAGCCAGGGCTATACAGAGAAATCCTGTCTCAAAAAACTACCACCACCACCAACAAAAAAGAATGCTAAGCCTGATTCCCTCAAGTTCCCCCAGCTTATAACCCATCCAGGAGAGGTAGAAATGCACGCTTTTGTCCTTAGTCAACCCACCAGTCCTAGAACTTTCTGGAGTTTCATCCCAGCATGAGCTCTGACCCCACCCCTGCCCTCTACTCCCTCACCCCACTCCATCTCTTAGAAATTCATGAGGATTTTCCCTTCCTCAGTACAAGAACAATCAGGGGACGTAGGGGGTGGGGTATCACTTTGTTCCATGCCTCGGAAACATCTGAGCCCCCTTTCCTATGAACAGCAAAGTGGAGCCTGGCATGATGGCACTTGCCTTTGAGCCCAGCACTCAAGAGGCAGAGCCAGGGTTACTGAGCGCTGGAGGCTGCCTTGGGCCGGATAGAGAGTACCAGGTCAGTCAGTGCTGGGTAAGAAAGCCCCTACGCAGACAGGGAAAATGGAATACTGAGTGGAAGGAAGCTACCACTCTCTATAACAGCCTTTACACGTTTCCTGTGAGGTTTGTTACTTCACTGCAAGCTCCCTTGCACAAGGGCTGTGTGTGTAAATTAGGGCTGGGGATCCGGCTTGTGTGGCAGAGCGCCTGCCGAGGCTGCACCAGGCCCTGGGTTTGTTCTCTAACATTGCCCAAAGCCAGGCTTGGTGCTTATATAATCACAGCCCTCCAGGATGAAGGCAAGACAATTAGAAATTCAGTCACCTCAGTCACACACTGTGAGGACAGCCTAGGATATATGAGATTCTGTCTCAAAACCAAAACAAGAACTCAAAGAAGCAAACAAAAATACCTCCCACTAAAATGTAAGTTAACTGCCACACTTTAAAAAACTGAAAATAGGCAGCGGGGCGTGGTGGTGCACACATCTAATCCCGGCACTCAGGAGGCAGAGGCAGGCAGATCTGAGTTTGAGGTCAGACTGGTCTACAAATTGAGTTCTAGGAAAGTCAGGGTTACACAGAAAATCTCTGTCTCAGAAAAAAGAAAAAAAAACCCTGAAAATAATGATGCAGGACTTTAATTTCAGCACTTGGGAGGCAGAGGTGGGCAGATCACTGAGTTCCATGACAGCTAGGGTGACACAGAGAAACCTTGTCTCAAAAATCATAAATAAATAAATAAATAAACGCTTAAAATAATTTAAAATGTTAGAACTCAGGAGACTATAGCAGACAGATCATAAGTTTTAGACCAGTCTGGGCTACACAGAGAAATGTCTCCAAAACCCAAACTAAGCTAACCACACAAGCAGAGCCCCTGAGAGCCCGACTGCTCAGCAGCGCTCACTGCGCCGCCTCCTGTCTCACGGATGCAGTTGCTCGGCTTTCCTGAGCTCTCTGGGTTGCTGGCCTGCTACCTGCCACCTGGGATCCTTCACTGAAAATGACAGTTACGGTTTTCTGTATAGCTTACCCAGGAGAACATGGACCAGATCCTTTGTATTTATTTTGGATTTTGAGAAAGAGTCTCACTCTGTAGCCCAGGCTGGCCTCTGGCTCTCCTCCGTAGTTCTGCCAACTGGGGACCCCCGTGTGCGGTGCGAGCGCCTGAGCCCACGGAAAGCCTTTCTCATTCACAGCACCATAGGCCACGGGCCACAGTCCTTTACAGCTGCAGATTTTCTTCTGACTGGAGCCTCCCTACTTATGGGTATTTAGTCTCTCCTGCTTTACAAAATCTGGAGAAATGTTTGTTCAGGAAGCACGGGCTCAGGGCGTAGCAAGCTGGGAGCGGACAGAGAATTCAGAGAGGCTCAGAGGGAGTTTCCCCCGCATCTCTTTACCTTCTACAGAAGGGACATGTGCTTATTCTAGAAACTTCACAGAAAGTGCGACACCTAACTCTGACTCTCCCACCCAGCGCACCCGACTTCCTTTGATGTTTAAAACAGAGTCTCATGGTTTAAAAGTCCCTGTCCTGCCTCTGCCTCTCCGTGCTGGGGTTGCAGGTGTACAGCACCACACCCAGCTTCCTGCCGTTGTTTTAACACAGTGTCTGGTTAAACCAGGAGCTACATAAGACCCTGTCCAAAGAAAAGTAAAGATAAAACATCAGAAAGCATGCTAGGGATTTTTCTTCCCCTTCCCTTCTCCCTCTTGCACAGGCCCCAGCTCGTTCTGGCCCAAAGGTTTGTGGTGTGTGTGTGTGTGTGTGTGTGTGTGTGTGTGTGTGTTTGGTTTTTTGTTTTTTGGGTTTTTTTTTTCTCTCTCATTATGGGTGGTTGTTAGCCATCATGTGGTTGCTGGAATTTGAACTCATGCCCTCCAGAAGAGCAGTCAGTGTACTTAACCACTGAGCCATCTCACCAGCCCCATGTTAGAGATTTAAAAGAGCACCTGGCTGCTATCCCTGGTAACCATAGGTCCTGTTCTTCCGTGAAGGCAACCCTTACATAGTGCATTAAACTTTTGGTGGAAGTGGCAAAATAGCTATGAGAACAATTTAAGAGAGCGGGGATTTATTTTCTGCTCATGTCTTCAGAGACTTCAGACCATAGTAGACGGCTTCAGTACTTCTATGCCCATACTGAGGTACCCATGGAAGGAGAACATGGTGGCTAGAGAAGCTCATATTAGAGTGGCCCAGGAAGCCCTGCACCCGTGTATGCCCAGTCTGTGGGATGGTACTGCCCACATTAGGACAGGGCTTCTCCTTTAATTAAGCTCTCCAGAAACATCTTCACAGACACATCCCCCAGTAGGTACCCTTTCCTAATTCCCTAAGTGATTCTCAGCCCAGTTACACTGCCGGTCAGGGTGAGCCATCACACCTGGCTTCTCTCTCTCTGCTAAGGGAATTGTCCTTTCCCAAGCATGCCAATCAGGTCCCATCACCTGACCCAGCCAAATGGAGTTTTCCTAGGATTCCCAGCTCAAAAGAGCTGTGCAAACGTCTCAAAAATCTCACAGGCCAAACCAAAATCTAAAATACTTACTTTTGTTTTGGCTTTATAGAATTCTCTTAAGTTCAGTGTTTTAATACAAATTATATAACACACACACACACACACACACACACACACACACACACACACACACACACACGCTATGGTTCCTAGGAAGTGTAAGGGAAAGATAAGGCCTTTGATAAAGAAAAATATTGAAAAATCACTTACCCAGATTGGTTTCTGTTCTGTTTTATCTTAATATTAATGGGAAGTCGGGTGTGGTACATGTTCATAATCCTAGCACTCAGGAAGTAGAGGCAGGAGGATTAGAAGTTCGAGGTCATTCTTGACTACATATCAAATTAAAGTCTAGCCTAGGATATCTGAGACCCTCTCAAAATTAAATGGGGCTGGAGAGATGACTTAGTGATTGAGAGCACTGATTGTTCTTCTAGAGGTCCTGAGTTCAATTCCCAGCAACTGCATGGTGACCCACAACCATCTGCAATGTGATCCAATCCCCTCCTCTGGTGTGTCAGCGACAGCATACTCATACACGTAAAATAAAATGCTTAAAAATGAATAAGTGAAGGGGGAGGGAAGAGGGAGGGAGGGGGAGAGCAGGCCACATCTCTGGCAGAACTGGAGCTCTAGAACAGGTGATGGGGGAGTGGAGCTGCTAAGGAAGCAGACACCAATCCAGGTGCCATGGCAGGAGCGGGCACAAGCCTCAGCAGCCACCCTTCAGTATGACATATACTCTGGCTCGCCCATCTGAGCTAGGCTTTGATCCCTTATTTGTGAAAGGGGAGTAGTAATGGGATTTATACATGAATAACCATGAGGATAGTTTTAATTAATTAATTTTTTATGGACATCAGTGTTCTGCCTGCATGCACATCTGTGTACCATAGGCGTGCATGCTTGGTGCCTTCAGAGGCCAGAGGAGGGCATCAGATCCTCTGCAACCGAAGTTATAGATGATTGTGAGCCACCATGTGGGGGTGCCAGGAATTGAACCTGGGTCCTCTGAAATAGCTGCCAGTGTTCTTAACCACTGAGTCATCTCTCCTGCCCTAGTTATGGGGATCTAGTGGGACGACACAGATGCAGACGCATTATTCAGTGCCAATCATTCAGTAAATGATGACAGTGACCATTCTGTTGTCTCATACAGCAATCACCCTTCAACACCCTTCAGTGCTGCTGGTTCGTTTTGTTTCATTTTGGTTTGTTCTTTTTTGGGGACTGGGGATTCAATGTAGAGCCTTGCTCACTCCAAGTGTATGTCCCACCACTGGACAGACTTCTCTTGTGTGCTCTTACAGTTCACAAAAGCTGTCTGTTTCTATCTTACCTTCTCGCTCTTCTCTGGAACCCTCACCATAATTCTGTTTGACTTCTCCGTTCTCGTGACTGCTCCTGCCACGGCACCTGGATTGGTGTCTGCTTCCTTACAGCTCCCCTCCCTCATCATGGCTGGACAAATGGGAGGAATCAGATTCAGAGACACGCAGCTGGGTCCCAAGATGACCCCCACCCAGTGGTTAAGAGAAGGGACTCTCACGCTGGACATGGTAGCACGCACCTATGATCACAGCATGCAGGAATGCTAAGTCAGTAGTAGGACTGTGGTTTGAAGCTAACCTGGGCTACATAGTGAGACCACACCTTAAGACAAAACAGACCAGAAAGTAGGTACTGTAGAGGCTGAAGTTCTGGATGCTCACAGCTGTCGCCATGTCCACAGACACAGTGTCAGTGTCCACGGATCCTCTGAGTCTTGGGTTCCTGGCTGTCTTAGGGAATCCTAAGGAATAACTGAACTCACATACACAAACCATATATAATAGTTGATATAATAGCTAACAGCATGCACTAGGCATAAGTATAAATACGTTATGTGGACTAATTAATGTAGTCGTCACAGTAGCTCTCTGCAGCAGGGTCCGTTATTGTCCCAGTTTACAGGGAGGAAAGTGGAAGCCCGGAGGAGTTGCCCCAAAGTTTCACCGCTAATAGCGGGAGCAGAGTTATGGTTGGCATTTTGGCACTCTGGGAAGGGTAGCTCTCAGTAAGAAACAGACACCTTCTCCTTCCCTCTGCCCTTCCTCAAGGGCAGCCTGGTGCCACTGGGCCTGTTGAATCTTTGCAGCCTGACCCAGCTCTGTAAAGGCAGAAATCCCTCCCGTTAGCCTTCCTCCCAGCAGATGTGGGGCTTTGGCCAAATGAACTTTCAACACGATCTGCTGCTAAGGCTGTGATTTTCGGAGCCGCTGGGAGCAGGTCGAAGAGGCCATTTCCACCATCAGAGGGGGCTGCTTCGAATTTGTCTGTTTTGTGTGTGTGTGTGTGTGTGTGTGTGTGTGTGTGTGTGTGTGTGTGTGTGTGTGTGTTAAGCATTTGTGTCGTCGAATTGGGACCAGGTAGTAGAAGGAAGAGCATTCTGAAGTGAGAACTGTTCCTTTCATTTATGCCCCAGAGCAGTGGTTCTCAATGTGTGGGGCTTGACCCCTTTGAGGGGTCGAATAACTTTTTTTCACAAGGGACACCTAAGACCATCCTGAGTAGCAGATCCTTACATTATGATTCATAACAGTAGCAAATTTACAGTTATGAAGCAGTAACAAAATTATTTTATGGTTGGGGGGGTCACCACAACATGAGGGGCTGTGTTAAAGGGTCTCAGCATTAGGAAGGTTGAGAACCCCTGCTCTTAAATGTGTTGTGAGCATTATCGGTGTTTTGTGCATGGGGAGGTCTTAACCTTCTGAATGCCTTGGTACCTCTGGTGTAGTAGGCACTGTTATATTATGACTAAGCAGATGATGTACAGAAACAGCCACTGTGGTCTGTAGAGGAAAATTTAACTGCTGTCTAGTGGATCAAGAGACAGGATTTCGGCTCCTTCTCTGCACACCCTGAATTGGCTCCTGGTGGAGCCTTGCTTGCTTGCTGGCCCAAGGTCCCCAGAGAGGTTTC
Source organism: Mus musculus (assembly GCF_000001635.26). Taxonomy (NCBI): domain Eukaryota; kingdom Metazoa; phylum Chordata; class Mammalia; order Rodentia; family Muridae; genus Mus; species Mus musculus. The sequence goes on from NT_187003.1 coordinate 856,272, forward strand.
TGCACTGCCTTTCCAAGCCTGGGTTTCTGGTTGTAGGACCTTACCCATCCTTTCTGTCTCCCAGGTTCTATACCTCAGACACTTCGTAGCTCCTATTCTTGGGTGTGAGTGGGCAGGGGTACAGAGAGTCCCAGCTGAACCATTACTCATCCCTAAATCTTGTTTTCTGTCCCTAGAACGCTGGACTCAGGAACCCACTACCAGAAAGTCCTGTTTATTTTCTCCTGTTGGCAAACTCTCCTGGTTCTTTGATCACTTTTACAACTTTATAATTATAGGCTGTAATGGGCTAGGGTGTTTGAACTTCATCAGTGATTGCTTTCTACCCCTCCTACCCCAATTCTTCAAAGAAATAAGAATATCTCCAAAGAAGGGAGTCCCCAAGCCAGGCCACACTGGGCCTAGAATCTTAGGTATGGGAAACTTGAGACCCTGAGAATCTTGTTCTGTGACTGCTAGGGTACCTCTCCCATTCCTCAGCCATCCCTGGACTGACATTACCAATAGGATCACCCCTAACAGGGGCTCCTCTCCCAGTGCTACTTGAAAGCCCTGGTTCTCCAGGCCCTGAAGGTTTGTCTGGAGGACCTCAGCTGGACTGGTCTTTCTGGGAGGAAGTGGTTGATAGGCCAGTGGAAGCTGCAGTTTCTCAGCTTCTTCCCCAGTCCATTGTAGAGTCCAAGAACTTCCTCAGGGCTTGGGGTGGGAGTCAATTAGCCTAGGCAGGCCCTGTAGAGGGACCAGCCCAACTCCCTGGAGCAAGAGAGAGGAAAAGAAACTTATCCTAACCAAAATAACACACACACACACACACACACACACACACACACACACACACACACACTCAACCTGCTTAAATGTCTCACTGCCCTCTCCCTGTCCCCTGCCTGCAGGCAACTGAATCTGAGGGGCCCACTAGCCCCTGCCACTGCTTGGGGACTGGGGAGCAAGAGAGGGGAGGACAAAGCTGCTCGCAGTTTCCCTGGCAGGAGACCTGCCCCAACAGGCTCTCCCTGGGAAGACAGCATAGATCAAAAGAACTGGGAGTGTGAGTGAGTCCCAGCCCTGGCTCCTCTTCCTGCCACTGTGACTTGCAGAAGAGTTAACTCCTTCACTGCCTGCAGAAAGGCCTCAGAGATTCAGCAGGGTCCCTGGGAGGGAGATGGCACCAGAGGTGGCAAGCTTTCAGCCTAGTCTGGGACGTACTTCACAGCGCCTGTACTTGACAGTTGGTTGTGGCTGCTTCTCTCTTATCTTTCTCCTCTCACCCCCTCACAGGCCCCCAGGTTCCCTCCTCTTGCTCTGTCTTCGACTCTTATCGCTGCTTCTGCTGCTGCTGCATGGCTGGCTAGATTGTGTTGCCTCAGACAGGCCCTTGGAGCCCTTGGTGACTGTACATGTGTACCCATGCACAGGCGTGTCCTTGCAAGAGCAGCCCTTTAGTCTCTCTTCAATCTGCCCACCCTAGGGAAAGGACAAAGAGATCAAGCATTGGACAAGTACTCTTTAAGGCCCTAAATTGGAACCAAAGAGCTTGGAATGCTAGGAGGTGGCAGGGGGAGAGTACCCCTGGGTGACACACTGATGGGGAGACCTCCTGCGGTGGTCAGAGCCGTTGTCCCAGTCTCTCAGCACTCTGCCTTAGTCTCACTCCTGAGAGATAGCATTCCATAGCTGCCTCTGGCTAGGCAGGGTTGGGTCCTCTGCTCTTCTCTCTCTTCCTCCAACTGCTGGTCACTGCCTACCCTTGGTTCACACTGCTTGAGCCCTGAGCAGGGGCTGTGTCTTACCCTGGAGCCAGAGCCACCATTTGGCACCCAGTGAACCCTGGGTGAGGGGTCCATTTCAAAATGAAAGAATGAATGCTATTCTTTGAAAGCAGTGGGCTGGCTCAGCCAGGGATCCCAGGCTCCCGACTCTGCACACATACACGTGAGTTCCCCAACTCCTTGCACACAGAATTGTGAGTGGACAGGGTACTCGTCCTAGGGAGAGATGAATGTGTGAGCACCCGAGGTTGAGAGCCAGCCGTGGTCAGGGTGGGACGAGCCTCTGCTCTGTTTCCACAGGCCCGAATGGCTGGTGAGCGAGGAGCCAACGCAGTACTCTTTGACATCACCGAGGATCGATCAGCTGCTGAGCAGGTGCCTAGGGACACGAGGGTGTTCCAGGAGAGGGGTCTGGATGGAGGAAGGTTGGGTTCTTGAGCTGGTAGCAGAAGTCAAACAGCCCTGCTGGGGCTTTGTTCTCTGCAGCTGCAGCAGCCCCTGGGGCTGACTAAGCCAGTGGTGCTGATCTGGGGTAGTGATGCTGCGAAGCTGATGGAGTTTGTGTACAAGAATCGGAAGGCCTATGTGTGGATTGAGCTGAAGGAGCCCCCCGCCGGGGTAAGCGTCTCAGGCCTCAGCCTTGGGTCTGCAGCCCACTTCCACTTTATCCAACAGACCCCCTGGAAACCCTCTAGTCCAACTTCAGCCCCTAGCCACATGTCTTGTGGCTTCTTGGGGAGTTTCTCCCACTCTCTGAGCCTCATCGACAAGATAAACAGATTGGGCCTGGTGGGTCCTGAAGCAGTTTTCAGCTCTGTGGTTTAATGGCACGGAGGAGAGAAGCCTGCCTGCGGGGCTCCCAGACTCTGACCACCCCAGTGCTCTCCAGCAAGTAGCTCCCACCTCACAAAGGGATTGTGTCCTCCTTTGCCTGCAAACACATAGCTTCCCACATAACACTTCTCATAGCTGTATCTAGAGATCACTCTCCTGCAGCCCCAAGCAGAGAGGACTGCCTAGTTCACTGAGTTCCATCTCTCTAACCCTTGGGTGGGAGACCCAGGGGCTCACAGCTCCCCACTCTTTAGTTGTCTCTTTCCTTTCCCTCCTGACTTGGTCTGGCTCTTTCTAGAGTATGACCCTTTTCTTCTCTGCTTCCCCCACCCACATCTCCAGGCAAACTATGACGTGTGGATCCTCCTGACCGTGGTGGGTACCGTCTTTGTGATCATCCTGGCCTCAGTGCTGCGCATCAGGTGCCGCCCCCACCATAGCAGACCGGTGAGCAGTGTGGGCTGCCTAATAGAAGTGGGTATGGGTATAAACGTGGAGGGAGAAAGGAGAATGTGAGACAGACAGGTGTCTTTATGGCCATGAAACCACCTCCTTTTAAATAAACACTCTATGCTCTCTGTTGCTTTTAGCAGCCTCTCCTCATATTCCTTGTTTATGTATCCATCCATCCATCAGTCCACCCACCCATTCATCATATATACTGAGTGATATATATATATATATATATATATATTATCAGTTTCAGGTGTTGGCAACAGCACCATGAGTAAAAACGACCAAAAAAAAAAAAAAAAAAATCAAAACCCTCCACTCTTATGAAGCTTTCTTCCAGCAGGGTAATGGTGACACACACCTTTAATCCCAGGACTTGGGCGGCAGAGGCAGGTGGATCTCTGAGTTTGAGGCCAGCCTGGACTACAGAGCAAGTTTCAAGACAGCCAGGGCTACACAGAGAAAGCCTGACTTACCAAAACAAACAAACAAACACAAAGCAGCTTTCGTCCTAGTGGCAGGGGTGGGGGAAGCAGACAATGAAGCGAATAAGATGATAATAGTTTTGGTGGTAGCTTGTGCTCGATACCGAAAACTGTGAAATAGCAAAGAGGAGCAGGCATGCTGGAGAGACAGGGTTAGCCTTTTCTAAGCCAGCACAGGTGAGTCTGCATCAAGAAAACGATGATATAGCACAGACCAGCCATGGGTGAGCAAGGGGCGAGCAATGGACAAGCTTGGGAGTCACTGTCTGTCACTCTGGTTCAAGAGGATCCAACACCCTTTCATGCCTCTGTCCTCTGTGGGGCACTAGGCACACCCCAGGTGCATAGACACACATGCCGACAAAATACCCACCCACACAGACTAGAATAGTTATACTTTTTTAAACAATTATTTATCTGTTTTATGTGAGTGCATTGTCACTGTCTTCAGACACACCAGAAGAAGGCATTGAATCCCATTGCAGATGGTTGTGAGCCACCACATGGTTGCTGGGGATTGAACTCAGGACCTCTGGAAGAACAGTCAGTGCTCTTAACCGCCGAGCCATCTCTCTAGCCTCACATAATAATATCATGTGTCATCAAAGGAAGAAAAGCCTAAAGGGATATAGGGAGCTGGTGGGACGGAAGGTCACAGCTGTGCAAGAGCTCAGAAGGGATGTGCCCTCAAGGGCATTCGGAACTGAGGCGTGGCTGGGGCCCAGGAGCGAGGAAAGCAGAGCTCTCACTTCAGTGTGAACTCCATCCCTGTCCCCAGGATCCTCTTCAGCAGCGGACAGCCCGGGCCATCAGCCAGCTGGCCACCAGGAGGTACCAAGCCGGCTGTAGACGAGCCCGAGCCGAGTGGCCAGACTCGGGGAGTAGCTGCAGCTCGACCCCCGTGTGTGCCATCTGTCTAGAAGAGTTCTCAGAGGGGCAGGTGAGATGGGCCCGGCTGGAGATGGGGAGGGTACCTGGGGCGGGGTGGAGAGGTCTAGGTATGACTACGTCACAACTACATCTGGGTCTATGTGTCCTCCAAGGCAGGGATCAGTCTAAGATCTGGCCACTTTGCTGGGCTTCTAAGAACAAGCTTTCATATCGTTGAGAGGGAGCCTCATGTCGGGCTCCAGCAGCGGCACTTTAAACACATTATCTCACGTTAGCCGCATGGCAGAGGAGGTTGGAGAATAGATTGTGTGCTTATCCTTACTGACAGCAGAAACTGCTGAGAAACTTGAGCCAGGCATTGTGGTGCATGCCTCTAATCCAGCCTTGGGGGTGATAGGAAAAAGACCTATGTAAAACTGTCTCCAAAAAAAAAAAAAATAGAGTAAAACCCCAAACTTGCCCAGAGTCAGGCAGCATAACACAAATCCACCAGCAACCAAGGCCCACACCGCCATTACTCTCTATTCCTTTGCAAGTAGGTGACTGCAGGAAGGCAAGGCCAAGAGGGAGCTAGGGAGGTCCTTGTAACCTTTGGTTGGGGCACTCTTGTCTGCTTCAGGAGCTCCGGGTCATTTCGTGCCTCCACGAGTTTCATCGAACGTGTGTGGACCCCTGGCTATACCAGCATCGGACTTGCCCCCTCTGCATGTTCAACATCGTAGGTAGGAGGTGAACTCAAGGGCTCTCCTGTGTGCGTACAGATGGATGTAGGACATAGCTGCCCCAGTGGGAAAGGGTTTCTCTTGTGAGGCTGAGGAGAAGCAGCTGCTGCCATGTTGGCTTCAGCAGCGCACTGTTCAAGAGCACCAGCACCTTGTCTGTCGGGGAAGGTTGTCCATACTGAAACCATCTTTGTTTTCATAAAGAGTGTGTTTTCACAGTGGTGTTGCTTCTAAATCTAATTTGTTTGCAAATTTGTTATTCAAATATTCTGGCAATAAAGGACCCTGTTCTAGTAAAATTGGCATCGCAATTTTCTAAAAGATGGAAGTGAAATCAACATCTTAAGGAAAGAACCTTATGTAGGGGCTGGAGAGATGGCTCAGCAGTTAAGAACACCGACTGCTCTTCCAGAGGTCCTGGGTTCAAATCCCAGCAACCACATGGTGGCTTACAACCATCTGTAATGAGATCTGATACCCTCTCTGGTGTGTCTGAAGACAGCTATAGTGTACTTATATATAATTAATAAATAAATCTTAAAAAAAAAAAAAAAGAATCTTGTGCTAGTCCAGCCAAGAGAACACTGTGAACTCATGGTGGCCCCGTGTGAGAGAGCCCTATTGGCTGGTGGGTGGAGTAGGCAGATTTTAGAGTAGATTTTCTTTGTTCCCCAAACTGAGCTCAGAATCTATAGAGGGTCAGATGGGTAGCTACACCTTTCTGAGTTCATTCTCTGTATGAAGTCTTTACTTGTGAAACTAAATGTCCATGTTCTCTATTCTTTTTCCCAGAGGGAGATTCATTTTCCCAGGCCCCGGCAGCCTCTCCATCTTACCAGGAACCAGGCAGAAGACTCCACCTCATTCGCCAGCATCCTGGCCACGCCCACTATCATCTTCCTTCTGCCTATCTGTTGGGGCCTTCCAGGACTTCAGTCGCCCGGACCCCAAGACCTAGACCCTTTCTGCCCTCCCAGGAGCCAAGCATGGGCTCTCGGCATCAGCGCCTTCCCAGGACTTCACATCTCCGGGCCCCAGAAGAACAGCAGCACTTGGCGGTATCTCCACACCCCTATGCACAGGGCTGGGGGCTGAATCGCCTCCGATGTACCTCTCAGCATCCTGCAGCTTGCCCAGTGGCCCTACGACGGGCCAGGCCTCATGAGAGCAGCGGGTCTGGAGAAAGCTACTGTACAGAACGCAGCGGTTACTTGGCAGATGGGCCAGCCAGTGACTCCAGCTCAGGGCCCTGTCACGGCTCATCCAGTGACTCGGTGGTCAACTGCACGGACGTCAGCCTGCAGGGCATCCACGGCAGCAGCTCCACCTTCCGAAGCTCCCTGAGCAGTGACTTTGACCCCTTGGTATACTGTAGTCCTGAAGGGGATCTCCAAGGGAAAGGGATACAACCTAGTGTGACCTCTCGACCCCGCTCGCTGGACTCAGTGGTACCCAGGGGAGAGACCCAGGTTTCCAGCCACATACACTATCACCGGCACCGCCACCACCACTACAAAAGGCAGTTCCAGTGGCATGGCAGGAAGCCTGGCCCAGAAACTGGGATCCCACAGTCCATGCCTGCTGCTTCTCACACTCAGCTGGAGCCATCTCTCCCTGACCAGCAGCTCATCACACCCAACCCAACAGCTTCTTCAATGCTTCCCAACCCACAACGGCCCAGGGCTCTTACAGAGCCAGCCCCTGGCCTAGCAGAAGCTTCCAGCCCTAGCCCCAGTCCCAAACCTAACCCCAGCGGTCTTTTGAACTTGCAGAAATCCAGCCTCACTGTCAGACACCCACACAGAAAACGGCGGGGTGGTCCCTCAGAACCCCTGCCAACCTCTCTGCCCCCGGACTTGACTGTGCACACTGCTTGCCCGGTTTTCCCCCACTACAGTCCCCGTCTGGCATACCCTTGGCCCCCAGAGGTTCATCCATTGATGTTCAGACCTCCAGGTCCGGATAGGAGGCTGCTACATGAAGTCCCAGGCCCCTGTTACTCAAGTTCACAGCCAGTGTGGTTGTATCTGAATCCCTGCCAGCCTCTGGGACCATGCTTACCTGGAGAGGGACATTCCAAGTGGACTTTTGACAGCCCAGAGGGCAGGAGATGTCCTTACTCACATTGCCAGGTGCTGCCAGCCCAACCTGGTGAGTGTTCAGGGAAGCAGGTGTTCTGGGAAGAGGAGACTCTGTCTGGATATTGGAAGGCAGGTGAAAACAGCCGAGGGGTTGGTGAATTGAGGAGATTATAACTTACCTGAAGCACAGAAGTCATAGGTGGTTCTCAGCTTCCCCAGGGGCCCTTGGGCTTTGGTAAAGGAACCATTAAGGTACCTGGCAGTGTTGGCACATGCATTTAATTCCAGCACTAGGGAGGCAGAGAAAGGCAGATCTATGAGTTCAAGGCCAGTCTAGTCTACTGAGTGAGTTCCAGAACAGCCAGGGCAGCACAGAAAAACCCTGTCTCAAAAACAAAACAACAACAATAACAACTAGTGAGAGAGAGAGAGAGAGAGAGAGAGAGCTAAGACTCCTCTTCCAAGCATTCTTGTTAATAAGGCCAGCCACGATTTCATGGGAACTCTAAATCCTCAGCTCTAAGCCAAAGCTTTGCACATTTGTCTACGTAAACCATCCGTCCTTTCCAAGACTCACTACCCCCCAGTCCCTCCCACCTTTGAGACACACTGATGGCACACCTCTTTACAGACAGGGCTTGAAAGCTTCTATCATTCATTCATTCATTCATTCATTCATTTCCTCCTCCTCCTGATTACATGCTAGCTATATGCCAGGTCCTAGGCAGGCTTCTGAGGATGTAGAGCTTGCCACACAGGAGACCCAGGTTCATGGGGAGACAGGCATGAAAACAGTGTGTAGAATCACTATGTGCACGGTCACGGACTGTGCTTGATGGTTCCCTTTGGACTCTGTCAAACTATGTCCAGTGCTGGCAGAATCAGACCACCTTTTGCTCTGAGGTCTGTGCCTCCCTCTTCCTTGATCCTGACACTCACTGTCTGCTGTGCCTCTGCCAGCTCTGTCAACTTCTCAGGGTCCGCTGCTGATGGCCCCTACCTATAGGGAGTACAGCCCGAAGGTCAAAGCAGGAGCCTCCCTCTGACAGAGTCCCAAAGTTGAGAGGCCTGCACACCTAGTGTTATGTCCCATAGAGTTGTGCAGCACAGGCCCCTCTGTCCCTCCACGCCACTGTCAGGGTCATCAGCCTTTCAGTAGTCTAGAGTCAGATGCTGTCTTATGCCCACAGGCAGGAGAAACCTAACCTGCTGTGGCCTTCAGTGCTCCAGCACCGTCTAGCTCCATCTAGCTCCCTGCCCTTCCTCTGCCCTCTGCTTTGAGTTGGGTGAACATGAATTATGGTTCCTGCTGCCCTGAATGTCCCACTGACTTCCCTGTCCCTACAAACCCAGTGCTCAACCATTTCTGTACAACTAACCCGCACATCCTCACTGTCAGAAAGTCTTTCCTCACTGCTGTGCAAGATCTGCGCTCCTCCCTCAATGTGTCTCTCAGGACCCTGGTTCTCTCCCACTGTCATAATATCCATGTGCACACATGCCTTCTCTGCTAGCCTATTCTTTTTGGATATTCTGTCCAGCAAGTGGTAGCGAGCCAAGTTCACAATGAATGTCTAATAAATATTTATCGGGCGAATGCATGAATAGTAAGTACTGATCACAGTGGTTTGCCGCGCGCGCGAGTACTTCTCTAGGTTTGTTTTTCTCTCCCGTTTCCCAGTGGGGCCCCTCTCAGTTTTCAACCTAATCACCTTCGCAGACCTATTTCCTGCATCTCCCTCTCTGTGGTCCCTTCCCTGCCACAGCCTCTACAGGTGGGAGAAGCAGGAGATTCGCTGGACCCTCGGTGACCTCTCTTCTCCCCTCTCTTCTCACACAGGCTCGGAAGAGGAGCTGGAGGAGCTGTGCGAGCAGGCTGTGTGACGTGAGCTGGTCAGATGAAGCTTCGATGGCGAGTGTGCTCCAGATGGCTCAGGGTTCGACCTGGCCCCGGGGTCCCGCTCCTGGGAGGAGCAGGACCACAGCAAGCATCTCCTTTCGCCATGCTTCCTGGGACCACTGGAAGGAGAGTGCTGATGGCGAGTGCAGGCGGGAGGTGCTATTTCCTGCCCCAGCTCCCAAGCTTGTCTGCAGAACACACCTACAGTGCAGAAAGTCTTGTGTCCAGCCAGCCAGCCAGCCAGCCAGTATCCAGTATGCATTTGTGGGGTAGACTCCTCAAGGCTGAGTTTTTGACAGGAAGCTATAAGTGAATATCTAGATGTAAAGGTGCTGCTCTTTCCTCAAGCCCCGCTGGGTCTCCCCCTGCTGGGTCTCCTCTGCCCCAGCTTCAAGCTCACACAAGCCAGTGGGTTCACTGAAGGCGAGATCACGTCTCACCTCCTTTCAAGGCTTCACTGGGGGCAACTTCAGCTATATCATTTCCTGTCTTCTACAAAAGAAGAAGGAGTTTAGGTGAGCCCCAGTCCCAAGAGAGGTCTCTCTGTACCTTCTCCCTGGCTGGTGCTCAGGGAGGAGCGGTTCTTCCTTCCTGTTCTTACACCAATCTTAGCCTGCAGGCTTGGGGAGCCAAGGAATAGAGGTCTGTCCCAGAGGTGGGGACTGTTACAGACCTGCCTGGGATGAATCTTTTGATTATCAAACTCCTTGTCACTCGGGTAACTCCAGTTCCTCTGAGGTAGAGACCAGGAATGGAGGGGAATCAATACTCCAAGCTTTCCTCCCTCCAAGTCCAAGGCAGGCAGAAAGGAAGTCTACTAAACTGCACCTGGGAAGAGGGGGAATGGGATGAAGGCAGAGGAGGCACAACTACAGGAGTCCTCTCTGAGAGGTTCTTGGAGCAGAGATGGAGAATGGCGACATGTAACCTCGTGGGTCTGCAGGGCCCGGAGGCCCACCTTCCCAGTGTAAGCCATACAAAACCAGCAACCCAACTGAAGGTGTGCAAGTGGGAGTGGAGCAGAAAGTTGGCCCGGGCAGCTTGTACCACGTGGGTAAGGGCTGATGGTGCCTCCTGTGGCTTTGTCCCAGCATCCTGACCACTGTCAGCCCCTCAGGCAGTATCCTTGCCTGCAATGTGAAGGTGGGGGCAAAATGGACATGGGATCCTCCTTGGGAACCTTCTCTCCTCAGAGTCAATGGGGAGACTGGCATCCAGGCACCCACATGGGTATTTATATCTGAACCAGACAGAAAGATGCTTGAATCAGGCACTATGTTGAAAAAATGTATTTATTTGCTAATATATTTATCCATAAATATGATCTGGCTTTGTGGTTTTGTTTCATTATGATTTTTTCACTCAGGATAACAATTCCATCTTCTCTATTTCCTTTTGTTGGATTTTTGAGGCCCAGCCTGACTCCCAGTTCACTGCACAGCTAAGATATAACCTCAGACTGGTCCTCTCCCCCCTCCCAATTACTGGGATCATAGGCATTTACCATTATTCCCTCTGGTTTCGGATGCTATTGGTGATATCAAAGCTGGTCAGATAGGGTAGGTTTAAAGCCCCAGAAAGGTCAGAGAGAGCAGCGTGCCTGGTACTCGTCATGATTCAGTCATTTATCTGTGCTGGGCTGCTGGTGACTCTGGTGCTTCACTGACTGACTTTGTGACCTTACAATATTGTAAGCAAATACTGAACCTTGGAATGTGTGCATACACGTGCATGCACTCACAGGAGTGTGAGGGCAGCCTAATCGATACAGCAAGTGCCAGGACAGCCCGAGCTACAGAATAAAGACTTTCAAAACAAACAAACAAACAAACATACAAACAACAAGGGCCTCTCACTTGAACTTGCCTGGAGTCCCTGGGATCTGCCTATCTCTGGCCCCCAGTGCTATGGTTAGAGTAGCAGACCATCAAATCCCACTTATATGTGGTGGGTCCTGAGCCAGCTCCTCAGCAGGATACCTGCCTTTTACCATAAATAAAATGATCCTCCTTCAGAGATGATAGAAGGCTTACATGAGATAGCACAGTGAAAATGTATTCCAAACTGAAAAGAGATTTCCCGGTGCTAGAAAGTATCTAAAACCCAGTCACTGAACCCCATGTGGATGCAGTTTGGGATAAAGCCTAGAATCAGTCTTGCTGTCCCTCAGTTTCAATGAGAAGGGCTGGAAGGACAGAACAGCGGGATTGCAACTATTTATATCCCAGCGCTCCAATTCAGATAAACACAAATGACCAGGCTTTTGCCTACATTCCAAGAGCCTTTGCTCTGTTCACACCGCACCAGACCTCGTATTTCTGTATGGTTTGCTCAGGATATTATCTCGGTGCCATTTAAGGAGACAAGGAGGAATTTTGTGTCCTACACAGTAAGCACATTGGCAGCTGGGGTGGGGTTAGAGTATGAGAAGTGAGATACCTAATCCACAGATGTTCCCATGGAATTATGTCTAAATGTGCCGAGAGTTTTACAAAGCGTAAATTATGAGCCAGGCGCGCAATCGAGAGGCTTTTAGGAGGAATTAAATACGCGTTTCCCTCTATCCAACACGCCTCCCCTTTCCCCGTCGGCACGGCTCAAGCTAGCATTCCTGGGGACCGCAAACGAAACCCTATCACGCTCTCCCAGTTACAAGAAGGGGTGGGGCCTCGTCGGGTTTTTGTCTCTGCAGGCGTCCAGAAAGGCAAGACTCATTGCCTCGAGCCTTAAAACAACCTAGCGCGAAGCGGCGGGCTTGTATTCTGAGCATTCCGGACACTGAGACGAGGGGCTTGTGTCAAAAAGTCAAATACCCGGGCGTGGTGGTGCGCGCCCATAATCCCAGAACTCCGAAAGTGAAGGCAGGAAGATCAGGAGTTCAAGATCACCGTCCCGTACTCAGAGGCCAACTTAGGAATTAGCATTGTCTCAATAAATGAGCAAACAAAATAAAACAAGCAGACAAAACAATCTAGGTTTTCCTCGGGAGTCTGAAGAGCACTCAGGCCAGAGCATTTTGGGCTCCATCAAAAGGCCCGCGTCGCGAGGCGCAGTCCCGCCAGTCGCCCCGCTCCACGCTTCCTGCGCATGCTCCAACCTCCCCCAGCTGCCCCGCCCCTACGGGCGCATCAGCTCCCAGCGCGCGCGCCGTCTTCCGCTCGCTCTCGCGAACCAGGTGACGGGCGCGCGCGCGGCCCAGGTGACCGGGCGGCCCCGCCCAGCGCTCCCGCGGGAGGAACCATCTTCTCCACGGGGAGGGAGGGGCGGGGCCTGCGATGGCCGGCACCGGAAGCGGAAGCTGCGTGCCCGACGCGTCTGGCATTCTGGGTAATGGTCTGTTTACTTCCTGCGGCTGGAGGAACCTGTGTTGTCGTATCGGTGAGGATGGCCCTGGAGACGGTACCAAAGGACCTGCGGCATCTGCGGGCTTGTTTGCTGTGCTCGTTAGTCAAGGTGTCCGTTGGGGCCTTGGTTGTAGGAGCGATCGGGGAGGCGAAACGGGAGAAAGAGGGTGAAATGGGGCCAGACACAGGAAAGGAAGGCTCTGAGATTCGGGGAGTGGGAAGCCCGAAAGCCTAAGGGAGCCGTTGTTTCCGTCCACGGAACGCGAGCCGGGTGGCTGTGCCTACTGGGGGCTGCGTTGCAGTTCTCGGCATAACTGAGCACAAGTTTGTCTCCCCGACAGACGTTCGGTGAACTTGCTGTGGTGGACTGGAAAGACACTAGGAGCCAGAGCAGCCGAGAGAGTAGCAGGAGAGGGTACCTGACCCCAAAGAGGCTAGAAAATATGTAAGCTGAATTAGGGACGCGAGCAAAAAGGTATGAGGGTGGAGTTTAGGAACAGTTTGGAGAGGAGAGGGTGTTGGGTTGTATAGAAAACGAAGAGGTTGGCTTTGTTGAAATATTAAGGCGTTGTTCATGCTCATACTTGCTTTTTTTTTTTCTTTCCAGACTATAGACCAGTTCGAATATGATGGGTGTGACAATTGCGATGCATACCTACAAATGAAGGGCAACAGAGAGATGGTTTATGACTGCACCAGCTCTTCATTTGATGGGTAAGCCCCTTTCACGCGCCTTTGTTTACTTCTGCACCCAGAAAGTTAATATGGGATAGATTTTTGAGGTCATAAGACTAGCTGGTCTCAGCAGTTCTGAGAGCTAGTCTATGTGTCCAGCCCAGTAGCTGTAAACTTTTGTAGTGTAAGACCCCCTTTCGGGGACCCCCGCTCTAGTCTCAGGAGTGTGAGAGCACCCAAAGAAACACGAGGACCCATCTTGCTGTAATTACATGAGGACGTTTAATTACGGAGCTCCGGACCGACATGTATCCCACACAGGAGATAACGGATGCCGGCCACGAGGCTCGAAAGCTTGGGGGTTTTATGGGGTAAGGGGCTTAGGGGTGTGGAATTGAGCATAGCGACACACTATTGGCTTATTCAAACATTAACAGAAAGATTACATGTACGTGCAGGGTGTCAGAGTTCTGTGAGTAGTTGACTCAGTTCAGATAGCCCTGTTATGTCCTCACATTCCCCTTTATCTTATGGTCAAGATGTTCCCAGGAATGTTTTAACTATGGGGCATACCCAGGTTTGTTTTTCTCTTTTCTCAGCCCCAGGCAGCCTCTAGGCTCACAAACAACCAGCAATTTCTGAGTACTTTATATGACTTACAGGTCTTGAAATTTCATCTTTCTTTCAGTAGCTACTGAGTACTTGACATGTGGCTAGTTCAAATTCGAATATGCTTAAGTGTCAAATACATACCAGCAAACAAAGATTCAGGGTGAGGAAAAAGGATGTCAAATGATCTGAATTTTTAAAAGATTAGTTAAATATTGAAACAATGTTTTAGGGTTATTTGATTAAAATAAATATTGAAGCAGGGAAGTGGTGTCGTACGCCTTTAATCCCAGCACTTGGGAGGCAGAGACAGGTGGATTTCAAACCAAAAAAAAAATTAAAAAATAAATATTGAAGTTATTTTCATCTTTATTGTTTTAAGTAGTGGCTAAGAGGACTTTTTTTTTTTTTTTACCTCGAGACAGGGTTTCTCTGTGTAGCCCTGGCTGGCCTGGAACTCACTTTGTAGACCAGGCTGGCCTCAAACTTAGAAATCCGCCTGCCTCTGCCTCCCAAGTGCTGGGATTAAAGGTGTGCGCCACCACCACCCTGCTTAAGAGAACTTTTTTAATGTGTGTACTTCTTCTGTAGTCCTATTTAACAATGCTTCACAACTCTTGTCTGCTCCATTATCGCTGAGACTATGTTTATGTTATGTCCTAATGCCTGACACGGGATGTACGAGGTGTAGATCTTTAATGTTGGAGAGGTGGAAGTGTGATACAGCAGTAGAACACGTGACTACCACATACAAAGAACACATGACTACCATGTACAAAAAGCCCTGGGTTTAATTCCTAATGCTCCTCCAAAAGTGTTGGCTACATGAACGATCTGTTTTGGAAATGAAGGGGTATAGTTTCAGTAGCCTACTCCCTCTTACAGTATCTTAGTGAATATGGTGACTTGCACCTATAGTCCCATCATCTGAGAGAGAGACACCAGAGAATTGGAAATTCAGAGGGAACCTCAGATACATAGTGAGTTTGAGGCCAGCCTGAGCTACCTGAGACCCTGTCTGTCTCAAACAAGACCAGCTAAGCTATCTCAGCAGGGTAAGGCGGCTGATGGCAGGCCTGCTAACCCTGACCTCAATCCCTGGATCCCACAAGGTGGCAGGAGAGAACACACACACACACATACACGCACACGCACACACACACACATACACGCACACGCACACACACACACGCACACACACACTCACACGCCCACTCACCCCAAGAGAGTTAACTACAAAAAATGGGAGAAGAGTGGTCTGGTCTTTGCTCAAGGTAGCAGCATTGCTAAGTTTCTTCTGGTCAGCAGGCCAGTTAAAGACCTCATATAAGCTGGGCTTACGCCTAGTGTTTGTTCTGTGAGAGTGGGTCTGGTGTCCTTTAGAGGAGAATAAAATATTGGGCAAAGAGATGTTGATTTGGCTCCCTTTGGCTAGTCCATTGTTAGTATATGAGTTTACCCTTTCACAAGTATTTGTCATGAACTGTTGCTAGTCAATTGCTGTCTTACAATGTATTTATCAATACACTAGTTCGTAAGTACTCGAATGCTAAATTATTCACAAAGAAAATGAACAGAAAGTAAGCTAAATCTAAGAGAGAGAGAGAGAGAGATGCTGATTTGGAGCCTTTAGCTCCTGTGTGTGCAGATGCGTATTTCTGTATTTCCATCCCTTTGTTTCCTCAAGCCGTTCAAGGCTGACAATGAATGACGAAGCTGGTTGTGTTGATGCAGCCTTCAGTCCTAGCTCTCAAGCTGAGCAGGGGACACAAGTGTCGGGTAGCCTTCTGCTGCATCATGAGACGACGCCCCCATCTAAAAATTAAAATGTAAGTGGAGTCGCTCTCATCTGTAAGGGAACACCTGTGCTAGCTGCGTTGAAAGATGTTAAGAGTTACACAGTAAGATATAAGCAAGGGTCACTTTGAATCCTTACCAGTTTAACCTGTTTAAACATCTTAAAGACATGCTTTGTTTTTAAATTATGTGTGTGTGTGGCTATGTGCACATGAATGCCAGTGTCCTCAGATCCCCTTGGAGTTCGAGTTACAGGCAGCTGTGACCTGTCCTGTATGGGTGCTGGGAGCTACTGGGGTCCTCTTCAAGGACAGTATGTGTTGTTAACCACCGAGCTGCCTCTTCAGTTTCCAAAGGTTTCGTTCTTTTTAAAGTTTGCTATTTTTATTATATATATAACAGGGATTTTTAAAATGCCATGGCTTCTTACCTCTGGCCATCGTGAAGAACACACTTATGTAGATTAACTACAGAGCTTTGGGTGTCTGTTAGTAGAATCGCTGTATCAGAATGTGATAACTGGTCATCTGAGAAACCTAAAAGGAGTACTTTTATTTTCCAACATTTATTTATTATTATATGTGAGTACACCGTAGCTGACTTTAGACACACCAGAAGAGGCACCAGATCTCATAATAGATGGTTGTGAGCCACCATGTGGTTGCTGGGATTTGAACTCAGGACCTTCAGAACAGCAGTCAGTGCTCTTACCTGCTGAACCATCTCACCAGCCCCTAAAAGGAGTACTTTAAGGTTCCAGGTTTTTTGTTCTTCTGTTGTTTAGTTGGGTTTTTTTTTTAAATTTTAATTCATTAACTTAGTAGGTTGGTTATTGGGTTTTTTTGTTTGTTTGTTTTTTTGGGCTTTTTGAGACAGGATTTCTCTGTCTCCTGGTGACCTCGAACTCACAGAGATCCACCTGCCTCTGTCTCCCGAGCTTTGGGATTATAGGTGTGTATTATTCCTGGTTTTGTTGTTTGTTGCTTTTGAAGAGCCATCCTGCTGAGTGTGGATTATATCTTTATAATTGTTACCATAATAGAGCAACCCTCTTTTTAAAATTATTTTGGAAACAGGGTTATTTTTAAGTTGGCCAAATAGACCTTGGAAACCTTCTGCTTTGCCTCCAGACTAACTGGAATTGTGGGTTACCTGATCAGGCCTGACTAGAACTGTAGGGTCTCAGAGGAAGTTGAGACGAGGTAGAAAGGACATTTCAAATATTATCACTGAGAAGGTCAGTTATGAAGGGTAGAGAAAGTACGGGGGTGGGGGTGGGCTGTGTAACTGCCTGTCCGGGATCAGTCTGCAGAGCCACTTGCTATCTTACCCTTCTTCCACTCCTGGACGCCAGCACTGTTGCCAGGAAAAAGGAGGCGGCCATGGAGGAGGCAGTCAGTAGTGTCGGTTCCTAGAAAACTATTTGATTGATTGGATGATTAACACATAGCCTCATAGTTCCTCCTAGCACCTGCCTGCTCACATAGTGGCTTTAGCCCTTGAGTAGGGTTTCTGCTCCTCAGCCTGTGGAAGCAGAGCTCTCTGCCAAAGGATTGATGGACTGGGAAGGGACACTTGGCATCTGCTATGTCCGTATCTGTACTAGGTACTTTGCATGTAGTATCTCAACCTGAGTCTCACTGGTGAAACTGTGAAATGTCTCCAACTGGACGTGAGACTGCACAGCTCATTAAAGGAAGGGTTATCCAAATGTAGTTCGCTTCCTGGAAGAGGATTCATTGTTTTGACTCCTTTGCAGCAGGCGCCAGACCCCTAGTGATTGGGCTGGTTGTCGTCAGTGCTGGACATCCACAGGTAAAAACTTACTGGCCCGGCAGTAGTGTCCGCACGGCTTTAATCCCAGCACTTGGGAGGCAGAGGCAGGTGGATTTCTGAGTTTGAGGCCAGCTTGGTCTACAGAGAGAGTTCTAGGACAGCCAGGGCTACACAGAGAAACCCTGTCTCGAAAAACAAAACAAAACAAAACAAAACCTCTTCTTACTGGCTGTCCAGGGACATAGGCAGAAAGGCTGTGTCACTCCCTTCCCGGTGTTAGAAGCTTCCCAGCTTCCCTGTGGTGATTTTCTCCTCAGGTGCCTTGCTCGGGCTGTTGCTTTGGGGAGCTGCTGTGGCCCCCTCCAGCAGGGCAGGCTTGGGCTGACGCTTTGTCTTCCTCTCTAGAATCATTGCGATGATGAGTCCAGAGGACAGCTGGGTCTCCAAGTGGCAGCGAGTCAGTAAGTATCTTACACATGCACGTGAACGTGTGAGAGCTCATTCTTTCTCTCTCTCTCTCTCTCTCTCTCTCTCTCACACACACACACACACACACACACACACACACTTTCATGCATGCATCCTACCCCTCTTCCATTTTTGGCTTAATTCTTTCTTGCTTTTCAGTCTTAACTCAATTCCCATTTTAATCTCCTCTCTTCCTCAGGTAACTTTAAGCCAGGTGTATATGCTGTGTCCGTCACTGGTCGCCTGCCCCAAGGTAATAGTTGTGACTTCAGCAGTGAGCATCTGCCAGGCCCAGGGCAAGCCTCTGTCTCCCAGTGCCGAGGATGGGGTGGTGGGCGTATTTATCCTTGTGACTGTCTCATGGGACTGTTTCTTTTTCTGTCATAGGAATCGTGCGGGAGCTGAAAAGTCGAGGAGTGGCCTACAAATCCAGAGACACAGCAATAAAGACCTAGCTAGGTGCAGGCCATAGCATCTTGTTCTTCACTTCTGTACTTGTTTTCTTGTGGAACTAAACCGTGGGACCCCAAAGACTCCCCGCCCTCCATCTCCGAATCAGCAGACTCCACGAAAGCAGCACATCGGCCTTAAGTCATCTCACTTTCTCTGCCCACTGGTGAAGTGGGAGTGTCTGGGCGGATTCTCAGAGGCTGTGTCAACAGAGGAAGATGCTGATTTCCCACCTGTGTTCAGGGTTTTGCCTTTGTCTATGGGCAGGACTTTGGTTCAAATACCAATAAAGCGAGCCTTTGGAACATACTTAAAGGGTACTGAGGCCTGTGCCTTGTGTTCCATTTCCTCTCACAGTGAGGCCTCACTTGCCTGGTGGGCTCTGAGGCAGCTCAGCTGAGGTCCTTTCTCTGGCCTGCCTTTAAGGGGTACAGCTGCTATGCTGTGCTTGCTGCTGTATCGTGGGAAGGTCTGCTGTCCTGAGGCAAGGAAACTGTGCTGACTGGAAATCAGCGTTCTGTCCTCTAGACCTGGTGCACACTCTCCTTTGAAGGAACCCGGGGCTCCTTAGTGCCTTCACCCTTGATGCTCCTACTTCTCCTACTTCCTGTGTCTCTTTTCTATGCTCTTGCTGTACCTCTGCCAGCTTCAGAGTTCACATTCCCCTTAGTACCCTTAGTGGCTGTTGGGTCTTGATCTGGGTTTTTGTGTTTCCATGGAAACACAAACTCCTCCTAAGAAGGGAGCCATCCATGGGTAATGCCACATTGGCCAAGATGTGTTGTTTTTATAATAACATATTTACCATATATCCTTAAGTTGCAGAAATTGTATCCCCATTTTGGTTTCTCTTTAGTTTTCATCTGTAAAATAGGAGTGATTATTCCTGTTTACCCTGTATGTTTATTTCAGGGTTATAAGGCCTGGAAATGAAGAATAAGAAAAGTACATAGCAGCGGGGTGGTGGTGGCGCATGCCTTTAATCCCAGCACTTGGAAGGCAGAGACAGGCAGATTTCTGAGTTTGTGAGTTCCAGGACAGCCAAGATTATACAGAGAAACCTTGTCTCGAAAAAACCAAAGGAAAAAAAAAAAAAAGAAAAAAAAGAAAGAAAAGAAAAGTACATAGCTCCCCTAAAAGGATCAGATGTGGCACATGCCTGAAATCCAGCCCCCAGAATCTGAGGTTGGGGTTAGCTCAAGTCGGCTACAAAGTGAGACCCCATCTCAAAAAGCCAAATAGTAGTAAAGAGTACTGTGTAAAGAGTACTGTGTAAAGTTTGTTGTCTGACTGTCCTGCTGTTCTTCGGTATTTACACCGTCTTCACCATTAGGCGAAATTGGGGACTATGGCCAGAACCTTCTTGGGGGAGCACCACCTTGCTAGCGGAGGTACCTGCACTAGGCTCTGTCTCAGCTGTTGTCACCTGCTGACCCTGTGAGTGTAGAAAGCGAGCTGGTGATGACCAGGCTACTTATCCAGTCACTGGTCCCCACTAGGAGTGGTTTCACCTGCACCCTCAAGCTTTGAGGGAACAGATCATCACCCTCAATTCTAAACTGAGCTGTTGAAGGAGTTCTCTAGCCCAGCCATCTCAAAGATGCCATCGCTAGCGAATTCTCCAGTGAGTTCCATTTGGAAGGGGCCTTGGTGGCTTGTCAGAGTGGAACTTACCTCCTGGAGGGAACGAGAAAGTTTCCCCAAGAGGGTCTAGGCTGTGGAGCCAACACCTCAGCTTTCACTGGCTTTTTCAGAAGTCCCCTGGAAAGCCCCAGTTGCTGTTCTGTGTACATGACCCGGATGTGACTGTGTGGTGAGAATGGAAACAGTTGTGGGGAGGGGAGGCAAGAAGAGCCTGCACAAATAACCACAGTGGGGCTGCTTGAGTCCCATACCTCTTGGGCCCCAACTGTCAATCTCACAGGAAGTGAAAGACGTCGACTGTCAGCCATGGGGAGCATGGGTCTTGTCAAAGTGTCCTCCACCTGGGAGCTGCTTTTCCATGCCTCTCATCCTGTGGTACTAGAACCTTCTATATTAGCTGCTGCCCAGACAGGCAAGAAAGTGCTAGCGTCCTACCCTTGGAGCTGAAAGACGCTTGAGACAGGAGTTTGGTTCCGGACTCTCAGGGTGGGCTGTTCTGTGGCACAGGGGCCTTTCAAATTCCAGGACTGCTGTCTGCATTCTACCTCCTTAAGGGTGCAGTGCTTGCTAAAGTTAGACCTACCCTAGCTTAGCTTTAAGTAGACCCTGGTCTTAGGCACTCCCTCTGACTCCTTCAGTGCTGGGGGTTCAACCTGAAACCTCATCGTGCATGCTAGGCAAGCTGCCTACCACTGAGCTATCTCCAGCCCTTGCACTTTTGGGGCCATACCTCACTAATTTTCTGTACTGGTGAGAAAGTCAACTGTAATGCAGGCTGGCTTTGAACTTGGGATTCCCCCTGCCTCCCAAGTAACTGGGATGGTAGGCTTGCATCACGAGGCCTGGATCCTCTTGGTGTCTTGTTCAGTGGTTTGACCCCTGTCCCTTGAGGGGGACAAGGCTCCTCTCCTGTTCAACGGGTAGATTCAGCTCAGACAAAACTAGCAACAGCACCTGGCAAGCTGCTTTGAGACTGTTGCCTGATCCTCAGGTTCTGCCCAAAGCTGAGGGGCACAGTAGCAGCGCAGTGGTGACCGAAAGCTGGTAGAGCAAGAGTCACAATGTCTCAGCAGAGAGCAGTTTCCCTAAGAATAAGGGTGACAGGATGGCTTGCCAGGGTGGGGGCAGACCCTGTTCTTGAGGTAGCCACCATGTTCCCCTCAGCCTGTCTTCAGGCCTGGCACCTGTCAGACGACTGATCTCTGAGTATATCAGAAGCAGGTGGGCAATGGTAAAGACAGACTTCACTTGGAAGTCTAGCTCCCACTCAGTATCTATAAAGACTTTCATGTAAATAGTATTTGGAAGTTGACAAAAGCCTTTGACATCCATGATCTCATCTGCTCTGAAACTCCTGGGACATGGTCCTTGTTTAGCAACAGAGACAAGCTGTGAGGGTTAAAGTGGCTTAGCCACGATTAAGTCGTGGGGCCTTAGCTCAAACAATATAATAAACACAGTTGAGCACTGATGTTTCTCACCTGGTTACTGCCTATATGAGGGTTAGGCAGAAGTGTGAGCATTAGCGTTTTCTTTGAGGTCATAACACCTAGTCCCCACTACAGACCGTGCTGACCTCTCTGCTTAATGCCTCTAGTCCCCAGTCTGAACTTAGCCATGAGGCAATGGAGTGCTAGGCCAGAGAGGAGGCCAAAGGGAAACTGGGCCAGTTCTCTTCAGCAGCATCGTCCATTCAACTCCCAAGTCCTAAGTACCTGCCAACCTGTGCCCACATTTCCCATCCTCTTCCCCATTGTCTTCTCTCCCTCCCTCCATCTGAACCTAATTGTGGCCCCCACCACAACCTGATGGGACACAGACCCTTGTGTATGGCGAAAACATGTCCCTGCTGAGGGCAAGAACCCCTGCGTCCCCGACCTGCTACCTCTGCCAACCATGGCCCTATGACTTCAAATCATGGTGTCTACACATTTTCTTCTCTTCCTTTCTCTTCTCTAATTTTCGTTTTCCTTCTATTATCTCCTTCCTTCTTTTTTCTTTTTTCTTTCTTTCGACAGGGTCTCACTATTGTAACCTTTCCTGGTTTATCTAGAACTCACTGGAACAGACTGCAGTTGAATTCAAAGATCAACCTTCTGCCTCCCAAGAGCTGGGACTAAAAGTATGTGCCACTGTGCCCAGTGCCGAGCTTCTCTACAAAACCCAGCTGACAAAGCTATTGGACCCCTTGGCAAGACAGATGTGCCTGTGTTAGGCCCCAGTGGGAGAGAGAACGCAGGATACCAAAGTGCCAGGAAGATGTATTATTTCCCTTCTTTCTCTCAACCAAGCACTCTACCACTGAGCTACACTCCCCCGAGTTCGTAAACTTTGAGACAGTTCATCAAATTATTCAAACTGGTCTAGAACTTACTCTGTAGCCCAGGCTGGCCTTGAACTTACAGAGATCCTCCTGCTTCTGCCTCCCAAGTGCTGGGATCAAAGGCGTGCGCCACCACTGCCTGGCGTGCTTTGAACTCTTAATCCTAACAAGTAGTTGGCATTGCAGTGCTACACATCTCAATTTGCCTTTCTCCTCCCTCTCATTCTCTCTTCTCTCTCCCTTCCTCTCTCCACCTCTCCTCCCTCTCTCCCTTCTTCTTCCACCCCGCCCCCCCCCCGTGTGTGTGTGTGTGTGTGTGTGTGTGTGTGTGTGTTGCTGAGGTTTGAATC
Organism: Mus musculus; assembly: GCF_000001635.26. Classification (NCBI taxonomy): domain Eukaryota; kingdom Metazoa; phylum Chordata; class Mammalia; order Rodentia; family Muridae; genus Mus; species Mus musculus. The sequence goes on from NT_187003.1 coordinate 878,843, forward strand.
AGGGATCTTGTGCAGAGCAGGCAATATTCTACCAGTGAGATCTATACCTAGTCTTATTTTTCAATGTATTATGTACTTTGCCATCTGCACACAAGAATCAGGATACGACTTAAACCTCTACTTAACTCAAAGTCATTGTTATAAGCCTCCATATTTGTGGTAAAATGATTTCAGGACTAATTATTTTTTTACCCCTTGGATTCACAGCCTGTCAGCTGTCGCGTCTGTCATTCATTCATGGCTGTCTCCCTTCTAGTTTTTCTTGAGCTGGAGGAACAGACGGCCACATTTGGTACATGCTGTAGTGTGGCGGGTGAGTGAGTAAGGCTTAGATCAAGAAAAGCACATGGCTGCTTGCCTAGGTCTTTGGTTGAGTGCAGAGACCTCCATCTGTGGGAGGGTAAGCTCCGGACTGCTGGGGCTGTAGCGCTGAAGGCAGAGAGAATATTGGAGCTAGTGGAGGATTATTAAGGCCTCCACCTTATGAGGGACAGGACCAGACCACATCAGCCTGATTCCAGGAGAAACCATGGCTGTGAGATGTGTCCTCAGAGGTTTTTGCCTCAAGGTGCTGCCATCCTCTGTGAATGTCCCAGGAACAGGAACCAAGGAAACACCATACTGCCCTGTGCTGTTGACATCAACATGAGAACTAGGATGAAAACTATCATCCCGTTGAGTTCTGGCGCTCCATCTCAACACGCCCTTTGGGGAGAGGACAGGCTCTCACACATACAGAGCTCTGTGTGTTGCTTCTGTCTGTGGACCTCCTGCCTGCAAACAGAGGGAAGAGCTTCACGCACCAAGGCAGGGCCCCTAATTGCTTTCCAAAAAGTGCTTCTCCTTCCTTCTCCCCATACCCAGCATCTGCCACCCTCAATTTTTTTTCCCCTTTGGAAAAAAAAATACCTGTAGGGCCATTAACCAGAAAAGGGTGGTAGCGCTGGTGGCGCTGGTGATGGGACAGTGTGGTAACTGTCGATTGTTCCCTCCCTCGGGGGTTGAATAGCAAAAGTTCGAAGGGAAAACACAACTCCGTACTTGGGAGGGGAACAAGCCCTAGAAGGGTGAGGGTGCCAGTAACAACTTAGTCTTCTCTGGAACTCTGGACCTGATGGGGACTGGATGACCTGAGACCACGGAGTGACGGGAAAGTCCAGAGACAACCTGGCAGCTTCCCCATCTCATAAAGGCAGCTTGCCGCACTTTCTCTGGGCAGCTGAAGAGACTCACTTCCTCAGCTCCGCCCCCTAGAGAAGCAGCAAGATGGAGGGCGGGTCTCAGACAGAGAGGTGGGGCATGACTTGGGATCCAGGTTTCTGCTGGGCTACATGAGGTAGTGAAGGCAGGCATGTTCGTAAATTAGCCAATTATCAGTCTCTTCTACCGAAGGAGAGAAGAATCGCCCACTCTCTCCTCTTAGAAGTACCAGGACTGGAATTGAACCGATGCCCTGGCAAAAGGATCTTTCCTGACGACTGGGGGCAATAACATGGTGGGAAATTGCCAGTGGCCTGTGGTTCCTTCAGAGCAAGTAGACTCTCATGTGGTAATTTCCAGGTTCAAAACTACATCGGGTCCTCAGTTCCCTTCTCACAGACGAGAACATTTGAGCAGCACACGGAATTAACCTTTCCCCTTGCCCATCACAGCGTGCTTACAGGCTCAGGGGTAGGGGAGGGCAGTCCTCCTTGGGTTCCTTTTGCCTCCAGGAACTCCAACACGCAGTTGGGGCCAGGGGGAGTGCGTAGTTGTGAATCTGCAGACCTCAGCATCAAGGTCCCTTTGGGAGTCAGGCCCCTCAATACACAGCTATGTTCACTAACCCTCAGACCCTTAGGGGAGGTGAGCTCGGATCCCCTGCCCCCCATCTCCCACCTCCATTTGTCTCCAGCCTCTCACCTCCCCCTCTTGGAACCACAGCCCCATGACGCTGACACTCATGCTCCATTGGTCTACGTGGAGCACATTTGCCCTTATTTGGCTAGGCCAGCTCCAGGCTGGGCCTCCACCTCCAGCCCAGCCCCCACAGGCTTGTGTCTCTCTCACTTCGTCTTTTTGAGGTTTGGCTGTGGGGCCCAGTGGGCGTCACTTCAAACGCACTTTCTGGTTGAGTCACTTTTAACGGCTCAATGCTGTGAACGAACGGCTGGGGCTGGGACTGGGGCTCTTTGCTCCGTCCCCAGGCACCCTTTAGGGTTGGTGGCTAACCCTCCCCCATCTGACCACCGAAGAGGGCTGGGTGGATGGTGACCTTGGGCAGGTTTTGCAGACCACTCGGTGACCCATTTAGTCACATCCACTGTCCCTACTTACAAGCCTGGGGCAGGGAAGTGGACCCTGAGTCCCTCCCATAGCTTTTCCAGCTTTTTCCAGCTCCTTCCTTAGATGGGAATTTGAGAGGACAGACAGGTCCTCATGGGAGAACTGCGTCTTTGGGGGCAATTAGAATTGACTCTTTTGGGAGGACAGAAAAACGGGGTGCAGACTGTCGGTCTGACATTTAGGAAGAAGAAACTTAACCTGGCCGAGATTCCAGTTCCTCAATTCGAAATGGGGATACTGACATTTGTCTTACTGGGTCAGCTCGATCAAATGAGATGCAGTGGACCCTCCTACGGCACGGAGAGTGCGACATGGAAGCCAGGCTAGCTCCTACACGTGATGGTCTCCTCTTCCCTCACCTTATCTTGTATTTCCAGCTGTGTCTTGGGCGTGAGGAATCCTGTGGCAGGCAGGAGGTTGACAGAAGAGTTAGAGAGCCCTCTCTGGACTTTAGGATGTCTACTGTACATCCATGGGTGAAGACGTACAGCTGCCCTGTGGTTTGGTGGGTTTAGAGCATGATACTGTTGCTTCCTCCTACTACTAAGGGTCTTGGACCTTTGTCCTTGGGAATACTCCAGAGTGAAAACAGGTCCTTCAGTGGACTCTATTCTATAGTCAAGAAGGCAGGATTCAGTAACAGGCCCGAGGCTACACTATAAAAGCTCCAAGAATCTTGTCCCTCCATTTTGTGCTCTTGGCTGTCATCTTATCAAGGGTAGGATTTAGGTTGATTGACAGATGGTAGCAAGCACTACTCTCCCAACCCCCTCTCCTTGTTTGCTTTCCTGTGTCAGTGTGATCAGAGGAGTCGAAGCCCAAGCATACACATACTCTTCACATTCACTGTGTGTCCTGGCTTCTCTTATGGCATGGAGAGGTGAATGTGTGGAGCCCAGGATGGATCCTACACATGGCAGGCTCTCTCTCTCTCTCTCTCTCTCTCTCTCTCTCTCTCTCTCTCTCTCTCTCTCACACACACACACACACACACACACACATACACACACACCAAGGGGGGGTTGGGGAGACAGAGAGAGAGAGAGAGAGAGAGAGAGAGAGAGAGAGAGAGAGAGGGAGAGGAAAATACTGTTTAATCTGGAGCCAGAATAGCTATGCACATTAGGCCTTGCACCCATGTGTAGACAGAACTTTCCTTTTTCTCTGCCAGCATCCCTAGGAGATCCCAGAGGAGAATGCTGCTTCTGGTTTTGTAACCACTCCCACAGCTGTGGCGAGGGTGCCTCTCTCCCTTTCACAAGCACCCCCCCACTTCTTCCCCAGACCTTCTGCTTCTTCCCAGACGCTGTGGAAAGAACCTTGCCCTTGGCCCTCACCTCAGCCTGCCTTCTGTTTCTCTCTGTGCTTGCAACTTGCCTTCCTAAGGGCCGGTGTGCTGCTTGAATCCCCGGTCCTGTGATCCCGGAGCGGCTGAGCCAGAGCCCTACAAAACAGCTTCCCAGACCCAGCCATGTGTCGCATGTGTTGGAGCGGCTCCTTGTCTGACAAGACATGAGCATGAGGTTGAATCTGAAAGATGTCTGGACAGAGGAGGCAGAGGCCAAGGGAGACTGCCTGTCCATTCTCCTGGCCTGATAGGGAGCAACCCTCTTGCTCTCAAGGCAGTGAGGTGACCCAGGACCCCCCTAGGTGCTGAGCTGACCTCTGCTGGGGACTCAGTTGGGGCACTTCTAGCCACTGACCCTTGCTTTGCTTTTGTGATTGGCTTTACCAAGTTTTGTGGTGCTGGGAGATCAGTTTCTCTCCTTTGTGGGAACTCTTGCTTCAACGCTGGCTCCCTCGAGGGTGGGCCTCTCAGCCTTCTCCACTTCCTGTTTGTGAGTGGTTAGCTCCTGTGGCTTTTTTCTCATCATAAGCAGGTTATCTGGCCTGCCATCTCTGCCTGCTTGTCTGTCTGCCCACTGAGTGAGGCCCCAGGCCCGTGCAGCTGGGGTGAAGTCTTGGTTTTTATCTCAATGCTTTCACTCTGGGCCTTCAATCCTTCTAAGGCAAAGGCCTTAACATAGGCTTTCGAGAGACCTCTTCTCTGCCTCTTCTCTTTGCCCAGTTACCCCTTCCATGTCCTCTCCCACTTGAGTGTACTTCTTCCAGAAGGTCTCTGCTGATATCCGCCCTACCCCTCTCCCTGGGTCAGCACCAAGGGAGGACTTACTACCCAAAATGTTGGGAGGTACCTACCCAAAATTCCCCTACATCCCCCTGCAGTGACCCTGAGTCCCTCCTCAACTCTACCCCTCCCAGAAACTGAGAGTCCTCCATAGCAGGCCTGTGTGTTTTCTTCAGGCCCGCAGCCCTCATCTCAGCATCCACGGTGGCTGTCCTTAGAGTTAGTTAGGAAGGCACGGGAGGAAAAGACTGGGTTTCTGGAACTTTCTCAGCCCTAATTTCACTTAGGGGAAATCCCAGGAAATAAGAATCTCCCAGAACCAGGGGCTGGAGATACAGCTGTGTTGGTAGAGTACTGGCCTAGTATGCACTAAGCCTGTGGTCCCAGCACTTAAGGGAGGGGCAGGAGGATCAAAGTTCAAGGTCAGCCTTGATTATCTAGCAAGTCCAAGGTCAGCTTGAGCTACATAGGATCCAGTCTTTAAAAAGGGGGTGGGATGAGTCCAAAGAGATGGCTCAGCAGTTAAGAGCATTTATTGGCTGCTCTTCCAGGGGCATCTGGGTTCAGTTCTCAGCACCAGCATGGCAGCTCACACCTGTCTATCACTCTAATTCCAGGGGAATCCCTACACCTTCATATAGACAAACATGCAGGCAAAACACCAATGTAAATAAAATTATTTACAATAAAAATAAATTATTAAAAAAAAAAACACCCCACAAAAACAAAAAACAACCAAGCAGCTAGGCATGGTGGCGCACGCCTTTAATCCCAGCACTTGGGAGGCAGAGGCAGGCCGATTTCTGAGTTTGAGGCCAGCCTGGTCTACAAAGTGAGTTTCAGGACAGCCAGGAATAAACAGAGAAACCCTGTCTCGAAAAAAACAAAAAACAAAAAACAAACAAACAAAAAAACCCCAAAAAACCCAGCCAAGTATAGTGGTGTATACCTTTGATCTTAGCATAGGAGAGGCAGAGGCAGGAGGATCTTTGTGAGTTTGAGACCAGCCTCTTCTACATAGTGAATTCCAGGATAACCAGGACTACACGGAGAAACCCTGTCATTTAAGTGAAAACCAGAAAGGACCTTGGAGGATATTTTTCCACAGAATTTAAACGGTGGCAGCTGCCTCGTGTGTGCCTCACTGTGTCTGGATGCATTCCCAAGGGTGGACTTCAAATTGTCCGCTTGAATTTCTCTCTCCTCAACCAAGAAAGCCATTAAGACCTCCCCTTCCACATCCAGACCACCACCGATGGTTTCCTTTGTCTCTTCCTGGGGAGCTCGGGCAGCAGGAAGCTTTTGGGGGCAACAGAGGGGGTTAGGCCTGTCCTTTAGTGACACCTGTGTGCTCCAGGACAACTGTCAGTCATGTCACTGGCCCGTGTCTTTGCAGGAGGCAGGGATGTCCAGGAGTGGATAGGAGGCCCTCTAGATGAGCTGTTGTCCTGAGCTGGCTGCATCTACTGTGTGTGGCTCTAGGGTGTCCCGCATCGCAACAGCTCACGGGTGTGTACCCCATTCCTCACGGCACACACCCACTCTTCTATCACTTACTGTCCTCACGTCCTTGCCTAAGATTCTGCCCCTTTGCTTGCCTTTCATTCTCTTTTCTCTGATTCTCATTTTTAGGGGGTTTCAGGCTTAGCGGTGGTGAAGCCCAAGGCACAGGGGCCCTGAACTCCTCCTCAGTTCCTTGGTTCTTGAGCCCCGACCTTAAGATGGGAACCACAGAAAATTCCAGAACCCTCCAAGAAACTCCCTGATCCCAGAAACTCTATGGCTAGAGATGAGTCCCGAGTGGTTTGGGGCACTAAAAACTGTCCACAGAGGGGACACAGCCTCTCGGATGGAGCACCCACCATTCTGCTCAGGACAGAAGAGGAGCTGGAGTGCTTCTTGGACTCAGGGCTGCCATGTTACAAGTTGTCACATACAAGATGTGTCACATACACATCTACGGCACAACAGGGACCAGAAGCCAGGTTCTGTCTTTCATTCTGTGGCACATCGTCTCTAGGACAGGGTGCCTTCCCAGTGATAGCTCTAGGTCTGTCCTAAGCCCCAAAGGATAGGGGTCCAGAAACCCAGGTTACTGCACAACTTTGATATTCTTATCCTCTTTATCTCCTAGGGCAGCCACTTCCCCTCCACCCAGGTCTGAGGCCTGGTGGTGGTCTCTTAAAGGAACACTGACCCATTTTTGGCCAGCTAGCCTTGCAAGACTGTTGACCACTGTTCCTCTAGACCTTAGGGGTGAAGGGTCAGGCTCTTCCTTTCCTACTCTCACTTGAGGGTACTGGAACAGACACACTCTTTTCCAGGTTGGCAGCACCTCTCAGAAGGAAGGAAAGCACGTGGCGCAGTCTTCTTTTCTCTGTCTGACCCTCCTCTAGTTCCCTTCTGGCCTTGAATCTGTAGTCCCTGAAGCCAGTGTGGATCTGTGGCCAGACACTCATGGCTTTCCCAAAGGAGATATTAATGGTTCTTCCTACTCCTCCTGCCTCCTCTAACTGCCCCTCAAGACCATTCTTGACCCCAGAGCCTAGCTCACTGAGAGCCTTGGGGAAGCCGGGGTTAATATGTGGGGGCTCATACTCAGCCCCCCTAAACTCCTGCCCAGACTCCCACCTTGCTCCCATCCCCCAACTACAGGCCTAGGCTGAGCAGTTTCCTGTCTTCCCCATGGGGAAAGTGGGGGTTGACATGCAGGTGGGCGGGACCCTGCCCACATCCGGTGGCCAAGAGAACCTCCTGTCAGAGCCTTTTTCCTCCCCTCCCCCAAAGACTCCTAGGTACCTATGCTCTACCCCAGGGCCATTATCCTGACGTTCTTTGTTCTTGCATCCTTGTGGGCCCCCAAAACAGCATGAAGACCCAATCCAGTTGTGACCCACACCCCTATAGTGTGTGTCACTTGATCAGCGAGGCTCCCCTGGGGAAAGTGGTGGCTTTCAGAGATGTTGAGGACACTGAACCTAAGAAAGATGTTGGTGTATGGGTTCCAACTCCCCTTCATGCCTCTGCACCTTCCACAGCCTCTCAGGAGAACATACAGAGCAGCCCTGCTTTGCTTGGTGGCAGTGACCTGAGGAAAGGCCCATCGGTGGGGGTGGGGCTCAGGGAAATGTACTTTTCTAGTGTTGGGATTCAGGATTTTTTTTTTTTTTTCTGGGTGCTCACTGAAGGCCCTAGCAGGGAACTGTTGTCTCCTGGGGTCACCTCCAACGAGTCAGTGTCAACTCTTGAATCATCTCCTGTGGCTGGAGCCATTGGGGAAGGGCAAGCCTGGGAGCCAGGAAGCCACCTGCCCAGGGCATGTGAGATGGCCTCTTCAGTCCCCCCCACCCCGCCCCCCTCCCGCCAATACCCAGCCTTGTCGCTGGTTTCCTGTCAGTCTGCACTCCCCAGGGAGGGGAGGGGTGGCTAATCTCTGATGCGTTGTGGAGGCGGGCTCCAAGACCGTTGGGCGCCCTGAGATCCGACCCACGTGGCCTCGGGGTTATAAGCCCTACCCACCCTGAAGGGAACCCCACTTTGGATCCAGCTCTTCTCAGCTCTGCAGCATCAGGTAAGACCTAAATCTTCACTCTGGCCTCAACCAGGGCTCTTTAATTCTGGGCCCAAGGCTCAGAGAAGAGCTTGGGGTGCAGGTTCTAAGTGGAGGTTCCGGACAGCAGGAGGGGCTGGGTGCCAGAGCTCCCTAACAAAGTTTTAGGCTTAGGAGCAATGACTCTTGGATCCACTAGCCTTCACTGGGGACAGCTTTTACAATCTTTTAAATCTTCTTGGGTTTTTTGTTTGTTTGTTTGTTTTTTGGGGGAAGCTGGGAACTGAACCCAGGGCTTTGCGCTTACCATTGAGCTAAATCCCCAACCCCATCTTTTAAATCTACAGAATTAAAAAAGGACAAATTAGCCGGGCGGTGGTGGCACACACCTTTAATCCCTGCACTCGGGAGGCAGAGACAGATGGATTTCTGAGTTCGAGGCCAGCCTGGTCTACAAAGTGAGTTCTAGGACAGCTTGGGCTATACAGAGAAACCCTGTCTCGAAAAACCAAAAAAAAAAAAAAAAAAAAAAAAAAAAGAAAGAAAAATTGACTTCTGAGCCCCCCTCTCGAAAATAAAAGTCTCTAAAGCTCTTAGGGAGGAGGGCCAGAGAGTAGGGAGGAGTTGCGAGAGTGGGAGAGTGGGCAAAGGCTGAAACAGTGAGACTGGTATCGGCAAGCGGTGCCCAGGCATTTTTTCCACGCAACATGGCCGCCATTTCTGCCAACACACTTGGATTCCAGCTTGAGGAGCAGGAATGAGGGAGTCAGGGGCCTTGTTCCAATGGGGAGACTAGAGACAGAGGCGTGTGGGAGTGGAGGCCTTTGTCTAATGGGAAGGCTGGGCACCGAGGCCTTTATGGGAGGAGGCCATGGTTGCCTCCGAAGACTGTGGGTCATACGGCTGGGAAGCACCACCCAGGATGTTGCAGTTCTAAAGATGGGGATGAGCCTTCTGGAGTGGCTGTGGTCTTTACCTGAGTGTCCCCGAGAGGGGAGAGAATAGGGTGGAAACCCGGAGGGGGGTGGGGAGTGGAGGGAAGAAGGTTACAAAGAGGAAGTTGGGCGGGGGAAGAAGAGGCTCATCTGGCGCCATGTTGAGTCACCACCCACAAGGCCCAGGGCGGGCCCTCTAGGGGGCCACAGGCAGGGTGGAGCGGTCCCTGGGAAGTTACACGGAGGGGAGGGGGCAGGGGCCTTTATTAAAGCAGGAGTCGGCAAGAAGAGCAGGTGGCCTGAAGAATCCCCGTGGACAGACAGACAGTGCAGTCACCCATAAAGTAGAAAGCACTACTAACAGCACTGGAGGGTGTAGTGTTTCCTACTTTATGGATGAGTGCACTGTGGGCTTCGGAGACCACGCCACGCCGCGGCCCCCTGCCACCGTCCTCCACTCCAACATCAAGGAAACAGGTGAGCATCTCTCACACGCCCTCATTTGGCCAGGCTCCCCGAAAGACCTTCATGGCTCCCCCAAAGCACGGTGCTTCCTGACCCCTGATACTTGGGGAGACACCACAGCCGCTCTCTCGAATGCACGTCCGTGAGGATATGGGGTGGGGCCGGATGTGTGGGGCCTTGGTCCTGCATCGCAGGCCGACTGGGGGTTCCAGAAGGGAGCCGGATGGATGGGTAAGGGTCACAGGGCCCTCAACACTAATAAAGAATGGACTGGTTTCGCTTTTGTCTGACTCTGTTATTGGGGTTGTGTGAGTTCCCCGGATGCCCGGGAACAGAACTGACGCAGAAAGACAGGCTTCGCTGACATGAGCAGAAGACCTTGGCCTGACTAAGACACAGCCTGGGGGTGGGAAGGCTTGGGCCACCGGAAGTAGACTTTGTAGCAACGTGAAGAAAGGGTATGAGATGACCTCTACCTTTGGCTCTAATTTCTATGCTAGCTTCCTTTTACTCTCTATACCTCCAAAATGAAGACTGTTTGCCTCTCGTTTTGATCTAAGAAAGTCTATAGAGCAGTGGTCCTCAACCTTCCTGACGCTGCGACCCTTTAACACAATTCCTCATGGTTGTCGTGACCCCAACCATAAAATTATTTCCGTTGCTACTTCATATGTATAATTGTGCAACTGTAATGAATTGTAATGTAAATATCTGTGTTTTCTGATGGTCTTGAGTGGCCCTGTAAAATGGTTGTCTGCCTCCCAAGGGATTGCAGCCCATAGCTTGAGAACCATTGGTCTAGAAGAACTTTTTTTTTAAAGAGATTTTATTATATCTAAGTACACTGTAACTGTGTTCAGACTCACAAGAAGAGGGCATCAGATCTCATTACAGATGGTTGTGAGCCACCATTTGGTTGCTGGGATTTGAACTCAGGACCTTTGGAAGAGCAGTTAGTGCTCTTGACCACTGAGCCATCTCACCAGCCCAAGAGGATCTTTCTTTCCTTTCCTTCCTCCTTTCTTCTCTCTCTCTCTCTCTCTCTCTCTCTCTCTCTCTCTCTCTCTCTCTCTCTCTCTCTCTTCTTTCATTTTTTGAGACAGGGTTCCTCTGTGTAGCCCTGGCTGTCCTGGAACTCACTCCGGACCAGACTGGCTCAAACTCAGAAATCTGCCTGCCTCTGCCTCCCAAGTGCTGGGATTAAAGGTGTGTGCCATCACTGCCTGGCTCCAAGAGGATTCTTATTAGTGTAAGAGTTGGGCAAAACCACGCTAGCACAGTGTGTGCCCACCTGCCTTGTACATGTCTACACAGGTCATTGGTGTTAATAAAACACACTTTCACCATCATGTGCATTTCATCAGGGCCTGTACACCGATGCCAGCCACATGCATTAACTGTGACATATAGACAATGAGACGTGGCTGGTGTATCATATGGGTATACAGTCACCTAGGCCAAACACATGTTCATTAGTACTTACACATATAATGCCAAAGAATATACCCATTAGTGACATTCACATGTGGTGGCTTCATGTACATAAGACACTAACCGCGAGATCATCAAGATCTCTCTGGATTGCCACATTGATGAATTGAAAAACATTTAATTTGTGTGTGTGTGTGAATGCTGGTGAGTGTACCAATGTACTGTGGTGTGCATTTAGGGCCAGAGAACACCTTGCGTGGAGGAGTTCTCCACTTTGGCCACGTGGTTACTGGGGATCAAACTCCAGTGGTCAGGCTTGGTGGCAAATGTCCTACCCACAGAGCCATCCTATTGACTAGGATTGAAAAACAAAATGTGTTTTTGATTGCAAGCCAATTGTAGATGTAATTACAACCCCAGCAACTGGAAGAGGAAGGACCAGCTTGAGCTAAGACTCTTACCAGAGAGGAAGCTGTCTCTTTATAATGTATAGACTTTGCTTGTTATTCTTGTGATTTCCTCAATAGTACAGTACAATTATTTTTTATTTATTTATTTATTATATGTAAGTACACTGTAGCTGTCTTCAGGGAGTCAGATCTCATTATGGGTGGCTGTGAGCCACCATGTGGTTGCTGGGATTTGAACTTCGGACCTTCGGAAGAGCAGTCGGGTGCTCTTACCCACTGAGCCATCTCACCAGCCCCTAGTACAATTATTTTAACATTCACATCGTATTATAAAATAGGTATAAACAATCTAGAGATGATTTAAGGCACGGGGGTGGGGTGGGGCTGGGCTGAGGATATGGTTTAGTGGTAGAGTGCTTGCCTAGCATGCAAGAGACCTTGGGTATACAGAAGGATGTGTATAAGCCATGGGCGGATATTTCATCACCTTACATAAAAGGACATAAGCATCTGAGAACTTAGTGGGGAATCCTGAGATGATCCTATAGACAGTACCCCTTAGGCATGGAGGGGTGAAAATATATATACAGAGACTGCGTGCACATCATGCCAGGCAAGTTTATCATTATGTACATAGATCATTGTATGCCATTGTACATTATTATATGACAATGTATGTCATAATGTGTTAGTGCTGTATAATGGCATGGATATCTGTGATTTATAGCAAAATGCAATGATAAACTCATACATAATTGCATGCACATAGACATTGTAGCAAATAGACATACAATGACACAAAACCATGCACAGATATATATCCAATGAGATTCATGGACAAAATAGCACACTTACATGCAATGATCTCCATGTATACACAGACATACTATGCATACTCTTCTATACATACATGTAATATGACATGCATATATATATATATATATGCTGACTGAAAGTTACATGACAAACATGACATAGCATGTGTGCTGATGTTTAGACTGCTTTAGAGAAATGAATGTTACCTTCTCTCTTATGCAACTCCAACCCCTACCCAGTTCCATTGGCTCTGGCCTGGGTGGAGCCTACTGTCTGGGTGGGGAGTGTTCTCTATGCTTTAGCTGCTATTCCATAGGGGTGCCACATGAGGGCCCTCGACCTTGGCTTGTCTTGCATCTAGGAGCAACATTCTTATCTCTCGAGATCTAGGTGCCCCACATACAGGCAGACACCTAGGTTGGGGCAATTCCTATGTCCTTGTTCCCAAAAGCCATTTTTTTTTCATAGCAAATAAATAAATAAAGCCTAATGCTAGACAGAAGATGAACTTCCTGATGGCTGAGGGTAAAATCAGCCCAACAGGTCCTGTCTTATGATCTCCCCTGCTAGCCTGTGAAGGCTGGGCTGTCCCCCAAATGTGATCTGCCATGGGGAAGCTGAAGTCGTTTTTCAGCCTATTTCAACACTCTGTCCTTTTGCTCGTCTTTCTATTTTCAGACTTTTATTTCTTTGTTTTATTCCAAATCCCACCATTTCAGCTCTGTCCTTTTCTACAGCTAGGTCTCTGTCACATTGTTCTATCTCCATCAGTCTTGCCTGAAAGGAGAGGACTGTTTCTACTCCCTTTCCTCTGCACCCCTGGAAGTGAGGGTCTGTGGGGTCAAGGGGATGAAGAGGCCATGTTGGGGGGCCCGGAGGGGGTAGCTTTCTAACCTACCATCCAGCAAGGAACCTGCTCTTTCCTCTGTCCCGACCCTGCCAGCTTGCCAGCCGGTCCAGCCCACCAGTCCAGCTCCATCGTCATGGAAACCAGCAGCTGACTTCCTATTGGTGGGCAGGAGGGGAGGGGGAGGGGGAAGGGAGGGATGATGATGCTCCCCTGCTCCCCACTCCCCATTCTGAGGCTCTGCCCTCCTTCGTGCCCACCATCTCATTTGGGGAGCTCCGGGACCGTGAGGGACCCTTGCAGTCCCTCGAGCTGAGACTAGCTGAGGCAGAGACTATGAGGCAAGCCGCCCATCGACCCAGGCCTCCTTAGGACCGCCCAGCCACCCAGCAAGCAACTGATCGCGGCAGCCAGCGGAGAGAAAAGCTGGAGATAAAGGACCACAGTGGATCACTGGGGATCATTCCCAGGAACTCCTGAGGACCCTTTCCAGGCAGAGTGGTCGTGATGGGTGGCCAGACTCACAGACACTGAAAGACACACGCCACTACAGATACACCGGGCTTTACAACACTGAGACAGGACCGGCGACAGCATCACACACTGCCACAGCCCTGCAATACAGACAGCCCCTACCCCACGCAGAAACAACTGGTAACTCTTAAATAGGCACAGACAGTGACACATAGCACCACCCTTCTCAACATACACAAGTCGGGGTATTCATCCTCCAATCACATAATAAAACATCACTGACCTGCAGGGACAGACCTGGAGGCACACGTACATATATACCTTCAGCCAGGCACTCCTGGTGGTGGTCTCTCACCCCCCCCCCCACACACACACCCCGTACACACACACACACACACACACACACACACACACACACACAAGAGAGAGAGAGAGAACCATGAGCAAACCCCAGCTCCAGTCTGGCAACCCCGATACCTTCTGAACCCTCCTTCGTGGGTGGGAAGAGCTCAGCCAACCTCTGATGGACTCGGTGAAGCCAAACACTTACAGGGAGAATGGTCTAGTCTGGCATGACCCTTGTCAGTCTTCCCGCTGGTGATGTCCCCAGGTCCAGGTTCTGGGGCCCCTTGCCGAAACCATGGAGCAACTGACAACCCTCCCACGGCTTGGAGACCTTGGAGCCATGGAGCCATGGGCACTGCCTGCCTGGCAGCACTGGACTCAGGGCCAGGGGTGCAAACCTGGAGATGCATCTCCAAGCATTGCTGGTACTCCGACAGCTCTGCAGGTTAAAGGATTGAGGTTTGAAGAGAGTTCCAAGCCTGAGGGAGCTCATAGCCCTGGACCTGTCGGGAATACTGATCCTGAAGCAACAGAGACCAGGCTGCCTAAGCTGGGGCAGCAAGCAGAGAGCCCTGGGTACAGCTGTTCCGGGCTGGAGGAGGAGGAGGCACAGGCTTATAAGGTAAGAGAGGATGGAGAGGGCTGCAAGATGGACTGGCCATAATCTGTAGTCCCACTGCCCACATTTCTTGTCTCTGTCTCTGTCTCTCTGTCTGTCTGTGAGTCTGCCTGTGTGATTATCTGTCCTTCCTTCCTTGGACGGGAATCTAAGTGGCCTCGCTCCGTTCTCTCTGGCTCTGGCCCTCAGTGTGGGTACATGTGTCTCTTTCTGATTATGTTAGGTCTCTTCCACCACGAGTCTGTCTGGGGGGAATCTTGGTATGCTGGGGGGTGTGGAGGTGGGCTTGGTGCTGGGCTGAGCCAAGGAAGATTTTGTTGTGGGTGGGTGTGAGTGAGCTAGCTACTGGAGAGGATGAAGGAAGCAGGACTTCAGGGGAGGGCAGGGGACTCTACAGACCCAAGATGTCTAGACGGATGGGGAGGGAGTTTGATCTGGCATTACCTAAAAGGCTATGGGGTAGAAAGGCAAGCATAGAGGAAGAGCAGGAAATGCCCCAGAATGGTGTGAGGCTGCCGCTGAAGGCATGGAGGCATGGAGGATGGGCCTGTCCCTTCTCCTTAGGTCCTGGTAGCACCCCTCTCTGAAGGCCTGGGACACAAGAGAGAACCTGTTCACCCCTTGGGTTATAGAGTGGAGATGTTGCACACGGAAGACTCCGGCTAGGTTGAGTAGGTTTCTGAGACACCGTACCCGGTCCTTCCCTATGCCAGGCCAAGTTCAACATAGGCTTCGGGGACAGGCCTAATCTGGAGCTGCTAAGGGCCCTGGGAGAGCTGCAGCAGCGCTGTACCATCCTGAAGGAGGAAAACCAGATGCTGGTGAGGCCTGGGGAGTGAGGTTTCCCTCAGCACCCCCGATCCGCCTATAAACATTCTCTCCAAGGAGGGAGGCACCCACGGGTGACATAACCCCATGCCCCAACCCCAGTGGACCCTTGCTTAACGCTGCCAAGGATCTCACTGTGTGCCCAGGCTCCAGCCTAGGGCTTTGGGTAGTAGGAATGGGTCTGTGGGATTCTCCCTACACACTCCAACTCTGGCTGACTCCTTGTCAGAGAAAAAGCAGCTTCCCGGAGACGGAGGAGAAGGTACGGAGGCTGAAGCGGAAGAATGCTGAACTGGCAGTCATTGCCAAGCGCCTGGAGGAGAGGGCACAGAAGCTGCAGGAAACGAACATGAGGGTGGTGAGGACAGACGGACAGACAGCGGGGTGGAGGCTTGGGTGACTTGGGAAGAGGAGAACCAAGGCTGGGCCACAAGGAGTGGGCTTGGGAGTCATAGACTTACTACCCAGGAACCCAGGAGTTCAGGGGTTCGGAAGAAAGAGAAATGCTGGCCCTGGGGAAGGTTGAAGGTGTCTGGAGCTACCAGAGGGAAAGGGGGTGGATGAGGAGGCTCCTGAGAAGCCAGGGAGCACAATTCTAGATTAACACGTGCTGGAGCTGGTTGCAGCCTCCTGCTGAGCTCATCTGGGGTGTGGAGCTGGAGTGGGGGGCAGGGAGAAGACCCAGCATAGTGGCAACCCTGAATTAGCAGTGTCCTCAAAGCCAAAACTGAGATGTAGTGTTAACGCTTTCGATCCTGGTTGGGGACTGCCTGGATAGGGTTCAATGAGGATTCAGTGTCTCCGAGGCCCCAGACTGGGTTTCATCCTAATTCTCTGGAAGATGAGGAATGGGAAAACCCTCAGATGACCACTGGCTTTACCCCCACCTCTGGCTAGGTGAGTGCCCCTGTGCCCCGACCCGGATCCAGTTTGGAGTTGTGCCGTAAGGCTCTAGCTCGCCAGCGAGCCCGAGACCTCAGTGAGACAGCCAGTGCACTGTTGGCCAAGGACAAACAGATTGCTGCCTTGCAGCGGGAGTGCAGGGAGCTGCAGGCCAGACTCTCTCTGGTGGGCAAGGTGCGAAGGGGCCCTTGGCTTCTCTTGCTGCTGGATCCTACGCAAGGAAGTCGGCTTGGCGTGTGGGATGTGTACCAGATGTTAATGAGATGCAAATGAAACGGAGAGGTGGAGGCTGCTCGGGTGTAGGTTACCCTGGCAACGGCCCAGGTGGGAGTGGGGAGAAGGCGCCTGAACCAAAGGGGGTGGAGCCATGCTTGAGTCCAAGACCTGGACATTTCCGTGCTCTAGGCTTGAAGCTGTGTGCCGGTGGATCTGTCTGTAGGAATCCACACATAGTTCACACTTGTGTGAAGGATTGTTCACAAGGCATTTAGCACAGTGCAGGCACACGGCGAGCGCCCAGTGACCGAGTTGTTGTGAATGTCTGCCCACGGGCCAGGGGAGGCATGTGGCTGCATACTCATGCTTATATGACCAAGCATATATGCATGGGAGGATGCGCACTTTCCCGCGCAGCCGAACCGACCCAGTATGGTAGAGAGCGGGTGGTGCTGGAGGTGATCAGGGTCCAAAAAGGGGTTAGGACTGACTCGGCTCCTGGTCGCCCCACCCCAGGAAGGACCCCAGTGGCTGCATATGCGGGACTTCGACCGGTTGCTGCGCGAGTCCCAACGGGAGGTGCTGCGGTTGCAGAGGCAGATCGCCCTGCGCAACCAGCGGGAGCCGCTCCGGCCTGCCCGGTCCCCGGGTCCTACTGCCCCATCTAGAGTAGGGGCGCCGGCCCCCGGGGCCCCGGGAGAGGTGAGCGCCTGCGCAAGGGCAGGTGTGTGAGTGTGCTCAGATGCGGGGGGTCAGGGTGATCCGGGAATCTCCCCCTGCCCGATACTCTGATGGGGACCCCGTGGTGAAATGCTCGCTTTCCCAGGGTCTAGGGAGCCTTCCTGACTAGAGAACAGGAACTTGTCCAAGCCTCCCGCGCTGGTACCTGCGCCGCGCCCTACCCCTGGGGGTTTCGGGGTTCCTCCCTCCGCAGGCCTGTGCCCCACAGGGCCAGCCTGGCCGCCCCTGCCATGTCGATAGTGGTACAGCCCGGCCACAAATCCCTGGTTGCCCTGGCAGCCGCCCGGGGCCCAGCCCGCACCGCCTCCTCCCGCAGCTGCGGTAGCGCGGGGACGCCCCCTTCAGCGTCCGCCCGGTGTCCAGGCCTGGCCCGGGTTATCCCGGCGGGGCGGTGCATACGACTCAGTTCCAGGTACGGGAGACCTTCATTGAGTGAGGGGCTAGATAGCTCCTGCTCGGAGGGCCTGGACCCCATGTTCAGGACCCAGGGGCCTGCTCCTATTTCACCATCCTAGGTGGGCAGCGTTTAGATTTAGCCTCCTGGAAAGAAGGCTGGAAGGGAGGAAGACCTGATAGTGACCACGGGGTCAGGGTGCAGGAAGGGGTGCTGCTGCTTGCTCAGATTCTGTCCCTCAGTCTGATTGATCCATGGAGGAAGATGCACCGCCTATCAAAATCTGTCCTCTAAAGTTTGCAGGAATAACTGGGAAGCTGATGGGGGTGGGCCTGGCGGAAGCCAGGAGGGTCTGTCTAGGTTTGCACTACTCTAGGCCAAGCTCAGACAGGATGATCCAGAACCCTAGCTCTAAGAACACCACATATATCCCTGGGGAATCCAAGCAGCCTCCTAATTCTCTGCTAGTCACTGAAGGACGTCCAGGACAGTTATTGAGTGCAGAGCAGTAAGGCTGCTGGAAGCTAAAACGGGAAAGCTTTGGCCTGGATAAAGGACCCATCTCCCAGGGCACACATGGGTCCTGGGATCTCAAAGCACTATGAGTCACAGATAAAGGGCTGAAACCTTTATCCTTCCATGTCAGCTGGAGATGTTAGGAGGGGTGGGCAGACAGCACCCCTCACCCACTCCCTAGGCAGAGATGTCCTCGTTGAGATGAGATCTTCCCATTGGCAGGCTAGGTTGGGGGACAGGCTGCTCTGAGGCTCTGTTCTCTGGTGCCATGCCTCCTGCTCCTGGCTATTTGCAGGCCGTACTTCAGGATGATGTGGAGAGCCCACAGGTAGTCCTAAGGGAACCAGAGAAGCAGCAAAGGGTGCAGCAGCTGGTAAGTTCGAGGTTGAGGGCTGGGGGCAGCCTGCTCTGGGCAGTTGTACCTTTTTGCCCATGAGAGCCCTCGGTTCTGACCCCACAGGAGTCTGAGCTCTGCAAGAAGCGAAAGAAATGCGAGAGTCTGGAGCAGGAAGCCAGGAAAAAGCAGAGGCGATGTGAGGAGCTGGTAAGTTCCTGTCACCCAGGATCCAGCTTCCCTCTCCCTCCCAGGCTCCCTCAGCTCTGCTGGCATCCCCGGTTCCTCAGGAACCGCAGAATCCTCTTGTTCTAGAACTTTCCTTTCCTGACCATGGCAGGTTTCCACAGGAGGCCTTGCCTGGGAGGGAGGATTCTTCAACATGAGAGGCTGAGAAGAGGGGGTGCTAGTCCCTTCCTCAGCGCTTGTGTGACTCCACCCCACAGGAGTTACAGCTGAGGGCAGCCCAGAATGAAAATGCCCGCCTGGTGGAGGAGAACTCTCGGCTCAGTGGGAGAGCCACAGAGAAGGAGCAGGTTCGGTTTCTGCCATGCCTCTGGAGACAGTTGTGCCTCACTGAGGCCTGAGGGTCTCCTTTTGGGGTGGAATTTGAAGGGAACTGTCCACCCATCCCTTGGCTTGTTGCTCGTGCGACAGAGCTTACGCATCCACCTCCCTGTCAATGTACCCCCTCTCCAGGTGGAATGGGAGAATTCGGAGCTGAAGGGACAGCTCCTGGGGGTGACACAGGAGAGGGACTCAGCCCTTCTTAAGAGCCAGGGCCTGCAAAGCAAGCTGGAGAGCCTGGAGCAGGTGCTGAAGGTGAGAGACTTGTGGCATAAAGAGAAGGTAGGACAAGAAGCCATGTGTGGAGCTTTAGGGCCTGAGGGAGGTCGGGGTTGCCAGCTTCTGTCACTTCCAGCTTGGGTTTTCATTTTAATAGAGAGCATCTGGAGCAGGTGGTAGCTGAGGTTCCCCGGTCTTCAGTCTTCCGTGGAAATGGCGGGGTGGGAAAACTCTGGCCTTGACCCACACCGTCTTGTGTTTCAGCATATGCGGGAGGTGGCCCAGCGGCGGCAGCAGCTGGAGGTGGAGCATGAGCAGGCTAGGCTCAGCCTGCAGGAGAAGCAGGAGGAGGTCCGGAGGCTGCAGCAGGTGGGATCAGGAGCCAGGCAAGGGTGGATGTTGGGTGGCTGAACCCCAGCTTTGCCACCTACTCATCTAATGAGCATTTCTCGTCTACCCACTGCCATGGGCTAAATGGGGAGACAGTGGGGAGCAAAATGAGGGTTCTTGATCAGTTAAGCGACCAAACAGAGGATCCTGAATTGGAGGCCAGTGTGGGTGATGTAGTGTGATCCTGACTTAGAAAATAAAAGGGAAAAGTTCAGGTTGATTCCATCCAGGAAACAGCACCGAACTTAACAAGATCATGCTGGTGGGAGGGGTACTGGGCATGGCCTCCAGCAGGTGAGCAGATAACAGAGCCATGACAGTGGTCTAGGAGGGTGCAAGTAACAGTGAGGGGTAGACAGGTGGGTGGACCAGAAATATAGTTTGGGGATAAAACATAAGACCCTTTTGTGTCACCCCTTGTCTACTTGAATCCTGGGGAAAATAGGTTTTCATCTCCCTCACCCCAGCATGGGAAGGGTGAATGCAAACTATGGTAGTCTATCTATTCTGTTGCTGTAACAAATACAATAACCAAAAGCAAGCTAGGGGAGGAAAGAGTTAATTTTAGTTTACACTTCTAGGCGATAGATAGTCCACCAGGAATTGAAGTCCAGGCAGGAATTGAAGCAGAGACTATGGAGGAATGCCCCTTACTGGCTCTCTCTCTAGCTTTCCCAATGCTTTATGCTCAACCAGCCTTCTTTTTCCTTTTTCTTTTCTTTCTTTCTTTCCTTTTCCGTTTTTGAGACATGGTCTTACTATATTACACTGGCTGTTCCAGAATGCTCTGTGTGAAGCAGAGTAGCCTTGAATTTACAGAGCTCCTTTTGGCACTGACTCTAGAATGTTGGAATTAAAGGTGTGCACCACCACAACTGTCCCTAAGCTAGCTTTCTTATACAGCCCAGGGCCACCTGCCTAGGGATGGTGCTGCCCACACTGGGCTAGACCCTCCTCTACCAATTAGCAATCAAGACAACACCCCACAGACATTCCCACAGACCAGTCTGATCAAGACAACCCTTCAATTGAGAGTCCCTCTTTCCAGGAGACTCCAGGTTGGGTCAAGTTGACAAAAACTAATTTGGACAGGGCAACAACTGTGGGGGACAGGACACCTCAAGTTTCAAGTTTTGTAGGTTTGGGGGTATCATAAAGCATCCAAACAGACACATCACAGACAACGGGACATGACTCTGGGTCTATGGGAAGACTTATCTTGTGGGTATTTGGGGCTATCAATGAGATGCCCAGGAGACAGCAGAGAGGATAAAGTGGCTTGTGTCCAGGGGTACCTTGACATTCCAAGGGACAGAAGATAGGAGTCAGGGGAAAGAGGCTCAGAAGGAGTCATAGACGGACTGGGGGGGTTCATCCACCAGAAGGGGAGGTTGTTCCTGTTTAAAGTATAGCTCAGAGTAACCCCGTGGCTCCTGGCTCCCCAGACTCTTTCTCCTCTCCTCCCTACCCTGTGTCTCCCTTGTCTTTCTTGCCTCTCACTCTTCTCCTCCCTCACGCATCTGTATTCTCCACTCTGGGTCTGTTGTGCAAGCCTCCATTTCAGCATCTTGCCTCTTTCTGTTTGTAGGCCCAGGCAGAAGCCAAGAGGGAACATGAGGGAGCCGTTCAGCTGCTGGAGGTAGGGGCCTTGGAGTGAACAGGAGTGGGGTGGTGGTGGAAGGAGGGCCCTTAATGCTCTGAGGCCCGGTGGAATCCCCTTTATTTCTTAGGCTTGGGTACACGGGGGAGGGAGGCTCCCCAGTCTTGTGGCTGTAGTCACCCATTGCCACTGATCTCAGAAGCTGCTCTCCCTTTGAAATGTCCTTTGTAGCCTTCTCAGCTCATAGCACTGACAGGGTGCTATCCATCTTCCAGAGGCCCCTCGTTCCCATCCCTCTCTGGGTTATTGACCCACAGAACTAAGTGTTCTAATCTCTCCATGATTTCTCTCCTCACCAGTCTACCTTGGATTCCATGCAGGTACAGTCTATTTATGCTCTCCACATCCTGAGTGTCACCTCCCCACCCCTTTCATATCTCTTCCCCCAGGGTCCAACTCTGATATCCAACAGAAGGGCCATCGCTCCAGAGAGCTTACAGAGTGTGAGGGCTGTCCTTATCCCAGACCTGCTACTGAGCTTGGCAGATGCAGGGCCTTCCCGCCTGTGTGTGTGTGTGTGTGTGTGTGTGTGTGTGTGTGGTTTTTTTTTTTTTTCCCTGAGACAGAGTTTCTCTGTGTAGCCCTTGCTGTCCTGGAACTCACTCTGTAGACCAGGCTGGCCTCGAACTCAGAAATCCGCCTGCCTCTGCCTCTCCAGTGCTGGGATTAAAGGCGTGCGCCACCACCACCCGGTGACCGCCTACTGCCTTAGACCATGAGGAAGTTCCTCACCCATTGACTTGTGTTCCCTATGACACTGTCAGTGGGTGAGCCCTTGATCTAGAGACTTGCCTGGTAATTGAGACTTGGCCCATTCTATATAAAGACATCTGTAGCTTCCCATGGAACCTCTTGCCCACTCCTCTGAGGGCAGGGTCATTGCCTATGGGAGAACAATGAGGCACAGAGGTTTTCCTAAGAAAACCCCTGAGTTGTCGTTGGTGGTGGTGATGGGCTGAGGAGATCCCCTTGGCTTCTAAGTATTCTGAGGCAAGTGTGCCACTGGCCTGGGTCTGAGAGTTGGTACCCTAGGTTGGTGCTCAGGCTGGGGGTGGTGGAGACACATGTGTAAATGAAAGCCTGATGTGGCACTATGTAGAGTTGGCTAGCGCTGTACAGCTCTGCTAGGCCTGGCCAATCATAGTGGATCTTGTTTTCAGGCCCGGGTTCGAGAGCTTGAGGGCCAGTGCCGAAGCCAGACTGAGCGTTTCAGCCTTCTGGCTCAGGAGCTCCAGGCCTTCCGTCTGCACCCAGGCCCTCTGGATCTGCTTACTTCAGCCTTGGGCTGTAGTGCCCTTGGGGACCACCCGCCCCCCCACTGCTGCTGCTCTATCCCTCAGCCCTGCCAGGGGTCCGGCCCCAAAGGTGAGGAGTCCTCTAGTGACATTGGTCTGGAATCCTCAGATCTGGACACTTTGTATAATGCAAGGAGTTCAAGATTAGAGGCCAGCCACTCATACAAAGTCACACGGCAAGTTAAAGACACACCTCCTTAAATCCAAGATCTCAGGCCACTGGCCTCTAACTGGGAGGTGAGTGCTATCAGTCAGTATCAGGGTCTTAGGAAGAGTGGAGAATTGAAGGCCAGTCAGATGTAGTGGCCCTAGCTCCACCCTCTTACCAGTCAATTGGCGTTAGCATAGTGCTTAACCTCTCTAAGCAATCATTTTCTAAGCCATGAGGTCGGAATAATTCAATGCATCTCATCAAGCATTGATGATCGATTGAGGATTCGGATATATATGAATCACAGTGAGTTTCTCCTCAACGATGTCCCTTATTGTTAAGAAATCTGGGTATAAAGGCCAGATACCCATATCCAGGAAGTTTACCTTATTTTCCCAGTCCCTCCTCAGACCACAGATCCCAAACCCATTGGCATCTTCTCTTTAGATCTTGACCTCCCACCGGGCTCCCCAGGACGCTGCACCCCCAAATCTTCTGAACCTGCTCTCACCACCCTTACTGGAATCCCTCGAAGGACAGCTAAGAAGGCCGAGTCTCTTTCTAATTCTTCTCGCTCAGAGTCCATCCACAACAGCCCCAAGTCATGTCCCACACCAGAGGTTAGTGCTGGATCAGGGACTTTGGGCTCTGGTGTTGGCTTAGGGAAGGGGCAGGGGTGGGTCCTGACTTGTGGAAGGAGTTAGGTGGTTCGTGATTCCAAGCTAGGACATAGAAGGCCTGTGGATTCCTTTTATGGGTAGGAACTCAGGTGGAGCCTGCTCTCCAGGGCCTGCCTACCAGCAGTACCTCTCTGGAGTCCAGAGAGGCCCTAGAGCCTTGACTTTGGTGGAGGAGACAGTTTGGCACCTGGTTCACATAATGAGTCTGTTCATATGCACAACCGCAGTGGAAACAGTTACTTATGTGAGAAAGGGCACAGGTTTCTGATCCCAACTTTGTCTTAGGAAAGTCACACACAGTGTCTCTGGGCTTTGGTTTCCCTATCTGTCCACTGTGGGTGACAAACCTGCCTTGTAAGATTATTATGAGGGCACCAGGAGATGTCCAACGTATGGCAGCTGTGGTTATTATTACACCATCCACAGTTCTTCTGATCTCCTTTCTACCTATGAACCCTGCAAAACAGAGGGGACAGGCCAGAAGCAACACTAACCTGGAGTTTCAGAAAAGTGGTAGAACCCAGCCCTGGCCCTCTGCTGCCCCCTGGTGGGATAGGAAGATGGCACTGACTTTGGGCTAGCCTCAGGGGAACCCTAAGTTCTGAGTTCCAGTGGGGTTGAAGCAGGAGATACAGTCATGGGGATAAATCAAAGGGTGTCTTCCTTCTTGCTTCTAGTTCTTTACAATGAGATGGTTTGCTGAGTTTCGACCTTAGGGAGTCAACTGTCACAGACGCCTGCTCTCCTCTGACCTGCCTACCAGTTGGGTTGGGAGAAGCTTTATCTCCTGGGTTGGAGCAAAGACTCAGGGAAAGGTTCAAGTTGTCCTCACACCCACAGACTAGGAAAGCTGTGTGCGTCACAGACCTTCTGTCTCAGGTCTCCTTTAGGAAACTCCAGGCCTTGTAGGGGACGTTCACGTCCCCTTCTCAAAGCCCCAGCTACTCTGCCTGCAGTGTCCTTGAAACCTAGACCTTTGAGAGGAACCAACTCTTTCTTCCCGCCCCAGGTGGACACAGCCAGTGAGGTGGAGGAACTGGAGGTAGACAGTGTTTCCCTGCTCCCAGCAGCTCCGGAGAGTCACTCGGGAGGAGCCAGAATCCAGGTCTTCCTAGCACGCTATAGGTGGGTCCCTCTTACACCCTCTGCCACCCTCAGAATTGGGGTGCATGGGGAACAGGTATGGATGAAGATGGAGACCCCTGGACATAGCGGAGGTCGTCCATGGGTCCCGGCTGAACCCTGTACTTATAGCATAGTTGAGGCCAGATGGGTACCGTGAGTGCTCGACTTGGCTACAGTAGAAACTGTGCCTCTAGAAAGGCTTGCTGCATGATGGTGAGAATCTGGGTATGGAGTTGGGATATCAGCCAGGGTGGTTTTCCTCCTCTGCTACTACCCCAACAGCTACAACCCCTTTGAGGGTCCCAATGAGAATCCAGAGGCCGAGCTTCCTCTGACAGCGGGCGAGTATATCTACATCTATGGTAACATGGACGAGGATGGCTTTTTTGAAGGTAGGACGATTGTAGGGATCACCCTGTCTATTCTCCTGCTCCTGAAGACCTCGGACCTTCCCGTCACGCTCCTCAGCACACTCAATCCAGCCCAGCTAAGGGATGCCCTGAGATTTGGGGTAGCCAGCAGGGAAAGAGAAAGTGATTGGTCTGGAGGAGACCAGGGTCTAGCAGTCCAGATGGTAGAAAGAGTGTCACAGGATATTTTGGCTAGATTCATTTTTGTGCTCATAGGCAGAGAATGGCAGTATTTAACACTGGCAAGAGTTGCGGTCAGGCCTCTGTCTGCACTGGGGGCTGGACTCCAGTCAGATATGGGGAGAAGGGGGTCATGTTCAGATACCACATGGTCTGAACAGGTGGTCGGTAGGTATCAGGGCCAGGGCAGGACTGAGTTTCACGGAGGTTGTCCAGGTCCTGACGGGAGCCAACCACAGGCCTCAGTATGCAGCTGGGGTCTATGACTCACTGAGACTACATCAGCTGCTAGAATGTTCAGAAGGGATGAGTGGCCACAGGATCCTCTTCCAGAGTGCCACTGGCTGGCACTCCAAGCTGCATCCTCCAACAGTGGGAAGGTTAGATCATGGAGTGAGGTGTGCTTAAAACATGGCATAGACCACATCTATGTGCAGAGATTTAGAAAATGGGTCGGATCTGAGTGAACACCAAGAGCTTTGGAGCCTGCTTAGTTCCTTTCCAGGGCTCCAAGAGCAGCTACTGGGTGTGCTGAAGCCCGTCTTTGTATTCCTAACAGCTAACCTCCCCAGAAGGGTAGATGCTGAAGAGCTGGGTTAACGGCTTCCAGGAGAATTGTGCTTAATTTATCTCTGTATTTGTTGTTTTGATATTTGTTCTTACTGAGGTTGGTACCTAGGTCCTTGTACATGAGCGCCTGTAGAGTCCAGAAGATAACATTAGACTCTCTGGAGCCTTTGTGGGTTCTGGGAGCTAAACTTGTGTCCTTTGCAAGAGTAAACGAGTGCTCCTAACTGATGAGCCATCACATTTTTTCTTGTTGTTTTTTTTGTTTGTTTGTTTGGTTGGTTTGGTTTTTTCAAGACAGGATTTCTCTGTGAAGCCCTGGCTGTCCTAGAACTCTCTCTGTAGAGCAGGCTGGCCTCAAACTCACAGAGATCTGCCTGCCTCTGCCTCCTGAGTGCTGGGATTAAAGGTGTGCGCCACCACTGCCTAGCAAAATGATTGTTTTAGTTTTATTTTTCGGTGGATTGATGTTCTGTCTGTGTGAGGACACCAGATCTCCTAGAAGTGGAATTAGAGAAAGTTGTGAGTCACCATGTGGGTGCTGGGAGGACCTGGGTCATCTGCAAGAGCAGCCAACTCTCTTAACTGCCGGGTCAGCTCTCCCACCCCTCATGAGCCACCCTCACTTTTGAGATATGATATCACTAAGTAATCCAGGCTAGTCCTAACTTCTCATCCACCTGGCTCTGAACTGCTAAGAGCTGAGATTATAGGCATATATCACTACCCCCAGATACTTCAGCTTTTTAATATGAAAGTTTCTAAATATGTAGAATACATCCAGAGGGGTAGGAGTGTGGTTCATTTGATAAGAGCACCTGCCTACCATGTGCAAAGTTATTGGCTCAATTCCTGGCACTGTGTAAAAGCATGGGTGATGAACCTTCTTTATCCTAGTGTTTGTGAGGGGTGTGTGTGTGTGTGTGTGTGTGTGTGTGTGTGTGTGTGTGTATGTGTGATCAGAAGCTCAGAGTCATCCTGGGCTACACAGTGAATTCAAGGCCAACCTGGGCAACATGAAATCACAACAGAATGAAGCAAAACAAAACATCAAAGCACAGGGCTAAGAGTGTCTCCGTGCCTTCCACCCAGGTTTACAGTCGTCTACACCTTGTCATGTTTGCTTGATCTGTATGTAAGTGGAAAAAAGAACTACTTTAAAGTGGGCTATGGACATCATGACATTTTTCCTAGAAATAGTTCAGTATTCGTTGCTTTGGAAGCCGCATAGAAATTCCGAAACTCAATACTTCCCAGGCTGGACTTATTTAGACTCTGAATTCTAATGATTCATATTCTAAGTGATCCATATGCACAGTAAGATTTAAGTGGCAACGTCCCTAGGGATGAAAACCCTGTCACCACACCCACAGAAGCCAGAAGAGGCTCTCTAATTAAAACCTTGATTGCCCTCACCGACGGGTAAAGGTTGGCTGGCATCAGATACTTATGAAGTAGCCATTGAGAAACCGCATGACCAGATCAGCTTTTTTTTTTTTTTTTTTTTTTTTTTTTTGCTTCTTCTTTGTCTTCCCCTCCCCTGCTTTCCCTCCACCCTTCCTCTGTCAGGGGAGCTCATGGATGGCCGAAGGGGCCTGGTCCCTTCCAACTTTGTAGAGCGCGTGTCTGATGATGATCTTCTGTCCACCCTCCCTCGGGAGCTGGCTGATTCGTCGCACAGCTCAGGCCCCGAGCTCAGTTTCCTGAGTGGAGGCGGGGGTGGTTGCAGTAGTGGGGGCCAGAGCAGCGGGGGACGTAGCCAGCCCAGACCAGAGGAGGAGGCCGCAGGAGATGAACTCAGTCTGAGCCCCCCACCAGAGGGACTTGGCGAGCCTCTGGCTGTGCCTTACCCCCGACACATCACGGTTCTCAAGCAGTTAGCCCACAGTGTGGTGCTGGCCTGGGAGTTGCCTCCTGAGAGAGTAGATCTGCGTGGCTTCCATATCTTTGTCAATGGGGAACTTCGTCAGGCCTTGGGGCCTGGGGTGCCCCCCAAAGCTGTGCTTGAAAACATGGACCTGCGGACTGGGCCTCTCCATGTGTCTGTCCAGGCCCTAACCAGCAAGGGCAGCTCAGACCCTCTGCGCTGTTGCCTGGCTGTGGGTGCCGGGGCTGGGGTGGTACCCAGCCAGCTGCGGATCCATCGGCTGACAGCCACATCTGCTGAGATCGCCTGGGTGCCGGGGAATAGCAACTTGGCCCATGCCATCTACCTCAATGGAGAAGAGTGCCCACCTGCTCGCCCCAGCACATATTGGGCAACCTTTTGTAACCTGAGACCTGGCACACTCTATCAGGCCCGAGTGGAGGCTCAGATCCCATCTCAGGGGCCTTGGGAACCAGGCTGGGAGAGGCCAGAGCAGAGAGCTGCTACCTTGCAGTTCACCACACTTCCAGCAGGTATGTATGTGGGGATAATGGTGTCCCCCAAGTCCAGGAAGCCAGTCCATAAGGGAGACTGGCCTTGTATGCGTTCTCAGGGATGTGGCCATCACTTCTGTCAGAGAGAATCCTACTTTGCTTCTTCTTGTGTCTCACCTCTTCCAGGTCTGCCTGATGCCCCACTGGATGTACAGGCTGAACCAGGACCCTCTCCTGGAATCTTGATGATCAGTTGGCTCCCTGTCACCATTGATGCTGCTGGTACCTCCAATGGTGTCCGGGTTACAGGCTATGCCATCTATGCTGATGGGCAGAAGGTATGGCTTGGGGACTCCAGCTGTTGAAGCCTGAGGGGCAGCATATGGGTCCTTCCTTGCTATGCTTAGTCAGAAGCCTATCTTCCTGACCTGGCAGAGATTCACAGTCCTGGTTTTTGGGCCCTGTATAGTAAACCCATTAAGAGTGTGGGTGTTGGCAGCCCATGAAGGACTAAAATACTTGTACTCTGAAGCCATGTGGTTAGGAGGACTAAGAAAGGGGCTTGGGAAAATGCTATCAGGATGTCAGCCGCTGATGCCCCACTCGGCTCTCTTAGTCTCCCTTCCTTGTTTTCCCTCTTCCCTATAGATTATGGAGGTGGCTTCCCCCACAGCAGGCAGTGTGCTGGTGGAGGTGTCCCAGCTGCAGCTGTTGCAGGCCTGCCATGAGGTGACTGTACGCACTATGTCACCCCATGGCGAGTCCAGTGACTCCATCCCGGCCCCCGTTGCCCCAGCCCTGGCTTCTGCCTGCCAGCCAGCCAGGATGTCCTGTCTCTCACCACGACCAAGCCCAGAGGTCAGAACACCCCTTGCTTCAGTCTCCCCAGGGCTTGGGGATACCAGCTTTCCCCTCCGGCATCCTGTCCCCCATGGAACTCAAGATTTCTCTGCAAGTCTTTCCATAGAGCTGTCCAAAGGACCCCAGGAGGAACCTCCAGTCCCTTGCTCTCAGGTACTTGTCTCTTCAACGGGAAGCCTGAAGTGCAAGTTGAAGGAAGGGCTGGAGTTTGAGCTCCTTCTCGACGCCATCCATTGCAGGAAGAGGCTGGGGCAGCTGTGCGGAGCATCTCAGAAGAGAAGAGGGCTATCGAGCCAACTCTGGGCCAGGAAGGCCCTGAGCCTGTGGCTCCTTCCCTGGCTAAGCAGGAAGTGGAGTGCACTTCAGGAGATGCTGGCCCTGTACCTTGCTCCACCCAAGGAGAGCTGACCCAGAAGAAGCCAAGTATTGAAGCCTGCCATGGTGGAGATCTGGACTCCGGGCTGAAACTTAGATCTGAGGTAGAGCTGGAGACATGCTGTGTAGAATCAAGACTTAACCTCTCTACACTGCCTTAGCTCCCTCTGCTCTGGCCTGCCTCAGATGCCCTCCTTTGCTTTGTATATCTGCTTCTTTGTTACATTTTTCTTGATTCTGTTACCTGTTATACTCTCTCGCTTACCTTCCTCCACACCTACCATTGTGAGTTCTGGCCATGACTCTGTCCTCCTCTGTCAAGGGACCCTTTATGATTCTGGCTGGGGTTGACCCTTCCTAGAGTCCTTCTCGATTTTCCTTCTTTAACTCTGCTCTTTTTTTCCCAATGTGATATTCCTATTCACCCTCCTGCCATAGCCTTCTGAGTATTAGGATTGCAGCCATTAAGCACTGCCTTGCCTTTCACAGAAAGAAGATATGTCAGAGCTTGGAGTTCACCTGGTGAATTCCCTTGTGGATCACAGCCGCAACTCAGACTTATCAGACATCCAGGAAGAAGAGGAAGAGGAGGAAGAAGAGGAAGAGGAACTGGGTTCCAGGCCTTGTTCCTCCCAGAAGCAGGTTGCTGGCAACAGCATCAGGGAGAATGGAGCCAAGGTAATGGGGTGGGGAGGAACTGGTGGGCCCCAGACCTCAGGCCCTCTACGAGTCTCCACTCCCATGGCAGCTGCTCCAGCAAGTCTAGGTGTGTGGCCTGGGTCCAATCCTAAGTGGTGGATGTGAAGAGGCTCAGGGCGGCTGCCTTAGGGAGTTGGAGAGGGGAGCACATTTCATTTTTTCCCCTACTCTCCCAGATCTCTCAGCCCTAGTCCTGGGGAAGCTTCTCAGACAGGGCCTTGTGCTGGAGGCTCAGCAGAGGGAATGGAGAATTCTCTCTGACTGCTCCAGCTTGCTCCCTCATGCTCCTGACCCACAGGGACCTATGCCCTCCTCTGTTCAGCCTGGACACGTGTGTGACTTTGGTCCAGACACTGTCCCCTCTGATTCTTTCCTCTTGGCAGGAAGCTAAGGGAGGGCTGGGTGTGTGGTCCCAACCCCATGTCCTCCTTTGAGGGCAAAGGTCGCAGACCCCTCATCTTTTCTGGTGGACGTCTCTTTCCTGCTGCTCTCTTCTC
Source organism: Mus musculus (assembly GCF_000001635.26). Lineage (NCBI taxonomy): Eukaryota > Metazoa > Chordata > Mammalia > Rodentia > Muridae > Mus > Mus musculus. Next base: position 909,157 of record NT_187003.1, read on the forward strand.
CCCACTCCCAGCCCCAGCCAGACCCCTTTTGTGAGACTGACAGCGACGAGGAGATCTTGGAGCAGATACTGGAGTTGCCTCTCCAGCGGCTCTGCAGCAAGAAGCTGTTCAGCATCCCCGAGGAGGAAGAGGAGGAGGAAGAGGAGGAAGGGCTGGAGAAACCAGGGCCCAGCCGCACTTCCCAAGACCCTAGCCAGCCTGAACTTTCGTTGCTAGGGCCGGGCTGTGATAGCAGTCAGCCCCAGGGACCTGGCCTGTGTCCCTTGTCACCTGAGCTCTCTGGGGTCAGGGAGCACCTGGAGGATGTGCTGGGAGTCGTTGGTGGAAACGGCAGGAGGAGAGGAGGTGGCTCCCCGGAGAAACTCCCAAACCGCAAGCGACCTCAGGACCCCCGAGAACATTGCAGCCGGCTTCTTGGCAATGGCGGGCCCCAGGCCTCTGCACGGCCGGTCCCTCCACGGGAGAGGGGCAGCCTCCCTGTGATTGAGGGCACCAGGGTTGGACAGGAGCCCGGTGGGAGAGGGCGGCCGGGTCTTTCCCGGAGGTGTCCCCGTGGCCCTGCTCCAGAATCCAGCTTAGTCAGCTGCCTCTCTCCAAAGTGTTTGGAGATCAGCATTGAATATGATTCTGAGGATGAGCAGGAGGCGGGCAGCGGGGGTGTCAGCATCAACAGCTCCTGCTACCCCACAGATGGGGAGGCCTGGGGCACAGCGGCAGTAGGAAGGCCCAGGGGACCTCCGAAGGTCAATCCAGGCCCCAACGCCTACCTGCGCCTCCCAGCCTGGGAGAAAGGGGAGCCAGAGCGGAGAGGCCGCAGTGCGATTGGCAGAACCAAGGAGCCACCCTCCCGGGTCTGTGCCCGCCCACTCCCCGCTTTGTGCCCGCCCACTCCCTGCTTTGGGCGGCCTCCTGCCTGTTGCTGCCTGGTGGCTCTGCTTGTTGCCCACCAGCCACTCCCATTCCACGCTGCCACCTCCATCGGCAGAGCTGGGGCGGGGCCTACGGGCTGCCTCACCTGTCTCCTCCCACCTACATTCCACCGCTTTCTGCTTCTGCTGAACGGAACTGGGATGCACACTATTCTGTTATCACTGCTGCCTGCCACACGCCACCTCGGGCCGGGTGGCCCTTTCCTCTGAGTAGCTAGTTGTGTCTTCAGAACACTTGACTGTGATGCCATGTCCAGAGAGTCACCAACCCTGATGCTGACAGGAGACTGTCCTCTCACACTCTCCTTGGCCACTTCAGGCCCCTCTACTGCACTCATCCATTGGGGAGCTGGGCGCCTCTGCCCGCCCTTCCACCGTGGGGGTGTCTGGTACCTCCGCGAGGCTGGGCCAGGCCCCTGGCGAGGAATTCTGTGCTCCTGTTCTGATGTGTTGCTTACGCTGCCGCAGGGGCCAGAGCCGGGGAGTGTGGGCCACCACAGAGGATAGCGTGTCACCCCTGCCCTCTGTTGCCCTCTCTTTGCAGGCAACAGAAACTGGGGAGTCCAGAGGGCAGGACAACTCTGGGCGGAGAGGACCCCAGAGGAGAGGGGCCCGGGTGCCTAGGTCTGGTACCACTGAGCTGGGTGAGCATCTAATTGTGGCTGGGGTGGATCTAAGGGAGCTTTTTCCCCAACTTTGGATGGAGCTAAGTCACTGCTGTGTCCCTAACCCTCTCCACAGCCCCTCCAAGGAGCCCCCAAGAAGCACCACCTCATCAGGACCTGCCTGTGAGGGTCTTTGTGGCTCTGTTTGACTATGACCCTGTATCAATGTCACCGAACCCTGATGCCGGAGAAGAGGAACTGCCCTTTAAGGAGGGCCAACTCCTCAAGGTGACTGACTCACTCCATGGGGCCAGAGCTCCAGTCTCTAGCCAGAATCTTCTCCGAGCTTCCTCTTGCATAAGGTTGAGTGAGGCTCAGGGAGCATGGCTTTCTAGAGCTCGATGGTTGAATTTGGTTGGGCCCTGCTTCTGCTTCTGCCCGGGGGGAGGGGGGCGGGGAGCTTTGAATAGGTTGTACAACCTCTCTGGGCCCCAGTTTCCTCTCTGGTAGAATGGGAATGGTCCTTATGATTTCCCAGAGTTGCCCGTAGAGTGAAGGATTCAAGGTACACACAGCACTTCAATCTGCCATATGGTCAGCACAGTGGGACTATCCGCTGGTTAATATTAGCATGTTTATTATTCCCCCAAGTATTGATGGAAGACTGTCGTGCTCTGGGGCTGGAAAGATCCAGGCTGGGGTGCTTTGAGGTAAAGGCTGTGTAGACAGCAGCTGGGGGAGGGTACAGAAGAGATGACTTTCTCAAGTTCCCCTGAGTCCTAAGTCTTAGCTGCTTGCCCTCTCCTCTGCTCCAGGCTGCAGAAGAGAGCACTCCTCTGCAGTTATTAAGTGCGGGGCTACCAGGTGCACAGAGAGGGCAGAACTAGCATCGAGACAACCAGTCTCTGCTTCCAGGTGTTTGGAGACAAGGACGCTGATGGTTTCTACCGGGGTGAGAGTGGGGGCCGTACAGGCTACATCCCCTGCAACATGGTGGCTGAGGTGGCTGTGGACAGTCCAGCAGGGAGACAACAGCTGCTCCAGCGGGGTTTCTTGCCCCCAAATGTTCTCACCGAGGCCTCGGGTATGACCCTGCAGCTGTTCCTCACCCGTTACCACTCAGCCTTGGTTTTAATCCAGTCCCATCCTGAGAGGTTCAGATGTCTGTGAGGGCTCAAGGTGCCTCATTTGTCCTAAGTTTAGTGGAGCCCCTGAAACCTGGCATGCCTTCCCCTGTCCCCCGCCTTTCCACAGCTGGCCCCAGGGTATTGCTTGCTGATGAGATTGCAAAGATATAATTTAGGTCCTGAGAGTCAGTTTAGCTCTTATTGCACATATGAGGTGCAGGTCCTTAAGTGAACTCGCGTATGAATGCAAATAAAATAAAATAAGGAAAGAAACTTGCTCAGAAAGCTTAGAGGACAGGAGCATGCCTTAGAGTTCTTGCCTAGTGTGCAAGGTCCTGCACTGGATTCCCAGCATTGTAAAACAAGACAATAAGGACACAGGAGCCCTGGGAGAGGCCTCTGGTCTGCCCTATTCTCCGACTCCTGCCTCAATTTCTCTCTTAACTCTATCTGTCTTTCTCACTCAGGAAATGGTCCCTCTGTATACTCCTCAGCACACACACCCGGGCCTCCCCCCAAGCCTCGTCGGTCCAAGAAAGGTAAAGACCCCCATGGTACCTATGGCCCTTCGTGTGGGTTGGGGTGTGGCAGCACCATGTGACCCTTTGAAGGGACAGCTGCAGGATTGAATATTTGAAGGGATTAAAGCAGACTCCCACCCACATCTACCCCCTCAAGTGGGGGCTAGTGGCTCTGTGTACCCTGAAGCATGTTGCTTCACTGGCTCTGGGTCTCAGTTCAGTGCTGAACCAAAGGCCTGTGTTGGCGTTCCGAGTACCTCTCCTCCTGTGTCTGTCATGGGAGGGTGAGTACTCTGTCCTGCACCAGCCCAGCCTGGGACAAAGAGGGAAAGGTGGGCTGGACTCAGAGGCACATTCTCTCCACAGTGGAGCTGGAAGGTCCTACACAGCTCTGTCCAGGTGAGAAGCCATCTTTGGGCAAGTGTCTGGGAAGAGGTAGGATATAGAGGCCGCACTCTTCGAGAGTGCTGGCAGTGGAGTGGTGGGGGGAATTTGAGGTGGTGACCATGGGGCGGTGTATGGAAGAGTTCAGGAGCCTCTTCCCTCCCTGATAGGTCCTCCTAAGCTGATTCATTCTGCTGCCCAGAAAACCTCCCGACCTATGGTGGCTGCATTTGACTATAATCCTCGGGAGAACTCCCCCAATATGGACGTGGAGGTGAGGGCCCTCAGATGATGTCTAGTGATGGGGAGCGGGGTCACAAGGCCTTCCCAGGTCTGACATCTGCCCCTTGCTCTCATCACAGGCAGAGCTGCCCTTCAGAGCAGGGGATGTCATTACTGTGTTTGGGAACATGGACGATGATGGTTTCTACTATGTAAGATCCTCGTGGGGGAAGGAAGGTGTACTGTGCTCCGGTTCACCAGCTGGGCACGCGTACGGGCAAACCTTCCTGGCAGAAGGCTGGAGATAAACTGGATTACTCCCCGTAGTGGGGATGCTGGCCTCAGGCTGTTCCCCAGCGTCTCAGGGTCAAGGGGATGGGACTGGGGACTTCTCAGTCTCATCAGCATCTCCTCCTCCTCAGGGGGAGCTGAATGGACAAAGGGGCCTGGTTCCATCCAACTTCCTGGAAGGCCCTGGGCCTGAGTCAGGCAGCCTAGAGTCTGGGACATCTCAAGCCGAGAGTCAGGTAAGTGAAGAGCTGGGCTACCAAATCAGCATTTCAGCTCTGTCCTGCTGGTGTGCTGGGGCTGCGATAGTATGGCAGAGAGTCTCAGAGATCCGAGTCCATGATACCAAGGAACCCTAAGTGCTCAGCAGAGGAAGGCTCCACTAGGCCACCCTGTCCTCTTATATGCCCCTGTCTGCAGATCAGTAATGGCAGGGGCCCTGCTTCTCAGGCCGTCTGACCTAACTGATGATTCCCAGGGGCTGATGCACATGAGGAGCCCTGTGGAAAAGGACCCTTGCCACTAGCCAGTTATTCAGGGTGCTCCTACCTTGCTAGGTCTGGGTGCCTCCCAGGTACCATTTGAAACCAGTTGCCCTGCAAGGTCCGACTTCTTGGATTCTCTTTACATGGGTCTCCTTGGGATGGGTGGAATGCAACTAAGTGTCCAGACCCAGAGAGCAGGAAGGGTGTGAAGAGGCTGAGCTTCAACCAGAAACCCCACACAGTGGCTACCAACGCAAAGGCTGTGTGAAGCTGGAGCCACCAGGTACCTGCGCCATTTGGTGACTGATGGAGAGCATGCAGGCCTGTTGGTAACCCGTCTCCTCTCTTTGTTCCCTGTTCTCAGAGAACGAGGAGGAGAAGAGTCCAGTGCTAGATGGAGCTAGTGTAGAGACATGTAAGTGGGGGACTGGCTTCCGTGTCTCATGTAACCTCCATTCCCCACCTCACCTCACTAGACTTCATCTCAAATGGAGCTGATGAGTGGGAGAGGGCGATCTTGCCATGAGCCAGGTGTGGGTATGGGCCCTCCGCTCTCCCTGCCTTGCCATTACCCTGGGCAGTGTCAGGTAGCTGTCATGGGGTGGCATGTCATCCTAGCATATGACACTGCATCTTAGCTGACTCCTCATGTTCTGTCTGTCATGCAGCTTATAGAACATCATGTGATACTCATGTTATGACTCAGTGGTATTATGATACTATAGCTGTGGTATTATAATATTGTGATTATTATTGGTGACAGGAAAGTGACACAGCCACGTCACCAGTAATAATAGTCTTCCCACCTTGGTCCTCTGTGATTCAAACTATTAGACTATCAGAAATCTGCTTTTATTCCTGTCTCCTAAGTTTCTTTGCTTAGAGGATAAAAGGGAGAGTTTGAATAGATGAAATCTATTGGAAGTCTCAAGCTATTCTTCTTTGGGGCTCAGTGAACCCTTCTTTTTGTCTCCCCAGCCCCCTCTTCCTCCCATGAGCCTTGGCTGTAAGTTTATTGACCCTTAGGACTGGACAGAGTCACTCTGTATGTCCTGTTGTTTCCTCTGCCAAGTCACCCATATGGTGGCGGTGGCGGCGGCGGCAGCAGCAGCAGCAGCAGCAGCAGCAGCAGCAGCAATAGCTATGGTTGCGTACCCAGTCCTTCAGTTCTAGTCTGGGCTCTCTGGTTGGTTTTGGCCAGGAGCTTCTTAAGCTCTTGGCAGCAGTGGGGACTGGAGAGAGAGAGAAAAAAAAAGAGAAAACGCAGTTTTATCAAGAGTTGATAAGGCTAAGCCCAGGTTCAGGTGACGTTCATTTGGGAATAGCTTCCTGGTGACTACCTGGTTGGCCAGATTTCCTGCCCGTAAGTCACCAAAGAGCACTGCCTGGTGGGCCTGAGTCAGGAGGAGACTCAGCCTTGTGGATTGAGCAGGGAGGAGGGTTATCAAGAAGGTGCTCAGGGAGGGCCTGTCTGAAAGTCCCCTCAGGGGCCATTCAGGGCAGAGCCTCACCATCTCTCCTTGGCTTGGTTCTCCAAAGACCCACGAAGCACTGTGCCTCCTGCCTTGATGGAGATGGTGCCTGACCTCTTGTCTGGGAGGGTGTTCCTACCTCTAAGTGTCTTTGTCCTTGCTCTTCCTCCCCGGGGCAGAGAGATAGAGGGCTGGGAGAAGAGGGTCAGCTTGGCACCTACAGTGAGGCCCCAGTAAGGGAAGGGACACACCCAGACACCCCGAGCTACCAACGACAAAGCAGAGCCCAGATTCTGTCCCATGGAACTTCCTTAAGCAGGTTCTCATTATCATCTCCCTTCACCTCCATGCTGTGTGTGTGTGTGTGTGCACTCGCGTGCCTGTGTGTCTTGTGAGTATGTCTGTCTGTCTATGTGTATCTGGATGTGTGTATATGTGTGAGTGCATTCATATCTGTATGTGTCTTGTGAGTGGGTGTTTCTCTGTGTGTATCTGTATGTATGGGTCTATTTGTATGTGTGTATGTCTTGTGAGTGTGTCGAACTATATGTGTGTATCTGTATATGTGTATGTCTTGTGAGTATGGCTGTCTGTCTGTGTGTGTATGTGTGAATGTGTGTATCTGTATGTGTGTGTGTATCTTGTGAGTGTGTCTGTATGTGCTTATTTGTATGTGTGTATGTGAGTGTATCTGTGTATGTGTGAGTGTATCTGTATGTGTGTGTGTTGTGAGTGTGTGTATCTCTCTGTGTGTATCTGTATGTTTATATGTATCTGTATGTCTGAGCGTGTGTGTATCTATATGTATGTGTCTGTGTGTATCTGTATATGTGTATGTGTTTGTGTGTATATGTGTGTGTGTATATGTGTCTGCAGTAGCAGCAAGGTCTGTGACAGAAGAACAAAGGAGCAAAGGCATGGGTGGGAGGAGCTGGCCCTGGCCTTACCCTTCTTTCTTACATTTCAGGACCCCAGAATCACCATACAAGGGCCTCCAGTGCCCCCAGGCTGGCACTGTGCCCTCAGCTCTGGAAGTTCCTCCAGGACCAAACTGGGGGAGTCACAGAGCATAGCTGAGAAGAAGCAGGGTCTCCTCGCCAAAGCAAAGGAACTTCTCAAAAGGCTGGGCTCCAGGAAAGACTGAGGCTGCCGTCCGTCTGTCCTGCAGACAGAAGTGGCCCTGGATCAACTCACTGGCTGGACAGGGAAACCCAACTCCTGATCTCTGAGCAGACTGGCACTCAAAGGAGCCCAGGGGACCTGGTGAGGGTGGGGTTACCTGCACCCTTAGTGAGGAGTCCTCTAGATGGGCTCTTCCAGAGGGAACTGAGCCCCAGAGTAAGTAATCAAGCACCAAGCACTGTCAGATCAGGACTGGACCCACGCCTCTGGATTCCCAGTCTGTTCTCATCTACTCCTGCTTTGCTACCACGCTCTGTAGGTCCCTTCTTGGCCTTCCCTGCTCCAAGGATAGGCCCTGGGTGGAGATAGGGACCACTCTAACGATGGCTCTGGCTGTCCTCCCGATGGATCGTTTGCACTGGACTGTCCCCTGGGGCGGGGGCAGAGCCATGTACATACTCAGTGTATATATGTCCATACTCAGTGCATATATGTACATACTCAGTGTATATATGTACATACTCAGTGCCTCAGTCCAGGTCCTCCCTCTGCTTCACCGCACAGGCCAGGGGAGGAGAAAGGCCATGCCAAAGCGGGCCTGACCCCGCCCCATAGTGCTCCACCCCTCCCTGCCCAGGCCACCTGGCCTCTGTGTGATCCCATCCTCTCAGACCCAGGGGACCAGGGGGCAGAAAGCAGGAGTTGGGTTTGCCTTATTTTGCTCATTGGATTCAACTTCTCTCTTGCATCATTTTCTTCCAGTCCCTGTTGGGTCCAGGGGCTGAGGGAAAGGACGGATTTATGCAGCTATTTTCATACATTCCCTGTTCAGAGTGGGTAGGGGTGTCTCCCCTCACTCTAACCATCCCATCCTTCACCCCTTGTCTGGGCGAGTCTCTTTGCATGTTTTCTTCGCTGTGGTGGGAGATGTTTGATTGAACCCTCGCCCCCTACCCTGGTCTCCAGGGGTGTGGGATAGTGGGGGCATTTGTTTAAAAAGACATTTTACTATAATAAAGTCTATTTTCACAAAATTGATGCTGGGCTCTGCCTGGGCAAAAGACTCCTTAGAGGGATGGATGGGTCACGTTGATGGCTTTGAATTCATGGCTTCAGTACCCAGAAGCTCACCTTGAAGGGCAGCTGAGACCAAAACTAATCAGCACTGAGTGCCTCTCGAATCGTTCCCAAGTCCCTGGGCTGTGAGGCAGGGTAGGATGGTGGCGGAGAAGCACCCTAGAAGGTGATTACAGGAAATAGAAGAGACAAGGTGTCATTTCAAGAGAGTGGGTTGGCCACACAGGACCCTCCCTACCCCTCTTAACAAGTCTATAGAAATAACAGACCTGAGGAAAACATAATCTATGAGTAGGCACATTACCGAGTCCTACCTGAAAGCAAGAGATGGGCCCCTCTGGCTGGAAAGAGCAGAATTGTAAGAAGACAAACCGGTGGGGACCATGTTCAAAAAACCTCGGAGTAGGGTGTACACTGGAAAGTCCAGCCCATTGCTCCATTCCAGAGAGACAGATTAGACAGGCAGCAGCAGTGGCAGCAACACCCCTCCCCCAATCTCCATCCTTAACAAATATTAGACAACTATAGTAATGCCAATGGTGACATATTAACACAGGATAGGTAAATGAACTAGTAGACCAGTGTATTGGAACATCTAGAAATGCTCAATTTATGGTTAAGTGACAAAAGTAGAATCACAAGTCAGCAGAGAAATGACTTCAGTATTAAGAGGACTTGCTGGGTGTGGTGGCACACATCTTTAATTCCCAGCACTTGGGAGGCAGAAACAGGTGGATCTCCAAGAGTTTGAGGTCAGCCTGGTCTACATAGTGAGCATTCAGGTCAGCCAAGGGCCGCAGAATGAGGTCCTGTCTCAAATAGAAAAAGCCAGGTTTTGAGACAATTGGTTGTTTATTTGAAAAGAAATCTTTATGATAGCTTCCTGTTTACATGCACAAAAATTTACGATGAACTAAAAATCTAAATATTAAAAAAGGCTAAGGTTTTATAAGCATACACAAGAACATATATTTGTTACCTTAAAGGGGACAGAGACAAAAACCAAGATTTAAAAGAGAAGATTGTCATATCTGATGACTTGAAAATGATGTGGAAAATAAATGAAAAGCGATTATGAAGAAATATTCATACCATACAGGAGAACGGTAGGGTTAGAGTTTATGCAGGACACAAACAACTTTTAAAAATCAATAAAAAAAGAGTGCCAATTCAAGAGAAAGATGGACAAAACCAGGCAGAAAACTGACAGTGGGCTGCAATGCAAATAAAATAAAAAATATGCCTATTCTCACTGTTAGTTCAAGGAATGAAACTGAGCCGGTATCATGTGACCCCCTGTGATCCCATTTCATTTCTGCAAAACCAAAACAAACCAAATTGGAGACCAGTTTGTAAATAATCTATGGAATGAAAATTTAGAACAGCACCTTAGAGGTGGGGGATATGCAATGGACTATCTCCTCCTCCTAAAAAAATGAAAATGCACAAAACCGAGGCTCAGTGGCTGGGTGCTTGCCTAGCATGTGTGAGGGACCCAGTTCCATCTCTAGAAAAGGAAATAAAAAGTCCGTGTGGCTGGTTTACACCAGAGAACAGGTATGCGTGTATACAAAGAGGCTTCCTGCTTCATTGTTTTCAATAATGGGAAGATGTCAGCTTGTATTAAGAGAAAAATTAATCACATAAAAAGCCTTATAGCTCAATGAAGAAAAAATGTAGTAGTAGTTCAAATATATATGTAATAAGTCAAATGACTTTTGGCAAAACTATGAACTCATATGTGCAAGGCAAATGTTCTACCCCTGAGCCAGGGTCCCGGCCCTAACATAACAATTTGAAAAGTGACATGTTTTTAAAACATTTTTATTAATTCTTTGAGACATTCGCATGCTGTAGTTTGATCCTATGTGTATACCCTTCTCTCAACTCCTCTCAGCTCCATACTTCCTTTCCTTAACCACCCAACTTTGTGTGCATCTCTCTCTTTGATACGTCTTGAGTTCAGTTTGTACTGCTCACATACTCTTGGGTGGGTGGAGGCCATCTACAGAGCATGCTCTACCTGCCAGGAGCCACACCCTTAATGAAAACTGACTCCCCTGTAGAGAAGTAGTTCTGATGCTTTCATTTAATCGGGAATCTGTATTTACCTAGGCTGAACGTCCTTGCCCCCAGTTGGTTTTTGATCTATCAATAAAGATGCCAGTGGCCAATGGCTGGGTAGAAAGAAAGAGGCAGGACTTCCAGGTTCCTGCAGGCTAGGAGAGAGGAGATGGCAGGAGGAGGAGAATTGAGATACTTGGAGAGAGAGAAAGAGACTGAACAGACTCAGAGCTGTAGGGGAGATCTTCCAAAATGTAGGCAGAAAAAGAACGTGGCCTGTGGGAGGGCAGCCCAAAAGTGTCTTGGGGAGCAAGATCAATGGGCTTCACCAAAGGCACCTAAGTTGAGGGCAGATTTAGAGATTATTGAGCTAGGAATAAAGGTAAGGGCATGCTAGCCACGGAAGTCTTAAAAGAGCTCAGCCACAGAACCAATAAAGCAGTTTTAAAATGAGCTAATGTGTGTGTGTGTTTCATCTGCAGATCCAAGATAGCTCCTGGACAGGTGTGTGCCTGCAACCAGCTGAGAACACAGAGTGGTGTAACCAAAATTACCCACTGTACTCCCTGTCTCCCTGCAACAGCAGCTAGAGGCTGGACTTGGGCTCTCCTCCCGGTCTCCCCATGCTGGGATTTTATCTGGCTTGAGCTTGTGCATGCTAAATGATTTTTTTTTAAAGTAGCATAAGACAGATCTTCGAGAAATAGTGTCCTCAATGATGAAGAATGAACCCAGGGCTTTGTTCAGGCAAATGCTCCATCACTGAACTACACTCCCAGCCAAAATGTATTGTTGGGTGAAAGAAACGTGTCCCTGAGCAATATGCATAGAGCGACGTCAGTTATGGAAAGTATTCCTCACAGATCCACAAAGGAGTGAAGATAAAAGTGAATGGTTTGGAGAGACCAATACAAGCTGGCCAAAGTGTTTATGCTTAAAGAGAGGAGAGGGATCAAAGTTGGAAGTGTCACCATAACCCTGTGTAAGGGGAAGTATAATCTTGTCTGTAGTGGTTTTTTGGACCTAGGGTTTCTTGTATCCCCGCTGGCCTCGGCCCTGCATGTAGTCAAGAATGATCTTGAGTTTCTGTTTCTGTCTTCTAAGCGCTGGCATCATAGGTGCATCATTCTATGTTTATGGTGTGTTGGGGACTGATCCCTGGCCTCTTGCATTTTAGGCAAGCACTCTACCAAACGAGCTATATCCTCAGCCCCCTGTGTAATTAAAAACCTTCACTGAAAGATTTTGAAGAAAATCAAGGCAAGATCAATCTTGGTGTGTCTGCACCCCCAATGTCACTGCCTGATCTCCAGTTTCCATAGCTGGAGATACTTCTTACACACACACACACACACACACACACACACACACACACACACACACACAGACCTTGTTAAGGCCTAGGTCACTGTTACTTATCTAGCCTGTCATTTTGTGCTGTTACTACTGTTAGAAGGAAATTTCTCTTATGTTGTTACTGCTGTTACTAAGAAACTTTCTCGTGTCCATATTGATTGCATATTCTGTTATGTTTTGTGCTGTTGGAAACCAATCACAATAGAAGTCAGTTAGAACAGCTTCATAGAGCTAGCCACAATGAGCTTGGACCCCCATCAACTGCCCAGCAGTACTTCCTGCTTTTATAATTTTTGCTGCTATAAGCTGCCCCTGGGATGGACCCCAACATAAGGGAGACATCTGCACCAACATCAAAAGCTATTTGGAATAAGACTTCCATATGGAGTAGGGGGTCAAATAAAAGTTTAAGTTCCCAAGACCTCCCTGGGACTTGACATCCTACTTGGCAGAAAGAGACATATGTGTGGGTAACAAATATCCTGGTTGGCAAATTAAGACATGAATGTTAGGCAAGACAAGTCCCCCGCCACAGTTGAGTACTGCCACCAATGGGAACAGGATAAGTGTACAACAAAGACACGTTCCTAAGGAAATCCTCTATTCATAAATCCTGATCGTTGAAATAACTTTGAATAGATATTTGTGGATCTCAGTCTTGAATACTCTACAGGATTCTAGCTGAGCATTGCAGTTAGCTCCTGAGGCCCTGAGTGATCAATTCTGGGGCGAAGACTCAGTAAACTATCCCTATCTGAGATTGGTGTTCTCGTGGTTTGTGAGGCAACCCTTGGACCCCAACACCTCTAATTGGACCCAACTGAACTGTTTCCTAAATAGAGTTGAGAAAGAGCAATCTTTTGCAACCAGTAGCTGCTCGGTTATCACACAGGAAGCTGGGCTAAACCCTAAGGCCTATGGTGTTTTGGGAGAGCTCAGTAGGGAAAAGGGGAAGCAGAGCTGTATGTACGGTAGATGGCTGTAGTCTGGAGATGTGGAAGTTCCCGGGGTACCCTTCAGGGACGTTCCCTGGGGCAGGGGCTGAGGCTTGACTGTTGGGGCAATGCTTCTTTGGAACCTCTTTTTAGGGAGTCATCTTTCCTTCAGATGTCCCAAGTTCTCAGAGGCCTCTGAGCCTCAAACACACATAGGGTCCAGCTAGGTGAGGGAGAAACAGAGAACAGATAAGGGAAGCTGCTGGCCTTCCAGTGGCCACAAATGTGGCAGGGTCAAATGGTCAGGATCATTGGAAAGTCACAAAGCATCTCCGGCTCCCGTGCCCGCTCAGACCCACAACCTTAACCCTGAGCAGGTTAGACAGGAATTCACCCCTCCCATGGGTAGAGAGCTACAGATTTGATTTCTCTTTCTCAACATTCCTTGCTTCTTGCTGCCTATGGAAAGGCAGGGCAGCATCCCAACTGGTGGTAATTCACAGTGTTTTCAGCCTCTGGGTCTGCAATCTCTGTCTTGCCCTGTGTTGCTTGGGTGATTTACACTCTCTTGCTCCCTGGGCCCTTAAGGACACACATTCAAAAGAGGGTTGGGCCCCATGTGTCTCCTCGACCTAATCACGTGCCACTCTGCCCCAGCACTGAGACAATCTGAATGGTATCTGGTGTTTGGGGAATGTCTTTCCCAATTTGTGTTTCTTTGATCATTCCAAACATCATCCAACAGCACATCTAAAACATAGATTGTTCAAGGAAGTCTTTTTTTTTTTTGGTCTCCCTGAGTCCCAGTTGACCCAAGTGCTGTGACAATCTGTGGGGTGTGCCAGGTGTGTAGGTGTGACACTTTGTGCAGGTGTATAACAGCATTGTCAGCATTGTCTACCTTCTGGCTTCCTCCTTGGGAGCGCCTTAAAGATAGGGTCCATACTTGGCTCCAGCAAGTGATTCCCTGTCCACTGTTGCCCAAAGCACAGGTTATGTAAGGACTTAATAAATATCCATAAATTAAGTCACTGAAAAAAGTCAGCTGCAGAGATCTGCTTGGCTTGGAGTTCAGGGAGCCTGACAGATTATTCTGAACTGTGCCACACGGTATCCTTGGCAACAGCATTTCCTTGTTGGACTTTCTTTTTACTATCTCTGGTTTTTGTTTTTGTTTTGTTTTTTAAGCCATTAAATGTTTCTTCCTTCCAATCACTTCAAAAGGCCTGCGGAAGGGAGTTGGGAGCAAGTGCTGTCACGCTTCGCTGCTGGAAAGAAGGCATGTAGACCTCACGAGGGGCATTTGGCAATACATTCTGAAGCCCTAAAATTTTTACTGCTAAGATATTTTGAAAAAAAATTGAGACTGAGTCTTGTTCTGTCTCAAATAGGCTGGCTTCAAGATCAGCATCACTTGCCTTATATACCCAGTGCTGGGATTAGAAGCAAGCAGAACTGCCCCCCTAACTGAGACTTCTTGCCTAAGGACACAACCAAAGATGTGACTAGAAACTCCAAAGATGTTTCTCCAAATATCGTCCATAGCAGTGAAAACTGGAAACAACCCAAGGTTTATAAAGCACATACATTGTTCATACAAAATCTGCAAGCGTCAAAATAAAGCCAATGGTGTCTGCCATGGTGGTGCAAACCTTTACATCCCAGCACTAGGGAGGAAGAGGCAGATAGATCTCTATAAGCTGGAGGTTAGCCTGGTTTACATAGTGAATTCCAAAACAACTAGGACTCTATAGAAATACTCTGTCTCAAAACAAACAAACAAAAAGGACTGAAACAAAAGATGTCAGAGAGCTGATTCAGTGGCCAAAACCACCTGCACCAAAAAGAGAGCTGGCTCCTGCAATCTGGCCTCTGACAACTCTGTGCAGGTGCAGACTCCTCCAGCGGAGGACTAAATACATACAATGAAACCAACTTTAAAAATGAAACAAATGCAAATGCATTGACAAGGAGGTGTGTGGACTAAACTGTTGAGTCCTGTAAGAGGTTGTGCCAGGCGAGGTGGCAGCATTTGTTCAAGATCCTGGTAATCCAGAGGCTGATACAAGTTCAAAAGGAGCTCAAGTTCATGATCAGCCTGGGCAATGTTATAAGATCTTGCTCTCTCTCTCTCTCTCTCTCTCTCTCTCTCTCTCTCTCTCTCTCCCTCCCTCCCTCCCTCCCTTCCTCCTCTCTCTCCTGAGACAGGGTTTCTCTGTGTATCACTGGCTGTCCTAAACTCACTCTGTATACCAGGCTGGCCTCCAACTTACAGAGATCTCCCTGCCTCTGCCTCCCAAGTGCTGAGATTAAAGGCGTGTGCCACCACTGCCCTGCTAAAATTATCTTTAATAGTCTTTTAAAACAAATATTATTTCTATACAAAAGATAGTCAATCATTAAAGTATTGGTGAGTACTGGGATTATGGGAAATTTTATTCTTTCTTGCTGCTGATTTGTGTGAAACAAAATGACAAATCTTGAAAAAGAATCACCTACAGTAGCAATTGGTTATAAGTAGTTTCTATTTAATTTGTTTTATTTTGAGACAGGGTCTCATGTAAGTCAGGCTGGCTTCAAGTTAGCTATTCAGCTAAGGCTGGGCCAGCACTTGAGGCTCAATTTATTTTTATCTCTTGCTTATTCTTGTCCTGCGGGTTCTAATTAATGAAAATATGTTAACCTGTAGACTCAAAAAGTATTCTCGAAAGCTTTAACATTCTAGAATCCAACTCTCAAAAAGCTACTTGTCGGGGAGTTCACAAAAAGCAAGACTGGAAGAATACATGATTTCTTTCTCCTGAGTCTGGGATCTGTTTCCCAGGTGATAGGACCCAGGGCACAGTGGGAAGATGTGTGAGTGTGGCTTTGTCTCTTGCTCCTTAGCCAAGATGGGATCTGAGCATAGACAAGTGTGGTCCATAGGAGATGACCAAAGTAGTCCTGCCCCAGGGTCTCCGGAGGTAGGCAGGCATGGGACTGTTCCTGATTGAGAGTGGTTTGCCTTCCTTGGGGGAGAATGCCTCCTTTTCTATTTCATAACCATCTTTAACCTGAACCTTCCTAACAGACAAGCCCTGGGCTGCTTCACCAACTGACCATTAACCACAACCAGTTCTGCCTGCTCCGAAATCAGCTCTGGGTCCTTCTCTGCCTGAAGATAAGAGGAAGGGGCTGTGGAGAGAGAGAGGAAGTTGCCTTTGTCCCGAGACTGGAGCCCCCAGGACCCTTCTTCCTGAGAAGCCTAACTGTCTTCAGCCAGATTTCCTGTCTCCTCAGCCCCACTGAGAGCTGGGGGGGGGGGGTCCTCACTAAGGTTGGAGTGGGGGTGACTTTGAGGCCCTCAAGGGGGTCAAGCATTGCTACATCTTCCCTGTGACCCTCCCCTCTCTCCATGGGGCTACGCTACTCCCCATAACTTCTCAGCTTTAGCTCCCTGAATTTTGGTTCTTTCAAAGGATTTGGGACACTCAGTTTAACCAACACTTTGAGGGGCTGGTTGTTTGTGCTCTCCGGGAGAAGCTCTGATCCATTCCTTTGTCCACCCCTCCTTCTTCATAGACCCCTTTCTGTGCACCCCTAACCCCAGTGGGGGAGGAGAGTCTAGTCTTGGGATAGGTCCATCTCTTTTTAGGTCAGCCCGCCCCCAGCTTTTACACCCCAGGCATAAAAACCCGTTGTCAGTGAGAGGAGTTGACAGTGTCAGGTAAGTGGTAAAGTTGAGCTCTTGGGGACTGGGGACTATAGCTGGAGGGGGTCTTGGGTTGTACACCTCTTCATAGACCAGGCCCACTAGGGTAGGGCTGTGTATAAAGGGGAGAGGAGGGGGCTTGGGAGGAGGAGAATTGTAAAACCTCTCTTTTTTCAAAAGCTCTGGATACTTCCTGAGCTGAGGTTTTTGTTTTTTGTCTTATTTTGTTTTTTTAAAGGTTTATTTATTTATTATATGTAAGTACACTACAGCTGTCCTTAGATACTCCAGAAGAGAGCATCAGATTTTGTTACGGATGGTTGTGAGCCACCATGTGGTTGCTGGGATTTGAACTCGGGACCTTTGGAAGAGCAGTCGGCGCTCTTAACCACTGAGCCATCTCCCCAGCCCCCTTGTTTTTTGTCTTGCAGAGATGAAGCTACTCTTGGCCTTGGCAGGCCTCCTGGCCCCTCTGGCCATGCTTCAGACCTCCAATGGTGCCACCCCAGGTGATAGTGCCAAAAGGAGGGTGGACTGAGGGATTGGGGGTAGGGGGTGGGGATTCTCAGCCCAGCATCTCCCCTTCCCCTGGATAGGCCTCCTTTGCTTTGGGGCCTGATGTAGGGCTTTGGGGCCAGCCCTGACCTTATGATTTATGCTCTGGGCAGCTCTCCTGGGGGAAGTGGAGAATTCAGTTGTGCTGAGCTGTATGGAAGAGGCCAAGCAGCTAGTGGACAGAGCCTACAAGGAGCGGAGAGAAAGGTGAGGGTGCCAGGCCCTGTGTGGCCCTGGGCAAAACTGCTTCAAGTCTTCTGGAGAAAGGGCACACAGTGGGGGGAGGGGGGTTGTAGAAAGGATGAGGGCCTACAGGTGAAACCGTACCTGGTCTGCCTCTACTTGAGTTTCTGGCTGTCAGAACATCTTCAATGGCCTTGCTTTCTGTCTGGACATCCAGGTCCATGTCCTTTTGACAAAAGAAATGCACTGCTCCTCCGTGGTTCTCTCCAGAGTTCTTTCTGCCTGCTCACCGCAGGCTGGCCTTTGCTGAGTGTCTCTGTCCCCCTTCTCTGGCCCTCCCTTGTCTAAACAGCATCAAGCGGAGCCTCCAAAGCGGCTCTGCCAGCCCCACGGAGCTCCTGTTTTACTTCAAGCAGCCGGTGGCGGGCACCAGAACAGCTGTGAGGGCCGCTGATTATCTACATGTGGCCCTAGACCTGCTGAAGAGGAAGCTGCAGCCCCTGTGGCCAAGGCCTTTCAATGTTACAGGTACTCTAACTCCTTTTGTGCTACCACCTCCACCCCAAGCAACTTCTGTCTCCAAGCCTCCATTCAAGGCAGTGGTTCTTAACCTGTGGGTCGCTACCCCTTCGGGTACGTCAAGCGACCCTCTCACATGGGTCCACCTAAGACCATAGGAAAACACAGGTCTTAACATTATGATTCATCTCAGTAGCAAAATTACAGTTATGAAGTAGCAAGAAAAGTAATTTTATAGTTCTGTTCACCCCATGAGAAACTGGCTTAAGGGGTCTCTCAGCATTAGCAAACTTGAGAACCACTGGTCTAAGGAGTCTCGGGGCCTCTGAGCTGGCCCACCCCCCTCCTCACCCTCACTGGGCTACTCAGCCCCAGGTTGCCTAGCATAGGAAATGAGGTGGGAGAAGGCTCGGATCTAAGATCATGGCTCACTCTTGCAGATGTGTTGACACCTGCTCAGCTGAATCTGTTGTCCGTGTCAAGTGGCTGCGCCTATCAGGACGTGGGGGTGACATGCCCACCGAATGACAAGTATCGCACCATCACTGGACACTGCAACAACAGGTGTGGGCCCAGGGCAGTTCAGGGTTGTGTGGTGTAGGGGGTCTAGGTCTTGCCTGTGGCGACCCATTGGGCCAGAGCTCTGTGCTTCCCTCTAGACGAAGCCCCACTCTGGGGGCCTCCAACCGTGCCTTTGTGCGCTGGTTGCCCGCAGAGTATGAAGATGGTGTCTCCATGCCCTTTGGCTGGACGCCAGGAGTCAATCGCAATGGCTTCAAGGTGCCCCTGGTGAGTGTCTAGTAGAGGGAGGTGAGCCCAGCTAAGCTTATGTGCAGGACCTAGGCATCCAATGACTCATGTTGTTGCTGCAGGCTCGCCAGGTCTCTAACGCCATCGTGCGCTTCCCCAACGATCAGCTGACCAAGGACCAGGAGCGCGCACTCATGTTCATGCAGTGGGGACAGTTTCTGGATCATGACATCACCTTGACTCCAGAGCCAGCTACCCGCTTCTCCTTCTTCACTGGCCTCAACTGCGAGACCAGCTGCCTGCAGCAGCCACCCTGCTTCCCCCTCAAGGTGCTGCCTCCTTCCATCCATCAGGGTCTGTGTCTGAAGAGAGGAAAGATGGTTTACATTAGTGATTGGCGCCCCTTCTGAGTCCTAGGTCCTCTCTAGCCCCTGAGCAAGGCTGTTCCTCACTCCTGGGTCCAGAGTCAATACTTGGCTCCCTCAGCAGAGCCAGCTGTCAACTCAAGGAACCTGATATGCACCCTGAACTTAGCATCGCTCTGTGTGGTGGGGTGACTGGTTCTTTGTGAGGCTGGGAGAATTCTGGGATGAGGTCCTGACTTGTCTTCCTCATACTCCCAATGTAGGGGCACTGGCCTGTTCTCACTCTCTCTCCCCTATGGGCGCTCCCCTAACCCTGCTTCACAGTGTGTGTGTGTGTGTGTGTGTGTGTGTGTAACCCTGCTTCACAGTGTGTGTGTGTGTGTGTGTGTGTGTGTGTGTGTGTGTGTGTGTGTGTGTGTGTTTGGGTTGCCCCATAGTCAGGGTCAGGGTTGAGGCACCTTCTGTGTAGGGAGGAAAGTGTAGAGAAAAAGAAAGGCAGAGATTGAGGAGATAAAGGGCCAGGGGTCTGACAGGGCCAGGGTGACAGAACAGAGAGGAAAAGGCAGACACAGGCAAGAAGAGGGTTAAGAGGCATAGTGAAGAAGGGTCCAGGTGGCCTTGCCCAACCCCAGAAGGCTCTCTCCATTCCAGTTCAGTGAATTCTTTGTCACCCTTAAACCTCAGTCTCTTTGCTGACTGAGCCCCAGTAATTCTATGGAACCTTGAGAGCTTCCCTGCAGCTCGAGGGGGCCAGAGTTCTCTTCTGCAGGGTGTAAGTTACAAATGCCCGCTCTCCCGACCCACAAAAGCCAGCCTAGCTTCTCTCTGTGCTGTAGATTCCACCCAATGACCCTCGAATCAAGAACCAAAAGGACTGCATCCCCTTCTTCCGCTCCTGCCCGGCATGCACCAGGAACAACATCACCATTCGCAACCAGATCAACGCGCTCACTTCCTTCGTGGACGCCAGTGGGGTGTACGGCAGCGAGGACCCCCTAGCCAGAAAGCTGCGCAACCTCACCAACCAGCTGGGGCTGCTGGCTGTCAATACACGATTCCAAGACAATGGCAGGGCCCTGATGCCCTTTGACAGCCTGCACGATGACCCCTGCCTCCTCACCAACCGCTCCGCCCGCATTCCTTGTTTTCTGGCAGGTCAGCCCGGGGACTGAACTAGAGTGGCATAGAGCTGTTTCCAGCTTGTGAGAACACAGCCTGTATGTGAGCAACATGCGGGCTTGTGATAAGAGATGCTGGTCTCAACAACTTATTAGTCTAGTTGCCTTGGTAACGAGTTGGACAGAGACAGAAAGGAAAATAACAGCAAAAACCAAACCACATAAGCATACAAAAAAAAAAATCCTCCATCCATCAACTGAAGATGGAGTCACAGGGCTGCTAAGGACCCTCTATTATTGATCCAGCTTTCTCTGTCTTCTCCCTCCTGTGGACTGTGGAAAAAGAGAGAGCCAAGTCTATGTCCACAAGGGACAGAGAACTAAAAGTGACAGAGAGGAATATGGCATCCTCACCTTTTAGAACCATCCTGTCCAATCTGGAGCTAGTAGCCACATGTGGTTATTTCAATTTAAATTCTTTGTAGCAGGGAGTACTGGCTCACACCTTTAATCCCAGTCTTTGGGAGGTAGAGGCATGAGGCTCTTAGTGAGAGTTCAAGGCCAGCCTGGTCTACAGAGTGAGTTCTAGGACAGCCAGGGCTATAGAGTGATAGTGAGACTCTGTCTTGAAAAAAAGAAGAAGAAGAAGAAGAAGGAGGAGGAGGAGGAGGAGGAGGAGGAGGAGGAGAAATAGGAGGAGGAGGAGGAGGAGGAGGAGGAGGAGGAGGAGGAGGAGGAGGAGGAGGAGGAGAAAACAACCAATAAATACATAAATAATTTTAAATTAAATTAAAAGTTTCTGCAGTAACTGCATTTTAAGGGCTCAGTAGTCCATGGGTGAAGAAGTGGTTGTTTTCTTCACCTCAGAAAATTCTAGTAGATTGTGTCACAGAATATCACTCCGTGAGCTTTTTGGTTTCTTAGAAAGACAGAAGGTGGGATTTCAAAAGGAGAGATGTTTGGCAGTTTGGGGATAGGATTGGGGCAGGGGTTGTGGTCACACCCAGAAATTGACGCCTCTCCCCCACACCTCTCTGTGATTTTAGACTGGGTTATAGCTAGCCTACGCAGGTCTGGTACTTGCTTTGAAGCCCAGGCTAGCTTCAAACATTCCTCAATCTTCCTATCTTAGCCTGTCAAGTGTTGGGTGGCTCACGTGTACCATCAAGCCCACACACAGCGGGAGGTCTCTTCTTGCACCTCCCTTCCCTTCTAGGGGTCCAGGTGGTCTCTCCTGGGTCCCCTGGCAGGGCAGCCAAGGTCAATGCAAGGGTGTGTCTCCTAAGGGAGGGCCTGCTCTCTTCTGGACTGGTCATGACCTCTGGTTACTCATGGGGTGGAGAAGCTACTCTCAGGAATATGTTTTCCTCTCAGAATTTTCTTTCTAAGTTGGCAAGGGCTGAGCCCAGTCAGTGTCTTGCAGCAAAGGCCCTGGGCCCCACCTTCTGGCCTTCCCTGTTGAAGGTTTATGGAGCACTAGAGGAATCGGGAACTTCATTTCCTTGAATAGTCTTAGGTATGGATGTACACATTCCGTG
This sequence comes from Mus musculus, assembly GCF_000001635.26. NCBI lineage: Eukaryota > Metazoa > Chordata > Mammalia > Rodentia > Muridae > Mus > Mus musculus. Next base: position 930,463 of record NT_187003.1, read on the forward strand.
CCCTCTTCCCACCATGACAGGATGTACAGTGGCTTATAGTGAGAGTGATAATGACAACTGTCTTCAAATAGTAGAGGGTTTGGGGTCCTGTTTTGAGAAGGCTTCTGAGGTTGATCCAATTTGAGCAGACAACATGCATATTACTTTTTGGCTTGTGCCAATGAGTACTTGTTCTTGGGAGTGTTCATGTATTGTGGAGTGTGTGTGTATGTGTGTGTAGTATGTATATATATATATGTATGTATGCATATATGTATGTGTAGTATGTGTGTGTAATATGTCTGTATGTCTGTGTAGTGTGTATGCATGTGTATGTAGTATGTGTATACGTTATTATGTGTGTGTATAGTATGTATGTGTATAGTGTATGTGCATGCATATATAATGTATATGTATGTGTGTATGTGTTTAGTATGTGTGCATATGTGTGTAGTATGTGTACATGTGTGTGTGTAGTAAATGGCAAAATACAGAAAGACACAGGGCTTGGCCTTGTGCCTAAGGATCTTGTGCCTAAGGTCTGCTCCAGGCAGGTGACAAGTCAAATGTCATGGCTATTGGGTAAGGCTGCAGGGAGTACCACAGTGTTCCTGAGCTCTTATGCCAGCCTGTGGCTCACACTTGAATCTGGTATGTGGGAGTAGGTGGAGAACAGGCACTTGAGGGCCACTGAAGCTCTTTGCTGGTCAGGAGATGATGGAGACCATAAAGGTGACAAAGGCTTTGCTTCCCTCAGGGGACATGCGCTCCAGCGAGATGCCGGAGCTCACCTCCATGCACACCCTCTTTGTTCGAGAGCATAACCGGCTGGCCACACAGCTCAAGCGCCTGAATCCTCGATGGAATGGGGAGAAGCTCTACCAGGAGGCCCGGAAGATTGTAGGGGCCATGGTCCAGGTAGGCTGTGTCCTAACACATCTTGGCCATGTGTTCTTGGGCAGTTTTTTTTTAAATCTCTCCTGAACACTGGCTTTTTTTATCCATAAAAGGCTCAAAGGAGCGAAATGAAAACGCCCCTCAGACATGAGATGCTTGGCGAGTGCACTTCCCTTCCTCCTGTCTCCCCGGCCCTCTTCCTTCCTGAGGGCCTGAGGAGTTAAGAGGGTCTTAAGCAGAAGCACCAGAGTCACCGCTGGCTCTTTTACCCGCTGTCATCATTTTGAGCATTCCCCCAACCCCACCCCCACCCCCACCCCCACCCCACTCCTGCCACCCGGGGCAGGGCTCCTCCATCTGGTTTTTGATGTTTTCATGACCCCTAATTTCCCAAGAATGTAAACATTCGTGCATATCACACACACACACACACAACACACACACACACATACACACACTCCCTAGACTTTAGGGAGGGGATGTGGTTAGTGCTAAGCATGGGGTTTTGATTGACAGGCACACCCACAAGAGGGATTCACTTTGGTCTCAGAGGCAATTCTAGCCTTAGGTCCAGAGTGACACTGTCTCACAGCCTTTGGGGGACATCGCACTGGAGCAGACCTCTGCCATCTCTCTGTCTATAAACCTGTACTGAGCCCTACTGTGTGCTAGTCTATTGCTGGACACTGTGAATAATCTCAGTAATTTCAACTTCCCTGGGTCTCAAGGGGAAATGGGACCACTAATACCTTAAAGACACGGGGGATATTACAATGACTAAAAAGACATTTTGTTTAATCCCTTGAAAGAGAGAGAGAGAGAGAGAGAGAGAGAGAAAGAGAGAGAGAATTATTCCTTGTTTACATTTGTGGTTCAGAGAGTTTAATAAATGACCTGAGGTGAGTTCTATTTATGTCCTTCTGTTAAAATCAGATCTAAGACTATGGAAGACTAATCCTAGCCAGGTAGGGGCAATTCCCCCAAGCTGGAGACCACAGGGAGGAACAAATAGACATCTAACACAAAGTGACTTTGTTTTAGATCATCACATACCGGGACTACCTGCCCTTGGTGTTGGGGCCAGCAGCCATGAAGAAGTACCTACCGCAGTACCGATCCTACAACGACTCAGTAGACCCTCGAATCGCCAATGTCTTCACCAATGCTTTCCGTTATGGCCACACCCTCATCCAACCCTTCATGTTCCGCCTGAACAATCAGTACCGGCCCACAGGGCCCAACCCCCGAGTCCCACTCAGCAAGGTCTTTTTTGCCAGCTGGAGAGTTGTGCTGGAAGGTGAATGGAACCTAAGAAAAGCCAGCAGCTAATGATGGGATGGTGGCTGCAGAGACCTAGGCTAGGGAGAGGTCTTTTTTCATCTTGGGGAACCCAGTCTTGCTTTCCACTTTCATTGACCTAGAAGGCTAGCGCATCCCAACCTTGTGAACCCTCCCCCAACCCTCCAAGTGTTGCAAGAGCTTATAGCTTCTCTCTGACCCCTACGATTCCACTTGGACCAGCCCTGACTCCACTGTGTGCTCTCATAGTAAGAGAACCAACCTTTCCTTTCACTCTGGTCTCTTGTCCTCAGGTGGCATTGACCCCATCCTCCGAGGCCTCATGGCCACTCCTGCCAAACTGAATCGCCAGAATCAAATTGTGGTGGATGAGATCCGGGAGCGACTGTTTGAGCAAGTCATGAGGATAGGACTGGATTTGCCTGCTCTTAACATGCAGCGCAGCCGGGATCACGGCCTCCCAGGTGAGAGGCCAGCCACAGCCCCATCCCACCTCCCAGGCAGCTCCCCTTCTTGCTCAGGAATCCTTTCCAGTTTTCAGGATGCACCTGAGGCAAGGCGCTGCCTTTTCCAGCCCCTGGTGGCCTAAGTTCGGCCTCTCTTGGCTTCTTCACAAGCTGGACTTTTGCAACCCGCGTAGCAGCTGAACATCATCCCACGATCTGGAAGTCTGCCTCCATCGTTAGCACGTTCTGACTCATTCATGAACTCGCGGGTGGGAGAGTACCACTGTCATTTTTACTGACGAGGAAACTAGGGCTTAGAGCAGTTCAGAGTCTGGCTCGGTGTGGTTGCCACGTCAGTGAGAGACGTGGAGGTTGGACCTAAGGGGATCAGCGGAACCCAAAAGCCCCGTGCCTGTGTTGTGGAGTAGCACAAGTGGCCACGCCTCCGGGAAACGTTTTCATTCTCTGAGTCAGAGAAAGATACATTAGGCTGCTGCTCTAAGGGACAATGTGCTGTTTCCGTGCTTGAGTCTGGCGGGATTTGTGGTAATACAGGGCTGGCCAGGGTAGGAGAGAGTGAGGAAAAGAGTGAGAGGTCTGGAGGAGCCCAGCTGCCTACTTTGGCCTGAGCCAATCATTTAGGGATCCATTCTGCTTACGGCCTTGTGTACTGAGATGGGCTTTTGAACATCTGTGTATTCTTTCCTGCCCTTCCCAGTACTCCTAGCCGGCAGGAGAGGGGTCCATTTACAGCTACCTGTTCTCTGGCCCAACGCAGGATACAATGCCTGGAGACGCTTTTGTGGGCTTCCACAGCCTAGCACAGTGGGTGAGCTCGGCACGGTGCTGAAGAACCTGGAGTTGGCACGGAAGCTGATGGCACAATATGGCACGCCCAACAACATTGACATCTGGATGGGCGGTGTGTCCGAGCCCCTGGAACCCAATGGCCGTGTAGGCCAGCTCCTTGCCTGCCTCATTGGCACTCAGTTTAGGAAGCTACGTGATGGTGATCGGTAAGGAAGCTGTGGGAAAGCAGGGTGCCACAACTGTGAGGCCGGGAGGGGGCGCATGCGCATTGCAGCAGTCAGGCGGCGCTTAGAGAACAACTTATCTGTGAGTTGGTTCCACCATGTCTGGTCTAGGGATGGTAGTCAAGTTCTCAGCCTTGGTGAGAACTTTGCCCACTGAACCATCTTGCTGGTCCCAAAAATGCCACTCTTAATAGGTTCTCTGGGTTTCTCAGTGCTACTGTGCAGGCGTCAGTTACCATGGAAAAGTGCCAAAAGTCTCCCGCTGACTCCCTTTCATGTCATTTCATCACGATCTTGGAATCTCCGTGTCTAGTTCTTACCTAGCTTGCATTACACCTTTGGCAATATCGTAAAAAGATGTCCCAGTCAAGAAGAGAACATCACAAATGCCACCCAGGCTTTCTTTTACCCCGTGGGAGCGTGCATCAGACTGGGACCCAAGCAGCTGTGCTTCTGTCTTCTGGGTTGAGTGGGCACTGCCCACGACCTGAGCTCTCCTGTGCCGTAGATAAGAATATTCTGAAGCCCCCTCACGCTCAGGGGACGTCTCAAGCCAAGGGATGTCCTGGGTAGCCTCACTCGGGACATCCTCAGACATAATGTCCACGATGCTCCCTCCCGTGCAGGTTTTGGTGGGAGAACCCAGGCGTGTTCAGTAAACAGCAGAGACAGGCCTTGGCCAGCATCTCCTTGCCCCGTATCATCTGTGACAACACTGGCATCACCACCGTGTCGAAGAACAACATCTTCATGTCCAACACATACCCCCGAGACTTTGTCAGCTGTAACACCCTTCCTAAACTGAACCTGACTTCCTGGAAGGAGACCTAGAGGTTGGGTAAGGGCTTGGCACACTGAAGGGAATACCTGGTTGGCTAGTGGGAATCACAGAGAACTCTCTTCCCTGGGTGAATCCATCTTTGTGGATATTGTGGGTGACAGTGGGGGGTGGGGGGAAATGACTGGACATTCACTTGTGAGTGCACAAGTATATTTGCATATACACTTGTGCACATCTATATATATGCAACATACATAAACTAGTATTTCATGTGTGTCTGGTCTGTGAGCATGGGCAATGTTTGATGTGCCTTGTGTGCCTGCCAATCACATGAGTCTGGGCTCACTGCTTAGGACAATATTAGGAACGTGGGGACAGTGAGCAGACAGCCCGAGTTCAAGTCATCACCCTGTAGCACAGTACTGTGTGTGACTTTGGCCAAATTACTCTAAGGATAAATTCTCTTCCTTATAAATGAAATCAGCCACGGCTTGTTAGAGGGCCTATTGCCTCCTCCAACTCTCCACTCATGGAGCAGCTCCCATGTGCTAGGCACTGTGCTAGCCATGGGAAGCAGAAACAATAAAGATGAATACCAAAGATGAATGCCAAATCCTCGATCACCTTCTGGTTGGCAGAAACAAGGTGGTGGCCTCCGGAGGAGAGGATGCAGCTAGCAGCTGGGCTGTGTGGTTGTGATACAGTTCTGGGCCAGCTCTGCTTAACTGGCCATTTCTCCTTTTCCCTTACTCTCTTCTCTTGCTATTCACAGGAGTCTGCCGGGAGAAGGACGGAGGCCATTGGCCTTCCTGTGCTATTTGTACCTGAGGTTCACACTAATAAAACATGGTGGATGGGGATCTTGTTCTGTGTCTGTGATGGGGCTGCACCTTCAGTGGGAGGTCCCCTCTGGTGTGAGAACTTGAGCCAGTGTGGCCCGTATGTCTGTGTTTTCTAGGGTTATGATTGTTCTGGGGTGCACTCCTTTGGCTAGTCCACTTGTGTAGGGTAGCTAGCTCTTAGAAGCCTTGGGGCCAGGCCACGCTCAGCAGACCCTCACCTCTCATGTACCTCCTCTACCGCTCTGTGGAACGGAAATGTGGCCACTAAGCCCTGGCTTTTGCTCATTGTTCTGGCATATGTTGGCCGCATGCTCATTCTGTGTCAGTCTCTGGGAAGCAGAGGGGACAGAGTGCTAGCCAGTGAGACAGAAACCTGAGGTCTGATGGGAAGGCTTTGCTGAGGGAATAGAGGCCTCTGTGTCTCTGCAGACTAGCACAGTGAGGCCCAGGGATCCTCAAGGGGGTAGATGCCTCCTTATTTCAGGTTTCCAGTGACCAGACCCCAGTGTCTGGGAAGGGGAAGGGTGTGCCTGGCCAGTGGTCTTGTCAGGAGCCAGTCCATAGTGAATTAACAGATTCTCTCTTCTCCTTTCCTATCTTCTCACTTATGAGAGGTGGGAACCCCTCTGGGAGCTGAAGGTAAGAGAATGGTGAGGTAAAGCCAGACCCTCACCGTGGAGCTGCAGGATTGGGACCTCTCACGATTACCTCACTGAAGGGGAGAGGGGTGCTCCCCGAGGCAGAGTCTCATCTGAGGCTGGTGGGGAGAGTTACAGAACTGCCCTAGGCAATCGAGGAAATGATTTCCTGACTGGCCTTTACCTGTAAGGGTAATTTTGCCCCTGGTCATGTTGGTATTGAACCTAGGGCCTTGTATATGCTAGGCAAACACTCTACCACTGAGCTACATCTCCAGCCCCCCTTTTTCATTTTGAGACAAAGTTTTGCTAAGTTGGCCAGGCTGACCTTGAACTTGCTCTGTAGCCCTGGTCAGTCTTGAACTTATGATTCTCCTGTACCATCCGGGCCTCAGACGGGTAAATTTAATTAATCAACTAGCTAACCAACTGATCATTTCATTAATTAGCTAATTAATTCCCGTAGTGTTAAGATTGAGCTCAGGGCCTTGTACATTGGAGGGTCTTTTCATTTTACTATTTATTTATTTTTAGATTTTTGTTTATGTGTATGGATATTTTGGCTGCAGTATCCCTATGTGCCAAATACATGCAGTACTCTCAGAGGCCAGAAGAGGGCATAGGATCCTCTGGGACAGTTGAGAGCAGCCTTGTGGGTGTTGGGAATTGAACCAGGGTTCCCTGGAAGAGTAGCCAGTGCTCTTAACCACTGGTCCATCTCTCCAGCCCCTGGAGTGTCTTTTTCTTTTCTCTTTTCCTTTTCCCTTCCCCTTTCCCTTCCCCTCCCTCTTTCTTTCTCTCTCTCTCTCTCTCTCTCTCTCTCTCTCTCTCTCTTTCTTTCTTTCTTTCTTTCTTTCTTTCTTAAGAATGTCAGTCAGGCCATGATAGTACAATCCAGCATGAAAAAGGCTGAAGTTATCTAAATTTAGGAGGATGGGACTACTCTAGGCTACATAATTGTTCAAGACTCACCTAAAATATAAAGTGAGACCCTATGAGACAAATTAAAGAATATATGAATACACATTGGACCACAGCCCAAGGAATGTTTTGAAACTGCCTCTTCATAAGCTTGAAGGGTTCCAAGAACTGTCCCAGAAGAATAAAGTGTTCTTGGAGGACTGAAGAAGAGATCAATTTTAGTTCTTGGGAAATCCAGGCTTGGTTACACATGGGACCCCAGAATAGTGTCACCCCAAGTTCATACTCTCACTGCTCTGTGGTATTATTCCCCTCGCCCTGCCACCCCCCACCCCACCCCCCACACCAGGAGTCCCTTGCCTCCTCCCTGCTCTTAGAATTCTTGAATCTCCCACTCGGTTACTCTTCTCCCTTGTCAGCCTGATTGATGCCCAGGACCTCTCAGCAATAAGACACAGCTGGATTATAAACCTCTCGTTACTCACACGCAGCCGTTTCAAGGCCTGCCCCAGGAGGGGACAGCCTGATGTTTATTGAGCATTTCATGTGTTGAACACCATGCTAAGTGCCACAAGTCGTACTCACAAGGCAGGCAGAGGTCTTTGACTCAGGATGCTTATGAGCTAGTCTTAGAGGACGGGAGGAAACATAAAGGTCAAAGGCCACATCCTCAGCCAGTGCTCATTCAGGGAGAGGGTAGGCAGTGTCTGACAAGCTGGAAGGACATCTTAAGAAGCCTAAGTCTCGTCAGGCTGAGAGGGTGGTGACAGCTGAGTGGATGGGCTGGGAAGGCTGAGGCAGCCTTTGGCCTCGGTGTCCAACTTAAAAGGAGTAGGTCACTGGAACTGTTTGAAATGGCATCTCGGACCATGGACATGTTCGATGTAGGAAGCTGTGGGCAGCAGGTTCCTACTCCTTCACTGAGGCCCAGGGTGAGAGGTCCAGCTTATCAATTGAAGAGCAGTCCACAAAGCCATGGGGGTAGGCATTAGCCTGGAACGGGTTCAGTGGGACCTTGTCGATGCCAGTGTTGTCACAGACCAGGCGGGAGAAGGACATCTTCTGTAGAGACTCCCGTTGCTTCTCTGTGAAGACCCCGGGGTTCTCCCACCAGAACCTACAAGGACACAGCAGGGTCATTTTACACAGTCCAGTGGCTAGCTCTTCCCCACAATGCCAAAGGACATCCTTGGGAAAGGGAAAAGACCCCTTTATAGTGAGGTATGGAGTCAGACCTCATGAAGAATTTTGGGGACCCCTGCCTAAGGGAAAGGTTCCTCTTGCCACCATAATGGTTTCACTTGCCTGTCTCCATCTCGGATCCGCTGGAACTGCTGGCCCAGGAGACAGGTCAAGAGAGGCCCCACCCGACCCCTGTGGACCAGGGGTTCAGCGACGGCCCCTAGCCAGATATCAATGTTGCTCGGGGTTCCATAGAGGTCCATCAGCTTCTTGGCCAGCACCTCGTTTTTCATGACAGCACTCAGCTCCTCTAGTGTTTTTGGTTGGGACAGGCCACAGAAAGCTCTCCAGGAATTGTACCCTAGAGGAGGGAAGGTAAGGCTGGCTCATCTCAGGAACCTCTCACTTCGGTTTTCCCTTGGGGATATACGCCACCTCCAGCAGCTGGTTAAGTCTGGGAGTTTTAAGACAAGGAAAGTATAATGTGCCTGTCCTCTGTGGCACTTCAGTCTCAGGGTAAGACTCGAGGCTTACTGAAATGGAAACTTCTAGTTTCTTTGGAAAGTTTTGTCAAGTGATGTTTTGCTGGGGCACATAGGTGAAAGGCTATCTTGTTACAGAAAACATGTGAAAGAATGTTTTCCTGAAGCAGACTCGGGTGGAAGGATGTTTTGATATAGCAAACTCATGAAAGGACGCTTGATGAAGGAGTATGATATGACCCCACAGACAGTGGGAGACTGGCACAGAGCCTCGGTTTGGTTTGCTCCGCCTCGCTATTCTTCGCTAAAGACACACATGTAGCCGGGCAGTTTCTTCAGGATTGAACTACCGCTGCTGGTTCGTGCCTGGTGTCTGCCTGCCTAGAGGACTGATCTGAAGCTGCTCAATCATATTTGGTGTTTACTACAGGACCGAACTGCTGCCCAAGAAGTTCAAACTTGCCCCCCCCCAAAACTATTGCAGGTCCACATCCCCCATATCCTAATAACTTTTATCTTGAAAAGTAGGCTAGAGGAAACATCGAACCCTTATTAAAAGTAGGTTGCAAAATTTTTATGCCTACAGCTTACTATGGGTTTCGCCACTCTTCCAAGCACCATACATACAAAGAAGAGCAAAGCTTTTAAAGCTTGCCTCCAGTCCTGTAACTAGTGTGATTGTTAATACTGATTGGCAATGTAACGAGATCTAGAAAGGCCTAAGAGGCAAATCTCTGGCCATGCTCACGAACAAGTTATAGGGTTAGTTATGGTGGGAAGCCCCGCCCTGAACACCCACACCAGCCTGTGGTCTGAACACAGACAGGAAGGAAGCTGCAGCATCACCCATCTATCTCTGCTTCCTGACTCCACTGCCTCACGCTCCCAAGACCATGCTTCCCTGAACGATGATGGACTGTGTAATCACATCAGATATGTGTTCACAGCCCTGCATTAGGAAAGTGGGCGATTCCATTTCCTGGACATCTTATAAGGGTTTTTAAATGGGTTTGCCTCTACCCTGAGCCCATAGGGTTCACAGAGATCGAATTGCCAACCAGGGAGCCCTCATGGGCTGGACCTAGGTCCTTTGCACATATGTTACAGTTGTGGTAGCTTGGTCTTCTCATGGGACTCCTAACAGCGGGAGTAGGGGCTGTCTTTGACTCTGATGCCTGCCTTTGGGACACTTTCCACTTACTGGGATGCCTTGTCTAGCTTTGTTAGAAGAGGAAGTGCCTAGTCTCATTGCAACTTGCTATGCCATGGCTGGTTGATATCCATGGAGGCCAGCCCTTCTTTGAAGAGAAACAGAGGAGGGGTGGATGAGAGCAGGGAAGAGAGGAGGTTGGAGGAAGGACTGGGAGGAGAGGAGGGAAAGGAAATTGTGGCCAGAGTATAAAATAAATAAAATAAAAATTAAAAAACATTCAAAAGCCTCTAGCTCTAGGATTGATTGGCTCCCGGGTTCCAGAAGAGAGTGCCCAGGAGCCCCAGGTCTCCAGACCAGGTGACCTCAGACCCACTCACCAGGCTGCCCGTGGTCTCTGCTCCGCTGTATGTTGATGGAAGCCAGGTCGAAGCCGTGGATGGTGTGATTCGGTTGGAACAGCTTGTTTCGAAGCTCGCCTGTCATCATTTTGTTCTGATGCATCAACTTGGCATTCTTGGCCAACAGACCTCGAACCAGAGGATCAATTCCACCTGCCAAGGGACACCCAGAGGCCAGCCTTAGGATAGGAATAGGGTGAGGGTATCATCCAAGCTGAATTCTCTCTGCCCCAGACATCTTCTCTCAATAGGAAATAGGAAAGACTAGGAAATGTCTCTGATTGGAGGCAGGGAGAGAAGAGGAGAGCACAAGGTAGCCTGTCCTTTGTGCCAGGGTAAGAGGAGACCAGGCTATCTTTTCTGAGGTGACAGAAAAGGGCACTCATAGGCTGATGAATACCAAAAGGGTTTTCATGGTCAAGTTCGGAGGAGTCAGCGCCTTTGTCTTCCACAGATTCCCCTGGAGGAAGAGGGACCATGCATCTTGAAGAAACATCCCTGACTGGTTAAGCTTGAAGGGAAGTCAAATTCAGCTGACGAATGAGATGACTGCATTCAATCTATGATACCTCGTGGTGGTAGGAGGTTCTAGAACAGAGCTATTTACTCACCCCACAAATTCTCTTTTCAGGGTTCAGAGAAGTATAGTATAGGAAATGGCAGAAGAATGTCAGCTCTGAGAAGCTGGAAGGAGAAAGTAACTTGTATTCACTGGTCACTCCTTGGGTCTTAGGAACCAAATAGGGTGCCCTACACATCCATCTCATTTCACTTGATATCCTGGTGAGGTGGGCACTATTATTGCCCTTATTTTACGAACAAGGAGATGAAGACTCAGTAAGATGAATTCCCTTCTCCAGGGCCACACAGGAAGTGTATGGAAGGTGATTCCCATACCAGGAGTCCCTACAAGCTGCTTGAAGAAATGAGAGGGCTCAGGCAAGAACGTTTCCCTAAGAAAGACTCACCATCCTTGACCAGCCTCCAGGTGTTGAAAAAGACGGTGTGCAGGGGTAGCTCAGATTCTGAACCCCACGGCTGATAATTCTCATCTAGGCGGGACACAGTAGAGGGGATCTCCAAGTGGCCGAAGCGTAAAGCAAAGGTGAAGACATTGGAAATTCGGGGGTCTACAGACTCATTGTAGCCTTGGTATGGGGGAATCCACTTCTGCATCTCATCACCCAGTAGGATGGGTAGGTAGTCCCTAAAGGTGGTAATCTGGAGGGAGAAAGGAGTCGTGAGGAAAGGATGTGACAAGGTGTGAGCCTTTACAACGGGAGGCTGGAGAGGAATTGCTGCCCAAGAGCATGCCAAGTGGATAGCATTTGTACCCAGTTTCCATTCCTATGGCCATGGCAGACATTGCTAATCAATTATGGCATTCTTTCAGCTATTTCTCATTCTATCTCCACACCGGTTATACTAATTGATCATTTCAAATTGATGCAAGATGTCTGGCTCTAATATTTTATATGGCAATAGGTCATCTTAATAATTAAAAATAGTCATGGGGGGGTTTCTGGTTTTAGAACAAAGTGATGTAGTCTCATTTTTTTCTTTCTCCTCTCTGGTCACTGTAACTAAACAGCCTGGAAATTATTCAACAGGAAATAATAAGAGGACTTCAAGCTTGTGTGATGATACATGTCTAATCCTAGCATCCCAAAGACAGGAGGTTTGCAAATTTGAGGCTAGTCTGGATTGCATAGTGAGACTGCTATTTCCAACTCAAACAATCCTAAAACAACAACAACCATAACAAACGGCTGTGGTGATACACATCTGTCATCCCAGTCCTGACAATGAAGGCATGAAGGTCAGGAGGCCAAGTTCAGCTGGGTGAGCAATATAAGGCCTAATCAAAAACAAAAACAAAAAACAGAGAGAGAGAGAGAGAGAGAGAGATGGCTTCTTAGCGGTTATAAGAGCACTCGCTGCTCTCCTAGAGGACTTGAGTTCAGTTCCCAACCCAACACCCACATCAGATGGGTCATAGGTATGGGAAACTCCAGCTCCAGGAGATCTGACATTCGACTCTGAAAGCTAGAAAAAGAATATGAGAATATGAACTGTCTGGGGACTCCAGAACTTGGAGGATGACAATGTGGCGAGTTCTTCATAACCCCAGATTGAACTGGGTGCAGAAAGAAGAGCCTGGCAGCAGCCTGAAACTTACACACACACACACACACACACACACACACACACACACACACACACACACACACACACGCCTGCTTTTACTTTCCAGAAACAAAGGGCCAGGGAAAGTCAAGACAGGCTAGCAGAGAGCCCTAATCCCTGCCTCACACCCTAAGATCTCAGCCCTGGCCAGCCCTGCCCTATTCCTCAGTCCAGGCTGTGGACTGTCTAAGCCATCTGTGGGGGCACCGCAGCATTGTGTCTGTTTCTTCTCACCCTTGGTTCTTCACCAAGGAGACCCATGCACCATGGCTTCTGCTTTTCTAGGAGGTTGCTTAGCAACAACAGGCAGCCAGAAAAAACACTTTAGTGCCCTGAAGACAGACCTAGCAGAAGCGGAGTGGGAAGTTCAGATGCCCTGGAAGAGCGAAGCAAACCAGAGGAACATAGGAAGGACTCAGAACCAAGCTGTTAATGGAGCAGAAACAATGGCAGACTAGAACCTAGGCAGGGGAACCACACGCTAGAATAAAGATTCAGATAGGACTAAAATCGCTAAAGTGTTCAGTACTACCAAGAACCTGGAAAGCAACATTCTGAGTGAGAGTCACAGCAGCACGGATCTGGTGGAATTAGCGGTGCATCTGGGATCCCCAGAACCCATTTAAAAAGCTGGGCATGGTGACATGGGCTTGCAAGCTCAGAGCATGGAAGGCAGAGGCAGGTCCATTCCTAGAGCCTGTTGGCCAGCCAGCCTAGCCTACTTTGTAAGTTCAAAACTAAAGAACGTGTTTGGCCTTCTGGAGAAATGACACAGGGGAAGTCTGTCCTCTGGCCTCCACATACACGGATGTACATGCATAGCCAAAGACCCATGTGCGCACCCCCATGCACACATAGATATTTTACTTATTTGCTGCCCTGTTTCAAATTGAATCCAGAGCCTTGGCTGTGCTAGGTTAATCACCCTATTACTGAGCTGCACCCCAACCCTACAGTCAATAAAGATTTTAAATTCCTCAGCTAATTACATAATTTTCTGAAAGAAGTGTTGGACATAGGAAATGTCTCATCAAAGAAGTAGAAATTAAAAAAAAGAAGAAGAAAACTGTGTTATTAAAAATACACTACTTGAAATAATAGTAATAATAACAGCAATAAGATTGAATTCACTCAACAGTAGAGTGGAAACGACAAAGGCCAGAAGTAGAAAAGATCAGTAGACTTCACTAATCTGTACAAAAGAGAGAAAGTAGGTGAATGAAGAACTTTCAGGAGGTGGGTGGTAGTGGCGCACGCCTTTAATCCCAGCACTCAGGAGGCAGAGGCAGGTGGATTTCTGAGTTCAAGGCCATTGTGGTCTACAGAGTGAGTTCCAGGATAGCCAAGGCTACACAGAGGAAACCCTGTCGCAAAAAAACAAGTAAGAGGAGAAGGAAGAGGAGGAAGAGGAGAGGAAGAAGGGGAAGAAAGATAAATAAACAAGCAAATAAACGAGAAAGAAAGGAACCTCTAGTAAACTAGACTGTATGGATTCTACTGGACAATAATAAAAGATCTAACTTCTTTTTTGTTTGTTTGTTTTTGAGACAGGGTTTCTCTGTATAGCTCTGGCTGTCCTGGAACTCACTCTGTAAACCAGGCTGGCCTCAAACTCAGAAATCCACCTGCCTCTGCCTCCCAAGTGCTGGGATTAAAGGCGTGCCACCATGCCCAGCTGTTTGTTTGTTTGTTTGTTTATGTATTTTTATTTTCAAGATCTAACTTCTAAGAAGCCAGATACGGTGTTGGATGCCCATGATCTCAGAGCTTGGAAGGTAGAGGTTGGAGGATCAGCAGGTCAAGCAAGGCCAGTCTGGGCTAAGTGAGACTCTGCCTTAAAATCAACACACACACACACACACACACACATACACTCTCACACACTTTCTCACACAATACACACTCACACACACATTCACACACACTCTCACACACTTCTCACACAATACACACACACACATCATTCACACACACTCTCACACACTTTCTCACACAATACACACTCACACACACATTCACACACACTCTCACACACTTCTCACACAATACACACACACATCATTCACACACACTCTCACACACTTCTCACACAATACACACACATCATTCACACACACACACATCATTCACACACATTCTCACACACTTCTCACACAATACACACACATCATTCACACACACACATCATTCACACACACTCTCATACACTTTCTCACACAATACACACTCACACACATTCACACACACTCTCACACACTTCTCACACAATACACACACATCATTCACACACACACACATCATTCACACACACTCTCATACACTTTCTCACACAATACACACTCACACACACTCTCACACACTTCTCACACAATACACACACACATCATTCACACACACTCTCATACACTTTCTCACACAATACACACTCACACACACATTCACACACACTCTCACACACTTCTCACACAATACACACACACACATCATTCACACACACTTCTCACACAATACACACACACACACACACACTCAACCCTTCTAACTCAGCTGAGAAAGCAATCCAAAATCAAGTATGTCTATGGCGTATAGCTTATATAGAAAGAATTCCAAAGGAAGAGAAATCAAACTAGCTCAAGTCCCTGCAAGGGGGCAGATCCAGGAGTGAGAGAACCTCAGTGATGATGACAGGGTAGACTCACGGAGGGACCACATGTGGACAACTCCCCACATTCAGAACATGGGGATACATTTAAAATGGAGCCTGTCAGACACTTGGAGAGAAGCACATGAGAAGGAGGAGCAAGGCAGAATGCGGGAAGAGGGCGTGCAGCCGGAAGTAACTAAACAGAGCCAAGATGGCCAGTGGCGGCTCCTGCCTCCGTACCTGTATGAAGGCTCCCATGATTTTCCTTGCTTCCTGATAGAGCGTCTCTCCGTCCCAATGCGGGTTGAGTCTGCTTAGTTCTGTGGCCAACCGGTTGTGCTCCCGGATAAAGAGTGTGTGGGATGTGGCCAGCAAGATCTGCTCTGAGGCTCGGGAGTCCCCTAGAAGCCCAAAAGACAGGAAGATGCGTTCTCTCTGAGCAAGCAGAGCCGGAGACCTGCACAGAGAAAGGTGATACCCACCCCGACTCTTTCCCAAGCCCCTCCTTCAAGGTAGACTAAGGAAAGTGAGGTGGAGAGGGTCAGATGGGCAGTGAGGGATGGTGTGCAATTATAGATTGTGCCACCAAGCTTGGCTAGAACCGGGCCTGTGACAGAGTACTAGAAAGGTTTATATTAAAACGTGAATAACCAATCCCGGTGGGTGATGGGATCATAGGGATTTTCTTTGTATTTTTTTCCTGAACTTCCTTCTTTTCTTCTACAGTGAACACTTGTTCTGTGATGGGGCCCCTACTCTACTCCTAGGTTAGTGCTTCAGACAGGGGTGATTTGGAGCATTTTTCTGGACAAATCCTGAGATGGAGCCTCCTCCTTCGGTGATCCCCTTGTCCCGTAGACCCTCTTTCTCCCTCCCAGGCTAGACTCACCTGCCAAGAAGCAGGGCACACCAGCTGTGGCATTGATGACCTCGCAGGGGCTGGGTTTCATTTTGACGAAAGGCGGGAAGGGCCGCCCATTGTCTGAGACTTCTTCATTGACAGCCATGAGGCCCAAGGGGCTGCTGAGGTTTCTAAGTCGATTTGCCAGGCTTGGCTCAGGGCTATACACTAGGCTAGCATCCAGGAAAGAGGTTAGAGCATTGATCTGCTCTCGGGCCAGGGATTTGTAGGGCGGTGTGGGGCAGACAAATCCAGCTCTGAAGAAAGGCATGCACTTCCCCTGAGTCTTTAATTTAGGGTCACCAGGTGGGAACTGTAGAGAGATGGGTTGGGGATGATTACACAAAAAAATCTATGTCCGGGCACTGCTTCCCAGGGTCAGGCTGGAGGAAAAGATGCTCACAGTGACTTCCCAGCCAGACACTGGCCCTAGATACCTCCCATTGATAATACACTTCCCGGGCCCTTGATACTCCAAAGTTCATTATATCCTGATGTGCAAGAGCTGAAAGCAATAATTCTTTCACAGTAAGCGCTCAGAGATGGCAAAGAGGATTTCCTGAGAGCCTGAGACGGGCAAGCAGCATATGACATGAGATTTAGTAATTACTACCGAAATATTGACCCTGGAACTGCCTTGTGCCAACCGCTCGCTATGTATACCTCAGAGAGCCTGTGAGTCAGACCGCCGAGTCCTTTACACCTTAGAGAATGGTCTCAATTGCTCAATAGGCTAACGTGTCTCAGCACCCACAAACTAGGAGGGAAAGATGTAAGACTCAGCCCATGGCTCAGATTTTTTTTTGTTTTGTTTTCACATTTATGCCACAGCACAGACTCTCGCTTTGTTGTTTGAGTGAATAAATGACTGAGTACAAACTTTATGGTTAAGAAGAGACCACTTCAAGCCGCTCTCTCCTGCGCTGCTGTTGGACACTCCTCGCCCCTGCCGAAGCTCCTTAACGGAAGCCATCCTCCAGGGAACTTACTTAGTTTCACAAACTAAGTATAGGATGAATCCCTTGGCTGGATGGGGCTGCGTGGGACGAATGGATGTGTTTTGATAAAAATGCAGCCTATATCTCCCAACACCTAGCAGGACTGGTGCTGGTGGTGAGGCATGACAGTTTGCGCTTCTCACCAGCCCCCAGGAGACTCAGAACCCATTGAGTGGGGGTGCAGACAGCCCTCCACAGAGTTCGCGATTCTGTCAATAGGTTCACACGCTCACTTTCATGCCAGTCTTTTGTCCTTGAGAGCAAGAACAGCCATGAATCCCCAATGTTTGCTGCACTCCCTGACACAGAATACTCTTACTGTCTAATTACTGAGTGAATGGCTGAGCACATGAACGGATATAAAGCTATGAAGCAGCATCCAAAGCTATCAAGAGATCCTGATCTTCCGGCTGGGAATGTGTGCTACGTGGGAAGTGGCAAGGGACACGTGATCCACGGAGAGTGGTCAGGGACAGCCGTCTGGCTGCAGAGACCTACCATGATGGGGAAGCAGTTGTCTCCCTGGATACAGTGTTCGTCACACTGGGCTTTGGTGTAGGTATCACTCCCCATTTCAGTTTCAGGGGCAAAGTCCATGTCGTGGTCCACGATTTGACCCCACTGCATGAAGAGCATGGATCTCTTCTGGTCCAGAACGTCCTCCTCATTCAGATAGGCTGCAATCTGGTTAGAGACTTCACGGGGCTGCACATGGAGGGAGCGGGGAGGTCAGGTTGGAAGAAAGCATGTGCTGAGAATTAAAAGTCAACACCGGATTGCTGAGGACCTACGATCTAGTCCCAAGGGGAGCTTGTGAGGTACTGGGTGCATGATAACACTTTGTAGCTGAGGACATAGAACATTAGAGAGTGGAAGCTGATGCTCTTGGTCCTGCAGCTGCAAGGGGACCGGGATGGGATTAAACCTGGGTCTGCATGACTTGACAATAGTCAAGAAGCCTTACTATGGAGAGGGAAAACAAAGACAAGCTGCTTCTGACTGCCTCTGATGGAAGTGCCAGATTTCTGGATATGGGAAGAGAGACCCTGGGGACTGGCTGCCAATTCAGACGAGGCCAACAGATCGGACCTACAGGAAAACGACAGCTGGTGCACTCCAGGGGCTGGGACACGGTAGGCGCAAGTAGACTAGTGTAAGGAAACCATCTGCCTGGGAGACCCCAGGGTATCAGGCTTGTGACAGTTGGGTCATTACCACCACCACCTGCCTGCGCCCCGGGTTCTGCTGACCCCTCGCGGCAGTTTGGGGAACATATCGTTAGAGCGCAAATCCTAATCTCAGTCGCGCCTCTTATTTTCCTTTTCTGAGAGCGATGTTTATGCGTTTGGCTCTTTCCCTCCCATCCTGTACCCCGCCCTCCTTCACCTGCGGGAGAGGGAAGCCGTTCCGCATCTTCCCCGGCGTCCACCCGTAAGGGAGGGAGAGCCCGTCCTCGTATTCGGCGGGCAGCCATCGAGCCAGCGCCCTGTTGGCGGATCCCAGCGCTGGATTCTTCCTGAAACCCAATAAGAAGGCTCTCAGCCTCAGCAGGTGGCCTTCCAGTTTGCCGCCCTCATCCTGCATTCCTCAACCTGAGCTCTGCGGGAGGAAAAGCAGATGTGGAGGAGGGGCCCTCTGCACTGTGAGCTTCTGAATTTTCTCAACCCTAAAATCTAGGACTGTCTGTGTAGTGGCAAGGACCGTTCCCAGTGGGTCACAAGTGGCCTCACTGGAGATATGTTCTCTTCAGAGGGACTCAGGAGTTGTGCCAGCAGAGTCCATGGGGCAAAGATGTGGTTGGGGTGGTGGGTGTTAGGGTCACCTGTTGTTACAGTATCCAGTGATGGTCCGGTAAGGGCTACTTATGTTGCAAGTCATTGTTGGAGCAGGGGGATCACAGCCCGCCTCCCAAGAGAGCGAAGTCAAGTCCAGGCCTTGACCTGAAACAAGAGAACCCCAAACAGGTCCGAGTTCAGAGACACTGGCAACAAACTAGAGATGGCAGCTCGGTGTAACCCAGAAGAGAATGCAAGTTTCATCTCTTGAGACATACTCCCAGCAAACCTATCTGACGCCGGAGGCGGCACCTACAGGAGAGAGAACACTGGTTTGGGGTAGGAAGCCCTGTTTATTGACTTTGGCATTTCCTCCAGGCAGACACCTTAAAACACACACACACACACACACACACACACACACACACACACACACACACACACACACATAACACACTGAACACAAATGCCCCTTCTCTATCAGTTGGCAATATAACCTTGTCACAAGGAGTTCTTTCATCTGCAAAAGGGACATTGGCTTAACTGTCCCCAAGGGACCGCTGAGGTCTGCCAGTATGTCCTTTGGGCTTAGGAAGGAGGGTGGACTTGTCTTTCTGTGTAAATAGTCCCTAACAGCTCTTGGTGGCCTCTGTTCTGTACTGATGGTCCCTTCCTTTCTTTAGAAGTCTAGCCAGTTTTCTTTACCTGTGACATTGGTGAGAAACTGAGACAGTTTCTTTAGGGACTCTTCCCACACCTGCCCACTCCGGATGGCTGTGCGTGTCCGGCCTTTGGCATGCTTGAGATAATCTGACAGATGACGGGTGCTATGTATCTTGGTTGTCATGGCCATCTTCAGCCTAGGAACCAATGGGGATCATGAGCAGGTTCCTTAGAAGTGTGAGGCTCACGGGAGAGGCACAAGGTAGTAGTGTTTGTACAGGGAAAGCCTCAAGGGTTCTGAGGAGTAAATGTGGGCTT